>NW_027556402.1:209413394-210058394 GCF_003287225.1 Phascolarctos cinereus | reverse complement strand
ATTAGCTATGTAATATTGGATCTCTGTCTCTCTCTCTCTCTCTCTGTCTCTTTCTCTCAATGCCAGACCATACTGGGGGTGGGTATAAGCATATCTTCTGTGTCCAGGGTTTTGGGCCCATGAGGAGAATTGTGAGGAAATCATTGTGATTTCTTTATGTCCTTATCAAGACCATTCTTTGACTGGTTCATTGACTCATTCTGTTCATTCATTTACTTAAGTCCAACTGATCCTGTAAATCTCAGCTCAAATGCCGCCTCCTACATGAGGTCTTCCCAGTTCCTTCTCCTCCTACCCCACCCCCCAATATTGGAAGTGATATCTATAGAAACTTCTGTATCTCTCATGATACATTCACATTATGTCTTATATTAAAATTAACAACATCCCTTATGAGCTCCATGAGGGAAAGCCCTGTCTTTTCTGTATTTATAATCCTAGTACCTAGTACAAAGCCTTCTACAGACTTGACTCAGTAAATTTCAGTGAATATTTTCATTCATTCATCTATCCATCCATTCATTCTTTTAGCCTCTCAAAAAGCACTTACCAACCACCTTATGACCTCAACTTTGTGCTGGGCTCTGCCAGCAATATGAGATGCCTGAGACAGAGTCCCTGGCCATAAAAAAAAAGCTTCCAATCTAATTAAGGATGCAAGATCAACATTTATGGAGTGAAGGGAGAACACACATATCTGAAATAAGGGCTGGAGTGAGAGAAGCAGGATTCAAATTCTGACTCTATGACTTGATGTGTCACCTTGGATAAGTCATTTAACGTCTTTGAGTTTCAGTTTCCTCAAATTTAAAATTAAAGGATTGGACTAGATGATTTGCAAGTTACCTTCCAACTGAACCTTTGATCCTATAATGGTCTTCAGCTTGTATTGTATGTTTGATGGGATACAGAAGGAAGGAAAGGAGAGAAGGATCAATGTAGAATGGGGACATACTTGGGAAAGCTTCACAGAAGAAATAGGAGATGGGGGCAGGACTTAGAGGAGATGGTCAGCAGGAATTGACAGTAAAGGGTCAGGAGAGCTTTAGGGCTATTAGTTAGCAAAGAGGGTATTCTCTGGGAACAGGTACATTTTGCTATAAGTCACCTGGCCCCCAGATTCTTGAACCCACTGGAGAACCACATGTAATTTCGGGACTAGCAGTCACTGGGAAAGTCCTGAAGCTCAGCTGGGTAGCTGGCAAAGGGGGTGTTTATAGCCCCTTGGTCCCATTATAACCCTCTGGGGGCAATGTAGCCCCAGGCCATGTTGGAACTTAACATTTACAGCTGGATCCAGAGTTTGCTGCCTTGAGGAATCTTCTCTGGCCCCACTCCCAGTTCCAAAGGGAGCTGACCCAGTGTGTTGGCTGAGTGTGCAGATTTTTATCCAGTTTTTAGCAGCATGAACTAGCAGAAGTTATAGTTCTGAACGAATTGGCCTTTCTGGTTATAATCCTAATTCCTAAGCAAAACATCACATTATAGAATGTTTGAGTAAAACAGAATAAGCTTACAGAAATTTCTGATGAGTTCTTTCTGATGAGGTTATATTCATGTAGTGATGCTGTAGTCACTCAGGGCATAAAGGCACAGACAGCATCATAGGGGCATTAAAGCAAGCACTGTTTGCCTATGGGTGAGGGTTGGGATGCATGATCTGGACCAGCCCCTACCATGTGGCCCATAACACTCCTGGGAGTGACCTGAATCAGATTAAAATGTCTTTGGAAACTATTTAACAAAATAAATAAAAATGCAATAGAATATAGATAATGTTAATATGTGGTTTTCTAAGTCAATAAGCAGCCTTTGGGGACACTTCTATATGGTATAGTGTCCCCCATTTCTGTATAAGTTTGACACCACTGATCTGTACCTTTATGATTCTGAGCTCCTTGTGAACAGGGACTGCCTGTCTTTTGCCTTTCTTTGTATCCTCAAGGTTTAACACAGTGCCTAGCACTTAGTAGGTGCTTAGTAAATGCTTGTTGACTGACTGTAGCAGTTTTGGGAAACTATAAGAAAGTAGCAATCCAAGAAAATGCCATGGTGTGTGTGTATTTGGGGTGGGGGTAAATTATGTTGGGGATAGAGGTGAGGGTGTGGCTACAACTGAGTCAAGCAGCAACATATTTTACAGAAGCTTGCAATAGCCTGGACTCCTGGACACTTAGAAGCATAATAAATACGAAGGAAACACTCAAGGCTGCAGTTCCCAGAATGCTTTGGCACTGGTGATGTAGAGAGGAAAACCTGATATAATCCCTCCTCTCTAACAGTTTGCACCCAACAAAGAGATCAGACTCAGATCCAGAAAATTTCTAACACTAGTTGGAATGTGAATAGCCAGAGTATGGAGAAGGACTAGAGATTGGGGAGGCAGGGGCTACTTCTAAATTGGAAAAATAAGTAAAACTTCCTAAAAGAGGTGGCAATGTTGAAGTTTAGGCAGAAATGTTGGAGTTAGCAGTACACATAATAATAGCTCACATTTATAGAATACTTTAAAATTTGCAAAACTCTGTATAAATGTTATCTCATTTGCACCTCACAATAGCCCTGAGAGATAGGTGCTGTTATTATCCACATGTTACAGAGGAGCAAACTAAGGTCTATAGGGAATAAGTGACTTCACTGGAAGAGTAAATATAGGACCCAGGATTTAGACTCAGGTCCTGCTGACTCCAAGTCCACTACTCCATTGACTGCTCCACCTAGCTGCCTTGTACACAGATACAACCGAGGGAAGGTATGATAGGAGACCAGCAAGGCCGATCAGCCTAACCAACAAAGAGTGTGAAGGAAGGGACTGTGACCACATCCTGCCACACGAATTATTTTATTGGTAAGTGATGTAAATTTATACAAATTAATCAATGTATGAATGACAATGATGACTAAATAACATTCCATTACCACTAATTGTGATTTTATCCTCAATGTGATAAAGCCAATCATTGGCCTTAATCTTGTGATGCCCCTATTCCCCCCACCCTCTTTCTCATCTCCACTCTCGCTTGTGTGAGCAGCTTGAAGTAGGCAGAAGATTCCACATCTTCAAGTTCCATGAACCCCTCAGCCTTTGAACATAGGCTCAGACCTCTTTGGGGAGCAATGTTCTGCCCTTTTTTGCTATTTAAAAAAAAGCAGGGTGGTATACAGGGAAGAGTCCCAAACTGGGAGTCAGGAAACCTACATTTGAATCCTTCCCACTCCATTATTTATTAGTTCCTTGACCTTGGGGAAATGACTTAAATTTCCCAGGCTTTAGTTTCTTCCACCAGTAAACTAGAGATAGTCATCTCTGTTCTGCCTCATTGGAGTTTGAGAATGATCTAAGGAGATGTTCACATGTGAACATATTAGCAAATAAAAAGTTTTAGCAATAGAACTTCAGAGTGCAGATGCCAAGGATGATTTTTTCCAGTGGGTCCTTCCAACAAACATTTAATGATGAAATGGATCAAGAGCAACTTTGAAAACCTTGTCTGTTTGTAGCCTCAGAAATGATGAGCTGAAATCTGGAAGAGTTTTCAAACAATCAGCCAGTCAATAAGTGTTTGTTTGTTTGTTTCAATTTATTATTTATTTTTAATATCACCTTTTTAAAAATTTTTTTGAATTCCAAATTCTCTCCCTCCCTCTTATGCCCACCCCCACTCACTGCAAAGGCAAGCAAAATGATATCCATTATTTATGTGGGAAGTCATTTAAAACATATTTCCGTATTACCCACATTGCCAAAAAATAGCAAGAAAATTATACTTCCATTTGTGTTCAGAGTTCGCCAGTTCTCCCTCTGGGGCTGGAGAGCATTTTTTCATCATGAGTCCTTCAGAGTTGTGTTAGATGTTTCTATTGATCAGAGAAGCCAAGTCTTTCACAGCTGATCATCATTACATTGTTGTTATTATGCACAATGACTTCCCAGTTCTTCTTACTTCACTTTGCATCTGTTCATCTAGATCTTCCCATGTTTTTTCCCCAAAAACTACCTCCCTCACCATTTCTTATAGCACAATAGTATTCCATCACAATCATACATCACACTTGTTCAGCCATTCCCCAATTGATGGGTGTCCCCTCAATTTCCAATTCTTTGCCACCACAAGAGGAGCTGTTATACATTTTTTTTTTCAATTTGGGTTATTTTCATTTTTCTTTGATCTCTTTGGGAAACAGACCTAGTAATAGTATTGCTGGAGCAAAGGGTATGCACAGCTTTATAGCCTTTTCGCACATTTCCAAATTACTCTTTAGAATAATTGGACCAGTTCACAACTCTACCAAGAGTTTATTAGTGTACCTGTCCCCTCCAGCATTTCTCATTTCTGATAGGGGTGAGGTGGTACCTCAGAGTGATTTAAATTTGTATTTCTCTAATCAATAGTGATTTAGAGTATTTTTTTAATACGATTACAGATAGATTGGATTTTTCTGAAAACTGTCTGTCCCTATTTTTGACCATTTATCAATTGGGGAATGGCTCTTATTTTTATACATTTGACTCAGTTCTCTAAATATTTGAAAAATGAGACCTTTATCAGAGAAATGTGCTCTTAAAATTTTTTGATGTTACTTTATTGTCTAAGGTACCTTTTAGCAAAAACTACATTTTAGCACAATGTAATTTCCCTGTTTATCTCTTTTCATTAGTCTATTTTTTTTTTTGCTTTGTCTGAGATCATGATTGCTACCCCTTCCTTTTTTTTCTTCACATTCTGAGATCTTTATTTTAACTCTGTTTGTCCCTTCTATTTCAAGTGTGTCTCTTGTAAAACAACATGTTGTTGGATTCTGATTTCTAATCCATTCTGCTATCTGCTTTTTTTATGGGTAAGCTCATCCCATTCATATTCATAGTTAGGCTCACTAACTGTATTTCCCTCCAACCTGTTTTCTACTTATCTTTCTCTCTTTTTATGCTGCACTTCCTCAAAAGTTTACTTTGCTTCTGATGACTGCCTCCCTTACTCCATCTTCCCTTTTATTCCCCCTCACACACACCCATATTTCTCATCCTTTTCTCCTCCTATTACTAGGTAAAATAGATTTCTATATGCAACTGGATATATAGATATAGATATAGATATAGATATAGATATAGATATAGATATAGATATAGATATAGATATAGATATAGATATAGACATATATATGTGTGTGTATGTATGTACATATAAAAATATATATGTAAATATATATGTATATATATAAAAATATATATAACATATATATATAAATGTGTGTGTGTGTGTGTGTGTGTGTGTGTGTGTATTCTTTTCTCTTTGAACCAATTCCAATTTGAGTGAGGTTCAAACATTGTTTGCCATCCCTCCATTTCCCCCTCCACTATAAAATCTCTTCCTTGGGTGCTTCTTTTATGTGAGAAAATTTCCCCATTCTACCTTTCTCTTCTCCCTTTTCCCAGTGCATTGCTTTTTAATTTTTTTGAGATCATCCCAACATAATCAGCTCACACTCATGCCTTCTGTCTATGTAGACTCCTTCCAACTGCCCTGCTAATGATAAAGTTATTAGGAGTACATGAATAATCTTCCCATATAGGAATATAAAATGTTTAACTTAATTGAGTGTCTTATGATTACTTTTTCACATTCCACTTTTTATGCTTCTTTTGGGTTTTGTGTTAGAATGTTAAATTTTCTGTTTAGCTCTGTTCTTTTAGCAGGAATTCTTGAAAGTCTTCTATTTCATTATATATCTATTTTTCCACTTGAAAGATTATACTCTTTTGCAAGGCATATTATTCTTGGTTGTAATCCTAGCCTTCTGGAATATCATATGACAAGCTCTCCACTCCTTTAACACAGAAGCCATTAGATTTTGTGTGATCCGGAATGTGACTCTGTAACGTTTGAATTGTTTCTTTCTGGCTGCTTGCAATATTTTCTCCCTGGCCTGAGAGCTCTTGAATTTGGCTATAATATTCCTAGGAATTTTTGTTTTGGGATCATTTTGAGAAGATGATCAGTAAACTCTTTCAATTTCTATTTTACCCTCTGGATCAAAGATGTTGGGGAAGTTTTCTGGAATATGATATCTAGGCTATTTTCTTTGATCATGGCTTTCAGGTTGTCTAATAATTTTTAAATCATTTCTCCTTGATCTATTTTCCAAGTCAGTTTTTTTTTTCCTGATGAGATTTTTTCAGTTTCTTCTATTTTTTCATTCTTTTGATTTTTTTTTCTTAGGTGCATTCTCATGGAATCATTAGCTTTTAGTTGCCCAATCCTATATTTTAAGGAATTACTATCTTCAGTGAGCTTTTGTACATCTTTTTTCCACTTGACCTATTCAGCTTTTTAAAGAATTCTTTTCTTCATTGAATTTTTGTGACTCTTTTACCATTAGGCCAATTCTGTTTTTTAATGTGTTATTTTTTTTTCAGTATTTTTGTGCCTCTTTTACCAAGCTGTTAATTCATTTTCATAACTTTCTTGCATCACTCTAATTTTTCTTTCTAATTTTTGCTCTACTACTCTCTTTTTAACTGTTCCAGCAATTCTTGCTTGGTTTGGGTCCAATTAGCATTTTTCTTTGAAGCTTTGCTTATGGTAAAATAACACATTATTGTATCCTTCTGAGTTTATGTCTTGATCTGCTCTGCCACCATAGCGACTTTTTATGATGAAATTATGTTTTTTGCTCATTTTCCCAGTCTATTTCTTGACTTTGGACATTATGTTAAAGTTGGGCTAAGCTCTCCTGGGAGTGAGGAGGCACTATCCCAAACTTCTGCCTTTTTGTGCTGCTGTTTTCAGATCTAGTTCTGCGGCTCTGCAAGTTTTTGGTGCTTTCAAGGTAGAGTGATCCAGGGAGGGATTTGGTCACTGCTCTCTTTGTCTATGCTCTGGTCTTTAACAGGAAGGGTCCCTGATCCCCTGTAGCAGCAGGTTCTAGCACTCCTCTTTGCCTTAGAACTGCAACTGCATGGCCTCTGCTCCCTTGTGACCAACCACAAGTACTCCTCTCCACCCTGAAACTGTGACCTAGAACTTCACATGCCAGCAAAGTGTCCCCTGTAATGTCTTTCTGATCAGTCGTCTGACTCTCTTACCATCTCTGGGCTGAGAGCTCCTGAAGCTTCTGCTGCTGCTACCACAACTGCCTCCATTGCCCAATGCTGATGCTGGTACTGCTCCCACATCCGCTCTGGGCTGGCACCCACTCTGGTATCATAGACCTCTCCTGCCAACCTCCTAAATTGTCTTAGGCTGATACCCCACTCAGCTCTGTTGCTTCAACATTTGATTTGAACAGTTATTTTAAAGTTTTTGGAGGCAATGTTGGGAGAATTCAGCTGGTTTGCTTCCTATAATCTGCCATATTGATTCCAGTTCTCAATAATTTTTATTAAATGCTTATTGTATGCATGGAGGTAACATAGTCAGATCTACACTTCAAATCACCATGGATGCTAAGCAGAGGATAGATTGAAGTGGGGAGAGAATTGAGGCAAGGAGACCAATCAGGAAGTTATTAAAATAGTCCAGGCAAGAGGTGATGAGGATTTGAACTAGGACCGTGGGTATTTGAATGAAGAAAACAAGATAAATATGAGGTATGTTGTGAAGGTAGAAATAAGATTTGGCTAGAAATTGAACATATGAAGTGAGAGTGAGGAGCTAAGGATGGCATTGTGGTTGCAAGCCTGAATGATTGGGAGGATGGCGGTGTCTTCAAAACTCAGAAGAGGGCATGTTTTCGGTAGAAAGACAGTAAGTTTTGTTTTGGACATGATCGGTTTGAAATGTCTATGGAACATACAATTCAAGATGTCCAACAGGCATTTGGTAATATTATACTGAAACTCAGAAGAAAGGTTAGTGCTGGACACACATACATGCCTGCACGTATACTATATGTATGTATATATGTATGTGTATACATATGCAATATCTATGTGTATGTGCATGTGCATGTGTACATATATATGTACATATGTATTTATGAATCATCTGTATAGAAATGATCATTGAAATCATGGGAGCTGATGAGATCAGCAATTAGAATAGTATAGACTGAAAAGAGAAGAGGACCCAGCACAGAACAGACTGATAAGGAGCTGTGGGATGGATAGGAAAACCAACATGGAGAAGTGAGTACCATAAAGAGACTTCTGAAGAAGCAAAACTATTTGCAATATTTACTTTGGAAAGTGAGCTGATGAGTCACTTAGGGAGGAGCAGAATGTTTGTCTTGTTGCAGTAAGGGGTCATCTAGTCTAGCCTGTTCACTTCATGAAAGAAACGAAGTCCTGAAGACTTTAGGTGATCTGTCCAAGGTCACCAGGAATAATGGGCAGCAGAATTAGAATGAGAAGCCATGTCCTATAAGTCCCAATAGACCACTTCTTCCCCTGCCCCACACTGTCAGCACCATAAAATGTTATGACCTTTTCTAAAGGGCATATTACACCCATTCTGGGCTCTCAAGTGTTTGTAGTGGTTTCTGGCCAAAAGCAATGGAGTCCTGACCTTAGTCAATATGCCTACTGCCAGACAAGTCTCTGTGCAGATGTGCGCCTGCCAACAGACCTTCTACACACACACACACACACACACACACACACACACAGAGCCTCTCTCCTTGGTGTACTAACTCAGACACATAAAAATAGACCATCAATGGGAAACAGACACTGATATTTGTCTACCCTTCCAATTTAGGAAATCCTTGGAATTGACCAAAGCCATATTCACATCAAGCTTGAACAAAGACCTGCCTTTGAAATGAGAGTTCTTGTCTCAGTCAATCAACAAGCATTTATAGACACCTACTATGTGCCAAACTCTCTGCCAAGTGCTAGGCACACAAAACAATTGGCAAATTACATAAAACTTCTGCTGTCCCATTTGACTCAGTGCAAGTGAACAGAGCTACTCACAGAATCACAGATTTATGCCAGAAGGCAACTTTGGTCTTCTTGTCCAATACCTTGGTTCCTTTCATTATGCAGGAAAAGAAAAAATAAGATCTTGAAAGGGAAAGTGATCTGCCCAAGGTCACACAGGTAGTAGTAGAAGCAAAATTCAAGATTTCTCTACATAGTACAGACTCCTCTGCAGAGGCTAATAAACTACAGCCCATGGTCAATAGCTGGCTGGCCATTTTTGTATGGCCCTGAGCTAAGAATGGTTTTTACATTTTTAAGTGAAGTTTTATTGTATTTTAAAACGTAAAAACTATTCTTAGCTCATGAGCCATTAAAAAAAAAACCAGGAGGCTGGATGGATTTGGCCCTCCATAGATCTTCAATAGGTTAAGAAGATAGAAAGCTGGCATGGAAGTCAGGAAGATCTAGGTTCAAATTCAGCCTCTGACACATGCTAGCCATGTTAAGCCTGGGAAAATCAGTTAAACTCTCAATGCTTTAGGTCAATGGTATCAAACTCAATTTGAAATGGGGATCACTAAACCACGCATAAGGCTCCCTGTAGGTTGCATGTTGACTTAGAAAACTACATATTAACATTATGTATGTTGTATTGTATTTTTAACTTTGCTAAATATTTCCCAATGACATTTTAATCTGTTTGTGTTACTCAGGAGCGTTCTATACTTCTGCTCTAGGTAACTATCTATGACTAGAAATTTCAGTGAAATGGCCAACCTACATTGGAAGAGGGTATTTTCTTACTGAAAGTTCTCTACATCAGTGAAATCAAAGATTTAGACCCTATCCCTAATAAGTAAGAGAGCACCTATATATATGAAATAATGCTATACTGGGCACAGGAGAACTGGGTTCTTATCTCATCTCTGCCCATAACTCATTTATAAATGTAAACAAAACAATTCCCTCCTTTGTCCTCAGTTTCCCCAATTGTAAAGAGAGGTGGTTGGATTAGACAATTTCTAGGGTTCCTCTGAGCTCTGAAAAATGAGGAATTGATGACTAATCAACACAACCTGTCTCACCCACTGGTCTTCCAACAAGTCTGAAATTCTTACTTCCCTGACTCCATGGAAATAAGACACGAAACTTATCAAATCTAGAAACTGATCAATCTGTATCCTTAGGAAGTAAGAATCATGGATAGACACATCTGGACATATATAGCTCAGCTCCAATTTGTTCTTCAGACCTGCCCATTAGTTACTTGTTAAGACTTAGCAAAGCATTGGAAAGATAATTGGATGAGGAAAGGCACGTGAGAAGGTTCAGAACAGAAGGCACTGTCAGAGAGAATGGTCTGGGAATGATACTGTTGGAGGAAGAGACTCCTGGGCAGAAAGTTGGCAGTATAAATAAGGTCACTGGACACTAAGTCCCCAAGGGAGGTGGACAGATATAGGGAAAGGGGGACTGCTGCCTTAATTAACAAGGGTCGTTCTGCTTCACTGAATAGTTCAGAACATTCTCCTTTGCTCTCTTCATTCTGTGGTATGGAGAGTTAACAGAAGAGAATGATTTCTCTTCCTTCTTTTCCCAGAAGGAATTTCCCGGCAGAAATGCAAAAAGGCCAATGGCATGGCAGACTCCTCTGCATATAAATTCCCTCAGAAGAAAGAGTTAAAGTGCTTTCTAATATAAATTGGCTTTCGGTATTTCGGTGCCAATATAATTAGATTGTAACAAGCAAAGCCAGGCAACATAACAGAGCGAAAATTTGAAAATTTGATTCTGCCTGGCAAGGAACCAAGTCCCTGCGTGCGCACAAACCTGACATTAATAAGCTACGAGAGATTACATGATTTAGAAAAGAAGCACTTGGTGTTACCAAATCAAATAATAGATCTCCAGGCTATAATTAGGAGAATTGGGATTCAACAATGAAGTCATAATACTGTAATTTAGCTGTAAGTAACAGAGCCACAGAGTCACATTAGGAGGTGTGATCGCGTCTCTCCATGGAGCGCAGCCCCAGACCTAGCACGGCTCCAACAAGTGTTGTGCTGACACCTGTTGGTATAATGGCAGCTCAGGTCTGAGGGTGTTGGCCCCCAGGAGGGTTGGTGGGTCCATGAGTTTTCATATCCAATACCCAACAATGGAGGGAGAGACATGGAGGACACATGGATACCTGCTGGGCACCTTGTGCAAATATAGTTGCCTGGCAGGACTTTAGGGGTCTATGATGAATTTAAAAAAATGCAAAGGAAAACAGAACTGTTCTGTAGTCCCAGATGTAGCATTACTGCCACATGGCAGAGGTTCCCCTTACAGTAAATGATAGATTTGCAGGATCTTGGAGTAGGAGCAACCTCACAGGTCCAGCTCCTGCCTGAAGTGGAATCACCCTTCCAACACCCCAGAAAAAGTGGACATCTAGACTTCCAAAGAGGGAAAACACACAACCTCTCATGGCAGCCCATTATTCTCTGGGGGAAGTTTTAAGGAATAACAGATCCTTATATTGAGTTGAACTCCTGTTTCTTTACAATATCCTTCCATTGTCCCTAATTCTTTCCTCTGGGGACAAACTGAACAAGTCTTTTCTCTCTTCCATGTGTCAGACCTTCAAATACTTGTAGGCTACCATCCTACTCCCCAACTGGTCAAATCTTCAATTCTCTAGGTTACTACTCTGCCTTCCTAGTTCTTTTGATCAGCGCTTACATGGGATGCTTTCTAGTACCCTTTACCATCCTGGATGCCCTTCTTTGGATATAGTCCCATTTTAATGTCCTTTTGTTGTCCCAAACTGAAAACAGTGCTCCAGATACAGCCAGAGCAGGACAGGAGACTCTAGCACTGACATTGTCTCCCACATTCTCTACACTTTGTCTCAATTAATCAGGCCTAAAATCACATTAACTTTGTCTTCTAAAACAATTGCTAGTTCATGTTGAGCTTGCAGCTCAATAAAGCTCCCAGATCATTTTCACACAAATTGTCTCCTACTCATGTTTTTCTTAACTTTCTCCCATTTTCCCATTAATGACCATTATCTGGGTAAATATCAGATCCTCTCCTATAATTTAAATTCCTGTGTTTACAGTAAATTCTGTATTGTTTTCCATCTTTATATCTTCAATGCAATGCATAAAGTAGGATGAGTAAGTAGAGCTCCCGAAATTGAAGGTTCATTATTGAGGAGCAAGTAAGGAGGTTGGAGATTATTAGACTAAATTCATGTACTTCCTTGCTTGCCCCAGGATTATCAATGTTTTTTTTTTTATTTAGGTGAAGGTGAGGTCCAGAAGAACATAATCCTAATTACATTTGGGTCCTGTTTAAGGCAAGTAGTTGTGTCTTCCCTGGCATGAGGAAAAATTTGTATATTGTTCTGTTAGTACATTGTGGATGGAGCTTTGAATTAGCCTGGACATTCTGGAGAGCAATCAGAAACTGTATGCAAAAACTCATTAAATTATCCCCATACCCTCAAAGAGAGCAAAGAAAGAGGAAAAGGGCCCAATGTACAAAAATATTTATAGTGGTTCTTTTTTGTTGTAGCAAAGATCTAGAAACTAAGGAGGTGCTCATTAACTTAGGAATGGCTAAACAAATCATGGCATGTGAATATAATGTGATACTATTGTGCCATAAGAAATGATGAAAGTGATGGATTCAAAGAAACCTGGGAAGACTTGTTTGAACTGACACAGAAAGAAGTGAACAGAAAGAGGAAACCATTTATACAAAAACAGCATTGTAAAAAAAAATGAACTTTGTGAAACCTAAGAATTCTGATTAACACCATAACTAGCCATGTCTTCAGAGAACCTTTGATGAAGCCTGCTACCCATTTTCTGCCCAAGGAGAGATTCAAGATTTAGAATGAGACACACATTTTTTGACCATGGCCAAGTTGAGAGTGTTTTGCTTGACTATGTATATTTGTCACAAGGGTTTTCCATGGAGGTGTAGTCAAGACCAGAGGATTCAGAGTAATCCATCAATGAATAACAACTCAAGGAGAGGTCTCCAGGACAGAGCTCAAGAATCTGCCTTAATTCTGCTATATTCGTGATTTTTATTGGTGACTTGAATGAAAGCATGCAAAGCATGTGTATTGAATCTGAAGATAAAACAAAGGCTGGGATTTTGTTGTTATTGTTTAGTCATTTTTCAGTTATATCTGACTCTTTGTGACCCCTTTTGGGGTTTTCTTGGCAAATATACTTGGAATGGTTTGTCATTTCCTTCTCCAGCTTATTTTACAGATGAGGAAACTGAGGCAAATGGGGTTAAGTGACTTGTCCAGGATCACATAGCTAGTAAGTGTCTGAGGCCAGATTTGAACTTGGGTCTTCTTGACTCCAGGGCCAGTGTTCCATCCATTGAACCACCTAGCTGCAAAGGCTGGAATTGCAAATTCCAAAAACAATATGATAGGCTAACATGATAAGATGAGTCTAAGAATACGAAATTGATTCAAAGTTCACATCAAGTCCTAAACTTAGATTAGAAAAAAAAAAGGCTGTCCATGTGCAAAATAAGAGAGTTGTATCAGAGATAGGATTTGAACTCAGACCCGATGACTCCAAGTTCTGTGGTCCAAACTGTGACCTCATAAGTAGGAGTGTCCTTTACATAAGAAGCTAATCAGAACACTCTTAACTTTGATGAAAGTTCCTGGATGGTGGTTTAAAATGCTTTGAAATAACCAAATACGGTTAGCCTTATTTCTGGGGAGGGCTTGCTCTCTCTAGACTTAGCAAGGCTGAGCTGACTTTCTGATGCCCAGTAGCCCACACTGAAATTCTTTCAAGCTTGGTAGGAATCAGTGATTTTTTTCTTGAGGGAAGGGACCTGATAAAACCTCTGTGGATCCAAGTTTCCCTCAAGTATCAGAAGAGGCTTTAGTGGTGAGGAGTGAAAATGGCTTTGTTCTTCTTACTGTTATTATTACTAATAGCTAGCATTTATTCAGCATTTTAAGGTTTGCAAAATACACACTTCATATTTGATCCTCGCAACAACTTTAAAAAGTGGATATTTTTAATATTATCCCCATTTTACAGATGAGGAAACTGAGGCAGACAGAGGCTAAGTAACATGTTTAGGATCACACAACTACTAAGTGTTTCAGGCTGGATTTGAATGCAGATCATCCTGACTTCAGGTCCAGTTCTCTGTCCATGGTACCATAGCTGCCTATTCTTGCCACCTAATCTGATGTCCTCATTTTACAGGTGAGAGAATAGAGGTCCACAGAGGAGCAGTGACCTGCAGGTCACTGAACTAGTGAGTGGCAAAGCCGAGTCTTCAACCCATGTTTCCTGGCTCCCCATAGGAGCACTTTTCCCCCTGTGCTGTCCATGCTGTTAAGTCCAATTGAGTTGAATTTGCAACAAACACTCTTCAACATGTTTTGATACATTTTGCCAACATGCAGCTGCTTTATCAGCCCCAGGAAAAGTCTTGTGACAATCACAGTGCCTGCTATGATTATTTCCCTTCTCAAAATATTTGCCAACAACACAGAAGTCAAAAGAAAACACTGAGGCTGTTGAGAGAGCTCTCTACCTCCTAGTCAGTCCCTTCCCCCCACCACCCTGCCAAGGCTAAATCTCCTACCGCCTTTGCACCAGGAGAAGGACCTGGGACACTTGGAGGCTGAATTTATCTCCTTAGCTCAAAAGCAGACACATTGCAGAGGGCTCTAAGTAAATGAGCTATGTGTATGTGCCAGTGAGATCCCCCTTACAGGCATAGATAGAATCCATCCAATTGAACAATCTGAATTTGGCATTGAGTGTCTCCAATAATGTCGAATCCCACCCTTGGCTTCAAAAACTTAATTGAATTACAATTTTAAATTTAATTTAGTTTGGAGTTCAGGACAGGTTAGGATTGCAGTGAACTTAGGCTCCATCAAAAGAGACAAAATACACAGGAATAAAAAGGTTATAGACCCCGTTGTCCCCTGCCCAGATCGAGTCACAGTTTGAGAATTACATGGATAAGTTGAAGAGGGTCCACCATATAACCAGAATGGAGAAGAGACTTGGGTTTAAGACCCATGATGGATGATCTGTTGGTTGATGCAACTCAGAATGCTCAGCTTCAGGAAAAGAAGACTTGTGCACGTCTATTAAGAGCGTACTGGGGAGGGGGTGAGGAGTGAAGGGAGGGTAAGTGTTGACACAGTAGTTGTCATCAAGTATTTGAAAGACTAACTGATGGGATAAAGGGACAAGCTTATCTATAGTCATGTGAAAAAATGCTCTGAATCACTATTGATTAGAGAAATGTATATTAAAACAACTCTAAAGTATCATCTCACACCAATCAGATTGACTAATATGTCAGAAAATGAAAACAACCAATGTTAAAGGTGATGTGATGTGAGAAAATTAGAACACTGATGTACTACTGGTAGAGTTGTGAACCTATCCAACCGTTCTGGAAAACAATTTGGAACTATAAAATTGTGCATACTCTTTGACTCAGCAAAACCATTACTAGGTCTGTATCCCAAAGAGGTTTAAAAAAAGAAAAAGGGCCTATATTTACAAAAATATTTATAACAGATCCTTTTGTGGTGGCAAAAAATGGAAACTGAGAGTACGCCCATCAATCAGGGAATGGCTGAACAAGTTATGGAATGATTGTGATAGAATACGATTGTGCTATCAGAAATGATGAGTAGGATACTTTCAGAAAATTTGGAAAGATTTACACGAACTGATGCAAAGTAATGTGAGCAGAACCAGAACATTTATACAGTAGCAGCAATATTGTACTATGATCACCTGAGAATAACTTAGTTTTTCTCAATAATACAATGATCTAAGACAATTCCAAAGGACTCATGATGGAAAAATACTATCCACCTCCAGTGAAAGAACTGATAAGAGTCTGAATGCAGATCAAAGCATGCTTTTTAAACTTTCTTAATCTTTCTTGGGGTTTTTTTGGTCTATGTTTTCTTTCACAACATGACTAACATGGAAATATGTTTTACATGACTGCACATATATAACCTATATCAAATTACTTGCATTATCAATGAAAGGGGAAAGGGGAGGGAGAGAGGGAGAGGATTTGGAACTCAAAATTAAAAAGAAAAGAGTGTTACATGTAATTGGAAAAAATAAAATATTTTTTAAAAGGCCAAGCTTATTCTGCTTGGCCCTCAAGGGCAAAACTCTAAGGAATTAAGGAGATTTGCAAAGGGGAAAATTCATTTTGATGTAAGAGGGAAAAAACCCTCCCTAACAATTATAGCTATCCCAAAATGAAAAGGGTGGCCTCTGGAGGAAATGGGTTTTATCTCACCACAGGTCTTCAAGAAAAGAATGGATGATCACTTGTCAGGTTTTTCATAGAAGGTCCTTTTTTCTGGAATTGGACTGGACCAAATGATCACTGAAGTTTCTTCTAATGCTAAAATCCTGTAATTTTGTGCATAGAGCAGGGTGCCCGGGATGGAGGGGTGACTGGAGCTTATTAAAACATCCATTAAATCAGTTAATCAATCAATCAAAATTTATAAAGGGCCTACTATGTGCTAGGCACTGTATTAAGCCCTGGAAACTGGAAATGGTTAGTCTGGAGAAGAGGAGACTTAGGACATGATAGCTATCTTCAGATAGCATAAGGAAAAGGAGTTAAATTGGTGCTGCTTGGCCCAAGGCTACAGAACTGGGATCTAAGAGTGGAAATATCATGGATACAGACTCCATCTCAATAGAAAGGGGAGGGGCACAAAAAATTTCCTAACAATTGGAATTGGTCAAAAGTAGAGTGGGCTACTTCAGGAAAGGAGGATTATCCCCTTGGAGCTGGAAGGGACCTTAGAAGTCATCTCTCTTGGGTCCTTCATTTTATAGATGAGGAAGCAAAGGTCAAGATGGTGAGCTCACCATCACTGTAGGTCTTCAAATGAAAGTACTACTTAGAGACATTGCAAAGGGGATTCCTGCTCAGACAGAGATGAAACTAGAAGCTCCCCGAGGTCCTTTGAGAGTCTCCTGTTTCTCAGTTGTTAGTTGACAGCAAAAGCTTTGTGAGACACAAAACTCTTTCTATCAATAGTCTGTACTTTTACAAAATAAATATAAAAGACAAATCCTTCTTCCTTATGTCTTACACTTACTGCCTCAGGCTCACACCTTTTCCTTCCTAGTACTCATTTCCTGGTCATGGAGAGTGGAATGATCCAGGCAGTCAACAGATCAACACACATTTATTAAGCACTTACTCTGCCAGGCCTGTGCTAAGCACTGGGGATACAAAGAAAGGTCCCTGACCTCAAGAAGCTCCCAGTCTAATAATGTGGCAGGCAGTTTATAAATAAGTATATACCTACAAGATATGTACAGCATAAATTAGAGGTACTGGTAGCAATATTTTTTAATGCGCCTCTAATGAAAGTTAGCATGTGCATAGAGTGCTGGATCTTACAGTCAGGGTTCAAAAAACCTGGGTCCCCAAAAGTGAGTATGCATTGCCCTTTGACCCAGTGAAACTAATATTAGTTCTATACCCCCAAAGAAATCAAAGAAAGAGGAAAAGGACCAATCTGTAAAAAATTTTATAGATGTTTTCCTGGTAACAAAGAATTAGAATCTAAGAGGGTACCCATCAATTGGGTAATGGCTGAACCAGTTTTGGTGTGAATGTGATATAATATAATTGCAATGCAGAAAGGATGAAGGGGGTGGTTTCAAAGAAACCTGGGAAGACTTGTATAAACTGATGCAAAGTGAAGTAAGCAGAACCAGGAGAGCAATTCATACAGTAACAATGATATTGTAAAGAGAAATAACTCCGAAAGACTTAGGAAATCTGATCAGCTTATTAACCAACCACAATTTCAGAGGACGTATGATGAAATATGCTACCCTCCTCTTAAAAGCCAGGTCAAGGACTTAAAGTGTAGACTGAGACATTTTTTAGACATGGCTGTTGCAGGAATTCGTTTTGCTTAATTATACATATTTGTAATAAGTCTTGGCCTTTTTTCCCCCTTTCTTAGTGGGAGGGTAGATCAGGGTAGAGGTGGAAGGGAGAAAAGACAGATTTTCATTGATTGAAATAAATGAAAATGTAATTAAAAATATTTTTTTCTCTTTTTTTAAAGAGACCTGGATTCAATCCCAAACCCTGACACATACTGAATCACCCTGGGCAAATTGTTTGATCTGACAGTGCCTCATAGCCCCCTAAGACTTTATGTTGCAGGATATTCAATAATAGCCATTGCTAGAAGGAGTTTCCTTACAGGGGTTCTCTATACAAATGAAATCACAAATCTAAACCAGAGCAATAAAATGAATCTATATTACCATTTATATTGGTGAAACATGGCTATAGACCTCTCCTGGGTTGGTGGGTGCAAAGGGGAAGGGCTGAAAGGACAGTCAACATTCCTCTTTTCCACATTCAGAGCTATAAGAAATGCCTCCACTAATCCAGACAGAAGACTGTTCTCCTGCCTACCCCATCTCCAGCTTGACCAGCCCAGTTAAATGATGGTGACTGTTTCAGTTTTCGAAATATCAGTCAAGTAATTTTGCATTTAAATTATTTAAATGCAATCTCTCCATTGAAGCTGGGTTTTCCCACCCAGGAGAAGTGTTTTCTTTTGGGGGGAATTGGCGCATGATAAATAAATGAATAAAGACTGGCAGCAGTGTATCTCAGCTACTGAAGTCGGAGGCATGCAGGCCGAGTATCATCCCTATCAGAAATCTTGGAACTTATAATATTCCCCATGGTTCTCAGCCTCTGCATTAAAAATAACTAAAGACTTGGCTCAAAACTCCCCCACACACACACACCAAACCCTACCCAAACCTGAAATGTATTTTACACATCAGTGCCCTGGATGACACACAGACCCAACAGAGCTAGCAAATACCCTCCTTTGCCTCTTTTCCCCCTGGCCTGCTTGCAGTTAGGAGGGCTTAGCGCTGATCACATGCACAGCTGTCCCATTTGGAAACCACATCTTGAAGGTGGTGCCAATTAAGATTCAGGAAAGACAGCTTGCTCACATCAATAAATTAAAAGATGCAAAAAGGAGGCTTAAACACCCATACACAACAATCCTTTTGCAGAAGCCAAAGGCTTCGGGGAAGGGAAACCTTTTAGTTGGATGCTTTAAAAAGGTAGAATATTGATCACATTCCATGGACAAGGGTCACACTTTTTAGATTAAGTCACAGCAGCTGAATATGTATTAATCAACTTTAGTCTTTGAAATCCTCCTTGGGAAGGCAGGTGGGACAATGAAAAGAGCACCATAGGTACTTAAGCAGCAAAGTTTGGTTCAAATGCATGCCTCCTCCCCTTATTATGGTGATGCAGTGATTAGAATGTGGACCTTGAGTCAGGAAGACCTGAGTTCAAATGTGACCTCAGATACTAGGTGTGTGAGCCTCAGCAAGTCACTTAACCTCTGTTTGCCTCAGTTTCCTCATCTATAAAATGGGGATAATAATTGTGCCTATCTCCCAGGGTTGTTGTGGGCATGAAATGAGATAATTGTAAAGTGCCTAATACATAGAAATGTTAGCTGTTATTATTTTTATCATTATCTCTGTGATGCTGAGCACATTACTTAACCTCTTTGGGCCTCAGCTACCTAATCTACAAAATGGGGACTCAGTTCAATTCAACAAGTGTTCATTAAATACTTAAATAATGCTGAGCATTGCAAAAGGCACAGGGTTTACAAATACAAAAATTGAGATAGTTGCTGCATTCAAAGAAAATACATTTTACTGGCAAGTAATATTTGCATGACACAGAGTAGTTAACGTAAGGAAAATACTTTGTTAACCCTAATACTAGCAGACATAAGAGTTGTTATTGTAGAGGATAAGGCAAGGCCGATTAGGAAAAGCGGAAAAAGCTCTGCAAATGGTGAAGTCCAGGATTTTTGTTGGAAAAAGAAAAGATTAGAAGGGGTATGAAAGGGGGAAAGAAGGGAATAAGCATTTGCAGAGCACCTACTATATACCAGGCACTTTACAAATATCTCATTTGATCCTCATAACAACCCTGGGAGGTTGGTGCTATTATTATCCCCACTTTACAGATGAGTAAACTGAGGCACACAGAGGTCAAGGGACTGGCCCAGGATCACATAGGTAGCAAGTGTCTGAGGCCAGATTTGAACTCAGGTCTTCCTTATTCCAAGTTCAGAGCTCTATCCGCTGCGCTACTAACTACCTCTGAAAGGGAGGAGATGATTAAAAAGATAAGATATATTAGTAGCATCCTTCTTTCCTCCAGATGCCAACATCAAAAGTTGATTACAAATTGGACTGGATTCCAATATGATGTCCAAAGATGAGATGAAGGCTGGTGCAATTTCACCTGCCTTTTGGGGAATATCTGTCCTCCAGAGGATCAAAGTGCAGACAATTCCTTAGTCCATTATCATAAAGTCTTAGGGACGGGATCTTAGGAGTTGTCTAGTCCAACTCCAGCCAAAGCATTCCAACAGAGACTAGATGACCCCCTCTCAATAATGCAGATTCCTACACAGAATGAGAAGACAGAATAGTTGGCCTCGAAGGACACTCTGAGCTTCTGGGATTCTACTGAGTGAGCCTACGCCCTCCTTGAGAATGTCCGATGCCTCCCCCTGCTCCATGACTGGGCAGCTCCAATTGGTAGAATGGGAAGAAGCCCCTTTCTAGCCCTTCTGTTTGGGGGTCCCAAATTTCTAGCTGTGCAACCTGTTCTAATGGGTGATGATGCTACATAGCACTATATAACATTCTAAGGTTTGTGAGGCACTTTATACATATTATCTTACTCTGAAACCCTCGATGAGTAGGGATGGCCTTTTCAAAGGGATATTTGTTCTGGGCTGTGAGTCTCTTCATGTGGCTGGATAGAGGACCACTTCAGGAATGACAGCTCGGGGCAGTCCTGCCTCATGATGAGGTTGCAAAGGGGGCAAAGGGAGACCATCCTGACTCCTTGGTGGCTTTTCCTGCTATTGGTTGTTTTCCCCTCCCAACCCTCACTCTGCCAGGAATCCAATGGGACTCACTTATGTTCCCTAAAATCTGAAGAAATTGAGTTACTTTATCTCTAAGAGTTCTAAGCTTACTGAGTACTAATGGGTTCAAAGTTACCCATGCTCTAATATGGAAATGTGTTTTGTATGACTTCATATAATCAATATCACATTGCTTGCCTTCTGAAGGGGTGGGGGAGGAGTAAGTGGGAAGGATGGAGAATTTTTTAAATGAATGTCAAAAATTTTTTCATGTTGTTGAGAAAGGAGGGGAAAGTAACCCATGTTATATGCATAGGTAACTTTGGTGCCCACGTTTGGTCCCTATCACTGTAACATGTGCATAATACGTGTGTATTTTAATAAGGGACTTCTGGAGACAAGGCCTCAGTCCAAAATGGGGATTCTGAGAATAGCATCATACATCTAGAGCCGGAAGATCTTGGAAGTCTATTTTTCCCTCAGATGAAGAAACTGAGGCCTCTGGCCACACAGGTAGTGAGAAGCACAGCAGAATTTGAACCCACACCCTTTGGATCCAGAACTAGTACTTTTTCCCACCATGACACAGTCATGATAGGCTGGTAGAATTCATGTGTAGAGAGAGATTAGGGGTTGAGGAGGGAACACTGAAATAATACCATGTTGGACCATCTCCTACTCTGCATACACACAGAGGCACACCCACCTTGGCTATATCTTCTGCTATGACAGATGCTAAATTCTGGAGATTGCCTGCCTGCAACAGGACAGAGCTTTATTGCCACCCACTCCCTCTATCCCCAACCTTTCCCACCCTCTGCTTCAGCCTTAGCATCTCTGGAGGAAAGAAAACCTCCCCAGACAGGGCCGGGGGTAGCTGGAATACTGCTGCTAAGCTAAGCCTCCCTTTTGTTTTCTCCCACACTCTCCATCCCAGCTTGGGTCTTTCTTTAGGAAGTCCCTTCCAGTTTCTAGGCCTCAGTTTCCTTCCCTGTAATCAGAGTTTGGGTGGGGGTGGGGGGCCTGACCAAATGACCTCTGGGTTTCTCTGATTCTAAGATGCTGGGGCTCTGTACCAAGCAGCAGAATGCCCACTCCATGTCAACCTTGGCTCCCTCCACGTAGTAAAGAGCACCCTGCCAAGGGCCCACTTCCCCTCTGTGGAGCAGCCTCAGGGAAGGGAAAAAGCTTGGAGCACACGCAGCCCATGACGTGGACAGAAATCCTAGAGGCTCCATCCTGCTCTTCTGTCAGCTGCTGACATTCTGCTGCCTGAATTAGACATCAGCCTCCCTGTTTCCCTGAAATGTCGCATCACTGGGGTAGCTTGTACCGACTCAATTTCCCTGCAAGTAATAGAGTGAGATTATTCACAATTATTTCCAGTGGGCTGAGCCTGCATGTTCTTTCTGCTAGGAAAAGAGCAGTAAACAAGTCACGAAGGCCTCCACAGAGAGCTGCCAGCCCTCCCTGATCCCCCCAACACACACCTTGTTTCAGTTCTTTAATAGGAAGAAAATTTTAGTGTTAGGCATGCTCAATTAATTCATCCAAGAGAGGGTCCAGTCAACGGGAGCTGAGCTGACTGAAAGAAACTGGGCATTTGCTTGGAAAACAGCATTAGCCCACAACTAACTTTTATGTGGATGGAATGAAGAGCCATGAAGGGGTGCCCTCTACCCAGGTCCCTGGATCGCCGTGGTCATAGCGCGATATTGTGAGGGTTAAGGAGCCTTAGAGGTCAGGCCAAAGTGGGAAGTCTGGGTCTGATGGGCCAATAGCATAGTTGTCCCACATTTGACACTTAGGGGCTGTGTGACCTTTGGGCAAGTCACTTGGCCCTGTCTGCCTCAGTTTCCTCATCTGTAAAAGAAGTTAGAGAAGGAAATGGAAAACCACTGTAGTATTTCTGCCAAGAAAACCCCAAATAGAGTCACAATGTCTCAGGCACAACTGAAATGGTTGAGCAACAATAGACCTGGCTAAACTATAAAACCAGGAATTTGGACTAGACTTGAGAGCTCCTTTAGGTCCGTGCTCCTATGATTTTGTTTCTTCTTCTGCAAAATGGGGATAGTAAGAACTGCCCTGCTTGAGGTCACTGTGAGGACCGAATTTGGTAACATAACCGGAAAGCCCTGATTCCCATGGATCCTTAATGAGTGGAGAGGACCTTGGCACCCTCCAATGCTAGTCCAACAGAGAACAAGACCTCACAGGTTCTCCCGTGCTGGGAAGACTTTGAGCATGGACTCCATAGCTCGCTTTGTGTCTCTGTTATCTGAGGGTTGAGCTAGGAAAGTAACAGGCCGGCCAAGGGAAGATAAAGTTTTGGCCACAGCAACTGCCTGCAATACTCTGGCATCAGGACCTATGTCAACGGAAAGGGCACCAACACCAATGACCTCTCAGATGCTTGAGATGAAGTTGCCTTATATGTGACTTGGTTGTTACTACTCCAACTATTACTCCTTAAAATGATGGCAGCAGCTACTTCTGCTACTAGCTAGGTGGCCCCATGGAGAAAGCACCATACCTGGAGTCAGAAAGACCTAAGTATGATTCCTGCCTTAGATACTTGCTAACTGTATGGATCCAGGTCAGTCCCTTAACCTCTCTCTGCCTCAGTTTCCTCATCCACAAAATGGGGATAGCAACAGTACTTACCTCCTAGAATGATTGCAAACATCATTAGCTATATGATCCTGGGTAAGTCTCTCAGCCTCAGTTTCCTCATTTGTAAAAATTGAGGACAATAGGGCAGCAATGTAGTATAGTGGATAGTGCAACCTTGGAGTCAGGAAGATCTGAGTTCAAATCCAGCCTCAGATACTCCCTAGCTGTGTGACCCTGAGCAAGTCACTTAACCCCAATTGCCTTTCCCCCTCACAAAATTGAGGACAATAATAATATTACTAATATTAATTAATTCATATTAACATACCTTGAAGGGTTGTTGTAAAAATCAAATATATATAAAATGCTATACAAATGCTAGCTGTTCTTTATCATCATCACTATTATTATCATTATTATTATTATTATTATTCATTTTCCCCTCCAAGATGAGAATCATATCATTCTAACCAATCTGGGATAAAGCACTTGAAACTTAGACTAAGCCCCTCGTGTTAGAGGTGAAGAAACTGAAATCCAGAGAAATGAAATGATGTCCTACAGGTCTTAGATATAATGAGCAGGAGGATTTGAATTCAGCTCTTTAAGTCTAGGCTTCTTTGCCCTGCACCAGATTGATTGGTCACTCACTTGAAAAACATCCTGGTTTTCCGTTTTCTGCAGAACTGTCTTGGGACTGTCACCTGGAACTGACCTCCAAAAAAGTCACTGACCACGTTCTCCAGTTTGGGACACAAATGCTCGTCTTTGCATCATAGCCCACTGAGGTTCAGTCTCTCCCAGGAGGTGAGAGACGACCTGGAAGGCTGGAAGGACATTTGGGCCAAGAGGCAATAAAGCCTGGCTTCTAGCATGGATCTTGGGCAGGTCACAGAAACAGACAATGCTGAGCTGCCCAGAGATTACCTAGTATGACCCTTCCATTTCACAGAAGAAGAAACTGAGGCCAGGAGAGGCAAAGGGACAAACCCAGATTCTCACAAATAGTGGTAGATCCTTCATTTGGCATAAAGTCATCTGTGTTCAAATCTGGGGCTTATTTCACTCCCCTCCCCCTCCCCTTCCCTTCTCTGGCCCTCAGTCTCTCTGTTGATTGAAGGGAATAGAATTACATGATGTCTAGGGCCTCTTCCAGCTCCTAGTTCTATCATTTTAATCTTGGAAGCAGTTTTCAAAATTTCTCCAGCAAAAGACAGTTCAGTTAATATATCACAAATGGCCCAATTTCACAAGGCTCCTTAAGATTCATTTGATTATTAGTTGGTAAAAGCAGTCCATCACTGACGTGGGATGCTGGATTTTAATCCTAGGGTCTCCTACAAAAACCAAGTGAACTGTCTTAAACTCGCTTCAGCAGAATGTTGTCCCAGGTGTCCTCCCTTCCTTGCAGGATCATAAGAACATAGATCTAAAGCTGGAATGGGCCTCAGAGGCCATCTAGCCCAACCCCCTCATTTTACAGATGAGGAAACTGAGGCCCAGACAGGTGAAGTCACCTACCCAAGGTCACACAGCTAACAAGTGACAGAGCCAGATTTCGAACCCAACTCCTGTGACTCCAATTCCATAGCTCTTTCTCCTGCAAAGGCACCCTTAGAGCTTCCTGGCTCCCTCCCTCCCTTCTCCCACTCCTGAGTTTCAAATATTTCTCATCTCATCTAAAGGAATCAACACAAATCGGCTCTAATAATAATAGGCTTCCATTAAACCCAATAAAGTTATTCGGAGATGACTGAGGAGAATCTGCAGAGGAAAATTGCCCTCGGGTTCACAATCTGTTTATCCCTAGCACATTATACCTTTTCATCACAATTACCTAAAGTGGTGCATTTGTACTTCGGTAATATATGGAATTCATCACATAGTTTTGCAATGAAATTATCACACTGAGCCTGGGACATCTGTACCCTGTCATACATCATTCTATTCACTTCTACTTAATTTAATCCCAATATCTGCCCACATGAGAAGACAGATGTTCAACGACGTGGCAGCTTCCACTGTTTCTTGCCTTTAAGAAACTTTAAACAGTTCAAAGAAATGCTATCTTTCAGATAGACATCTTGGAATATTGTTTGGGTTTGTTCCCCTGCTCCCTACTCAGGTTTTTATTTATTTTTTATTTTTATGGTGGGGGGGGAGGAAGTATATAAAAGAAGAATTCATATGCTAACATTTGCCAGTCAGTCAATCAGCATTTATTAAGCACCTAATAGACGCCAGGCACTGTGTTAAAGACTGTAATAATTCACTGTGAGAGATTAACATATAAAGAAGGTTGGGGAGGGGGAAGATATCCCTAATATCATCAATGAGTCCACTCATAAGCCTTGGATAATGGTTTTGGAAACAATTATGAGTCATTCTGAGAGTCCTTCTTTTGTGGAGGTTGGCTGAGGGTGATGGTCTTCATTGGGAGTCAGAGAATCTTAGAATGGCCACCTCTTAGAATTCTTAAACGACAAGATACTAGGACCATAGAACTAATCCACAGTGTCGGAGCTGGGAAGGACCTTAGACCACAGGATGTTAGCACGTTCCAGAAAAGAGTCCAGAGAGCCTCTATTTGAAGATCTTCATTGACACAGTCATTTCACCTTCTAACTGTTAGGAGATTCTTCCTTGGATTGAGCCAAAAATCTGTCTCTGGGCAACTGCCTCTCTGGGTGACTAGTTCTGTCACCTGGCATTAAGTATAATGTATCTTCCTAAAATGTGGCACATGCTGATGATGATGATGACAGCATGCATGCAACATTTTAAGATTTGCAAAGTACTTTATAAATATCTTGTTTTATCTTCCTGATAACCCTGGGAGATAAATTCTGTTACAATCCTGATTTTTATAGGTGAGGAAACTAAAGTAAGCAAAGGTTAAGTGATTTGCAGAGTCACATAGCCAGTTAAGTCTGAGACTGGATTCAAATTCAAGACTTCTTGACCCCAGGTCCAGCACTCTATCTATACTCTAAAAGTGGTTTGACCCAGAGGACAACGGGACTGCTACCACTCTCATTTAAACCTTTTTTTCCTGTCCCATTCATTTTTTAGGTTTTTGTTTTCTCATTAAGCTTGCATTAAGATTGCTAGGGCTTTTCCATATCGATTATTGTGCAGATTTGGAAGCAGGGCTTTCTCTTAGGACCTCATCTGCTACTTGAGCGGTTGGTTTTCCGAGCCCAAGAATAGGGCTTTATACTTATTCCTCTTAAGGTTCATCTTATTAGGTTCAGCTCACCCATCCAGACTGGCTAGATCTTTTTTAGATCCCAAGTGCGCCCTCTAACGAGGGCATTATCCTCCTCAGCTTTCTATTATCCACAAATGTGGTGAACATTTCATCAATGCCTTCATCCAAGATGGCACCCTGATGATAAAATGTAAGTTCTCTGAAAGCAGGGATTATTTGATTTTTGTATTTGTATCCCCAGGGCCTAGAATCATTCTTGGCACACAGTAGAAGCTTAATTAATACTTGGTGGTTCATCTCCAGGAAACATATCATAAGACAAGATATTTTTATCCATAGAGTGAAGAGGTGTAGTTGACCTGGCGGGGAACTCATCCCCTGTAATTTTGAGAGGAGGGCTGGAGCATGCATGGTTTTCCTGCCTTCCAGCACTCTGTATACCCACCAGCAGTCATTACAGCTAAAAATTTAATCCTACTTGTAGTCCTTGCTTCTAGTCCCAATTGAGCCGGGCTTACATTAGCACATACCAAAGATGCCAGATATCTCCACTGAGGAGGGAAACCATAAATCTTACGTAATATGACTGAGATTATATGGGAAACCAGGTCCAAACTCAGTATAATTATGATTTTTAAGGAAGAAAAGAGAAAGACAGAGATGGCAGACCTGTGGAAGATAGAGCATTCCATTAGGAATCAGGAATCATAACTGCTAGTCCTGGCCCTGCTACTATCTTTGGTGGCCGTGGACAAGATTACACCTCTTCTCTGGGCCTCAGTTTCTTCATCTTTCAAATATGGTACTTCATAGGATCCAGTCCTTTGAGTTAAGAAGAACTTTAAATAACTGAATAAACAAGCATTTATAAGGCACCTTCTATGTGCCAGGTGACATTCTAGGTGTCAGGGATACACAGACAAAAATGAAACAGTGGATTCCCTTGAGGAGTTTACATTCCATTAGATCATTTCACTTCACAGATAAAGAAACTGAGGTTCAAGTAATTGAATGACTTACCCATAATTATACTGGTAGGATCGTAGATTTAACCCTGAAAAAGAACTCACATATCATTTAGTCCAGCCCCCTAATTTTACAGATGAGAAAACTGAGACCCAGAGAGGTTGTTGAGTTGTGACCCCATTTGGTGTTTTCTTGGCTAAGATACTGGAGTGGTTGGCCACTTCATTCTTCAGTTTATTTTACCGATGAGGAAACTGAGGCAAACAGGATTAAGTAAGTGACTTGCCTAGGGTTACACAGCTAGTAAGTGTCTGAGGCCAGATTTGAACTCAGGAAGATGAGTCTTCCTGACTTCAGGTCCTGAACTCTATCCACCTAGCTGCCATAATTATACTGGTAGGATCATAGTTTAACCCTGAAAGAGAACTCACATGTCATTTAGTCCAACCCTTTAATTTTACACATGAGAAAATTAAGACCCAGAGAGGTTGTATTACGTCCAAGAGAATAGGCAGCAAGATGGGATTTGAACTCAGTTCTTTTGTCTCCAAATGTGGGGCACATTCAAGCTTGGACAAAACACTCTTTAAGATCACTCTGGCTATGAAGTTCTAAGAGGAAGGAGGAAATAGATGGGTCTCAAGAATGAGAGGGCAGACATAAATTGGGGTGGGGAGCACTACACTCATTCAGCCCCAAATAATGACCCTGGCCTCAGTTACTACAAATGTCAGGAATCCCGTTGAAAGCTGGACCTCTGGGGGTCCTCCTCCCTCTGGTAGCTTGCAATGCTTCAGTCGGGGAGTGGAGTGGGGGTCGGACTGCAGCGCAGGACTGGGGGCTGAGCCAGATAAAGCCAGGAATCCTGCCCTGTCATCTCTCTCCACCCTCCCCTGCCCCTCCTCCCATCTCTGGCTCTGGCCCAGTGAATTAGTGTTAGCACCAAAGCCTCCCCCAGGCCCCCAAGTGAAAAAGCAACGTGGTGTCAGAGGCTCAGCTCGTGTAAGTGGATGTAGAAAAAGAAATCCCTCCCCTGAGGTTTGCTTCAGCACTAACTGCTTTTCCAAGGCCCTGGAAGTAAGTACAGTATTTGAGTTCCTTGACTGAAGTCTTCCAGATAAGCCCCAAGCATATTGGATTCCAGCTGTTGAGCTGGGAAACAGCTGGAGATCACAGAACTGACACCTCAACAGAGGCAGGATTGCTCATACAATCAACTCTAGATTATCAGAGGAGAGATTATCTGCTCGGCTCTCTAGCCACACTGTGTACTGGGCACACAGTAGGTGCTATATAAATGCCCATTCCTTTCCTCTGTTTCCTCCCATGGCTACTGAGGGCTTTTCTCTTCTCACTGGCTCTGCCAAGACCCAGACTGGCAGGAGGGCCAAGCTGATTGGGGATGGGGGACAGGGGATGGTATCTGCATATAGGATTGGAGGTCTCCAGAGCTAGGGTCAGAAGTAATGTCAGATTCCCCTCTAATCCAACCCTCTCATTTTGCAAATGAAGAAACTGAGGCCAAAGAAATTTCAATGATTTGCTAAAGCTCATGTGATAACAAGCATTGGAGGTGGGATTTTAACCCAAGCATTCTGGCCCAATCTACCCTAGCATGTTATATGAGTGTGGGCCAAACACTGGAAAAGCTATCATTAAATACCATTAGAAAAATGCCATTAGAGAGACTGACTTCAACTAGAGATGAAGAAACACTACCAACTGGATCCAATCAAAATGGAATGGGGTGTAGTCAGTTCTCCATTACTGGAAGTTTCCAAGCAGCAAATGGATTTTTAGGGGTGTTGTAGAGAGGAATTATTGTTTCAGACTTGGGAGTTGGGGTAGTGTGAAGGGAAAAGCCCTGACTCTGGAATCAAAGGACTGGGGTTCAAATACCAATTCTAATATTTATCACCAATATGACCTTGGGCAAGTTACTTAACTTCCTTAGGACCTCAGTTCTCTTCTCTGAAAAATAAGTCAGCTGGACCAAGTGACTTCTAAGGTCCCTTTCAGATCTAAAGCCTATTAAATAATCGACTCTCACTACCTCATCTCTGAATTTACATGGATTCAACCTACTTTATAGACCTGACCAATCTGCATGTCTGCTCCTGGAGCTGAGACAGAATTCTACTCCACTGTTTTGTTATTCAGTTGTTTCAGCTGTGTCTGACTCTTTGTGACCCTGTTTGGGGTTTTCTGGGAAAAGATACTTATAATGGTTTGCCATTTCTTTCTCTAGTTCATTTTACAGATGAGGAAACTGAGGCCAACAGGGGTAAGTGACTTGTTCAGTGTCACACAGCCAGTAAGAGTCTGAGGCCATATTTGAACTCACGAAGATGAGTCTTTGGAACTCCAGGCCCGGTGCTCTGTTCACTATGGCGCCACCTAGCTGCCCACTATTACTTTACCCCACTCTAGCTCAAAACGGTGAAGACTCCCATCTATGCTAACTAGTACTCATGCTAACTATTGCATGGGACGGAAGCCTACGGAGGCATTATGACACAATGGGAAGAGAACTGATTTTGGAGTCAGGACCTAAATTCAAATCCTGCCTGCTCCTTTCTCCCTGTGTAACTATGGGAAAATCCCTTAACATCTCTGGCCTTCCTAACCTATTAGTAAAATGAGATGGTTGCCTTGGTGGCTTCTCAGGTCCCTCCCAGCTCCAGAGATAGAATCCTATGAACCATAGGGCTTCTAAGACCCCTTCCAGCCCAAAGACTGTGATTTCTAAGAACCCAATTACTGATTCTCAAACCTGCAATATTCTTTCCCATCTCTATGTCCATGCTTGTATTCCTTTCTTCTGGAATCACCTGCCTCAGCCACCTCTTCTATCCCTGATTTTAACTATTAAAATCCTATCCATCTTTCAAAGCCCAGGTCAAATGCCCCCTCCTCCAGGGATCCTTCTCTGATCCCTTCTCATACCAGTCATTAGCAATCTCCCCCTCTTCGGAACCCTCAAAGTGCCTTGTATGAACCTTACTTATGATCCTCCTCAGATTTTACCTGGTATTGTGGCTATTTGATCCTCTGTCTAATGTTCCCTGGGCCGGGAGTCAGGAAGACTCCTCTTCATGAGTTCAAATCTAGCCTCAGACACTTACTAGCTGTGTGACGTCAAACAAGTCACTTAGCCCTGTCTACCTCACTTTCCTCACCTGTAAAATGAGCTAGAGAAGGAAATGGAAAACCACTCCAGCATCTTTGCCAAGAAAACCTCAAATAGGGTCATGAAAAATCAGACATAACTGAAAAATGATTGAACAACACAAAAGAATGAAAGTTATACTATATAAGACAAGATCTTAGGCAAAAAAAGAGAGGCAACTAGGTAGCTCAGTGGATAAAGCAAAGGATCTGCAGTGAACACTAACCCTAAGTTAAAATATAGCCTCAGGCACCTAATAACTGTGTGACCCTGTGTGACACACTTCACTTCTGTCTGCCTTGATTTCCTCATATGTAAAATGGGTATAATAGTCAAATGAGATAATCTTTACAAAGCACTTTGTTCACCTTAAAATGCTCATCACCATCATCATCATCATCATCATCATCATTATTTTCTGGTATAGCTGGGGCCACATTTATTTGTCTCTGCCTCCATTTCCTCATCTCCTCCCCATGCCTAGCTCTAGCCAAGAGACCTGTTTATAGCAAGTACTCAACAAACACCCATTGGTTTGTTTCTTTTCTATCACTTAGCAGGACGAGCACCTTTCTACACAGTGTTCTTGGGCTCCTCAAAGTCCCATCCAGACTCCCTCCCTGGGCAGTATTCCCATGCTCCAGCTGCAGCTTAGCTCTCAGATATGCAAGGGTATTTGCAAGTCACGGATTTAACATCTACTAAAAGAAGAAACTTCTCTGTGACAAACTGTACCCAAATATGGGCATCCAGCCTTTGCTTAAAGACATTCAGGGAAGGGAAACATACTCCCACTGATGCCAGGCCATTACACTTTGAGAGAGCAATAAATAATTACAGGATTTTTTTTTCTTCACACCAAAACTAAGTCTGCACCTATCAGATCTTCAGCCTAGATCTGAGTAGGAATATCTTCCATGACATGTGGTCATTTTGAACATTCTTGGAGACCTCTGAGAATATGGAATTTCCAATTTCCTGAAGCATTCAGTTCAACTTTGGGACAGCTCTGATAGTTAAATGATAACGTGTACCTCTGCTCTTCAAGGCAAAGTAAAGCAATGACCCTCTTAAAATGTGAGATCCAGAACAGAGCACAATTCTCCAAATGGGGTTCAGAATACAGACTCATTTGTTCTGGATATTATGTTCCTAATTGGTAACAACCTACAATCCCATCCACCTTTTTGGCCTCAGGGGCACAGAACCTAGTTTAGGATGACCTTGCAAACCCCTCACCTCATTTCTGTGGGCTGGAGCTCTGTAGTTGTTAGATGGTAAGAAAAGAAGGAAAGAAGGAAGGAAAGAAGGAAGGAAGGAAGGAAGGAAGGAAGGAAGGAAGGAAGGAAGGAAGGAAGGAAGGAAGGAAGGAAGGAAGGAAGGAAGGAAGGAAGGAGGGAGGGAGGGAGGGAGGAAAGAAGGAAGAAACAATGGATTGACATTCTCCAATTATCACAGTTGGTAGGAGGTGGGATCAGGAAGCCACAGATAGCAAATCCTACCAAAACCATGTTAGCCTGACTCTAGAACAATTGTCATGGTCTCCTTCTTGACCCTACTGTCCTTTTGGCTCAAGAAAGGGGAACTATTCTTTGCCAACTTGGAACACTAAGGAAGAACAAAGAATGTAGTGTTTTCATCTCAGCAGGGCTTGGAGGACCCATAATGCTGTATGTCTAGGACTACTCCAATGTCATCTCTGATGAAGGAGCTAAGCAAAAGAGCTGATCTACCAAAGATGATGTGCTACTCCAGACCTAAGAGGAAGCAAAGAAGCAGTTCCTTCCAGATGGGAGGATATTTATCCCTTTCATACCCTAGACAAGATACTCAGGCTAAGCTGGCAATGAACTTATCTAAGGACCAGCCTTGATGAGTTCATGGAGATGGCCACAGAGTGATGAAATTTTTGGCCACAGCAATTTACAAAGAAAGGAGTTGTATTCCAAAATGAATGAAATCATGTATCCTTGAGGTATTAGCAATTACTTCAATATTTAAAGTATATCCATATTGAAGTGACTTTTTTTTCTAGTTAGATTTAGACCATTGTAAATTTCCATCTAGATATTTTGGGAGTTCTTGACTCTGTTTCTGAAAATGTTAGCTGTCCCTCTCACCTTTGTGTCACCTAAAGTATGAAAAACATTCCATCTTTGCTTTATTCTCAGTCACTGATGAAAAATGTTGAATATTTCAGAGCCAAAAACAGATCCACTGGGATCTCCACTAGAGAGCTCCCTCCAGGTTGCTATAAATCCATTAACGAATACTCTTTGGGTCTGGTAATTGAATTCCTTTCAGATTCACATAATTAGACCATGGTATAGCCCATACCTCTCAATCTTATCCATAAGATGAGAAACTTCATTCTCACCTTGTTGAAATGCATGTATGCCATGTTTATGAAATTCTCTTGATCTACCAGTCTAGAGGCCTTGTATTAAAATTTAATTCATTAATTTGACTGATTAATTAATTGATAAAGAACTGAGGTTATTCTAGCCAAGTGCATTTTTTTTTTTTGGCTAGGCAATGGGGTTAAGTGACTTGCCCAAGGTCACACAGCCAGTAAGTGTTATGTGTCTGAGGCCAGATTTGAACTCAGGTCCTCATGACTCCAGGGCTGGTGCTCTATCCACTGTACCACCTAACTGCCCTGAGCCAAGTGCATTTTTGATGAATGCATGCTGGCTCATAATAACCCTCATTTCCCTAGACAAAGACCTACAAATCATCTCTTTTATGAATTATAAAATTTTGACAGGGATCAAAGTCAAGATCCCAAACTTTTCCTTCTAACATACCTTTCCCTTTTTGTGTGTATTATGACAGCACTTAGCCTTCTCCACTCCTACTACATTTGGGGTCATTCTCCCTGATTTTTCACAGATCACTGAAAGTGTATCAATAGTCATAGCTGTCAGTTATTTGGGAACTCTGGGATATAGTTCATCTTTATTTAGTCACTTGAATTTACTGAGGACAACTAGACACTCTCAGACTAACTTCACATTTATCTCAACTGTCAATGACTTTATTCTATCCTTCCCATTTCTTCTTAATAAGAATAAAAACAGAAACAAAGTGAGAACTGAACAGTTAAGCCTTGCCTCAGTTATTTGATATCATCATCCCATCTGCCTGCAAAAACAGTTCTACTTCTGCATTTGTCTTCTTGTTCTCCCCCTACATAATTAATATTAAAATTCTTTGCTGTTGTCCTTAGTGTGAATTGCTACCTTCCACTTGTTCTGAGCTTTAGCATTCCTGATAGGCTTAGAGAACTATGCCAATTAATCATCTCCATCTTCTCTTGTCCACCTTTGCTTCTATACACTTTTTTATAATTTCAGTTGTTCAATGAGTTCTCTGTGCATCCACATTAAGTTGTTTATATAGTTTCCTCTGTTCTAATAGGTAGCACATTTGGCCGTCTCTCATGGCATGCTAACATGTTGCTATGCTTATGCTACTTTAATAGCTCATGCTTTCGAACAAAGCATTATTTATTTATTTAGTGCAGGGATTCTTAAACTTTTGTTAATCAGAGACCCCTTTGGCAATCTAATGAAGTCTATGGATACCTCAGAATAATAGTTTTAAATGCATAAAATAAAACAGATAGATTTCAAAGGAAACCAATTATATAAAAATAGAGTTATCAGAAAAATTCAAGAAACAAGTTCATGAACCCCAGGTTAAGAACATCTATTTTAGAATTTATTCCCTGTCTTTTCTCAAAGGATGAGAACTTATTCAGTTGCCTTTGATTGGCAAGTGGTATGTTCCTGCCAAAGCCCCACTGTAAACACAAACTAGCTACCCCAGGTTGTTGTCTGTAAGAAGATCTTGAGCAGAATCAAATCACCAAGCTTCCAACTAAGCAGAGGCTTATGATTGGGAACAGGGCAGTCTAGCACTCACACAACTACTCTAGTAAAGATGGGAAAAGGATACCAGACTGAATAATAATTAACAATCCAGGGAAAAACTACAGGAAATGCATGCTTAACAGCCTGCGTCTGCAATGTAATACAGTCAATAACCTGTGGTCATTATGGAAGAGGCCCAACCAGGAAAGCCCAGTTCAGGAGTATGATATATAGAAGCTGTTCAGCAAGCAGACCAGGGGTAAGCCAGAAACACCTGGAGCCTGCAACTTTGTTGTTCTGACCCCAGACTTGAAACCTGTAAAGAATGATCAGACTACGACCTTGATCAAACCTAGAGAGCTAATGAATCAATCAATCAATCAATGAATCAGTGGAGTTAATCAATGATTCTATGAGACAATAAGAAATATCAAAAAACAAAAGATTGAAAAAAGGGAAGAAGGTGCAAGATATTGCCTACCAAAGATAACAAAGGTTAAGGAGAGATAATCTAAGAGTCATTCAATTACCTGAATGTAACAGCCAAAAAATTCCTCTATATAATATTTCAACAAATTATGAATGGAAGTGGTCCAGGTTTATTAGATGCAGAGTGAAAATGAGAACACCAATTATATCCTGAAATCCCAAAATGAAAACTCCCAAGATCGTAATAGCCCAAATCCAGAGTTTCCAAATTAAAGAACAAAATACTAAAGTAGCTAGAAAGAAAGAGTTCAAGTATCAAAGAATCACTGTCAGGAATAGACAAGATTTGGCAGCTATCAGTCACTCTAAATGAGAGGAGAGCTTGGAATATAACATTCCCAAAAGGCAAAAGGTAAAGACTTATAGCCAAGAAAATGTACCCCTTCAAAACTAAGGAAAATGAATAATGGAAAATAAACCTTTAATGAAGTAAAGGACTTCCAAACATTCCTGGAAAAAAAAAAGAAAAAGACTAGAGCTGAATGGAAGGTTAACTGCAAACACAAGAGTCAAGCAAAACATAGAGATACAACTAAGGTCTGGATGTGTGATTTCATGTATATAGAGAGTTCCCAGATGAGGAAATTCCCATTGCAAATTCAAATCAGCACCTTCTCTGAAGCTTATAGTCTTAGAGCTTTGTTGGGGGCACTGAGAAATAAATGACTTGTGCAAAATGATTTAGCCAGGACTTGAATTTTGATCTTCTTGGCTCTGAGTCCAGCTCTCTATTCCCTACACAATGCTGCCCATACAATAGAAAATGGAAAGCAAATACATATGAACAATTGGAAGGGACTATATACAGATGAAGTTTTTACACCCCAAATAGGGTCACGAAGAGTTGGAGATGACTAAAAAGGTCACGAGGTGAATTAAATAAGACTGGATGTCTGAAAGTGGTTTTGTTAGATTTTTGATCTTAAGGGAAGAAAGAACATGTAAAGGAGAGAGAATTAATACCCTAGGAAAGAAAGAGGGAGGAAGGAGTTGCAACATTGTCTCATTCAATCAGGGTACATGAGAAGCTTATACAAATGCCAAAGAAAGAGGTGGAGGATGGGAGTTGCTTTCAATTGAAGCAGACAAAGGAGGGCTTTATACACGTGCAAAGTTTGGTAAAGTACATTAAACTCAACAGGGAAATAGGGAACAGGGATTGGATATGGGGAGATTAAGAGGAGGGATAGATTCACTGAGGGATTAGTCAAAACCAAAACAAATTCCAGCTTCTGAGGGTGGACCATGAAGGGAGGTTTACAAAGGAATAAAAAAAAATGGGTAAGAAATTGTGATAGAGGGCTGTGTGAGGCGAAGAGAAGGGCAAGGAACATGAATGGGATGAACTCACCCATAAAACAAAAGACGGTAGGAGAATGGATTTGAAAGAAGAATTCAACAATATGTTATTTACCAAAAAGAATGCTGGAAACTTAAAAGATTAGCACAAAGTATGCTTCAGGTGAGCTAAAAAAGGGGTATAGAAATTGAGATCTTAGACAAGGCAACATAAAAATAAATTTGATTAAAAGAGATAGAGAAACCATATTGTTTCTAAAGGTACTATGGAAAATGAATTAATATAAATAGTTAATATATGCACTGAATGGCATAGAACTTGATTGTTTAAAGGCAATCAACTTACAAGAAGAAATAAACAGCAAAACTGTAATATTTAGAAACTTCAATTTGCCCCTTTTCAAAACTAGACAAATCTAACAAGATAAATAAGCACAAGAGAAGTTAAGGACATAAAGAGAATTTGAAAAATGCTAGATATGATAGATCTCCATTACTGAGTGGATGTAGAAATGAAAATACAGATTTCTCAGCTGTTCATGTCAATTTTACAAAAAAAAACCATTCATTAGAGTATAAAAATATAATAAATAAATAAAAAGCAGAGATATTAAATGTGTTCTGTTTTCATAAATAAATCAAACTTATGATTAAAAGTCTTTTTAAAAAGGATTAAAATTAATTAGACTTTAAATAACTTATTCCTAAAGAATGGGTAAATTGAAAAACCCTAGAACCAAATAATTTCATGAAAGAAAATGATAGCAGTAATACAACAAATCACAACTTTGGGAATGCAGTTTAACTGGTTCTTAGAAAGCTTTTCTAATGCTTTCATCAACAAATGAAGGGAGGAAACCCAGATCAATGAATTGGGCATGAAACTAAAAAACAAAACAAAGCAAAAACCTAGAGAAGCTAGATAACCATATTAAAACCCTAATTAAAAACCAAAATAGTAATTCTGAAAAACTAAGGTTAAAAATTGAAAGAAAAAATTCATTAGACAAGCAAGGAGCCGGTTTTAAAAACTAATAAAATAGATAAATTATTAGGTAGTCTGATTTTTCTAAGTGAGAAGAAAACAAAATTACCAGCATCACAAATGAAAAAGAATCTACCACAAATAAAGATGAAATAAATGAAAAATAAATTATTTTGCCCAGATTCATGTGAACAAAACTAACAACTTTAAAAGGATGAATGTCTTTTCTAGAAATATTTTATATTATATATTATATAATGTTATGACATATTATATTATATTTTGTATTATAAGATCAACATAAGCAGGGTAGCTGCTTATGTGGAGGTGACAAAGTAGATAGTGCTAAGCCTACAGTCAGGAAAACTCATCTTCCTGAGTTCAAATCTGGCCTCATACACTAACTGTGTGACCCTGGACAAGCCACTTAACCCTATTTGCCATAGTTTCTTCATCTATAAAATGAGCTGGACAAGGTAATGACAAAACACTTAAGCATTTTTGCCAAATGGGGTCACGAAGAGTTGGAGATGACTAAAAACAACTGAATAAACATAAGAAGAGGCAGAGAATGTAATAGCTCAATTTCAAAAAAAAAGAAAGAAAGAAAGAAAAGAAGAAGAAAAAAAAGAAAGGAAAAGAAATTAAACAAACAACAAATGAACTCCTAAAGGAACAACAACAAAAAGAAAAAAGATTGATTTGTAAAAGAATCCTAACATTCAAAATCCAATACTACAGAAACAATTTGCAAAAATGGAAAAAGCAAGGATCATACCAAATTCCTTCTATGATATGGTCTTTATATCTAAACAAGGCAAAGAGAGGAAAGAAAATTTTGGTCAGTAACCTAAATGAATATCAACACAATTACAAAAATTAACTATTAGCAAAGAAGCTACAATAATATATCAGGAAAGATTATGCATTATGACTACATTAGATTTACAGTAAGAATGCTTGCTTGGTTCAATACTAGGACAACTATAGACACAATAACAAAAATTATTAAAATTACAGGATTATATGAACAAATACAGAAAGCTTTTAAAAAATTTTTTACATTAGTCATGTTGTAAAGAAGAATTAGAAACAATGGGAGGAACTGTAAGAAAGAAGAAACAAAATGAGAAAGAGAGAGAGAGAGTAAGCAAATAGTATGCTTCAATCTGCATTCAGACTCCACAGTTCTTTCTCTGGATGTGGATAGCATTTTTCATCATGAGTCTTCTGGAGTTGTCTTGGATCCATGCATTGCTGTGAAGAGATAAATCTATCAAAGTTAGTCACTGTACCATGTTGCTGTTACTGTGTACAGCATTCTCCTGGGTCTGCTCATTTCATTCAGCATCAGTTCATATAAATCATTCCAGCTTTTTCTGAAGTCCACCTGCTCAGCATTTCTTATAACACAATGGTATTCCATTACATCCATATACCACAACTTGTTCAGCCATTCCCCAATTAATGGATATCCCCTCAATTTCCAATTCTTGGCCACCACAAAAAGAGCTGCTATAAATATTTTTGTTTGTGGTGGTCCTTTCCCCATTTTTTTTATCTCTTTGGGGTACAGACTAGAAGTGGTATTGCTGGGTCAAAGGGTATGCACAGTTTTATAGCCCTTTGGGCGTAATTCTAAATTGCTCTCCAGAATGGTCGGATCAGTTCACAACTCCACCAACAATGCATTAGAGTTCCAATTTTCCCACATCTTCTCCAACATTTATCATCTTCCTATTTTGTCATGTCAGCCAATCTGATAGGTGTGATGTGGTACTTCAGAGTTGTTTTATTTGCTTTTCTCTAATCAATAGTGACTTAGAGCATTTTTTCATGTGACTATAGATAGCTTCAGTTTCTTCATCTAAAACTGCCTGTTCCTCTCCTTTATTTATCAATTGGGAAATGACATGTATTCTTATAAATTTGACTCTGTTCTCTATACATTTGAGAAATAAGGCCTTTATTCAGAGACACTGGCTGTAAAAATTGTTTCCCAGTTTTCTGCTTCCCTCCTAATGTTGGTTGCATTGGCTTTGTTTGTACAAAACTTTACAATTTAATGTAATCAAAATTATCCGTTTTGCATTTCATAATGTTCTCTATCTTTTGTTCTTCCATTCTCCATCAATCTGACAGGTAAACTATTCCTTGCTCTCCTAGTTTGCTTATAGTATCAGCTTTTATATCTAAATCATGTACCCATTTTGACTTTATCTTGGTATACAGTGTAAGATGTTGGTCTATGCCTAGTTTCTGCCATACTATTTTCCAGTTTTTCCAGAAGTTTTTGTTAAATAGTGAATTTTTATCCCAGAGGCCAGAGTCTTTGGGTTTATCAAACAGTAGATTACTATAGTCATTGACTATTGTGTCTTGAGTACCTAATCTCTTCCACTGATCCACCACTCTGTTTCTCAGCCAATACCAAGTAGTTTTAATGATTGCTCCTTTATAATATAATTTAAGATCTGGTATAGCTAGGCCACAAAGAGCTGTTGATAAAATAGAACACTCATTCTTATTGGAAAACACTAGAAAATATAAGAATAAATGGATTTTTCCTTATCTTGGTAAATCATATCTATTAAAACTAAGAGCCAGCATTACACATAATGGATATAAACTAGAAGCCCTTTCAATAATGTAAGGAGTAAAGCAAGGATGTCCATTCTCAGCACTATTATTTGATATGGTTCTAGAAATGCTATCCTCATAGCAGTAAGATAATAAAAAATAAGAAATTAAGAGAATGACCATAAACAAAGAGCAAGTAAAATTATTGGATCTTGCAGATGATATAATGGGCTACCTAAAGAAGACTAGAGAGTCACCTAAAAATAGTAGAAACAATAACTTGAGTGAAGTAGCAAGATATGAAATAAATCCACAGAATGATTAGCCTCTCTGTCTATGGCCAAAAATCCTCAGTAAGACAGAAAGAGGAAATTCTATAAAAATAATTAGGAAATATGTAAACTATTTGGGAGTTTACCTACTAAGACACATGGAGGAACTATATGAATATAATTACAAAAAAAAATTCTACAGAAATAGATAGACCTAAAATAAATTGATAGATATTACTAATATTTAGATCATGCCAAATATAATACAAGAAGATAACAATATCATAAAAGTTGTTTTTAATCAATGTCACATCAATCAATTTACCAAAAATAAAATTACTTCATAGGCTAGGAAAAAAGTTATTATTTATACAGAAAAACAAATGTCAAGAATCTCAAAGGGAAAAAAATTAAGCAAAAAGGAAGAGAGCCTAGAACTACCAGATCTGAACTTATAATACAAAGCAGTCATCATCCAACTATTAATACTAGTTTAAAAAATAGAAAAATGAATCAGTAGAAGAAATTAGGTCCACAGTGAACAGAAGCAAGCACAGTGGCATAGTGTTAGATCCAAAGATGGCAGCTCCTAGGTTAAGGACTCCCTAAAAACTGCTGAGAAAGCTGGAAAGCAGTCTCACAGAAATTAGGTTGAGACCAACATCTCATGTTATATACCACAATAAACTTCAAACAGATACAGGACTTAGCTATAAAAGGCCACATCACAGACAAATGAGAAGATCAAAGCAGAAAACACCACTCATAATTAGGGATAAAGGAAGAGTTCATGACTAAATAAGGGATAAAAAGGATTACAGAAAACAAAATGAATGGTTTTGATTACAGATTTTTTTTAAAACACAAACAAAAGCAATCCAGTTAAAACTAGAAAGGAAATGGTTAACTGGGTGAAAATCTTTACAAGTTCCTCTGATAAAGTCTGTTATACAAGATATGTAAGGAGCTGCTTCAAATATATAGTAAGAGCTATTCCCAATAGATAAATGGCCAAAGGATATAACAAGCAGTTCTCAGGGGAAGAAGCTCAAGCCATCAATAGACGTATAAAAACATTCAAAACCTTTAATAAATAAATATAAATTAAAGCAACTCTGAGGTTCCATCTCATAATCATCAGATTGGCAATGATAACACAAAAGGAACATGACAGTTTGGGAAGAGGTTGTGGGAAGATACACAATGCGCTGTTGGTGGAGCTATAATTGGTACAGCCATTCTCAAAATCTTTTTGGAACTATACCCAAACAGTAACTAAACTGTGTATATCCTTTGGCTCAGTGATACCACTAAAAGGACTTTTACCCCAAAGAGAACAAAGAAAAAGGACCCACATATACAAAAATTTTTATCGTAGCTCCTTTGTTTTAGAACTAGAAACAAGAGGTGTCATTAATTGAGGAATGACTAAACAAGATATGGTATGAATGCAAGGGAATATTAAGACACCCTAAGGCAATAAAAGGATAGTCGCAGAGTAACCTGAGACTTGTATGAACTGAAATAGAATGAAGCGTGGGAAACAGGAGAACAAATTATACCATAAAAACAACCTTGTAAAGAAAAACTATTTCGGAAGATGGCGAAGTGAAAGCAGTGACTTGCTTGAGCTCTCCCCCAAACCCCTCCAAATAGTCATAAAAAACGGCTCTAAACAAATTCTGAAGCAGCAGAACCCACAAAAAGAGTGAAACAAATTTCCAGCCCAAGACAACCTGGATGATTGATCAGAAAGGTGTATCGCGCCGGGCTAGGAGCGCAGCGCAGCCCGGTGTGGGCGCGCAGGCCGCAGCAAACCTGGAGCAGGCCTCAGAGGAGTGAATCGCGGGCAGCTGTGGAGGTTTCCAGACTCCTCAATCCACAAATGCCAAAGACAACTTAGAAGGTCAGTGGGAAAAGTCTGTTTCTGTCGGTGGTCAGAGAGGAAGGCAGGGTTTCAACTCCATTCCCCAAGAGCATGGCCCTGGGGGGGGGGAGCTGCTTCCCGAGCTTCCGGCCCACAGACTGAGGGGGAATCCAGTGGCTGATCAGAGAGGGACTGCAGGGATCTCTTTGCCAGTGCTGAGGCAGGAATCTCTTGCTTTGCCCGTGTGTGGATCTGGGTCACAGTTCTGGGCGCAGTGCTGGGGTGAGGAGGAGCACTGGCGTGGTGGAGCTTGTAGTGGCTGTGGAGAGGAACCCCTCCTCACAGTTACAGGACAGAAAGGAATACTTGTGGTCACAGGCCAGGAAAGGAGTAACACCTCACCCCTTATCATACCACCTTGGAAGAACTGAAAATTTACAGGTCCCTACAAGTATCTCTGAAAACAGCTACACAAACCCCTGAAGCTTGGGACAGTACATTCTCCACATTGGAAGCAGACTCTTACCTTAACAAAAGTTTAAAACTCAAGTAATTGGCTGGGATCATGAGCAAGCAGCAAAAAGAGTCAGACTATATTATCTTACTTTGGTGAAAAAGAAGATCAAAATATACAACCAGAAGAAGACAACAAAATCAAAGCTCCTACATCCAAAGCCTCCAAGAAAAATATGAATCAGTCCCAGGCCTTGGAAGAGCTCAAAAGGGATTTTGAGAAGCAAGTAAGGGAAGTAGAGGAAAAACTGGGAAGAGAAATGAGAGTGATGCAAGAAAATCATGAAAAACAAGTCAACAGCTTGCTAAAGGAGACCCAAAAAAATACTGAAGAAAATAACACCTTAAAAAACAGCCTAACCCAAATGGCAAAAGAGGTCCAAAAAGCCAATGAGGAGAAAAATGCCCTAAAAAGAAAAATTGGCCAAATGGAAAAGGAAGTCCAAAAGATTACTGAAGAAAATACTTCCTTAAAAATTAGAATAGAGCAATTGGAAGCTAGAGACTTTATGAGAAATCAAGACACTGTAAAACAAATCCAAAAGAATGAAAAATTAGAAAACAATGTGAAATATCTCATTGGAAAAAAACTGACCTGGAAAATAGATCCAGGAGAGAGAATTTAAAAATTATTGGACTATCTGAAAGCCATGATCAAAAAAAGAGCCTAGACATCATCTTTCAAGAAATTATCAAGGAAAACTGCCCTGATATAGTAGAACCAGAGGGCAAAATAGAAATTGAAAGAATCCACAGATCTCCTCCTGAAAGAGATCCCCAAAGGAAAACTCCTAGGAATATTGTAGCCAAATTCCAGAGTTCCCAGGTCAAGGAGAAAATATTACAAGCTGCCAGAAGGAAACAATTCAAGTACTGTGGAAACACAATCAGGATAACACAAGATTTAGCAGCTTCTACATTAAAGGACTGCAGGGCATGGAATATAATATTCCCGAGGGCAAAGGAGATAGGATTACAACCAAGAATCACCTACCCAGCAAAACTGAGTATAATCCTTCAGGGGAAAAAATGGTCATTCAGTGAAATAGAGGACTTTCAAGCATTCCTGATGAAAAGACCAGAGCTAAAGAAAATTTGACTTTCAAATACAGGACTCCAGTGGAACATGAAGAGGTAAACAGGAAAGAGAAATCATAAGAGACTTATTAAGATTGAACCATTTACATTCCTGCATGGAAAGATGATATTTGTAACTCATGAGAACTTTGTCAGTATTAGGGTAGTTGAAGGAAAAAAATTGTATGTATGTATATAGATAGATAGATAGAGGGCACAGGGTGAGTTGAAGATTAAGGGGTCATATCTGGAGAATAAAATTAAGGGATGAGAGAGGATGATACTCGGAGAAGAAAGGGAGAGGTAGAATGGGGTAAATTATCTCACACAAAAAAAAAACAGAAAAGAAAAGTCTCTCACAGTGGAGGGGAAACAGGGGAAGGTGAGAGGGAATGAGGGAATCTTAGGATTTGGCTTAAGGAGGGAATAGCATACACATTCAATTGGGTATGGAAATCTGTCTACCCTACAGGAAAATAGGGGGAGAAGGGGACAAGAGAGCAGGGGGTGATAGAGAGGAGGGCAGATTGGGAAAGGGTAATCAGAAGCAAATACTTCTGAGGAGGGACAGGGTCAAAAGAAAGAATGGAATAGATGGGAGGGCAAATCCTACGATTAAGGGAAATAGAGTTAGTTTTTCACAACATGTCTACTAAGGAAGTGTTTTGCATAACTGCACATGTACAACCTATATTGAGTTGCTTGCCTTTTCAACGAGGGTGGGTGGGGAGGGAGGAAGGGAGAAAATTTGGAACTCAAAGTTTTAAAAACACATGTTTTTTAAAAAAATGTTTTCACATGCAACTGGGAAATAAGAAATACAGGAAATGGGGGTACAGAAGTCTATCCTGCTCTACAGGAAAATAGAAGGGGAAGGGGATAAGAGAAGGGAGGGGGGAGAAATAGAAGAGAAGGCAGACCAGGGGAGGGGGTATTCAGAATGCATGCCATCTTGGGGTGGGGGAGAGGTGTGAGAAATTTGGAACTCAAAAACTTATGGAAGTGAATATTGAAAACTAAAAATAAATAAATTTATATTAAAATAAAATAAAATAAAATAAAATACTCCTCCCTTTTTTAACTACAAAAGAAAACTATTTTGAAAGACTTAAGAATTCTAATCAATGCAATGACCAACCACTACTCCAGACAATTGATGATGAAATGAGCTAGCCACCTCCTGACAGAGTCATGATAGATTCAAGATGCAGGATGAGACATACATTTTTAGTCATAGGCAAGGTATGGATTTATTCTACTTGATTATATTTCTTTGTAACAACAATTTTGTTTTCCTTTTCCTTCAATTATAGAGGGTGAAATTTAAAAAGGAAATTGCTAGTAATAATGTTGCAAAAAGATAAAGGAAAGAAAGAAAAGAGATTCATTAAAGTATTTAAAAGAAAACGTACAAAAAGAATTGGCAGAAGTTCAGAAGGAAACAGAGATGAATTGGAACTTTGAAAGTAACGTGTTGAATTTATCATGTATGGATGAACTCCCTACCAATAAGATCTTCCAAAACTAAAATGGACTTCCTTGAATGGTAGTGAGTTCTTTAACATAGGAGGTCTTCACAAAATGACTGAATGAACACTGGTCTGGGTTCTGCTAGACAGCACTCATGTTTTCTGGTGGGGTTGAATTGAAGACATATTTGGTTCCTTCCAACTCTACAATACCACCGAATAACAGAGTCTTTAAACTAAAACATCACATGGGAGATAAATTTTCCAGACAGAAAATGGAAAGACAGAAAGCCTGCACCCAGAATCAATTAATTAACAGGCATTTGTTAGGTGCTTATTATGTGCTAAATGCCAAGGATATAGCAAAAAAAGAAAAAAAGAAAAAAGAAAAAGTTCCTGCCTTCAAGAAGCTTGCAATCAAATGGAGAAGATAACATATATAAATTAGCACATCTAAGAAAATACAGAGTAGGTGGAAAGTAACCTCGGAGGAGAAGAATCTCAGAAGTTTGGAGTTAGAAGGGACCTCAGTGGATATTGACCCCAACCTATATCCAATCGGGATCCCCACTAAAATGCCTCTGACAAGTAATCATCTACTCTCTGCTTAAAGAACTCCAATGAAGGGAAACATGTCACCTTTCAAAACCATGCATTCTACTTTTTAGACAGCTCTGAATGTTAGTAAGTTTTCCCTGGCATCAAATTTAAATTTTCCTGTTTGTAACTTCCATCCATTACCAATACCACTGCTCAGGCATGGGAGTAAAGAACCATAAAATTGGAGCAGGAAGAGACCTCAGAGGCCATTTAATTTAATTGTCTCATTTTATATATGAGTCAACTAAATCGTAGGAAGGTTAAATGCTTTCCCTCATACCACATAAATTGCAAGTGTTAGGGAAAGATTTGAACCCACGTCTTCTGTTTTAGCTGGATGTTCTTTCCATTATATCACACGATCCTTTCCCTATCATAGACTCCATAGAAAGAGGGCAGTGATGGTTGCTTCTTCCTTATTCCGATGTGGAAAGTAAATAGGTTTATTTTTTTTCTTACTAGGAACTACTACAGAAAGAGTCTAAGACTTGGAGTCTACAGACCCAACTCTGTTATTCCTACCATTGCCAGTGAATACCTGTGCCCACGTATCAATCAACAAACATTTATTTACTGAATGCCAATAATGTGTAGGGTACCATGTTCAAGTCTGAAGGACATATAAAGTCTAGCTAAGGCTAGGTCCCAGCTCTCATACTACTAAAAATCTAGTAGGGGGATAAGACCCCAACATAGATAGCTATGAACTATAGTCATGCATACTAATTACATTACAGAGTTATTTACCAAGGTCCTCTGTGAGGTCTGAGGAGTAAGATTTGCTGGGATAATGGAAGATTTCCTGAAGGATGATACTTCTGACTTGGGAATTTAAGGAAGGGGAGTAATTTAATAGGAAAATAAGGGGAGTGAAGGCAATGCTGGCAGAGACACCAGCCAAGCAAAAGAAGAAAGGCATGATAGTGCAACGTGTATCCATGGGGCACTCACCTAATTTAATTGGAACAGAAGGTGTATTTGTCGATGTGACCTTGGGCAAGTCACCTCATGTTCCAAGGCCTCAATTTCTTCATCTATAAAATAGAGGAGCTGGATCAGATGGTTTCTAAACCCCATGGGATTCTATGATTCCCATCGAAGGGGATCTGGCAGCAGGGTCTGTCCCCTGCAATATATTCTTGTAGCCACCAGGTGGGGGCAGAGTTGTTCTCTTTAAACTAAGAACACTAAAATCACTCCAATTTTCCTTGAAAAAAATGTTTCTCTTTATGAAAACAAGTAAAACTTAGATTACCAAGTAAAACAAGTACTTGTCACACAGGTTCAGTTTTCACATTCTGGTTAATAGGTCTCAAGAGAGGTAGTGGAGGGCAGAGTAAGGAGCCCTGACTGGAGTTACAGGACCTGAGTTTGAATTCCATGTAGGTCATTTATTGTTTGGAGGAAACTGGGCAAGTCATATCCCTTCTATGAGTTTCCTCATCTTTAAAATAGCATGATGAAATACATGATCTCCATGGTCCTTATTTAATCTCTAAATTGACTTTTATTAGATGTGGCCTATTATTCCAACCCACTGAGAACTTTTCGAATTTCAACTCCTTTGGTAAAGGTGATATCTCACTTCACTGATCTCTAGCTTTGAATCATTTGTAAATCTGAGAACTATGCCTTCACCCGAGTCATTGATAAATATGTTGAATGGAACAGGGACAAAGACAGTCAATTGTAAACTCCTTGAGGACAGGAAATATTTCAATTTTTTGTTTTGTTTTGTTTCTGCATCCCCAACCCTTAACCCAGTTCCTGGCACACAGTGGGCATTTAGTAAATGCTTGTGGGATTAGACTGGAGTTCAAGAACCATTTCACTAGAGATTAAATACTTAACAATCTACACTAGAAATTCCTGAATTTAAAATGGTCTTGTAAATACTCATGATCTGTTTTTCAAAAGTTAAACTATAGGAGAGAGCATGGTGTAGTATATGGAGAACTGACCTCACAGGTAGGACGACCTGGGTTCAAGGCCCACCTCTAACAAATATTGACTGTGAGACCCTACTTCTCAGTACTCTAGGCAACTCTCTAAGACCAGAAATTGCAAAAAACATACCAATCTTCTTTGGTTGATGGCATTACCTATACCAAAGAATCACAGGTTCAGTCCTTATCAATATACTAAATTTTGACATTAGTCCTCTCAAAATTCAGTCTCATAAGCCTAATGCATGAGGGTCTATTCCTTGCCTCTTGGGGAGACTGTAAGGGATGGTCCTAGGCTAGAAACCCAATAAGGATCTCAGCTTCCTGGACAACATCCATCCCTTGTGGGATGGATACATTTCAATAGACAAAGAAGAGGTGGGGCAGCTAGATAGCTCAGTGGATAGAGCACCAGTCCTGGAGTCAGGAGCACCTGAGTTCAAATCCAACCTCAGACAGCTGTGTGACCCTGGGCAAGTCACTAAATCCAATTGCTTCATTAAAAAAAAAAAAGAATTAAAAAAGAAGGGGAAGGTAGAGATTTCAGGGAGAGTGAAGACAAATACAAGACTGTGGAGTCAAGTGAGAAATAAGTATGTTCCAAGATGAGCAAACTGTCCAACTTTGCTGAAGCAAAGTTCATAAAAAGTCAAGGCTGGAAAAGTAAGGTGGTGCCAAATGGTAGAAAAGCTAGAATACCAGGGGAAAGAGCTTGAACATTTCTCCCTCGATTAGAGGGAGCTGTTGAAAATGTGTGACCAGAAGAGCAATACGAATCTCTCTCAAGTCATGACAGTTTCAAGAAAATTCGGAAAAGTAGACCTCAGACTCAGGAGACAGTAGCAGAGAAGGAGCTTCAAACTTTGGGTAGTCATGGCTGCTAGACTGGAATGCCCAGGCCCCTAGAGGACTTGCCTTGAGGCTAAGGATGGCGTTTTTGATTTTTTACAGTCCCATAATCAATAAAGACTAAGAAGAGAGTTCAGTCTCTTTTCCATCCCTTAGATGTAAACAAGAACAAAACAGAAATGCTAGAGAATATTGGCAGACACAACAGTCACGTCATCACCAACGCAACAAGCATTTAATAAGCACCTACTATGTGCCAGGCACTGTGCTAAATGCTAGGGATACAAAGGACAGAAACAGTCCCTGCTCTCAAGGAGCTCAGTTTAATGGGGGAAGATAATGTGCAAACAATTCTGTACAAACAAAATAAATACAGGACAAATTGGAGATAATTAACAGAGGGAAGGCACTAGTATTAAGGGGATCAGGAAATGCTTCTTGCAGAAGGTGGAATTTTAGCTGAGACTTGAAGAAAGCCAGGGGAGCCAAGAGGTCGAGATGAGGAGAAAGAGTGCTAGGCACAAGGACTAGCCAGTGCAAATCCATAGAGTTTGGAGATGGAGTGTTATGTTCAGGGGACAGCAAGGAGGTCAGCGTCACTGGATCAGAGGGTATGCAGAGGGGAATGTGGTGCAAAAGGATTGGGGAGACAGAAAGGGGCCAGGTTATGAATAGGGAATTTTATGTTGAATCCTGGAGGTACCATGTAACCACTGAAGTTTATTAAATAAGGAGGTGTGGATTGGTCAGACCTGTGCTTTAGGAAGTTCATTTTGACAGCTGAGTGGAAAATAGCCTAGATTGGGGAGAAATTTGTGGCAGAGAGACCAACCAAGTTACCGCAATAGTCTAGCAGGAGGAATAATTATTAATAGCTAATTAACACATGGGGGAATGTAGGGGTTTTTTTTCCCTTTCTATTTCTTCATTCAAAGTTCAATCGTTAAAGGACATTTCTGATCATGCCCAAGGAATTCAACCCACCCAGACCATCTTATCTAGGTAGAATTCTTACCCTGCCATTGTTCATTGTCCATTGTTCATTGACTCGGTGGAAGATGCCCAAGGCATCTGGCTTGAGATGAGTCTCTTTGTCTAAGAGTGACATAATCATAGTCACATTCTCCAGCCCCCCACTAGAATAAGCCCACCTCTCACTATAATATCAATTCTCTCCTTAATTGTTAATAAATCAGAATTGATTTCAGTCTGTCAGGAACACCCACTCTTCCAAGGGTATATAAGTGTTGAATGACTTCCATAATTCCTCTTCAGTTTACAAAAGAAAGACAAGTGACCATCATTTTATTAGTAATTATTAATTACTCAGAAATTAAGTCTCTTGGAATTTTCATTCCTCACACTAGACATGAAGTAATGAGAGCCTGGACCAGGCTAGGGGCAGTGTCAGAAAGAAGGGTGCAAATATAAGACGTTACAAAGGTAGGATCAATTATATGAACAAGAAGATATAAATAGGTTTGTAAGGCTTAGGGCTAGAAGGAGACTCAGAGATCATCCAAGGGTTCCAAACGTTTTTTATGTCACATACCCCTTTTTATGGCCTGGTAAGGTCTATGGGGTTTTTTATTTTGATTTTTTCTGGGTAATTAATAACTTTTTTAATCATGCTAGCAGATAATTAATAAAAGGGGTCAGTGACACTCCTGAATGCCAAAGACCCAGAATAGTGTCTTTTAAATGAATAAAATAAAACATAGAAATACAAAGGAAACTGATTACATTGCAATGGCATTATCAAAATATTTTTTTTTAAAAGTTCAAGGACCCCAGACAGAAAACTCCTCAGTCTAATCCAATATAGGTGGGGATCTGAAGCCCAGGAACAAGGGTCTTGCCAAGGCATGCAGCTAGAAAGTGACATGGTTGGAATTTGAACCCAGATACTCTGACCTCAAACATACTGTTCTTTCCATGTATTAGGGAGGACAGACTAGAGCACAACTAGGGGAGAGGAAGCAGGACAAGAAGTACCTTGGAGACTGTGTCATGTGAAGACTAGTTGAAGAAAAGACATGGTGGGGGAAGAGGTGGGAAATGATAGACCTTGTCTGGTAATTGAAGGACTGTCACACAGAAGTGAGGTTAGGCTTTTACTGTTTGGCCCTCGAGGACAAAATGAGGAGTGATGGAAGAAAGTTACAAAGAGGCAAAATTTCCTCGTCAAAAGGAAAAATGTTCTAATACTTATTGTTCAGTTTTTTCAGTCATGTCCAACTCTTCACGACCCCATTTGGGGTTTTCTTGGCAAAGATACTGGAGTGTGTTGCCATTTCCTTCTCCAGCTTATTTCATAGATGAGAAAACTGAGGCAACCAGGGTTAAGTGACTTGCCGAGGGTCACACAGTTAGTAAGTGTCTGTGGCCAGGTTTGAACTCAGAAAGATGAGTCCAGGCCTATCCACTGCGCCACCTCACTGGCCCATTCTACCACTTAAAACTATTCAAATATAAGGTATGCTGTCTTCGGAGATAGTGAGCTGCGTATTACTGGACTCAATCAAACAGAGGCTGAATGAGTATTAGTGTGGGATGATATGACCCCTGTGGTCCATTTTAAACCTGAGATTCCTTAATCCATATGTGATCTGAAATATACCCAAATCTATAGGTGTATTTCTGTTCTGTGTTGTGAGAATGTTTTCTTTAGTTTGTTCTCAATTATGTACCATAAAAAGTCATTACTGAACTCACCCAGGGCCCAGAAATGTGATTCTCACCACAATTAGGAGATCGAAATGTTTTCAAAAGGCCTTAAGAAATTGAACATGGCTTGTTAGAGGGGGAAAAATGGGAATCATTTGGAAACTTGCCGACCCTGGATGCTCAGAGCAATTTTATAAGCTAATGGGGTCTAGAATTAGGTTGATATGGAAATACAGACCAGGTAAGTTATTAAGGGCCTGTGTCTGTCTCATTTCTCAAACGGATCATTTCAAATCAGCAATAATTGAAAGAAACACCCATAGGCAGCCCTATGTACATGGCCATCTCCACTTGGTCCCCAATCTACTGTTTGGATTCTAGCTCCTACTATTGACACTCATCCAGTTAGGTCAACCTCTTCACTGACCACACCACTATCAACATTTTTACTACAGGCCTTAGTATCTCCATTAATGCTGGGTCCCTTTTTCTATCTCTCCCTTTCCCACAGTCTATCAAAAATCTCCGCTATCTGGGAACAGACCTTCTTAGGGACAGCACAGTGTTGTAGACAGAGCATTAGAATTGTAGTCAGAAGAAATGGGTTCCAGACTCAATTGGACTGCTCACTCCCATTCCCTTCCTTACCCTGAGCCTCAGTTTCTCCATTTGTAAAATGAGGTGTGGATGAGTTCTTGATCTATGTTTGACCTCTAAGCCTGTGCCTACAGAGCCCTGTACACTTGAAAAAATCTCTTCCCTTGTTCTTCAAACTTCTCTGCATTCTGCCCACTATTCAAACTCCCCTCCTCCAGATTTCCTGATTAGTCCATCCCAATTTCTCAAGCACTTGAGGTGTTTTCTTCCAACAGACTCTGGTGACTAGTATAGGGGTCACCACTGGACTTGGGATGTCATTAGCATAGAGAACTCCCAGCTGATGAAATTTCCTTTCCTTCTTTGAAACTTCTATTCTTAGAGAGTTACCTAGAACAGAGCAGTCAGACCTGCCTGAAGTCCAAAACACACCCAAGGGCTACCTGAACCAGATTAAAATGTAATTAAGAAATATTTAACAAAATAAGTAAGAATACAGTAAGACGTAGACAATATTAATAGATGGTTTTCTAAGTTAATATCCAGCCTGCAGGGAGCTTTACGTGTGGTTTAGTGGCCTCTGTTTCTACTTGTATTTGATACCACTGGTCTCAAGCACCCAGAGGGCAAGTGACTTGTTCAGGATCACAGAGCCAGTATTTGTCAGGGTCAGGACTTGAACCCACGTATTCCTGATTTTGAGCCCATCTCTCTAACCACTTTGCCCACTACATGTGTATCACTCATCTGTCTTCTTTGCATTACAGCAGCCTCAAGGTTTTACAAGCCTCATTCTCTCAGATAAGTAGAAGTAAGCATTTATTGTTCCTGTCGTATAATCGAGGGAAATGGACCTTAGAGAGTTGAACCAAATTGGCCAAGGGGACCCACCTTGTAAATGTTGGAACTAAGTCTTGAATGTGGGTCTCTCCATCTCCCAGTCTACTATACCCCATCGCCACCCCATAGAACCTTCAGCTTTTGGAGTGGAGTGGTACCTTGGAAATCATGGAGTCTCACCCCCTAATTTTTGCTGACAATGGAAATTAGGGCATGGGGAGGGGGAAATAGTTTGTCCCAATATCCCATAATGGATGTCACTGACTCCTCACACTCCCATTCCCTTTTCTTCTTCCCCACACCCATCTCTTGCAAATTCTTTTGTAACAAAGCTATCCAGCTTTTTCTGAGAAATATATCCAGTGAGCTCTGCTCACTGTAACATGGTTGCAGAAGTAATACCCATTCAGGTACAGCTAGGACTAGACCAGACGTCATCTGAGGTCCCTCCCAATTGTGACAGTTGGGAATTCCATGACTCTGTGACTATCCCAAGCACCTTAGTTCCTTCTCCCCAACCTGTGGGTTCAGTAAATAGCTGTTCACTCGCTAGCTCACTGAGCAGCGGATGTCTTGCCGTCACTTCCACAGCAGGATAATTAGAACAAGGGGACCACGTTTTCTTCTCCATAACCAAGAGGAGACCATCAGCATCAAAAGAATTCCCAGGCCAGGAAGCCAGAAAGGAAGTGACTCAAGACAGGGCTGTTTTCTGGGCTTTTTGTCTTTTTCTAAGCAGACCTCCCAGTCCCCTAATTGGAACAAGGTTGCTTGCCCTGATGCGTCTGTCACCATGTGTTATGCACAGGCTCCCCGTAATCCTCAGCAGATAAGGACCCATGAGTTCCCATTGTGATTGCGTGCCCTAAACACTCACCCGCCAGCTCCAGAAAGCAGCCCGTGTTGACTGTGTCTTGAATTGCTTGAGGACTCTGAAGGCCTCCATCTGTGCTTTGGTTGGCACAATGCAGCTAGGAGATTTATAGACTTAGATTTGGTTATTAAAACAGATTGGCCTTTGCTTCTCTGGCATACAGCATGGTGTATACAGCATAGAGTCAGGAGTAATTATGGGTCATCACCACCCCGGAGCCCAACAGGAGAAAGGAATAGTTAGGAATAGAATTACTATTATTTTTTAATTGGTCTCAAAAACATGAATTGGGAGCAAGGTTAGACATTGCAGAAAGGAAGATTTTAGCTGTATAGAAAGCAAAACTTCCTAACATTTAAAGCTGTGAAAAATGGAAAACATTTCTATGGCAGCTAATGAGCTCCCCGTCCCTAGAGTGCAGAGGCTGGTGAACTAATTGCTGGGGATATTACAGAGGGATTCCTTCTCAGTTGAACATATTGCCCTTTGAGGTCCCTTCCAGGTCTCGGCTGCTGGTATATTTCTACAAGAGACATCCAGTGGATAACAATGGCAGGGATATTTACAGACTTGGAAGTATTGCTGAGCCTTTCCCTGATCAATCAGTAAACATTATTATTATTATTAACTTTAATACTAATAAACCAGATTATGCAATGAAGTGGTAGAAGCTATGCAACATATCACTACAATCTGCAAAAGAGAAAATCACCTCCTGGAGACCTAGGAAAACATCATCGGATGATTAGACTTATATACCAGAAACTCCTATCTTTTAGAAACTAATAGCCTAAGACATCCTCATGCCCTGTGCCAAAAAAAAAAAAAATCCTGTGCTACAAACACAAACCTTAAAGGATTCATACATACAAAAGTTCTTATTACAGCTTACATATCAATATTCTTTTTCAATTATAAAATGTAGTCATCATTAAATGTAAAAGAATAACAGAATAGCAATTTATCCCAGAATCATTTCTATCTGAAGTTTGTCAAACAAGATAAGGAGAATAATTTTCTTTTTCTTTAGGAAGCAATTGGGGTTAAGTGACTTGCCCAGGATCATACAGCCAGTAAGTGTCCAGGGCTAAATTTGAACTCAAGTCCTCCTGCTTCCAGGGCTGGTGCTCTATTCACTGTGCCACCTAGCTGCCCCAAGAATATTAATTTTCAATAATAATAAACCTTTACTTGGCAACTGAAAATATTACCATCTATCTATCTATCTATCTATCTACCTATCTATCCTATCATTGATGGCTAAGTGACCAAAACATTCCTGGTTGTATTCTAGATATTGGGGAGACAAATGTTCAATCACCTCCTGCCCCAGCCATGACCCCCTTGCACAGGCCACATGCATTTCCCTTAACCTGGAGAAGTCTGTTCTCTGCCTGTCCAAAAATCCTGTTATTAACCTCCCCCAATAAAACATTCCCTCTACATCCTATAGTAATATCTCCTTTCTCACTTATAGTCTATGCAATATTGGTGACTCATTTTGTCTTTCTGAAACTCAGTTTTCTCTTCTATAAAAGGGGAAAGCCAATATTTGTACTGCCCACCTAGATAGGATTGTTGTGAAGAAAGTGCTCTATAACCTTTCTCATGCTATGGAAGTAGGTGTTATTATTACTGTCTAGTTTCCTGCACCATCAATTTGGCATTTTACTTTCAATTGCATTACTCTTTAGTTATTTCAGGTTTTATCTCATCCACTAGACTGTTTAAATCATGTCTTGGGTGGGAGTGGGAGTAGGGGGAAGATCTCAGTTTCTACATTTGTAAAATAAGGGAGTTTGACCAAACTGATTTGTGAGATCCTTTCCATTAACATTATTTGATGGCAATCAGCTCCACAAAGGCAGGGATAATGTTTTTGTTTAGGGTATATTTGTACAGGTGTTAAAGTTGCTGTTTTTGTCATTTTTCAGTTTTGTCTGACTCATTTTTCAGTTTTGTCATGACTCATTGTCATGACCCTATTTGAGGGTTTGTTGGCAAAGATACTGGAGTGGTTTGCCATTTCCTTCTCCAACTCATTTTACAGATGAGGAAATTGAGGCGAACAAGGTTAAGGGACTTGCCCGGGGTCACACAGCTACTAAGTGTCTGAGACCAGATTTGAACTCAGAAAGATGAGTCTTCCTGACTCCAGGACCAGCACTCTATCCACTGTGTCACTGAGTTGCCCTAAGTTTCAAGGTATTGCTTAATATTGGTATGCTCAAAACCACACTAAGATTTTTGGAACAGCTTATATTATCTACAGTGGTCAATGCAAGGCTAGCCTCAAAGTTGATTCCAAAAAGAGCTAGCATTTATATAATTTTATACAATTTGTGAAAGTTTGAAAGGGCTTTATGGTTCTTTTGAGCACTATAACAAGCCTGTAAGTACCATCGTCCCCTTTTTCCAGATAAGAAAACTGAGGGTTAAAGGAGTCAAATGACTTGGACTTCCAGCAAAGATGGTGGCCAAAAAAAAAAAAGTTATGACTGAGTTCCACTCCCCTAAGAAACTTCCCAGCAAAGATTTAAAAAGACACCAGATGAAGCAATGATGAGTAAAACCAAAGGAAAACACCAAGGAGCTCCCTCAGTCAGTCCAGGATTACACAAGAAGATGGACAGCCAGGGGCCTGTCGGTGTTCTGGCCATGGGTGTGCCAAGGGGGCCTGAAGTCAATACATTCTCTTGTACATGGACCTGAAGCCAAGAAGACCTGCCCAAAGTTAAAGCAAGGGATAGAACCATATACAAGAAGACAGAGATATGCAGTGTGTGTTTGCCTTGGAGTACTCCAGGAATCCTAAGGACAGATCAATCGCCAATGTGTAGTACAGTGGATAGTATGCTGGACCTGAAGTCAGCATGATCTGAGTTGAAATCTGTCCTCAGACACTTACCAGCTATGTGACTCTGGGCAAGTCACTGAACCTCAGTTTGCCTCAGTTTCTTCAACTGTAAAACAGGGATAATAATATCACCTACCTCCTAGGGTTGCTGTGAGGATCAAATGAGATAATATTTGTAAAGTGCATAGCACAGTGCCTGGTATACAGTCGGCACTATATAAATGCTAGAAATGATGATGATGATGATGATGATATCTTGGTGGGATTTGTCAAGGAAGCACAGTAGCATGGACAAAGTCATCATCCAGTTAGTAATCGTACAGGGAGAGGAGACAGAAGAAGCCAGAGACTGATGAAGACAGTGAGGTTTGGTCTCACTTCCCTGCCCACATCCTCATCCAAGGCCAAGGTTAAGAAAGCAGGTAAGGAGAGAGACTAAGGAAGCCTCCATCCCACCCAGAGGCACGGTAGGTAACAGCTTACATCCAGGGCATGGTCATCCACTCCGAGAGAGAGACAGAGAGAGACAGAGAGACAGAGACAAAGACACAGAGAGAGAGAGAGAGAGAGAGAGAGAGAGAGAGAGAGAGAGAGAGAGAGAGCGCCATAATCACCATCACCAGGGGCTCATGATCTGCTGTGCCAGGAATTTAAGAGGAAATCCCCGGGATGAAGTTGAATGTATGCCAGACCAGTCCTGCCCAGTGGCCCACCTGAGCCAAGGCTTCCTTCTATGTTGTTGGCCCCACTGGATTTAACATCACAAGCAAACTAACAGACCTAGAATTTAAGCTTCATCCTCAGTGGCTCTACCAACTACCTCCCAGCCTCTTTCCAAGGAAAGGGTACTGTAGTAGAACGCTTAACTGGTCAGAGTTAGAGTAGACCTTAGAGATCACAGAACCCAACTTTTCATCCAGGACATCAAAGGACTTTTGTAATCTCCTTGATAATCATGTCTCTGCTTGAGCATATGTAGCCACACAACAAAATGGAAAGAACCCTGAATCTGGAGTCAGAAGATGTGAGTTTGAATCCTGGCTGTGCCACTTGCTACTCTACTCTGACCTTGACAAATTAATTCATCTCTCTGGGCCTCAGTTTCTCACCTACAAAGTGAGGGGGTCAGAGGAAACAATTTCTTAGGTTCCCTCCATTTCTAAATCCTTTAACCACCACCTATAGGTCATCATAGACATCAGCCATTTCTTGGACATGACTGGTTTCTAAATAGAACTATTCTAGGAGTTTTCATTACTGTGTAATTCAAAATGAGTTTTCATTACTGTGTAATTCAAGATGAGTGATTGACATGGTGGGTTTGTAAACACTAGACTTTCCTCTGTTATTTGAGAGGTATGTTCCATTGTGGGGTGATCAAGAAGGACTAGCACCTTTGGTGTGAGGGCTTGCCCAGCCGTTTTCAGAGCTGCTCATCCACCTTTGATATCCACCTGCCACCCAACTCTCACCTATTACTCCAAGAAGCTGTATCAGGCACAGAGGACGCATCCTGATAAACCATCTCAGTAGACTGACTAAACCAGGTGGAGGGTCACCAATGGGCCTCAAACCCATTGGTGAGATATAGGGGATGTCTACCCCAACTATGTGAAGACTTCTGGTGGAATGGGTAGATGAGAATGATTTCTTGTAATGGTCATGAAGGTGGCTGAAGCAGGTACCGTAAAGTGCTTAGAGCTTGCTCAGACATGGAAGATGCCAAAGTCATCCACTGCATCGTGGGCCATCAGCAGTCATCCTGACTTTTGTCTTGCCACTGGACTTTGAAGACTTTGGAGGACAGAGTGAGGTTAACAACTTTGAGCTACTCTGCCTCCCTCAAATCCAATTCAGGCATGAGTGAAGACATCACCCCATGATGTCATTGGTCCACTTTGAAGACAAAGGACAAACCCCAGAGTTTCCTGCCTTGCATTTGAAGCAAATCCCAACAAAATGTCACCCTTTGTAAGGAAAAAAAATCCTATTCTCTGTCTTGTTGGTCAACCTAGCAGACGAGCAAAAGTGAAACAGCTAGATCCTCCCCACTTGGAGATTATGCTGCCTGCATTCTAGCCTTTCCTCCCCTACTGAGGGGATAAGAAGACCATTCCCAGATCACCCTACTTCTCCCCACCCCACTTCTACCAAACAGAAGAGGAAGAGTCAGGAAGCTGGGCTCTCCTTCAGAATGAGGAACTGATGATAAGAACAACTATGGGATGTTCAGGCATCTTAAGACTTCCAAAGACAGAGAATTCACTACCTCATTTAAACAATTTCTAGAACTCTGATGATAGAAACAAGGTCCCAATGGGCACTTACACCACTATTCCATACAACTATCTGCTCATTTACTACTCTGCCTCTAAGATAACTACCCTCCTTGTCTATGACAAGGCTCGTACCATACCTCTCCACTTCTCTGACAATGACAATATCCTCCCATTCTCCTTGAACCATGCAAAATAAATTTTTCCCCCTCTGTCCCTAAGTCCTCTAGCAGAACACCTTGGCCAATTTTGCAGCTGACTGAAGTCCTCTGATCCCCCAGGCAGATCTTCCCTGCCTCACCATGCTGAAGTGATGGAATAAACAAGACTAAATCATAGACCTAGAATGATCTTTGATGCCAAGTCAAAAAGTCCAGACCAAGGGGTCATAAAATCTGTATTCTAGTCCTGATTGATTACACTGTGGCCTTTGAATAATTCTTGAGAGGAGCAGAACTTTCTTATTTAAAAAAAAGGTACAGCCTGTTATAAAGTGAATATTGGATTGAGAGTTGGAATACTTAGGTTCACTTCCCAGAGCTATCACTTCCTTGTGTAATGTTTTCTCATTTGGAAAATGAGGAGTGGTCTCTTAACATCTCCTTTAGGTCTAACATTTTATGTCTCTTCAACCACAGAATTCTATGATCTTGTCTACCCTAAAATTCTATCATCCTGTCTAACCTTCACATTTTACAAATGAGAAAACTGAGGCTCAGTATAGCAAAGTGACTTATCAAAGATTACCTTATAATGAAATGGTGAATCCAGGGTTCGAACTCAAGCCTCACAGTTTCTAGTTCAAGGTAAATTCAACTATATAGATACCCCTTTCTGGATCAATGCCAATTTACCGAAAAATGGGCAAATGCCCTAGAGAATGTTCCTATGCAATCACTAGTGAACTTTGAGAAGGTTGAACGTAAAAAAATTAAGAACAAAAAACTTATATAATTAAATCCAGGGTAGACATGAAAATGAACCTCTTGTGGGTTTTAATTATGTCTGCTTTAGGAAAACACAACTTCTGAGTAAAAGCCAAAAAAATAAATAAAGACATTTAAAAAGCTATCAGCTTAAGCACCACAGCTCAAGCTTCCTGTTTCCTAGCTGACATCGAAGTAAGAAAGCTTCCTCCTTACTAAATCTGGACTCATCTAAGATTCCATCTTAGAATTTCTTCCAGGCAAGGAGACCCAGAACTCTATTACAGCCCTCAAAATCTGCTAAATTGGATATGGAGGGAGCAAGGTATAAAGAAATTCACTTTCTGTAGAAGACTACCCCCTCATGTATTTCTGTAACCTTTTAACTTATCTCTATGGTGCTCTTCCTTCCTGTTTCTTACCCATTGACATGGGTACCAAACTGGTATTCCTAACTATATCACTCTATTTCTCAAAAATCAATGAGTGCAAAGCAAAGCATTGAATGAAATAGCAGAGTAATAAAAGTATTAATAGGACATTTCACAAGGTATGTATTTGCAGGGGCACACATGTAGCACCAGGACATACATATGTAAAGGCAATTCACACTTCTGACCTGTGGGGGCCATTGGTGTCTTTGAATTATGTCATTGTGCTTGTTTTGCTGGGTCTGCTCCCCACTGGCCTTGCATATTGTGTAGCTTCTGATGACCTCAAGGTCATTACTAGGCATTGTTCTGCCTGGAGTGTGGTAGTAGAGCTTCACTCTGGTAATAGATTCTGGTGTCAGTGGGCATCTTCTTACTAAGATGCCTCCTTTTCCTGATTAGAGAAAGAGTGAGCTCAACCACCCTTCTTTTATCTTAGAGAGCAGTGGCTTAAGCTTTAGTGCTTTTATGGAAGCAGGTCCCTTCCATACTTCCTGTCAGACTACAGGGAAAAACCTGTGTTGGCTTTTCTCTCTATAATGAGATCTATTGGTTTTCAGAACTTTGCATGTGGGTGGGTTTTATCTCTCCAAAAGGAGAATCTTCAGCTCTAGAGACCAAGCTATTTTGTAATGGAGAAGAACTAACCAGATCCGTACAGTTTAGAGCAATGAAGTCTGTCTTCAAACCTCTCTCTCTTCCTCGGCAGCAGCAAGTTCTTAGTTCCAAACTTATAATGTTAGAATGAGAAAGTCCTTCTAATTCTTATTTCCCTTATGAAAATCCTCACTCTGGATTCTAGGAGCAAGAGTAAACAAACAAACAAACAAATCCTTTGGGAGTCAACAGCTTCTGAAGAACCTCAGTTTTTCCACAGGCCATGATTTTTTTTACCCTAAAGCAAATGAAAGGAAGAGGGAATGACAAGCATCAAATCTTGCAGAAATAGATCAAAACAGCACAACTCACTCTTCCATTCCAAATTCTTGCCTTTACTGTGTACATGTAACTAGTAAGAAGCTCTGCATTTTGAGTCACCCTAAAAAATCAATAAATCAAAGTCTTGGTGGCTTCACCTTTTCTTCTGCATCTGATCACCCAGCAAAGAATTTTTTTCTCCATGGTAGATCAGCATACCCACAGTCCTGAGACACAAGTTGCTCCCATCTGTCCATCACACAAGACCACTTTTCTAGGCACAGAGAATGTCTGTAAAGAATGAAAAGCCTTCCTTACTTAGAGGAGTGTGCCTGTGGTGAAGTGCTCTCGGTTTGAGAGCAGATGGAAGGCAGCTTTGGTAAGCAGGGAGCATACCTGAAGGTACCAGTTAGAAAACATCAAAATACTATACCATAGCTAGAGATCATCTAGTCCAAGGGTTCTTAACCTATGGTGTATGAACTTTTAATACGTACAAACATACATACATATATATATATATATATATATATATATATATATATATATATATATATATATATATGTACACACACACACACACACACACATAAAGAGAGAGAGAGCTGCATTTCAAAATACTTGGCTTCTTTTGTAATCCTATTCATTTTATTTTATGAATTTAAAATCATAATCCTAAGAAGGGATCCATGACATACAGAAAGGTTTAACAACCCTTATTCTATCTAGTCAATCTTTTTATATTACAGATGGGGATGTTGAAGTACAGAGAGGAGGAGAGTTGTGTCCAAGTCCCATAGCACCATACAGAGTACACAGTACTAAGAAAGTAGGCCTCCAGGCTCCTTTTGACCACCTCCTCACTGACTCCTCTTGCCTGCAGGACTGGACAGAGTCTTGAATACAGAATGAGAAGATCTAAGATTGAATCCAAGATCAATGACTTCTAAGCTGTGTGATCTTGGCCAAGGCCCCTCTCTGAACCTCAGTTTCCTCAACTATAAAAATGATTGGGTTGGATTAGTCCAGGTGTGGGGAGCCTGCAGCCTTCAGGCCATATGTGGCCTTCTAGATCCTTAAGTGCAGCCTTTTGATTGAATGTGGCCTGACTGCCGCAGGTTGCCCACACCTGGCTCAGTTGATCTCTAAGGCCCTCTTCAGCAATAATGAATGCAGTCCTCTGAACCTTCTAAAGGGGATTCATCTGTAGACAAATATCTAATTCAGTGGATTTTGTTATGAGAGAAACATGATTGGGGAATGGCAATGTAAGGGACAATCTCTGAAGTTTCTTTCAGTTCAAATATTCCATGGGATTGCAGGGTCTGCAATTCCTAGCTAAAATGGACATTAAGGTCATTGGGGCAGTTAGGTGGCAGAAAATGGAATCAGGAAGATCTGAGTTCAAATCCAGCCTCAAATACATACCACCTGTGTGACTCTGGGTAAATCAACAGTTTGTGCAGTTCTAAAATGGGGAAAATATAACACCTAAGCCATGGGTTACTGTGGGGAGCAAATGGAGTAATACATACATAAAGCACTTTGCAAACCTTTGAGCAACATAAATGTTGTTCAGTCATTTTTCAATTGTGTCCAAGTCTTCATGACCCCATTTGGGGTTTTCTTGGCAGAGATACTGGAGGGGTTTGCCTTTTTGTTCTACAGCTCATTTTATAGATGAGGAAACTGAGGAAGACAGGGTTAAGTGACTTGTCCAGGGTCACACAGCTGGTAAGTGTCTGAGGTCAGATTTGAACTCAGGAAGACAGAGTCTTCCTGACTCCAGGCTAGGTGCTCTATCCACTATGCCATCTAGCGGCTTCAATATTATTGTTAGCTGCCTCAACCCCTAAATGTTAGCTATGATTGTCATTATCATTAAAGAGAAGCAGGCTGGCAAAGCATACAAGAGGAAGTTCTGGCACTTACTACCTATGTGACCCCGGGCAAAGTGCAGCCCTTCCCTCTCCCACAGGCAATTCTTTAAGTTCTGAGAAGACACTGACCCACATTGTTAGGGAGAGGGGGTATATAACACATATCAATGATATCACAGGACCAGTCCAAATCCTTATTATTAGTAATCCAATCACCCTATTTTACAAATGGAGGAATTGGAGAGCTGGATCGGTTAAGCGACTCACCCAAAGTGTCACACAGGCCACAAGGTCTTTTGTCCCAATAGCCAATGCTCATTCAATTATCCCACATGGCCTCCTCTAGATGCACAGACAGGGTAAGCCATCTGCTACGTCTTTGAATGTCTTCTTCATCCAGGCCTCCTCTCCCTGCCCATGTCATCACATTGCTTCCCTGTCCCCAAATACCATGGAGATGCACCATCATTTCCCCCTAGAAAACTTCACAAACTTAAACAGGTCTGTCCTACTTTTGAGGCAAACATAAAATCCTTCATGATGTGGCCAAACTGGAGCCAGTAGGGGCCCTCCCATGCCTTCGGGGATATCATAGGTTCATAGAGTTTAACACTGGAAGGGAGCTTAGAGATCGCCTAGTCCAATGGTGCAGTAAAAGCAGTCAGGGCCTGCCAAGAAGGCAGGCAAGCCTTTGGAAAATAAAAGCCCTTTAAAACAGAATTTCTGGCAAGTGAAGATGGATTTGAACCTATAAAAGAAGGGAGCCTGATGCCTGTACACTTGAACTTGAGCATTAAAAAAAAAAAAAAACCAACATGTTTATTGGGCCTAGGGTGTTTTTTCAGTTCACATTGAAAGTGAGACATGAAAATGGAATTTTTAGCCAGTAAGTCATACATTTAGATTCCTGGTTTTTTGGTTTTGGAAAAAATGCACCTAGTTGTTTTCTTATTACGATAGTGCTGGTTTTGTTCACCGGTCCATGTTTTTCTTGGAGTGTGGTGGAGTGGAATGTTTTAAATTACGGGCCTCTACTCTTTGCCATCCAATGTCTACTAAAAAAGTCCACCATCTAATGCTAAAATTGTGAGGCAGCAAACAGGCACTTGCAGCCACCAAAGCTCCATTTTGATTCCAGAAAGTGTATTTCTGTTCTAAATTTACAGCAAAACGGCCATGGAGACAAAAGGAAGGCTCTGGGCCAAACCAGACTTGCTTCCTTATAATGACACATCTCTTCCAATGCCCTCTGTAAGCATGGCACTGAGGATTTTATTTTATTACCATACTCAACAGAGTTTTTGAATTTCAACTGATGGAATGAGATTATCTATGATTTCATTAAAAACAAAATGAGAGAAAAGGAAAGAAAGAGAGAGAGAAAGAAAGAGAGAGAGAGAGAGAGGGAGGGAAAGAAGAAGGAAGGAAAAGAGAAAAAGAGAAAGAGAACAGAAGAAAAAAAAGAGAAAGAGAGAGAAAAAGAGGGAAAATTAAATCCATGTCCCCCTAGACATAGTTCCCTTGTCTCACCCCCACCCCAGGAACTATATAGAATGAGATACTATTTGGAAAAGAAGCCTAAGCCATGGCTCAGACTTAAATTACCAATGATCCTTGCAAGCAATGCCAGCTATGAATTAGCTATAATCCCTTGCAGGAGAACTACTGGCATTTTGCTGTACTGTTTGCCCCTTCTCCTCTTCGCTATCTCCCCTGGTCTTGACTTCTAGGATTCTGAATCCAAGCTGAGGGCACAGTTAATTAGAAATCGACAAATACTGATCAAGTACCTACCAGGCAGCGGGCACTGTGCCAAGCAAAGGCGATGTAAAGAAAGGCAAAATCACGGTCCCTGTCTTCCAGCATTTCATATTGGAATGGCCACAAACCAGATAAATACCAAATACATGGAAGGTTATCTCAAATGATTTTTGAAGTCAATGGACTTCTGGAATTTAGAATGCTGGTCCCTTTAGCAGCTGGTGAGGATGCAGAGCTAGAGGCTTCCCACGTGCTGGTACAGTTCTAGGGATGGGCCATAGGATCATAGAATTTAGAGTTTCCAGAAACCTTAGAGGCCATCTAATTCAACCCATTCATTTGACAAGTGAGAAAAATGAGTCCCAAAAAAGTGAATTGATTTGCTCAAGTTAATTGGCAGAGCAATGATTTGAACCCAGGCACTCTGACACCAAAACCAGCAGTTTTCCCACTTCATTATGCTGCCTTGCCCTTCTGAAATCAGGTGTTTAGAGGTTCGTGGGGATGAAAATATTTTATATATAAAGGGAAATAATCATGTTAACTTGACATTGGCTTTTTAAACAGTTAAAAGAGACTTCACAGAACATCTAGTCTAACCCCCTTATTGTTGCTGTTACTATTTGTTCTTCCTTCTCCAAGAGGACCCTGGCTTGCAAGTGGATTGGATTAAGTGAGGGAGGACTGTGCAAAGTCACCAGCCTCACTTTCTCCTCTGGAGTCTTCTGGGCCCAGTAGCAAGATATAGATCAGGATGATTGGAGATGGACCTGGATGTAGTGGGAGACCTTGGCCTTTTTAAGCTAAGCTCTTTTCAAGGTCTCAGTCTGACTGAGGCAAAGCCCATTCAGTGATTAAGGCTAGGTAAGAGATGAGGCAAAGAATGGCCTCTTTAAACCTAGTTTTAAAAAATCAGTCTGGGAGGGGAAGACCCTCAGGGTTTCTGGCCCAAAATAAAAACAATGGCTATTTACATACACTCTGAGTCATCAGGGCCCAAACAATGACCAGGTGGGGCTTAGGCTGGGAACTATTGTTGGCCAGTCAATGTGAGCTGGAGTGATTCAGTTTGAAAGCTTGGTCTTTAAGAAAGAAATCTAGCCCATAAACAAGATACCATAAAGATATGAGGTTTCAGTGGTCAGAATTTACATTCCTTTGGGCACTGCACCCCCAGATAAGGGTATTATACCCTATGTGGACTGAGGGAGAGGAAGAAGGGAGGAGAAGGGAGGAAAGGGAAGGGAATGGACCAAACTATATATAATATATTATATGTATATGTGTATATGTATGTATATGTGTGTATATATATATACACATATAACATTTTCCAACAGATAAGGGGGCAAAAGATATGAACAGTTCTCAGAAAAAGCAAAGCAAACTATCGGCAGCCACCTGAAACAATGCTCCAAGCCATTAATATTAGGAGAAATGCACATTAAAACAACTAAAGTTTCACTTCAAATTTTTTGACTTAAAGAAAATAATATAATTGATTCTTTTATCTTGACATGACCTTCATTTCCATATATACCTTTGCCTTTTCATCTACACAGCAAGTCATCCCTTACAACAAAGAATAAGAAAGAAAAAGCTGACATCAATGGAGATTGATAGAATATGCAATGTCCTACACCCTGTAGTCTACCACTTCTGCAAAGAAAGTGGGGAGGTATGTTTTTTCATTTCTTCACTGTTGTTTTGTTCTCTCTATTTCTGTTGTTGTAGTCATTGTGTATACTGTTTGTATACCCATTAGACTGACAACGATGATTGAAAAAAAGAAATAGCCTATAGTGGAGGGTTTATGGGAAGTCAAGGTAAACTAATACACTGTCGGTGGATGCATGACTTGGTCCAACTAGCAATGCAAGAAAAGTTAATAAATTGTCTCTACTCCTTGACCCAATCAATAGCTACCCATCACTGGAAGTCTTTAAGTGGTAGCTGAATGAACACATCGGAAACATTGTATGGGGAATTCCTTCTCAAGTAAGAGTTAGACTAGATGGCGCTTGAGTTTGAGCATAGTACAGTAGAAAGAATGCTGACTTTGGAGTCATAGGACTTAGGTTTGTATCAGCTTTGCTACTTCCTTCCTGTGTGACCTTGGGAAAATTACAGGATTCCATTTCTCATCTTGAAAATGAAGATGTTAGATTATATGGTTTCTTTGGTCCCTTCTGGCTTTGAAGCTATGCTCTTGTAATCTATGATTCTCTACACTTCTGAGATTTTGTTATGGAAAGAAGAAAATCTGAGGATGCCCATATATTGTTGTGATGGCTGTGATCACTGGAGAACCACTGTGTTCAGAAACAGAAATATTTACCAGGAAATTCTTGCTGTAGTAATGACTCCCTATAAGGATATGACATTGTATTGCAAACAAGTCTGAACACGTCACTCTCCTACTCAATAAGCTTCAGCGGCTCCCTATTGCTTCTACCTTCTATACTAAAATAAAAACTCCTTTGTGCCTCATACATAATACGTGCTTAATAAACATTAAATTGAATTGAACTAGTAGATGGTGGAGCTGAAACCCCAAACCAGGCCTCCTAACTTTTATTTCAGTGCTCCTTCCACTCCACTGGGTTAACACTTATCACTTCAAAATAAGCTAATTGGAGGTGTAAATAAATTAATGAGAATGAGATGAACTATAAAATCAAGATGGCTGTGCCATTGTTGTGGATATTATCACTGCTATCTCCTTATCTTCCTTGATGAATGTCAGATTGAATTTGTGCATTCTCCTCATGTTATTATTTTAAACTTAATAAATAAAAATAATAGTTTACATTTATATAATACTTACTATGTGCCAGGCACTGTGCTAAGTGCTCTACAATTATCATCTCACTTGATACATCTGATATTTAATATTGTACAGACCATTACATAAGTGAATAAAAAGATTGCTTTTTGTAACTGAATAAAAACAATATTGAAAATCATCTTCTCTAGACTTACTAAGAGCAGCATCAAGATAACCCTAGTAGCAGACAAGATGACAGGGCTGATATGGACCTTGTTTTATTCTCACAGGACTTTTAATTACATCTGCTATGTCTCTATATTTAGAATGCTTTTCATTCGACATAGTTTGGAGATTATGAGCATTTGGCTTCTATCAAAATCTATTTAAAATGTTGGTTTAAATTTTGTACATCAATGTTATTCTTGCAACATTTGGGGCAACAGTTGTGTCTGGGATGATTCTCCAGTTCTAATGCAGATTATCTGATGAATTTTCAAGGGTATTTTAAATGTATATTTGTAGCACAGAGAATTATTATTTATTTATAAAATATAATGAATTTCCACATTTAATTCTAGACACCTGATTGTGTCTTTTTAGGTATTGAGTAAATTGACTGTTTTCTCATCTTGCAGCAACATGATGAACAGTTAACTTCTATTCCATTCTATAATCTTCATTGATCAATAAACCCATACACCTTACAGATAAACTTTCTGTAATTTCTGGGGGCAGTGGTCTGATCCTGAAATGAAATTATAAATCTCTTTGTTCCTATAAACAAGTTCAGTCATTTCTCTAATACTTTTATTTGACCTATTCTTATTTGAGGTCACGTGGATATAACCAACCTTTCGGTTATACTTTTGGATCCTAGCCTCTTCATAGGTTCCCTTGAGACAAAAACTATCTTCGGTTATACTCTACAAATCCAGTGGTTTCTAATTGTTGACAGCCTTTGTTGTTGTTTTGTGAATAAAGACTGATTATTCCAGAAGTTTGGTAAAGTTTAGTTTGCTGCGTGCTCTGAGAACATCTCTTAATCCTATCTCTCCTTTTTGATGAGGCATTATTCATCTTTTTAAAATTGCCTTTGGGTGATGAGTTTGTGTTTCACTAACATTACGCAGGTTTTTGTTTGGACATTTTCTAAATCGATTGTCATCAATTTTACTTTATCAAAAGTATATGTTAAGACTAGTTTTGCATAGATGTGAACTTCTCAAAATATGTCCTTTCCTTTAATTTTTTACTTCAGGATGCCAGTCAGTCTTTTGACATAAACAGACTCAGATTTTTCCTTGACAACTTAATGCTTGGACACCTATCTATGGAAGAGTGAGGCATTTGTAAGCATTGCCTTCATACATTTGGTCAATTTGACCTTCAGATTCAAGTTTGAAGCCTTTAATCTCTGTTCCTCCTTGGTGCACCTTAAAGAAACTTAAAACTAAAGGAATCCAAATGACATGTTATCAAAATAGGAGGCATCTATACGATGGAGTAGAAAGTTAATGTGCTTTTCAGTGGAGCCACATAACTTGACATTATCAGGTATATCGATATTTTGCTACAATTTCCTCTTTGACCTGAAAGTCATCCTCAGTCCTATTCAGTAGTGATGATAAATGAGTTAAGACTAGGCAGAGCCATAAACATGCTTAAACTATCTATAAGGAAGATGTCATGCTTTATACACATTTTTCTTGACATTATTATATTGGTAGAGTCTTCTAAACAGTGAACATTTTCCATGTAGACATCAAATGCTAGATTAAATACTCTTGTTATTTTCCTTGGATCTATTTGCAGTATATGACTAAGCAGTGAGTATAGACCTGAGTCAAAGTGATAATGAGATGTTCTTTACCCCACCTTGCCCCGGGACTAACAATTTGGTACACCCTTTTTGTGCCTCATCTAATATACTGCTATTATATAGACCTGTATTTATATACACATATGCATATTGAACAACATAAGCTATGAATGCTTTGTACAAATACATAAATGTGTGATTTACCTATGTTTAGTATTTTCCTCTTTTTGTAATAAATATGCAGTGTTTCTGTTAAGAAAAATGGAATCAGGCTTGCATCAGAGATGAAGCTGCTAAAGTGTTTTGCTAGTAATTCATACATAATTGTAAAGTATTTAAGCTAATAATTATAGATCTTATCCAGACCTGCTATGCTCCAGTTTTGCTGAGAAGCTAGGGTTTTAGTGCCCTACCTTGAAATAACTATTCTATCATTCATTATGTTAATAGTACACAAGCTTTTTATTTCACAAACACAAATCTAACTTGCATTTTCATTGTATTAGACTTATTTTGATCACATAGATTATCAGAAAGTGTCCATATTCTCCTTCCTGGAAAGTCTCTCTCTTTATTTCTCTGTTTCACAAATTTCTATCTGTAGAATAGTTTTTTTGATTGATGTGAAATTATTTATTTTGTTCTGTGCACTGCTTTGACACCTTGTATCACTTTAAATTTTGGATTTCACTTTTGATCATTGATCGAGGAAATCAAGAATTTCTGATATACTTTTATTTTTTTTTAACACCACATGTTTCTTTTTTATTGCCTTTAACTGGGTGATATGTTATTTAAGTTTTCTATGTATCAGCTGGATACTGATGTGATTATCCCATGGGTTCCTGTAGTTCTTCAATTAGATTCTCAAGTCACTTCTGCCATGTTGGCATCAGCTGTCCAGCCTTAGAACTCATAGATACATCCATGTTCCTTTTAGTGTCCTCATCAAGGCAATGGAAACAGAATATACTGTTGTGTGCAAACTGTTCAACGCTTTTATATTCTTTGTCAAATATTTTTGTTTGTGATCATTAGAGCAGATTTTAAAAATTATTCTTTTTTTATAGCTGTTCTCTAGGTTGGATTCACACCATCAAACTCAGAGGGGGCTTGTCAAAATTCCATTCTTAGTATGCCTATCTCTTTTTCAAAACTCAACACATCAGCATTATCTTTGCCATCCATTTCATAATAGGTAGAGCTTCTCGATTTTTCATTACATGTATATTTGCTGTGCTTTCAGGTTCTCTAGCTTTTCTGTTCTAAAATTTTGGTAATTCCAAAATTTCTACTCTTATTTTATCTAATCAGGGTTTAGGAATGAATTTCTTTCTTATAATTGATCTCTATTATGTAATTGTATAATTTGGTGTTGAGGATCTTACTGACCAAAAAACCATTGTGGAGTACTTGCCTAGAAGTGATAAAATATGCTTTCCATTTTGTTAGGAGGTAATAGTGACAAAAAATAAAAATATTTACATCTGAAACTCACAAATACTTGTAGTTTGCCCACTTTAGCAATCAGCATCATCTACTCTGAAGCATTTCTATCAGGGGAAATGTTCATATTTCTTATTTGTTATGATGTATCTCTTTTTCTTGCATTATCTGAACCTGAAGGAATTCTATCTCTCTATTGCCCTCTACATCAATCAGAACATCTTGACACATTTAGCCTATGATCCTATGACATTCCATCTACTTTTTAGATTCACAGAGATATCACACTGGCCAGGATGCTAACCCAATGAGTTTTATTGCCAGAGCCTGATTGACTGGTGCTTCATGGTTCCTTCTAGGTCGCCATCATAAACTCAATGTGTGCTGAATCTTCACTGTACATCATTCTGGCTGGAAGTCCTTTTACTTTGCTATTGTCCTCTTTCACAACATGAATGATGGAGGAGACAGAGATGGGTAGGTTGTTGTTCTTGCTATTATGATGTTAGTGGTTAAAAGATAATATAGTATAGTAGATAGAAAACCAGTAGGGTTCAAGTACCACTATTGACACATAATGGCTGTGTGATCTTAGACAAATGAGTGGCAGGTAGGTGGTGCAGTAAATAAAGACCTGGAGTCAGGAAGATCTGAGTTCAAATCCAGGCTCAGACATTGACTATTTGTAAGAGTTATTTAATTGGGCAAGTCATTTAACCTCTGTTTGCCTCAGTTTCTTTGACTGTGTAATGGGGATAATAATCGCACCTACATCAAATGAGATAATATTTGTAGAAAGCTAAGCACAGTGCCTAGAATGTGATAGCTACTATATAAATGTTTATTCCTTTCTCCTTCCCTTCCCCTTCAGCATCGCTTGCTGGCTCTCTGAGATAATGAATGGCAGAAGCTGCAGATACTCATTCTCTCCAGGAATTCTCCACATCAATGAGATCGCAGGTCTTATTCAAAAATTATTGTTAATGAAATCATTAGGGGCTGTCCTAGTTGCTTTCTGGGGAGCCTTCTAACTCTGAAATTCTGTTACTCTATGATATGTTTTCACTGAGAGAAAAATGATTGTCCAAGGGTATGCCTGCTCCATCAGCAGGAAGTCATTAAGAATAAGAAGTTTATTAGGGATGGATCAAGACTAATTTGAGGATACCTCTCAGGCTGGAGTTAATGGAGGACAGACCTGGACTGACTCTATAAAAAAAATGACCTTGCAGATTAGCAAAACTTTTTCAACATCTCCAGTCCACGAGTTAAAAGATTGGGCCCAGAGGTCTTGAGACCATCATAACAGTCTCCCCTTAAAAGAAGGCTGCAGCTTATGGAATCTATGTATCAAAACCATTGTTGTAAGATGAAGTCTGATGGTTCTGAGGCTATCATGACAGTCTTCCCTTAAAGGCAGACATCAGCTTACAGAACATACCCTTGGAAAAGTATTAACAGTAACATTTTCAAAGGTCAGTACGGCAATGTCCCCAAATAATATTTCGTCTGCCACTAAGCTTGCTTTTTCCCTGACAACAAACTCCTAAAATAATATTTTGCCTACTACCAGCTTGGTTTTTTTTCCTCTCTAATAATAAACTTCCCTCAAATAATAGTTGCCCTGATCCCTTATTAGCAGCTTAGCAGTTCTAGGGGGCCACTCAAAATCAGCTATAAGAATTCCACCCTTAGAAGGTACCTTGGAGTACACCCTTCCCTCTAGCAGAAGCACATGTTCCTTCCTGCTGGAGTATTCCCCTTCCTGCTGAATGGATCAATGTCTCTGTTCTCAACAATTCAGTGCTGTCTTTTTGTGAGTTATACTCTATGTTAATGCGTATGCCTGAGTTGTATGGCAGGTCCTCTTTTTCCTCTCTTTCTCCTTCCCCCTTTCCCACATTGTTTGCAATAAAGCTTTGCATTGAACTGATTTCTATTGTTTTACATGTTACTCTCAGCACTCAAACTCATTAGGGAACTGTTTTCCTTCAAAGTCTCTGGCTGGCCCATGGGCCTTTCCTTAGACATAAACTAGATACCTGGAAAAACACTTAACCTATCAACAGCCAAACCCACTCTGAGGGAGCAGGGCATTGTGAGCCCAGCTGTAGAAAGCAAGGGTTAAGAGGGAAACCTTATGTTCACCTATGAAGGAGTCCCTTATGCAAGAGGACTATCACAAAGCCCCCATGCCCACTAGCTCACAAGGTATTAAAGAATCCAAATTTAGGGAGGAGCTACCTCAGTCCCTATTTATGAATACTAGGGCATTAAAGCAGTGCCAGAGGGTGACTAAACCACTGAGGGTGCTTGAGAGCATGGCACATAGGCATAAGATGAAGGAAATGGGGATGTTAGTTCTAGAGAAAAGAGGGTTTAGGTGGGACATAAAAGTAGTCTTTAAGTACTTGAAGGATTAAGTAGAAGAGAGATTTGATTTATTCTGCATAATGGCAGAGGACAAAAGTACAAGTAATGAATGGGAAGATGTTGCAGAGAGACAGATTTTGGCTCAGTGCGAAGAAAAACCTCTCAACAATTAGAACTATCCAAGACTGAAAGGAGCCACCTCTGGGGCTGGCGGATTTACCTGCAGTGTAGGTCAGCTAGGCACTTGGTAGGCATGTTAGAGAAAGGGATCTTCTTCAGGTATGACTTGGACCAGATGACCTCTGAGGACCCTGCCACCTCTGAGACTCAGCAAGTCTACCACCCCTCTTGGACATTGCCTTAGACCAGCCTAACACACTTGAATCAGTATTTTCATTGTGTACAGTCTGATTTCTCTTCAAAGTGGCCTACAGTCTTCACGTCTGTGTTATTGTTGTTGTTGTTACTGGTGTTGCTCAGTTGTTTTTCAATTTTGTCTGGCTCTTTATGGCCCCATTTAAGGTTTTCTTGGCAAAGATACTAGGGTGGTTTGCCATGTCCTTCTCCAGCTCATTTTGCAGATGGGGAAACTGAGGCAAGTGGGGGTTAAGTGACTTTCCCAGGGTCAGACAAATCTGTTTGAGGCCAGATTTAAACTCAGAAAGATGAATTTTCCTGTCTCTAGGCCTGGCACTTTACCCATTGTGCCACCTAGATGCCCTAGCCGACCCTTTCAGTCTGTATCTCTGAGCTATTATTATATTGTGTGTGTGTATATATACATGCATATATATGTACGTGTGTGTGTGTGTGTGTGTGTGTGTGTGTGTGTGTAATACTCTGAGGTATTATTATAGTCTTTTTCTTGGCTTCTCCAAAGCTCTGGAAAAATAACTCACTGAGTGAGACACTGCCCATCCCTTTTCTACTCCCCAGTGACCATTCCAGTGCATCTTTGAGGTTACATACATGGATTATTCTGTGTCTGATGATCTATACCAGATGATCCCAGTTAGGATAAGTATTGCTGAAGACAACACTAACAGAGGATAGAAAGCATGGCTTTTTCATGTAACTCTTCACAAGGAATCAATGGAGACTGTATCAATAGGATGGCTGCCTGATGTATATTGGATGGGTCAGAGGAAGACTCTAAACACTTGTCTGGCTATTGATTAGTGATTAAGTTTGTAACCGACACCAAAGTTACAAAGGCCAAAGTTCCAGTAATTGCGTGATAGAAACATGAATCATAGAATTATGAGATCTTAGGACTAGAATGGACCTCAGAAGCTATACTGACAATAGCCAATATCTACAGGGTGCTATATCCACATCATCTCATTAAATCCTCACAACAACTCTATAAGTTGATATGGCTAGTAATAACATTCCTGATTTGTAGATGGAGAAACAGAGAGTTCAAGAGTTTGGGTGACTTGCCCATGGTTGTTTAGTAACTTCTAGATGTAAAATTTAACCCAGGTCTTCCTGATTGGGTTCAGGACTTTATCTATTTTATTCCAACTTGTACCGGAAGCATGAAATTCTCCCAGAACATTCTATAAAGGTGGAGGGTATATTTTCAGTGCTTGCAGTTCCTTCAGTTTTTCTATTTAGGTACTTCTATAACTTCAATCCCTATTTTATTTAATATGGGTTAAAGGATAAAGTTCTTTCTGAAAACTGCTCTGCCCTACATGTCGTGTAACTTTGAGCTGAGGATTTTGTTGACCAAAAGCATTCTGAAGTCTATGAGTTTCTGCTTGGACATTCCCAGTTATAGAATGTCACCAGCTCACAAGGCAGTAAGTTCTTTGTCACTGTAACTACCATGATGCATACCCAATGGTACAAAAGATGACGGAATTTGGAAAGAGAGTGCCTGAGCTCCAGGGCTGAATCTCTGTGACTTTGGGAAAGTGATTTGTTCCCTCTGAACCTCAGTTTCTAAATCTATAAAATAGAGACAATAATGCTACATGTGGAATGATGGGTAGAAAGCAGGCTACCTAATTAGGTGGATCTGGGAGCAATTCCAGCCTCTGACACATACTTGCTATGTGACCAGAGGAAAGTCATCTAATCTCTTCATGCCCCCAAGCAACTCTCTAAACCGATACATGCAGAGAATTGCTAATCTGTATTGGTGGGTGGGTGACTGGAGGTAAGGGTGGGGTTCCTACTTGGGAGGAAATGAAATCAAAAGGCCAACACCCCTCCCCCCAAAAATAGATTAATAAAACCTCTTCTACTGACTTCACAGTTCTGAGATCTTTCTCTCACCAACCAGGAGCCAAAAGCAGGTACCAAAGATCAGGTCCAACTAGTCACTAAGGTACCCAAGAACAGGCCATCCATTTTAGTAAAACAATAGCAATTCATGTCTCTATGATACTTTCTGATTTGCAAAACACATGTCCTTTGAGAAAGGTAGGGCAAGACCAACTCTTTCTACCACACCACTATTGCTCTCAATGTCACTCCTAAGCGTCTGGTACAGAAATAGTTTTTATGACTGCAAAAAAAAAAATCCCTATCACCAACCAAGCAGCCTTCTGATGCTGACCTCTCTGTATTGATGTAGGCGTGTTCTCAGATGAAAAACACATAAGTGTCTTGCCAGGGTCACAGTCAAAGCCTTCCTCACTTGGTAACACCTGTCAGACATCTTATTCCATGGAAAGAAGCCTTCAAGAACCCTAATCATTCCCACACTGCAATCAATTGTTGAAAAACAAAACAAAAGGGCCACTTGACATAAACAATTAGAGTTGTCTGTAAGTCTGGACATCATATTTTAGGAAGGACATTGACAAGATGGAGTGCATCCAGGAGAGAAAAAGCTGGATGGCATGAGGGCTGGAAACTATGGCATATGAAAAGCATTGAAGAAGGTGTTTGTGAGCTTATACTGTGTGGTTCCATAAGAGAGAGCTAGGACCAAGAAGCAGAAGCTTCAGGGAGACAGATTTTGCTTACATATAATGATGAGTTGTTGGCTAGGTGGTGCAGTGGATAGAGCACTAGGTCTAGAGACAGGAAGACTCATTTCATGAGTTCAAACCTAGCCTCAGACACTTACTAGCTGGGTGATCCTGGGCAAGTAATTTAACTCTGTTTGCCCCAGTTTCCTCATCTGTAAAATAAGCTAGAGGAGGAAATGGCAGACCACTCTAATATCTTTGCCAAGAAAACCCCAAATAGAGTCACAAAGAATTAGACATAACTAAAAGAACTAAACAGTAACAATATAAACAATGGACTAGAACTGTTCCTTATAAATTTAATAATCAGAGCTATCTGACGTGGGCTAGGCTACCTTGTAAGGTAATGAGCCCTCTGTCCCTGGATGATTAATGAGGCAGTAGATGGGATCCCTGACTAGTGGTGTGTTGGTATCTCCAGAAGTTCTAACAGTCTATGTTTCTGTGAGTATGGATGGATTGGGACAGATTAAGAATGTAAAGCCCCAGTATCGGCTTCTAAAAATCTTTCCCATTTTGTCTCTGGTGCCATGGGGTTGGGTTGGAGTGGGCTTTGGTGAATAAAAAGCTGTGAGCTGTGGCTTAGTAATTCTGTAACAGGACAATGTGAAAACAGTGAAGGCGAGAAAAGAGAGGGCCAGACCCAGTTCTGGAGAACTGAAAAAGTCTGCTTAAATGGCCTAAAAGAAAAATAAAGTTTCAGATTTCAGCCCTTGGCCTGGAAAAAAAATACGTATCAAACTGGCAAGGCTGCTGAAAAGGTAGCAGCAAGGGAACACTTGGGATCCAAAATTTATAAAGTTCATAAATATTACTTGAGGGGGAAAGGAGGCCTGGGAGCCAAAGCAAACTGCTTTGTTGTCCATCTGTGACCTCTTCATTAGGGAGTTAATCCAAGACAATCCAGCCTTATCCAAGCCAAGTTTAAGAAAATAGATGGATGGCTAATTGAATATCACAAGACTTCACAAAATCCTATTCCCTTTCCTGAGATACTCACCAACCCAAGGAACAGGAAAATTACTCAATCATTTACTACCAAGACCCCCATCCTACATTATCCCAAATTAATGCATAGGCCAATCAATGGACTTAGAGGCATTTATTAAGCTACTACTAGATGCCAAGAACCATACTAGGTGCTGGGGATCTAAATACAAAAATGAAATGGTCCCTGCCCTCATAAAGCTTACAATCTATAAAGAAGAGACATCATCTACACACATACATATACAAAATATATATAACATAAAAGCAAGGTAATTTTTTGGAGGGGCAGGAGACCCTAGCATCTGGGGATATTAGGAGAAGCTTCATGTAGGAAGTGGTATTTGAATTGAACTTTGAAGGAAATTAAGGATTCTGAGAGGCAGAGGTTAAGAAGGAATGCATTCCAAGAATGGGTGAAAACCTTGCAAAAGCAGGGAGGGGCAATGGGATGTTGTATGTGAGGAAAAGCAAGAAGCCTAGTTTGGCTGGATTGTAGAGTGCATGAAGGGGGGGTGGGTAACATGGTAACATATCATAAACTTGGCAAGGTAGGTTGGAGCCAAGACATGAAGTCCAACCAGTTCCAGCTATCAAGGGATAAATTTTCTCTCAGATGGGGCCAAGGCTGGGCCTAAAAATTATTCCTGTCAATGGCTACCATTTTGTAAGACAGATGCCCAAGCTGATAATTCAAAGTAGGAGGGTCAATTATTAGAATATCAAACTACTCAGTTAACTAGGCAAAAGGGGTGACCACAAGGTGAGAGGTACATTCCAAGACCAAAAGCATAGCCCTAGTGTGTGTTGTTCTCCTTGTCTCTCCAAAGAAGCTTTAGCTGTGGACAGCTCCTGACCACTCCCAGTCTTTCCCACATGGAAAACAAATGTGTCTGAACCCAGTGACAGAGGGGGCTTCTAGGTACCATGACATCCAACAGTTGCCTAAAGAGCTTACAGCCAGAGAAGAATTGAAATAGTTTAAAAAATAAATCAGGCTCAGCCTAAAGTTTTATGTTAATACTGTAACAGGCATTTGTAGTCAAAAGATTTAAGTCCTAATCCTGGCTCTGCTGCTAATTGGCTACATACATACATGCATTTTGGGCAAGTCACTCCCTCTCTGGGCCTTAGTTTCTTCAGTTAAAAAATGAAGCGGTTGGAATATATCACCTCTAATGCCTTCCCCTTCCCCCAACATTCTATGATCCTGTAATATTTATATCTGGTAGATTTTAAGAAATACAACTGTACATGAGGTCAGAGACAAAATGACTTGAAGCTTATCCTGAGTATTGATGACTTTTTCTGTATATCAGCATGGCAATTCTGCCTAGAAGCATATTACTTACCCAATAATCCATCTAAGCTCCATGTACCCATTATGGCCTTTGCTGATGATCCATCCTGATCATCCTATTGATCTGAAGTATGAGTCCCAGTAACTGACAACTATCTCAACAGCAAAAATGATGACAATATTTTACTGGAGATACTTAGGCGTTTAGGCCCTGAGTAAATACACTTCAGAGCATCTGCTCATGAAAACAGAAAATCCATACATTTCTAGGACAAAATGCCCCTCCAGACAATTCGACAAAAACATAATGCAATACCCTACTGCCTTTCTTCACTGTCTCCAAATCTTAGCTGGTCATCAAGGTACAGCTCCAATGCTGCCCCTCCCTGACCACCTTTGACTAAAATGATCTTTTCCCTCTAATCTACTAGTGGAGGTGCTTTATAAATATTGGCTGTTGTGGCCGTTGCTGTTGCTGGTGTTGTTGTTACTGTTGTTATTTTCCACCAAAGACCTCCTCTTGTCCCTCGTTATATTGTGGCATTGGCCCATGGAACAGAGTTCCTATCAGCATCTATCACGCTGGAGAGTAACAGACTATGTTTGATGTCCAGAGACCAGCCTAGCTAACAGAGAGACTCATCTCCAGTAGGCTCGTCACTTAAAGGTTAACTCTTTGATCATGGCAATCTATGAAACAAAGAAATATACAAGATGACCCTCAGTCTTGTGAGGCTCCCTTCTATTCCTGCAATGATGATGGTAGAGTGTCAAGGGAGAAGCAGAGTATGCTGAGACACATTTGGACAATTCATAAATATTATGTTAGCATTCTAAATGTGATGTCCTTGGCAATGAGTTGACATGCTACCAGAGAAACTGATGTACCAACATAGATATTCTTGCTATGAACGAAACCAGGAAACAAAAGGAAGTTGCCGCTGTAGGGCACAATGACTGGGTCATGGGTTCTTTTCAATGAGGTAAATAGTTTGGTAGGGCAGGTTTTATCCTGCATCCAAAGACACTGAGAAACTGTTTCATGGAGCACTGGGGCGTGTCATATTGCAGTGTTCATAATGAATACATTAAAGAAAGCCTTTTTTAAAAATAAATCAGCTTATGTGCCAACAATTTGTCATAATCTGCAAAGAATCATAATTTCTGGTCACCAAAATGGCAATGGAGATGTATAGTAATTGTTAATAGATTATAGCATATTGCCAAGCCCATGTGCTTGCTTTTTTTAAAAAAAAATGTTATCTAATTGATATATGATCAGAAAGGGAGATGGGCTGTGGCAAGGGATAACAACACATCATTGACACAGGTCTAACCCTTATAATGTCAAGTCCTAGAGGAAGGTTTCTAACGTATAGCAAAGACTCCCTACTGAACATTTATGGGAGGGAATGGAACAAGTCATTTAGGATAAGAGAGATTTTCCACATCAGTGAGATCATGGAACCATCAAAGTATTGAATGATTGTTGCTGCTATTGTTGTCATCGTACCTGGTGTACACTGATGCCTAATTGGCTATATATCTTTGTACCACCTCAGAATAGGAGACATGACCTTGAACTTTGTAGGCTCTCAGTAAACATATGCTGCCTTTCATAGACATAAATATTACTTATGCTTGCTTCAAAATTCTTCAGTGATCCTTGATTTCACTGGCCTCATGTGTCCTCTCCACCATTGTAGGACATGATCTATCTATGCCTTTGTAGATGGTCCTTGAGAGTTGCTATAACAAAAAATCACCCATCAGCCAACTTTCTGGAGATGAATCTCTCTGAACTGAGCAAGCGAGTCTCTAAGATCAGAGGGATATGCTGGGCATACGAGGCCTGTAACTTGTAGCCTTCTCAGTTTGGTAGAATCTTCCAGAGCAAGTGTTTCTCTGATGGCACAATCTTGGCAGAATTAGTGTCACTTTCATACCCATTGAGACATCCCACAAGGTCTTTATGGAGGAATGACTACAAAATAACAATAACAATTACAATTCATATTTATACAGCACTTTAAATTTTACACATTTGTCTCTTAATAAGACTCTTATGCAGTAGGTGGTACAATTATTTCTAATCCCACTTTACAGATAACAATCACAGGATCCTGGAATTTAGACCAGATTATTGGGTCCAATACCTCCTCCATTTTAGAGATAAAGATAAAAATCAAAGGATTTAATAGCCACACAATAAGGAATTCAAATCCATTTTTCTTGATTGTAAACCTGTTATATTTCTGAAATCCTAAACTCCAGACCTAGAACTTGACTTCCATACCTGTCTCCCAAAACAGCTCAATCCCATCTACCTCTGTTTAATTTAAGCTTCTTGGAAACAATGAAATTTCTTTCAATCAACCTTAAAACTTTGCCCATAACTGTGAAAGTTTTCACAGACTACTCCAGCCTGGAGTGGAATTTTATGGCCAAGTGACTGAATAAATTAAAAGGGGAGTTTTTTTATCCTGGAAAATGTGACACCGCAGGGAACAGCAGGGGTGTGAACATACTGTTGTAATTTCAGTTTTAGCCACACAAAAAGTAAGCCCTACTAATTTCTTATCAGAACTAACTTGTACTTTAGAATCATTTTCTCCCTAAGCCCTTCACCCTCTCCTAGAAGGAATTAGGCCAATCGTATTTCTTTCCACTTTGTGTCATTCCAATGACTGGCTTTCCAGGACTGTGGTTTTTATTATTAGGAAAGTTGATAAACAGCCACTGAGTTTTCCAAAGACACCCAAATGGATGGTGAGTGAGAGCTTGGCGGTGCCCCTGTGTCTCTCTTCCCTCAATGCTTTTGGCCAACACTCCAAGTTTATACAGATGTTTGGACCTTCCTTCCCATTTGGAGTGCTGGCTCCATTTTGAAGGTTAGCCACTCAGACAAGACTGTTGACATTTGTACACTAGGGGGCAGTGTGGTACAATGCTAACTTTTTACATTCATTTCACATTTGGGTCAGAGAATGGTCCACTTGTACATATGGAGGTGAAAGCTACAATGATTTCTTCGGTGGGATTGGGCAACAGTAAGCATCCTACTCTATTAAAGCTTGTTTGTGAAAGAAGTGTAGTAAATAGAGAATGGTAGACTTATATTTGGAAGAGATTCAAATTCTTTCTCTAACATTTATCTACTCTGTAATCATGGACAAGTACCTTCTCCTCCTTGGAACTCCACTTCTACCACCATAGACTAAAGGGTTTGGAATAAACAATCTCCGAGTTTGGCCCTCAGGACTAAGAAATAACTATACTTACAACAAAGAGGGCAGATTGATCTCCCTCCCAGAGGAAAAGGGAAAGGTCTAGAGGAACAAACATCCTGACATTCTCTAGGTAGAATTCTGAAGACATCAGGAGCATAGGTAGCCTCATTGCTGCTGATTAAATGGAGAATTTACAGAAGAGACAGGCCAATTGGAGAATCAAATAACTGTGAGGAAGGTAGTATTTGAAAACTAGATCTTATTTATGTCATGGCCTAAAATATAGCAATGATGCATTCTTGGACAAGGGTAACCAACTATCAAAAGCTTGTAAAGATACATTAGACTGAACTTTTGAAAATCCACAAATTCTTTAAACTGAAAATGTGTTATAGGTGTATGTCAAGGCAGATACCAGAGGAGTCACATAAAAAATATCAGTAGAAAGGACCAACAATTCACAGATAACAATATCTACGAAAACAATTAAATGCATGGCCTCAGATGTTTATGCACAAATGATCAAAATCTAGGTAATACTTTACACTGAACTAGAGATCTTAACACAAGAAAGCAAATTTGACCTCTTAGGTTATCGCTGTTTGTGGGAAGAGGCTAATGACTGAAAAACTGATAGGGGTAGATATTTCTTATTCAAAAGGAATAGAATAGACGAAACAGAGTGAAATAGCTTTGTGTATTTTAAAAAATAAATGCTCATGTGAGGAAATCCAGGAATGAGAGAGGGAAAGCAGGATAAGATACATCTAAGGGAGAACAAAAGGAAGTAGAAACAGAAGTGATACTGTAGTATAAATTGACCACCTGGGCAGAAGGAAGACATAGATGATAAATCTGGGAAACAGATGACAAACTTAGCATGAAGACACAATGTAGTAGAGATAAGGCAAGTGCCAGAGAATGCTGTTTCAAAAGCTGAGCAGCTGATAAATTCTAGATTTTCCTAAGTGATTGTCTGATTTTTTAAAGTGAACTATTGTAACAGAGCCGATGGATAATTATGGGAAATCAAGCTAGATGGGCAGACTAGAATGATATTAGGAAAAGCTTTTAATGCTCAAGGAGTTTGCATATGATCCTATAGTCAATAGAGAACCACTGACATTTCTGAGGCAAGAGAGTCAAATAGGCAGATCTGTGCCTTAGGAAGATGATTTGGATGGCTGCCTGGTGGAGTGATTGGAGAAGGAAAATACAGGAATAAATTGAGACAATTAGGAGGCTATTATAATAGTCTAAGTTAGAACTAAGGTAGTGGGTATTTGAGCAGAGAAAGATATGAGTGCCAGAAATGTTGTAGAAGGAGAATCAGCAAGACTTGGAAATAAATTTAATATGTTTGAGGTGGGGGGGGGATTATGAAAGAGAGGTCAAGGAAGAGTATGTATGTTCTACAAGATTCCTTCTCATTTGAAAATATGTGTGGTTCTCTCCTAGCAAAGAATTCAAGACATAGTCTTATGATAATTTATTCCTAACAAAAGTATCATAGTCAGAAATAATAAGGGCATGACTGATTTACTATCCCTGGCTAACCTGAGACCTTAACAAGGAGGGAAAAATCACACTTTTTTCATTACTTCTCACAATTTCAAGCTGGCTGGAGTGATAGAAAAAAAAATACTGCACAATTAATTGATTCTTGTAGTAAAAAATGTGATAGGGGCAGAAGGTTAAATACATTCATTCAATCTCTGACAGTTTCAAATGTTACTGACTTGATAGAACATGGACGCCAAATCCCTTCCTGAATATTCTGAAAGTGTTATGCCAATGGGTTTTGGCCAATAGGATATGCAGCAAGGCTAAAGCAGAGTCAGAATGAGAACCCAGAACTCCTGCCACCCAGCCTGTTAAAGCAGCAGCTGTCTTGCTTCTGGGAGTAATGGGAGATGGGCAGGGATGCTGTATTCGGGGCTACAGTGCCACAGAATGTTAGAACTAGATCATGATACAGAGAATGTTAAAGCTGGGAAGGAACTTGTAATATAGTTTCTTAGAGATGGAAAGGACCTTAGAAGAGATAATTCCATTTAATTCAAGGGATATTTAGGAAGATCTTACCATGTATAAGGAACTCAGTTAAGCCATGGAAATACATATAAACAAAAGCAAAATAGATCCTGCCCCTATGAAGCTTATATCCCACTAGGGATATAAGGGAAGGGGTGGCAGGTGTAATTTTAATAGTATAAAGACTAGCTCACTTGAGGAAGGACAAACATTTTAAACTGGGACACTTTTTCAGGCATGGTTCATATTAGAGGACCTCTGGTTTCCTTCTGATTCTGAGATTCTGATCCTGTGTTTCTTATACATTTTTTTTTACATATTGCAGAGAAGGTTAGAACATTTTATAGGAAATTTGGGCTCAGGGTGATTGATAATTATCTATTTGGGCACCTACGGGGTGCAATAGACAGAGTACTCTGGGCAAGTCACTGAACCCTGTTTGCCTAAGTTATCTCATTAATAAAATGAGCTGGAGAAGGAAATAGCAAACCATTCTAGGGTCTTTGCCAAGAAAACCCCAAAATAGGGTCACAGAGAGTCAGATGTGATTGAACAACAATAACATTTAGATTTTTAATTAAAATGTCTTTTATTGTGAATTTTATCACTTTCCACAGTTAAGAAAGATTTCCAAAAGTTTCAGAAAGACTGACAGAGAGCAAGTCCTATCCCATGCACTTGTGAAGTTATAAAGTTATGATTAAGACATATTACTGGCCTTCATGGAGTTTACAGTTTAGTATAGGGAAATGATAATTATAAAACACAATGTTCCCTTTTAAATGCATTAAAAATCTTCAAAAGCAAGTAATTTACAAGGGCCAAGGGAAAAAGTAGTCCCTGACAGAGATATCAGGGAATGCTTAATGAAAGAGTTGGTAAATGAACTGGGCTTTCAGGTACATAGGAGAAGGGAAGCATAGGGTAGGCATTTCAGGCATAGGGAAGGGTGTGGGCAAAGCACATAAACAAGAAAGTATAGAGTATGTACACCTTAGAGTAGTTATTCAAATATAGTATATGTGATGAGACAGGAAAAGTTGAGTGGTTCCTGATGTAGCAGTCCTCAAATGTCAAGCAAAGAAGTTTACAATTGACTGTATAAGGAATAGTCACTCAAGAGTTTTGCACCAAGGAATGGTGAAACCAAATGTATGCACAAGGAAAATTGATTTGAAGATGGGATGAAGATTGGGTTGGAGGGGAGAGACATGATTGTAACACTTAGGGTAGATGGTAACGAAGGCCTCTGCTAGTGTGATGGCAGCCCGGAGAGAAGTTAATGAGTTAGAATAAAAATGATTTGATAAGTGATTGGCTATGAGAAATGTGGGAGAGGAAAAACTAAGCAATTATCTCAAAGTCACAAACATAGGAGACTAGGTGAATAATGGTACCATTAAAGGAAAGTGAAGCCAGAAAAAAAAAGCAAGATGTAGTATAAAAGATAATAAGCTCAGCTTTGAGCATTTGATTTTGAGGTAAAGGTAAAGATGTCATGTAGGCAGAGGTATGAGTCTAGAGTTCGAGAGTTTAGGACTAGGGAAAGAGATTTTGGAGTCTTTGAAGGATAACATAAGAGGGAGATGGAAAGAAAGAAAGGGAAGGTTAGAGAATACCTCCTTTAAGAAATGAAAAGGATGAGGAGCCATCAAACGACATGGAGGATGAGGAGGATACAAACCAGCATAGTTTTGCTGCCTCTCTAAAACCAAGGAAGAAAGAATATCTAGAAAGAAGGAATTAGGATCAAATGCTTCAGAAAGTTTAAGGATGAGAACTGAATAAAAGCTGTAGGATAGCCTGTAGGCTGGTGATATTTGAGAGAACAGTTTGAGTAGAAGGTTGGATTGAAGAGCCAAATTGCAAGTGGTTAAGCTGAGAATGAATGGTAGAAAAGTAGAGGTGCTGAATGTAGACAACTTTTGTGTGTGTGTTGGGGGGGTGGGAGTTTAGAAATGACAGTAGTAGCAAGGAGGACAAATAGAAGGCTTTTTTGAACTTGGGGAGACCCAAGAGTAATTGGAGACAGATGCTCATTGCCTGGATTGAGATGGCTTGGGGTGGGGGTAACTCCTCAATAAAGAACTTAGAAGAGACAAGGGAATGAAATCAGAGCAGAGGGATTAACCTTAGTGAGAAATCAGGATAGCTCTTCTATGACTAGAGGAGAGATATTAGTGCTGAGAACTGAGAAAGTAGCAGTGAAAATTGCAACCCAATTCTTCTGCTACTCTATAAAATATTCTTTCCCCTACTTCATCTTGTCTCCCTCTAGAAGCTGCCAGAGTAACCTTGTTAACATACTGTTCTAATCATTCAGCATCACTACCCACCTGAGCTTCGAGTGGGCACTGTACCCAGGAGTCTTGACATTGCAAAATAAAGTCTAAGGACCTTGGAGAGCAGGACTGTCTGGTATTAAAAATACATGCATTTACAAAAAGCTTGGTTTCAGTGTCTCTGGTTGAATTTCTCCATGTGATCTCTAAAATGAAGAAGCTGGACTAGGGGGTGTCTGAAGTTCCTTCTAACTTTAAATCTGTGATCTTAATTGCCATGGCCACTGGCATACCTTGCCTCCCCTAGCTCTGCTTTTGATCACTGTGGCTACATAAGTGAACTGCTTTTTCTGGACCCAGGGAGCTTCTTCCAGGGCTAGTACTATGAATTAATGTGGAGTCAGTCAGCATGTCAGACTTGCTTCTCATGGAAATCTGTCAGTCTTTAGCATTCATTCTCAAACAGGGGAGCTGTTGGGATTTCAAATGAATGGGCATGCCCAAGAAGGGCGAAGGGTGAGAGTCAACAGAACTGGGTCTTGGTGTAGAGGTGAGAATTGATTAAACAGTTCTCTAATTGATTTCATGGTTTTCTCATTCTAAGGCCTGAGAATAAGAGGGGCTGATGCTCTGCAAAACTGATTCCGTTTTCATTCAGAACAGGCAGCTTTTTGGCCAAATTGCAAGTCTGCTTCATGCATCATGGCCCTGGGATAGCTGCCTCTGTTCCTAGAAGTGAGGAGGAGTTGTACATAGCTATACCCCACTTGGAAGACCAAAGGAGGTAAGGAGGAAGGAAAGAGGCAGAGTTAGCTCTGCACATCCATCTTAAATCCCCAGTGAGGTTGTCAGTCAGCTAAGCACAACAAATGGTGGCACTCTTTGTCTAAGTTCAGAGCCCTCCACCTCAATCTGTTAGATAGTAGACTTTTGTTGACCCTCACTTGGACTCTACCACTCCTGATTATTCCCATTAGCCCCTCTGACAATTTGTTCCTGATTATTTCTGCCTGGTTTTTAGCCATGCCATTTGTCTCTGACCTTCCCCACACTCAGCATTTGCTAATCAAACAGCATATAAACCTTGGTACAGTACAGTTGAAAGAACCCTAGACTGGTAATCAAAGGACCTGAGTTTGAAAGCCTACTGTGTGAAACTGGACAAATAGCTCATCTGGGCCTCAATTTCTTTATCTGAAATATGACTGGCTTGGACTCCATGACTTGTAAGGGCTCATCCATGACTAAAGTCTACTTGAACAAAGCCACCCCATCTCCTCCCTGTAACACTACATGGATTCAACCTACACCATTACAGATTTGCCTGCCATGCCAGATTCTGTACTCCACAGCACTGCACTCCACTTTAGCAGAAGCCAATGAAGGTTTCTCCCCACACTGAAGAGTCATTCCCCATGGCCAACCCCCAGAGAAAGTTTAATTGGCCACTTTTTACTAATATCTTTTATTTTTATGTCATCTACATTTCTTTCTTATTCCTTTCTATCACTTCCTAGAAAGCCATGCCTCCAAAATATATCAATAAAAAAGCTATTTAATAAAAAATTGGTAAATAAAGATCAGCTCTTCTTACTTTTTTAATGGACATGAAATTAAGCCAAGATCTCCCTCGACTTCAGATAGATCCCAACATTGTCCTGGTGCCTATCCTACCACTCGAATCACTTCTCTGTGTCTTTCTGTGGCTTCTCTGAATCTCTAGTATTCATATGGATAAAATCACAACTATTTAGAAAAATTAGAGTCTGGGTTGCTACAATATGCCCTCATGGTGTTTATAGTTTGGTTGGTAGCAGGGGACAAAACATTCACACAGACAACCATAATAGAAGGCCAGATGTGATAAGTGCATAGAAGTGTCCAGATCACAAGGAATGAAAGATTTGGAATTAGAGAGGGATGCCTTCTAAAAGGGAGGATCAGGAAAGAGTTCATGGAAGAGGTAGTATGTGGTCTGGAGCCTGAGAGAAGAGAAAAGCTTCAATAGATTAAGATGAGGTTGGGTATGGTTAGGGCTGCTGTGATATAATTTTTACACATATTGATGATCTGGTTTACCATAACTCCCAAATAATTTTCATAGGGATTGCTGTCAAGTTGCATTGCCCCTAATTTCATACTTATGTGGTTGATTTATTTTTAACCAAAGTGAAATTTACATTTATCTTTATTTTAATTTTTTTCTTAAAGGACATTGGGGGAACAAGAAATCCAGCCTAGAAGTCAGGAGACCCAGATTTGAGTCCAAATTTTACCACTGACTCATGTATTCTAGGAATGGGAGAAAGGATGAATAAAATATATGGAGGCAGGTGAAGTTAAAACATGGCAAGTGATTCAGTATGGTTGGGGCTGGGAGGATTTAAAGGGGGGCTAGTGCAAAAGAAAGCAAGGGCAGCATCAGATTGTGAATCAATTGAAATGGCAGGCTAAACAGTATGGATTTTATTCACTAGAAAATGGGAAGCCCAGTCTGGGGTTTCCCAAGAACAAAAGCATGTTATTATCCCGCCCAACCCCCAACTCAGTAATTCCTACTCCAGCACCCCTTCCTCTTCTGTAGGAAGCCAATCATTCTACCCTTAGATTTATAAGATCATAGGATTTAAACCTGACAAAGACCTTAGAGATGTTCTAGTTCAACCCCCTTAGCAAACTGATGCCTGAACAGAGGAAGTGAGTCACCCAAGGTCACCCAGGGAGTAATCCCTGGCTTCTGATATCCCCATCCCTGTCCAAATCCATGTTTTCTCCTTCTCCTTTATTGCCTTCTCCCAATTCTCCCAAGTACAACTCCCCAGTGTAAACTCCTATCCAGGAAGATACTCCATCACCTCGCCCAGTGTTGCCACTGCCAATTCTTCCTCCCGCAAGCCCATAGAGTTAGCCAGCTGTTGGCCCACATTCATTACCCAGCCACAGGATGTGAGGTCATTCTGGGCAGTGGCAGCCACTGTGAAGAAGTAAGTGTGAGCGTGCAAATTATAGATAGACAGAATAGACATGCATAAGTACGCCAGCTCAGCCTCAGTCATCATTGTTGTTCAGTTGTTTCAGTTGTATCCGAGCCTTTATGACCCCATTTGGAGTTTTCTTGGCAGACACTGGAGTGGTTTGCTATTTCCTTCTCCAGCTCATTTTTACAGATGAGGCACTGAGGCAAAGAGGGTTAGGTGACTTGCCCAGGGTCACACAGCTAATAAGTGTCTGAGGCCAAATGTGAACTCGGGAAGGTGGATGAGTCTTTCTGACTCCAGCCCAGGTGCTCTATTCACTGCACCACCTAGCTGTCCAAAACTGGGATGATCCTTAATTTGGGAAGATATATTTGACTGTGTCCTAACCAGAACAGAAAGTTTAAAGAAAGGTTCTTCCAGTCCCTCTGACAGAACTCTATCAGCAATGGTTTGTTGTTTTTTTTCCAAAAAACTTCTACCAAAAATAGTAAAGATATAAAGTTTTAACAGTTTACAAAGTGCCTTCATAGTCTTCTTCTCATTTAATCCTGCTGAAAGCCCTGTGAGGTCCTTGGGGCAGTAGCTTATTATCCCCATTTTACCAATAAGGAAACTGAGACCCAGGGAAGAGTAATGGTTTGTGCAACACTAAAACAGTAAGTCAGTGGCAGAGCTGGGACTCAAACCCAGGTGTCCTGACTCCTAAGCAGATGCTCTTTCTTTTCCTTCCCACCCCAGAGATAAAATTTTATAGGGATAACCGTAAAGGTTTACTTTGGTTCAAAAAGTCAACAACCTAATTATAAGATCAATGGAATGTTACAAAGCAAAAAGTAATCTTACAAAAATAATTTGGGAGTTATGATAGACTAGAGTGTCAATGAATTAGTGGTGTGACATGGAGGCCAGAAACACTTTCAGGGTATTATGCAGTATTCACAAATCTGAATGGAGCATGGGCCAAGTGTATCAAGCCCATAGCCAAGGCACACCTAGAGCTGCATTGAGAAGTATAACAATAAGATGAGGAGGAAGGTGGGCAGAAGGGATCCAGATAACCAAGATGGTGAGAGGACTGGAGGATATGAAGTCCTCTCATACTAGGGAGGGATTAGATCCCTTCTATCAGGTCCTTGAGGGCAGAACAAGGAGAAGTAGGTGGGAAGTGCTAAGAGGCCAATTTATGAGCAAAAGTGTCCCAACAATCATAGACCCACCTCTGCCCCAAGGTCATTAGGAACCAAAATTAAGAAGTAGGTGGTTTGTCCTTGCCTCTCTCTTACTCCACTCTCAATCTTCTCTTGTCTGTTTTCTCTTTATCCAAAATCTTCATGGTGCCTCCTTAGTACTCAAGGGGACTGATATGCCACCGGAAGCCTCTTCAGAACTGGCCTTTTCAGTACTCTGCCCCCTCAGGGCCTTGTCCTCCAGTAGGAAACTGACTTTAAACAACCACAAAAATAATCAGTACTTAGGAGTTAAGGCTTATTATTGAATTGGTATACTATTCTCTGGCATGGGCCACAGGCATATCAAAATCAGCATGCCCAAAACAGAGCCCATTATCTTTCTCACACAACCTACCCCTCTTCTGAATTTCCTTACTTCTATAAAAGGAACCACCATCCTTCTAGTCTTAGTTCTCAATCTAGGACTAGTCCTTGACTCCTTATTCTTTTTCCCACATCCAAGAGTTTCCCACCCAATATTACCTCCTTGGGATCTCTTGGATCTTCCTTTCAACTTGCACCACAACCACTTCATTTCAGGTCTCCCATGACCTTTCTCTTAGATTACTGCAAGGATCTCCCAATTGGTGCCCTTACGTCTACCTTCTCTTCTCCCCATGACATCCTCCACATAGCTGCCAATTGATATTCCAAAAGGTCTGACCATGTCATTGCATTTAGGATAAAGCACAAGATTTAAAGATCTTCATGACCTAGCTCTTTCTTTCTAGATCAATTATACATTCCTCCTCAGCTACTGCATGTTCAATGCAAACTGGTTTATTTGCTCCATTTTGGGACCTCTGAACTCCCTGTATATGGGATTCTACCTCTGTGCCTTTGCACAGACTGCCCCCCCCTTTCCTGGAATGTTTTTCTCATTCCACTTCTTGGAATCCTAAGCTCCTTTAAAGGCTCAGCTCAGATGTTACCTTTAATTTTTATCATATATTCCCCCCCAATTACATCTTAAAACAATTTAAACACTTTTTTAAAGTTTTGAGTTCCAAATTCTACCCCTCTCTTCTTCCTACTCTTCTCTCCCCCATCCCTGAGATGGTAAACAATCAGATATAGGTTATACATGTGCAGTTAACATAAAACCTTTCCATGTTAGTCATTTTGTACAAGAAGATTTGAATAAAAGAAAAAGAATGAAGGAAAGAAAGTGAAAAATAGCATGCTTCAGTCTCTATTCAAACAATATCAGTTCTTTCTCTGGAGGCAGATAGCATGCTTCATCATTAGCCCTTTGGGATTTTCTTGGATCATTGTATTGCTGAGAATAAATACCTAAGTCATTCACAGTTCTTCATCCCACCATGCTGCTGTTACTGTGTACAATGTTCTCCTGGTTCTGTTCACTTCACTTTGCATCAGTTCATGTAAGTCTTTCCAGGTTTTTCATGTTACTTTTATAATAATCCTTCCCTGATTCACCTAATTGTTAGCTCTCTTCTAAATCACTTTGCATTTCCTTTGTATGTATCTTGCATTTATTTATCTGTGACTATCTAAATTTTGTCTCTCTCTTGTTTAACACATAGAGAATACTTCAGAAATTCTATTAACTTATTTACTTATTGACTTGCTCCAGAGAAGATGCTATGCTTTGTTTTTAAACTAGGACTTCTGAAGACAATGTCTGAAATCCAAACAGTGATTGTACTGTTAGAAATTTAAGATATTGAGGTTCACCTGCTTCTAAGTAAGTTTTTTAGCATTTAGCACTGCCTTAGACCAAGTCATTTGGGTGGCTGGCTACTTAATGCAGATATAGACACTTGTAGCATTTTAGAGATGCAAAGGATGAGATTTTAGAACATAAAATGAAATATATCAGAGATGGAAGAGACCTTAGAAAAAAGAACACAGAATATCGAAGTTCAAAGAGACCCTTAAAAATTAGAATGAATGTCAGAGGGATGCTTAGACATCTATCACAAGGTGACAGGACTGAGAAAAACTTTAGACCATCAATGCTCAAGAGTGCTAAGGAGTAATCTGAGAAAAAAGCTTTACTTTACATATGTGGACATTGGAGTTCCATGCTCAAAAAAAAAGAAAAGAAAAGAAAAGAAAAGGATTTGTCCAAGTTCAGAAAATCTTGTCAGTGATTGACTCAGTGACTAGAACCCTGAACTTCCTGAACCCAATCTAAGACTCTTTCCAATCCCTCATCTCAACATTACACATATATCTCTGAAGGGCAAAGAAAAGACCCCAGAGAAAAGTAGTGACAAGAGAAGTGACTTTTTCACTCCTTTGGCCAGTGATGTTTAAATGAAAATTTAAACCAAGAAATTAAAATTTAAACAATGTAAGTACCTCTGAGAAGGGCACTTGAATGAAGTTCCTTAATGGCACTTGGGTATGGCCTTTATTTTTTCATGCAGAGAAGGAAAGGACTTGTCATTACAGTTTAAAAATCGTCAGAATCAAAATCTCTTTTGTTTCTGTGGGCTGGCAGAGGCTGGACTTCTGATTGTTTGCACTAGTGGGTGTTCTTGAAACACCAATCGTGTGTGTGTGTGTGTGTGTGTGACAGCAGTCAACGCCACATCTGAATGGCAGGGAGAGCTGGCTGTCTTAGAGCCTATGATTTTTGGATCCATTATGCTGAACTGAGTATCTGAGTTTTTTACTCTCTCGGCTGCATTTAATAATTATAACACTTGAGCCAATAACTTGCTGACCAGCTGTTGTGGACTGTCTGGTGCACTTATAATTTTGGGAACTTGATACAATCACGGCCTTTGAGCCAATTAGGGTAAAATGAGGTGTGTTGGAAGCCTGTCTGCCTCCCTTCCTCCATCTCTCCCTCCAAACCCTGGCCCCCAAACTGGTGGCAGGAGTAAATGAGTTGGGATTGAATTCCAACACCCCAGTTCTGGTTTAGGAGAAAGCCTGCAGTTTGTGTCCTTAGAAAAGGTCTTGGCTAGTTTAATGGCTATTAAGAAATGGGAAGAACTGGCATTTATAGAATGTGTTAATGTTTGCAAAAATGCTTTATATATGGTATTTCATTGGGACCTCTGAACAGCTTGTGAGGCAGGTACTGCAGGTAAATAAATGTTGGCTGGATTGGACTGGGTAATTTCAGTCCTTGCAGAAAACCCAGCATAGGCTCAGTCTCCTAGCTGGCCATGGGATCAGAGACCTAGAGCTAGAAGGCACATCAGAGACCATCTAATTCCCCCACTCTTTTGTTTTAGAGATGAAGAAACTGAGGCTCAAGGCAGTTACATGACTGGCCCAAGGTCACATAGGTAGTAAGCATCAGAAACACAATTTGAACCCAATTCCTCAGGCTCCAGAAGAAATGTTCTTTCCATCGTACCATAGTGTCTTTAAATGTCCAATTCAAGTGGCACCTCCTCGGTGAATACAAGTATCATTTGCTAAGAGCTTGTGATATACAAAGCAATGTTTTAAGTCCCAAGGATGCACGGGGAACAAATGAAATAATCACTCCCTTTGAGGAGTTTACATTCCACTAGGTCTGGGGAGAGCAACATGTCCATTGATAAGGAAATGCAAGGTATGGAATGAAGAGGACAAGACAGAACTCAAACAGGGTTGCTAGGAATATGTGATGAATAGAGGCACCGTTGCCCCTTCACATGCCACAGAGTGTTTGGCTCCAGCCTCTCTTTGCATTTATCATGTCTTATTACTACATATCATAATTATTTATTCATGTGTCACAGTCCACTATTAACTAAACTTTAAAGTAAGTGAGGACAAGGATGGTGTTTTATCTCCTCTGTGAATGTGCCCCACTGCCACGTCCAGGTCTCTGTACACAGTTGGTGTTTAATTAGTGTGTGATGAAAGGTAGAATTCAATTGTCTAAGAAATTGACTATCAGCTCTGAAACTACTAAGTTGTTTCTGAGTTGCAGATTCTTGCTCTGAACTCAACCTTATTGAACCATAGGGCTTAGAGCTGGAAGAGATCACCCATTTTACAGAAGAGGAACTGTAGCCAAAGAAAGTGGAAGGAACGTACCCAAGGTCACCCAGACAAGAGATGGCGGTGAATGGCTTGTTTTGTTTGAAATATCGGGGTGCCTGAAGTGGGGTAACACAAGAAGAGTCTGGGAAGGTGAATGAAAATCAGAATAGGAAGGTCCTTGAATGCCAGGTAAGAAGTTTGGACAACTAAATACTGTTTTTTTTCCTTTTTTCTTTTTCACATTACTACCCTTCTGACAAGAAGGCAGAGGGGAGGGGTTGCGGTAAAGAGGAGGGAATGAGAATATTTGAAGTGAGGGGGATGTGGAGCCCACAGGAACAGATCTCTGCCAAAGCTTTCAGAAGCTCATCAGTTTGACTTTGTGGGAACATAATTTACCTTCCCAGTTGGGAAGACTCACAGTGCACACTTGTGTGTGAACAGAGCCTGCCCTGTGACTGAGCCCACACCCTACTCCAGGCCACTGGGCTGAGGGAAGGCTGAAACCTTTGGCCTTCAGCCTTCACCCTGAAATGTGAATGTGGCCTCTGTGTGTGCTCAAAGAGCCAGGATCACCTCAGGAGGCCAGGGCTGGGGCAATTACCCTCTAATGATCCAATTGCCAGTCTTTGCTGAAGGAGGCTGTGGGATCCTTCTGTTGAATTTTGTCCCAAGAAAAGGAAAACCCATCTAAAGTAATGGAGAATAGGATTTCATGAGCTCATGTCTAGTGGGAAAATGCGATGTCAGGACTAAGGAGAAGTAAATCACATTGTTTCTCATTCCAGGTGTCATCCCATCTTTCTCCACCCCACCTCCTTCCTCAGCCTCAAAAAATCCCAGATGCCCCCATTTTCCAGAAGGACTGACACAGGTAAAACCTAAGCAATTGGGAAGACTAAAAATGGGGAAAGGTCCCAGAGTCATTTTGCGTATGATAGCACTGTGAGATAAGTAGGGCAGGCTTTATTCACCTCCTCCCCCACCTCAGTTGTACACATGTGGACACTGGGGCTCAGAAAGGTGAACTAACGTCCCATGGTCACATGGTTCTCAACTGGCTCCAACCAATGCCCTCCAATTCTGAGTTCAGTTGTTTTCACCACACTTCCATCCACTCCACTCCCACTCCCCCACCTCACTTTGCCCCAGTCTCTCAATTAGGAAGAACAATCGAATGGGAGTGAAGAGTAGCTCTGGAGTCTGGTTTTGTTATGACAATGGGCAAATCTTTTCAGTTCTCTTGGCCTCAGTTTTCACATCAGGAAAATGAGAGTGAGATTTGATTATCTCTAAGAACCCTTCCTATACTTTAATTCTGATTCTGCAGGGTTGGTATGTTGGAGGAGGGGGCAAAGGGGAGTGCCTGATTTTAGTTTATTGATATAAAGATACTGTATGTATGTATGTATTTGTTCATATGTGTGCGTGTGTTTCCAGAGCAGTGATTTCATCCATATAGAGAAGTGCCTGGTATAAAAACTTCATCCACTCGTGCAGATGAGCAATTTGTCTATGATTTACAGTCTTAGAGAGGTTAAATCACTTAACCAGTCAGCCAGCCAGTCTGCACGAGAAGCAAGACTCGAACACAAATCTTCTTATTGCAAGACTTGTCTTCTAGCTGTCTATCTATCTATCTATCTATCTATCTATCTATCTATCTATCCACCCACCCATCCATCCATCTATCATATATATGTATACATATACATATATATGTATATACACATATCTACATAGAGAGGGAGAAAGAATAGTGTATACACTGCTCTCATAAAGGCAACAATAACTCATTTATAGAGGGCTTTCAGTTTTACAAAGGATCTGGTTTTTTTTTTCTTTTTACAATCACCCTGGGAAATGAGTAAAGTAAGGATTTGATACAACCCTATGATTTCATTGGCATACTGCACTCCCAGGAAGAGAATTTCCTCTATTAATACAAATTGCCAACTGAGTTGCAACTTGGAGCCTTAGACAGGTGCCTGCGGCCCTCAGAGGGAAATGGCTTGCCCAGGAGGACCCAGCCAGCATGCGTCAGACACAGGGCTTTAGCCAAGGTCTTCCTGCTTCCCAGACCAGCCACTAGACCATACTTCCTTGTCAGTAGAAGGATGACTCTCTTTATTTTTATAGATGAATTGCAGAGAAGGTGCCAACCTGCATCAGTAGAGGGAATCTCCTCATTTGGGAGTTTCCTAGGTAAAGAAAGCAGTTTCATTCTCTATTGCTCAATAGATGAGGATGCTAAAGCTCAGAGATATTAAATGACTTTCTCATGGCTACACAGCTAGAAAGTGTCAGAGACAGGATTTGAGGTCAAGGGTCCTGATTCCAAAGTCAAGGCTCTTTCCTCCACAATTCCTCCATTTATTTATTGAATACTTATTGTATTCATTCAAAAGGCCCTCAAGGATTTTATGATATGGAAGGAAGAAGAAGACACTGCCTGGATGTCTGGGATCTGAGATAGAGGTAAACAAGTACCAGTAGAGAGATCCAAGCAGAATGCTTTGCACCTACAAAGGGGGAAGAGGGCACTTCCATTAAGGGAATCAGAAAGGCTTCACGAAGGAGGTTGTATGTGAGCTAGGTCCATCAGAGACAAGAGAAAGAAAGGGACTCATTCCAGGCTGTGGGAGTAGTGTGATCAAAGATGTAGAGGAGGAGCCATGTAGCTCAGTGAGTAGTCTGGACACAACATCATAACTGTCATTGTCGTCATCATACTTGGTGATTTAAGGCATTTATTCATGCCCGCAGCAGATGACCAAGTAAGGAATGGGTGTAGCTAGCATGGGCATTGCTATGAAGGAAGACTGTCTCCAGCAGAGACTACGTGAGCCAAAGTGTCATTTGTCAATGTCTTTCACTACTCATGTTTCCAGGCTGCTCCACCTCAGCTCAGAGCCACCTTCATCCTGAGCCATGACAGAATCTTTCCCACCCTATGGAGATAGTGATATGTTGGAAGAAGGTCTGTCCCACATCCCACTTCCATCCTATATCTGGATAAGCTTGGAAAAAAAAGAAAGGGCACAGTTGGGAATCCATATTTTTTCCTTAATATCCTAAGCATTACTCCTCATCATTACAAGGGTTGATGAAAGCCAGGACTGGTTTATAGCCATGCTGAGCATTTCAGAAAGGAAATGGAACATCAGTCCTGGAATGTTGTGAAGCACTGAGCCCAATGGGTGACTTTACATTCTTCTTTCTGATAGAGGAAAACTCTTCCCATAAGCCCCAGAGACCTGGTTGGGTGGGAGAGACCAGCTGTGGTCCAAGGGCTATAATCAACACATGCATCCTCAACCAGTCCAATGAGAAAACCTTCTAGCACCAGGTGAATTTCTGAGCAGTTCCCCATGAGCCTTCAGATCAGGCTGGAGTGTGGAGCCAATGTTCTGACAGCTTTATAAGCACCTATAATTCAAAATAAGTACTGATGTCCTGGAAAACACTTTGAGGCAATCCTTCAAAGTCAGCTTAATCCCCTCTCAGATGCCTCTGTGTTTGCCAAAGTGCCATCCCAGATGAGTCCCAGGTAGGCAGGAAGATGAGTTCCAGACATAAAGATCAGAGGGGGGCATGTCTGCTTCACAGCAGAGTCACTTTGCTAGGAACTGAAGATATTTCCAGTTAGCCAGCTCCTGGCAGATGCTCTTGCAGATGTTAGGGTGACATCATTAGAATCCAACAAGTCAACGCTGGGATGACACAAACAAGCGTACTCAAGGTGCCCAGTTCCTCCACATAACATAACAGCTAACATTTAAGATTTGCAAAGTGCTTTACCTATGTATTATCTCCTTGGAGCCTTATAATGGTCCTGTGAGGTAAATTTTATAAATATTTTTGGAAGAGGAAACTGAAGATGAGAGAGGTGGAGTGACTTGTTTAGGGTCATACAGATAGCAAGTGTGAAGCAGGATTTTAACTCACATCTTCCTGACTCTCAGCTGGATCCTGAATATTAAGTACACACACCCAGCCCAGGCTTGTAGCTGTTCTATTAAATAAAAGTCTTATGCCAGCTTTGTTGGAGGGAGGAGAGAGAAAACAGAGGGAGACGAGAAAGGGAGAGAAGGATGGAGACAGAAAAGGAGAGAGGGAGAAAAGAAAAACAGATCTTCCTTTTATGCTCTCTTCCAATGCCTCATCTTAGTGTGGTGGTGACCAGTTTTTCTCAAAAGTGATGCTAGGAAGCTAGGTAGATTGGGTTCTCACTTGTCTCCTCACCTGCTGTCTCAGAACACACCAACTGTCTCTCTAGGCTTGCAAAAAGTGGCTACTGTGAGTAGCTATGGACAGGATGAAGAGAGACCCAAGAATTTAGATGGACAAATAAAAAAAATTACCACAGAGCATTTCAGAAGCTTATCTTTGCTTTCTACAGAAACAGAATTTCTCCCATTATCTCACCTCCTCCCTTTTAGAAAGTATCTCACATAATAATAACAATAATAATATTCATATAGTACCTACTATGTTCCAGGCACTGTGATAAGACTTTTACAAATATTATTTCATTTGGCCCTCACAACAACCCTGTGAGGCGTGTGCTATTACTATCCCCACTTTACAGATAGGAAAACTGAGGGAAACAGAGATTAAGTGACTTGCCCAGGATCACAAAGCAAGGAAATGCCTGAGGTTGGATTTGAATTAAGGAAAAAGAGGAGGAAAAGAGAATAAATAACCAAACTGCTCATTGAAAGATTCTGAATAGATAGGCAGTGTTTCACACCCATAGACTTCCCACCTCCACAAAGGAGGAGGGAAAGAGAATTTTCCTGCATCTGCATTGAGGCCACATTTGTTCTTTGTAATTCTTCAATGTTCCCTTGAAATTGTTTCATGCTATGCCCAAGGGGCTATAAAACCATGCATACCTTTTGACCCCGCAATAGCACTTCTAGGGCTGTATCCCAAAAAGATCATACAAATGGGAAGAAGAGCCACACGTACAAAAATTTTATAGCAGCTCTTTTTGAGGTGGCAAAGAATTGGAAACTGAGGGGATGCCCATCAGCTGGAGAATGGCTGATCAAGTTGTGGTATATGAATGGAATGGAATACTATTGTGCTATAAGAAATGATGAGCAGGCAGACTTCAGAAAAACCTGGAAAGGTTTATATGGTCTGATGCTGAGTGAAGTGAGCAGAACCAGGAGAACATTGTATACGGTAATAGCCACATTGTGCAATGACTAATTTTGATAGACTTATCTCTTCTTATCAGTGCAAGGATCTAAGACAGCTCCAAAAGACTCATAATGGAAAATGCTATCCACATCCAGAAAAAGAACTATGGAGTCTGAATGCAGATCAAAGCAGATTATTCTCTCTCTCTCTCTCTCTCTCTCTCTCTCTCTCTCCTTTCTCGTGGTTTCTCACATTGGTTGGAATTCTTCTTTACAACGTGAATAATGTGAAAATAGGTTTAATAGGAATGTATATGTAAATCCTATATCAAATTGCACACTGTCTTGGAGTGGGGAGAGGGGAAGGATGGGGAGAAAATTTGGAACTCAAAATCTTATGAAAGTGAATGATGAAAACTAAAAGTAGATAAATAAATTTTTAAAAGATAAAAAAAATTTATTCCATGGTTTTTTTCCCCCATTATTTGTTGTTGTAGTTATTATATATATTGTTTCCTTGTCTCTGCTTAAATCACTCTGCATCAGTTCATTTAAGCTTTTCCATGCTTCTCTGTATCCATTATACTTGTTATTTCTCATAGCACAGTTAACACTCCATTATACTGATGTATCACTATTTGTTTAGCCATTCCCAAACTGATGAGTATCTACTGTGTTTCTAATTCTTTGCTATCACAAAAAGTGCTGCTCTAAATAATTTGGCATATATGGAGACTTTCCTCTTATTAATAACCTTGATGTATATGCCTAGTAGCAGAATCTTTGGCTCAAAAAGTATGGATATTTTAGTAACTTTGTTTGCATAATTCCAAATTTCTTTCCAAAATGGTTGTATTGATTCACAGCTCCACTAACAATATACATGTGTGCTTGTCTTCCCATATCCCCTGCAACATTAACCATTCCCATTTTTGTAATCTTTGCTATTTGGCTGAGCGTGACATGAAACCTCAGGGTTGTTTTGATTTTCATTTCCTTTATTATTAGTAAGTTGGAACATTTTTTTCATATAGTAACTACTTGTTTGCAATTCTTCTTTTGAAAACTGTTTATATCCTTTGACCACTTGTTTGTTGGGGACAACAATTCTTCAGAGAAATTCCGGTGGAGAAAATCCATCAATCAGGCCATCAGTCACTTGTCTATCTGCACCCGACCACCTATTATTCCTATCATACCACTCCATAATTGTTCCACCACATATAAACAAAACATTCAGATTCTTCTATGTGGTATCAAATTAGCCATACAGTCTTCAGAAGAAAAAATAGAATTAATAGCTCATTGTCCATAGTAGTGCCTTCTTACTTGTTAACTTTCAGGATGTCTTCAAGATACCAAAATGTCCACTTAATTCTATCAATTCCTGTATTTGGGCCAGGGAAGCAGAATTTTAAAACAAACCATTGGCTTGTTGAATGTGTATCAGGCAAACAGATGGCTGATTGAATTTTCCTATGTTTAATGAGTTGTTTTGGTTTCCTGTTGATAGAACTTCAAAGTGATAATGAATAAGCTTGTGAGACCTTCCTTGTGAAAATTTCAATGCCCAGAGACTATCATTGAAATTCCATTGGATGTCACTGGTCCTGAGGTCCTTTTCCTATCAACTCCAATTTATGATGCTAGAATCTATGAGTAGGAAGGGACCTTAGAGGCCATATTTTCCAGCCCATACCTTAGCAACATCCCTGACAAATTTTTGTGCAGGCTCTGCTTGAAAATCTCCTGCTGACAGGGAACTCATCACTTCCTTAGGTTGCCCACACCCCTTGGGACAGCTGTAATTGTTGAGGAGTTTGGGGTCTTTTTGACATGAGGAGCTGAAATTTACCTCTGCGGCTGCACCTGTTGCTCCTAACTGCTCTCTGAAATAAAACTAATGTCTCCTCTTAAAATGCTTGAGCAATGCTGGGCAGCCCAATGGGAAATCTCGTCCCATCTGATGACACTATGGATATCATATCATTATCAAACAACCAGTCAAGTATTTATTAAGTGCCTAATATATGCCAGGCACAATGCCAGAGAATGGGCATACAAAGAGAAAAGCCATAGTCTCTACCCTCAAGGACTTCCCATTCCACGAAGTACACATTCTTCAAGGCAGCATAGGAAAAAGATCAGTGTGATACAATCAGAGAAGCAGTGGCTCTCAAGTCAGAAGATGGAGGTTCAAAAGCTGCCTCTGATATTTACAGTTTTTATGGGTCTGGACAAGTCACTTGGGCTTTAGTTTCCTAATTTGGAAAAATAAGGAAATTGACCAAGATGACCTCTGTCATCCTGTCCAGTCCAAGAGCTGTGATCCTGTGCACACTGACTCAGAATCAAGAGGACCAAATTTCAGAACTGACTTTGGCACTCATTAGCTGGATGCTCTTGGGCATATCACTAAACCCATTCAAAGTCTTGGTTCCCTCATATGTAGAAGGGAGGGGTTCACCTAAAGCATCTTGAAGGTCACTTCCAACTTTGTCATTCTAGATACATGACACATTTATTTGCTATGAGCACCCATAGTCACAATAGACATGGAATCATTTATGAAATTACTCTGCAGACTCAGGTCAGGACTCCCCAGGACACCTTTGGTAAGCATATGCGTTGCTTAATATAGATAAGAAGAAAATAGTTGAACAAAACTAATCCCAGTTATTATTTTATTTTTATTTATTATATATTTATTCTCAAAAATTTTTAAACCACCTTAATATATGTTTGGGAGGGGTTCTCTTAGAAAAGAGACTCTAAGGTTGTGCTTTTCTCTACTGGGTCAAATATATTTTTTCTTATTTTCCTACTAAGAAGCAATAAATGTAGTAGGATCTTGTATGCATTATGCTTATCAGTCAACTGAGTGTGAATATGTGGTGTACTATAGAGAAGCATCTTTTGAAAGCTGCCTGTTCCCTTCTCACATTTTCAAGGATACCTTGATAAAGTGCACATAAGCCAATCCATAAAGATTTTGTAGAGATAAGAACTCAATGGCTGCCTGTTATATTACAGTCATAATCTAGGCACACAGGATCTTACAATGTGAATTATTAAGATGTTATCTCTTGAGGAACTATAGATTTCATGGTGGAGGCCTTCAGTTTTTTAAGATTTGATGCAATTAGCACAAAATCATCTGTGTGACTCCACCCAGTTTTATATTAGTTCATTAATCATTACTCTTTGGGTCCGTATATGTAATAGGTAGAATCTATTTAACTGCAACATCATCTAGCCCTCCTCTTTTTATTTCATTAGAGGGCACCTTTAGAGAGCTAATATTAGAGACATTTAGTGACCAAGTTCATTTATAGAAGGACCAAGACCTACTATAAATGACAGCAGCATACCTTTGATTTACCCATATAGCCATGCTTATGGGAAGAATGTACTCAGACTCTACTAACTCCATTGCTATGGCTAATAAGGTGTCTAGTTTGTGTGGTCACTCTAACTAAAATGCTGCATGATACAAAGTTTTGGATGAGTTGCTAATGACCTTATAGGTACAGATGATGCTTTTATAACTGCCACCAATTGAAAGCATGGGCATTGTAAAGCAAAGACAGATTAAGGAAGTAGAGAGCTATTTAAGAAGATGGCTGAGAATCTGGATTTTTGGACAATTGTTTAAAATTCTGGAATAATAGATTTCTAGCCAGGGACAGAGCACATATAACAAGAATTGGCAATACTACATCTATCTGAAGTCTCACAAACCTAATCAATAGGGTCTTAAATTGAAAAGAAGATGGGGGAGGGGAAGCTACCTTTCTATTACCATAACAGTAGAGACTAGAGATAGTAAAGAAAGTGTAAGAATCAGAAGTGAGAGTCTGGATTTGGTGAACAGAAGAGGAGCAGAAGAGTAAGAACAGACCAACTTAATTATATTCAGTAACACTGATCAGATCTTTTTATATCTCCTTCTTTGCAAAGGTGGGGGAGGAGAGAGAAAAGAGTAAAACAATAAGGATATGATAGAGGAAAATAATTAATAATCACAATCATGGATATGAATCTGACCCAAATAATGGACTCCTAAAATGGTAGGATGGAACGATTTGAACTTGATAATTCCATGAAATAGCAAGAACTGTTCAAAGACCAAAGATTGGGAAAAAATTCCATCTACTATCAAAAATAACCAACATGGAAAACACATCCAAGAGAGATAATGTATGAATAATTGGGCTCCCTGAAAGCCATGATCACATAAAAACCTGTATATTGTATTTCCATAAAATCATAAAATAAAATGGTTTAGATCTATTAGAAATAGAGAACAAAGTAAAAATAGAAAGAACCTATCAATTACCTCCTGAAAGAAACTTCAAAGTAAAAACACCCAAGAATATGAAGGCCAAAATCCAGACTATCCAGTTCAAAGTAAAAAAAAAAATTCTGTAAACAGTCAGAAAGTACTAAGTACTAAAGAACCACAGTTGGCATGGCACAAGACTATATCATCATGTCACAGAAGAGAGAAAATCCTGGAATAGGCTATTCTAAAAGGCAAAAGATAAGGCTTACAAACCTCTAAGAACTTGCCCTGAAAAACTGAATATAAACTTACAGGGTGGGGGCGAGGGGTGAGGGTGGGAGTTAGGAAGGTTATAGAGGAAATACATGTTTAATAGACTAAAGGACTTTCTAGCACTTCTGATTTACAAAATAACAGAACTGAGCAGCAACTTTCAAATGAAAACACGTAAGTTCTAGAAGCCTGAAAAAGGTAAATGTATATGAACAAAGGGAAAGGGCTAAATAAAGATAAAAGTCTTAACAAGAGACAACACTCTCTTCATAATCCCACTGTCTCCAAGAATCATAGAAGGAGTTAAGTATTAAATAAACAGACATACTAGGTATAATTTTGTTTTACTTTGTTGGTTTTGTGAGAAGAACAGTAATGGGAAAGAGGTAAAAAACATGGGGAGGGGAAGAACATACTAGGGGAAAGTAATGAAGAAGGGAAAGGAAATTTCTATTTTATGCGATTGGGGTACATGAGAAAGAGTGTAAACATGAAGGAAGGGATGGAGGAAGCAGACATTTCATAAATCTCATTCATATCTGAACCACATAAAGAAGTATTGGACATACATAGCATTTTGTGTAGAAATATATTAAATTTAACAAGAGACAGAAAAAGTATAAAGGAAGAGAGAAGTTGAAGAGGAAGGGCAGGTATGGGGAGAGAATGGTTTCAAGTAAACTAACATCGACTTCAGAGGACTGATCACAAAGTGAGGATTAAAAAGAGATAAAGAAAGTATAAGAACCAGATATCACATTCTGGGATGGGTGATGAAAAGAGGAACAAAGGAGTAAAAACGTATCACAAAGAGAGGAAAAGAGAGAAAAATATAAAAGGATATGATGGAGAGAAATATGTAACTAATAATTATAACCATGAATGTGAAAGAATGAACTCACCTATAAGAGAGGAGGGTAGCAGAATAAATTAAAAAGTAAAATCTAACAATGTGTTGTTTATAAGAAACACACTTAAAACAAAAATCCACACATAGTTAATATGAGAGGTTTATGTGAAATTTATTATGCTTCAGGCAAATTTTTTAAAGCATGAGTAGCAATTATGATCTCAGATAAGGCAACAAAAGTAGGTATGGTTAAAAGAGTTAAGCAAGAAAACTACATTATGTTTATAGGCACCATAAATAATGAAATAATATCAATACTTAGTATATGGGCACCAAATGGTATAGCACCTAACTACTTAAATGAAAAGATAATTGAATTACAGAGAGAAATAAACAACAACAAAACTATAATAACTGAGGACTTCAATGTTCCCTCTTTCAAAACTAACAAATATAGCAAAAGATAAACAATAAAGAATTTAAAGACCTAAATAAAATTTGAGAAAAGATATGTAATAGATTGCTAGATATTACCAAATAAGAATAGAAAAGACTGTGTCTCAGCTGTACATGGTACTTTTATGAAAATTGACTGTGTTCTAGGGCATAGAAACCTCATAAACAAATTCAGAAAAGTAGAAACATTAAACACTTCCTTTATTGACCACAAGGTAATAAAAATTATAATCAATAAAGGGTATTTGAAGAAAGGATTCAAATTTAAAAGGAGTCTAAATAATTGAAATCTAAAGAACTGATGGGTCAAAGGCCAAATCAAAAAACAATAGATAATTCCATTACAGAAAATAACAATGAAACAACATGTCAAAAATTCTTACAGGAAAAAATAATGGTAGACACTCAACAAAAAAGAAGCACAACAGATCAGTGAATTATGCTTATGGCTTAAACAAGAAAAGTAAGAAATCAAAAAACTCCAACTATATACAACAAGAGATTCTGAAAATGAAAGAAGAGGGAAAATTAAAAACAGAAAAATCATTGAATTGGTCAATAAAACCAGCAGCTTAAGAAAAACCTAATCAAATAGATAAACTATTGGCTAATCCAATAAAAAGAGAGAGAAAAACTAAATTAACAAAATAAAAAAATAAGTGAACAATAAATTATGAAAAACTAGTTTGCTCAATTACATGCCAAAAGTAATAACCTGAATAAAAAGGATGAATAATTATAGAAATATAAAGTAATTAGATTAATAGAGTAAAAATAGAGAATTTCAATAATAAAATCTCAGAAGAATAAATTGAATCATTCATTATTGGACTTCCAAAAGAAAGACACTCAGGACCAAATGGATTTGTGAAAGAATTTTGTCAAATATTCAAAGAATAATAATACAGAAATTATTTTTTAAATATGCAAACTCCTTCCAACTTCTTCCAAACTCATTCTATGAGACAAATATCATCCTGATACCTAAACCAGGGAGAAATAAAACAGAGAAGGAAAATTACAGAAAGTATAGACCAATAGCCAGTAGAATATCATTGCAAAAATATTAGCAAAGAGGATATAACATATTAAAATATTGCATGAGTGAATTTGGACTAAGAATTCAAGCTTGGTATGATTTTAGAGAAAAAATAAGCATAATAGATCATATCAATGAGGCAAAAATAACATGATTATGTCAATAGAGGCAGAAAAAGCTTTTGACAGAATACAATACTTCATTATATTAAAAAACACTCAATTATATAGAAAGAGATGGCAAATATTCCCAAAGAGATCAAAGAAAGGACATGCATGTGAATATTATATGTGTGTATACATATACACAAACACAGAGAGAGAGAATGAACTTGAAACTAAGATGCTCATTAATTGGGGATTGGCTGAACCAATTATGGTACCTGAATTGTTGTAACAGGATATTATTACAATATGTATTCAAAGAAATCTCATAGGACTTCTATGAACTGATGCAAAGTAAAGTGAGCAGAACCAGGAGAGCATTTTAAAAATAACTGTGAAAGATTTAAAAACTCTAATCCATGCAATGACCAATTATGACTCCAGGAAACTGCTGGTAGATAATTCATGCTTTCAACCTCTTGGCAGAAAGATAATGGACTAGAGATGCAGAATGAAACGTGCATTTTCAGACATGGCCTTTCGAAGACAAAATGAGAAGGGGATGGCAGAGGATGAGAGGGATAGATAGCATCATGGAAGTAATGAACACGAGCTTGGACAGACTTTAGGAGATAGTGAAGGATAGAAGGGCCTGGTGTGTTATGATCTACAGGGTCACAAAGAGTCAGACAAACTGAATAACTGAACAACAAGAGAAAATTACACATAGAAAGTGCACTTCGCAAAATTTAAAGTGCTATACAATACTGTTAGTATTACATATTTATTAAAAGTTATTATATGCATTTATTTTGTTTGACTATTTATTACAAACAAAAGCTTTTATTTATTTGTTTTTATTTAGGGGGAAAAGGGTTTAGTGATAGCAATATAAAAATAAGAAGAAAAGAAAGCATCAGTGAAACATTAAAAATGTGCAGAAGACAACCAAAAGAGGTCGATTAGAAGATACAGACAATCGGGGTGTTTTGGAAACAATAATGTGCTATATTTTTAAGGATATAATGTATAGCACACCAGGCCCTTCTGTCCTCCATCTCCTGAAGTCTGTGCAAGCTCATGTTCGTTGCTTTTGAGAGTCCCTTAGACAGCAAGGAAATCTAATCAGTCAGCATTTAAAAGAAATTAATTCAGACCGTTCATTGGAAGGACAAATACTGAAGCTGAAACTTAAATACTTTGGCCACATAATGAGAAGACAAGACTCATTGGAAAAACCAATGTTGGGAAAGATTGAAGGCAAATGGAGAAGGGGGTGGCAGAGGATGAGATGGATGGATAGTGTCATGGAAGCAAAGAACATGATCTTTGATACACTTCAGGAGATGAAGAATAGAAGGGCCTGGTGTGCTATGGTCCATGGGGTCACAAAGAGTGAGACACAACTGAACAACAGGGAAGAATTACAAATAGAAAGATTAGGTTCAAATCCTGCCTCAAACACATACTCGCTGTATAAACATGAGCAAATCACTTAAACTCTCAATGTCCCCAAGCAACTCTCTGAGTCTATTAAGTTTTAGAAGGGTGACTGATCATTGTCAGCTCTGAGACTTTCCACACGGGGAGTTCCCAGCGCTCATACCATCATAGGGCTAAACCAAAGAGAAATGGGAGCAACAAAGTAAGCAACTCTCTATCTTGAGGAAAGTGTTTTGTAACACTTACAAGACTAGAGAAATGAGTTATTTTCCCCATAGCTTATAATACTTTAAAGAAGTAAGAAGCAAATAGCACTTCCGATAATTGCATTAAGAAAATGGATTTTTTTTAATGTTATAATTAGAACTAAATGACCTTGTCTTGAAAATCCTGAAATGACAATTGGAAGTTATTTGTTTACAATTTCATTTAAAATTAAAAGATATTTGTATATGCAAATGCAAACTAAGGGGGTTAAAATACTGGCAAAGGATTCGCCTGAACTCAGAGAGGTGGAAATTATTATCCATTCAGCTATAATGATTAACAGTTAAAACCCACTCTCAGCAGCTCCCCATGTCTGGGGAAGAATAGCAGCTTTTGTTTTTCTGAAATAAAAAAGCTGCATCTCTTTCCAGGGAATGCATTAGAATGAGGGGTTTCTACGGACTTGGAAGGAAGCCAAGACATTTTGGAATAAAGAACCAACCCCTTCTCCCCCCCACCTCCACCCCCAACTCTTTCTGGCCCCTGCCTTGGCATGGTGAAGGCCCAGTGGTAGTCATGATAGGGATGCTGAGCAGGGAACAGTTGGATAAGAGGTAGGCTCTGAGCCTTCCAGGAGAATGGAAGCTTCTTGAGGACAGGAGCCATTCCATTTTGTTTTGTAGCCCTGGTGCCTAGCACAGTGCCTGAAATATGAGAGGTGCTTAATAAATGCTTGCTGTATGATTGAGCTCAAGGCACCATCTTGGAGGATAGGGAGATGGGTATGTAGAGCTATGTAGGAAGGGATTGGACACCTCCCCTCAACCCTGAGGGGGAAGTTGAGTACCAGGTCAGATCTTGCCTCACCCCTCCAGTGCACACATTTGTAGACCTGTCTCTGGGGCAATGGGATGAGCTTACTACTGTTATATAATGTGCCTGCATCCCCTGGGAAATCCCCTGAGGTCAAGGCCAATGGCCAGCTTTGTCCCTTAGAAAAGGACTAAGATGGGGAAAAAGAAAGGCAATGACTTCAAAGAGAGCCAGAAAGCATCTAAGGCAACCTTTCACCCAAGTGATGAAAAAGCTCTTGTATGGGCATCCTGGCACCAGATCCAAGAAAGCACTTTTCCTGAATCATTTCTTATTCTTTATCCCAGCCACCCCACCCCCAGGCTTCACACTTTTCCTTGGGCCTCTGGGCTCTGGGCCAGGCCCTGGTGGTCCATGATTGACTTGGATTTCCTAAGATAAGTGAACTGTCACTCTGGGCCTAAGGATGGAGTGAGGGCTAGTGAAGAGTAGACTGGGATGTGGGAGGAGCAGCAAGGGTGAGGAGAGCCCCAGGACAGGCTGGGCTGGGTCAAGCCTGGCTGGACTGAGCGATGCTCCCACTCCTTGACATTGGACATGCTAATGCAATGTGAAATCACACGTCTAAATGGCCTGTCAGACTTTTTTGATGTTAGTGAGCCCACAGATGGGATTCATTTCCACAATGTCTGAAAAATGTAAACGATACAAGGACATTAAAGGGCATTAAATGACTTGATGACATTTTGGTCACATTAATGAAAAGTGGCGTTGTTTAAACTACTGGGGAACGGGGGGAAGGATATGACAAGAGGAAAGGAGCTGGGAAAGAGTAAAGCACTGCAAAAGAAAGATTGGGATGGAGGAGGAGGGGGAGATAGACTAAAATCAATGTAGAGGGCAGGAGAAATGATGATGTCCCTGGCCCATATCTGCCAAAATGGAACTTGAGTACAGTCAGAGCTGTACTGAAGCCAAGAGACCATCCAATTCAATTGCTTTATTTTATAGATGAGAAAACTGAGACAAAGACTTACTGACTTACCCAAAATCACAACACCAGTCAGTTGTTACAATAGGGATTGCACCCCAATCCTTCTCTCTCTTAGTTCAAGGTAACTTGTGTAACATCACTCTATACAGGGGGAATACTTGGGATAGATGAGGGGCTTGGGGGACCCTATGCCTATTCCAGTTCCTGCTAAGGGCTTCCCTCCCATAGGATTCCGGAAGGAGCCAGCTGATGTCCCCCCTACTCCCTTCCAAGGCAGCCCACCTCAACCCATGGCCCCATCAGGCCCTGTTGGGTGCTTTTTAAAATTTTTCCTCCCAGTGCTAGTGGTTACATTAATTGCTAATGACAAAGGCAACTTTCATTCTGTGCGGTTCCCTGACCATTCTTGGATTCTGTACAAGGCCTCCCTTTTCTTTTTTTTTTTTCCCTCCCCCTATAGGAAATGGAACTCGAGATGTGCGAAGAAAAAAAAAAAACACAGTGCACATATTGTCTGTTAATTGAGTCCCACTCGTTCATTGGGCGGCGCGTGTGCTGTAGGGTGTCTGCCCCACAACAGGAAAGAATAAACCCAGACTCAAATCATAGGAAATTCATCAAATGTGCTTCTGCTAGTTCTGTCTTTCAAGGTCTGTTTCCTTGCCATATGATCCCTATAAACCAAATCACTCCTGGCCTGGGTACAAAACTGGAGACGCCTGAAGCCTTTGGATAATGAATGCCAAATGCCTGGGACAATAGGCCGATCAGGGAGAAGAATGGGAAAAAAAATTAAGTCTTTCTTTTATTTTCCTTATTTATAAATGAGAGAAGGGATAAAGAGGCCAATCAGGTCCATTTAATACTTTAAAAAGGGAATTGGCTGTGGGTTTGGGGTGTCTGGCCTGGTAACTAGCCCCCTTGCAGCAACTGGGTTAAATAGTATGAGCTGGAGAAAAACTGAGCTCGAAAATGGACACAAAGCCCAGTTCAGTCAGGAAGTAATAGATGCATTGTGTAGTCAATTCCACTTTCCCTGCAGGAGACTTCATAAAAGATTGCCCACTGCCACCCCCACCCTCAACTTAGCGAATGTAACAAGAGGCTCCATTCCTCCTGCCCAGACCTGGCCTCCCCAGAAATAGGAGCTAATCGGCAGAGACTGCCCCCAAGCCCCGAGATGCTTCAGGGGGAATTTGCTGATTAACTCTGGAAACAAGCAGGCACCAGGGTGGGTGCTGACCAGCCACTTCCAGAAGGGAATGGACCTGTTCCCAGCATGGCTGGGACAGGAAGTGGGGAGCCATCCACCCGGGAAGGCCCAGAGAGTAAGCCACAGACCAAAGGCAAAAAAGGTAATTAGTCTTATAGCTTTTCGGATTTCGGAAAATACTGCACTTAAAACTTGCAAGTCAACTAAGTGACTGTAGGCAGCGTATAAATGCTCCCATATCCACAGACATCAGCAGTCTTCCAGTTACCAAAAAAAAAAAAGTAGTCATAATACATACATATTAATGGAGCACGTTTTGTCCTTTGGGGGGCATAATTTTTAAAAGGGCCAAGGCAGCAATAATTGTCCCTTTAAAAATTCTAAAGGCTGTAATTGTTTTCTATGAATTACGGTGCTAGGATTTAATTGGTGATGAGTGTGCTGGACAAGGCTTGGGCATTTTTTTTTTAATGAATTCAGCCAAATAGAAAAGTAGTCATGTCTTTTGAGTTGAATTGTACTACCCTACCCCCTCAATCCCCACTTTGTCAGTCCTCTGCTCTACCACCCCCATTTCTATAGACAGATAAATTTGTATTATGGTTACAAAGCTGGGAGCCTGATGAAGTAGGGGATTACGTTAACCACAGTTCAACGGGGACCATGAAATATGGTCAGTGAGGTCATACAATTCAGCAGAAGGCCTGAGTTTTTCAAGTTAGACAGAAATTACTCTAGAAGTTCAAGAAACCATAAAATTATCAGTCTAAGGGACTCCCTCCACCAGCGTTCACCCCAGCCCCTTTAATGTGCTGGCAGATGACCTTCAAGGTCATCTTGACCTTGCTACATCTGAAAAAACAACAAAAACAAAACCCTTCTTGGCCAACCTTCTAGCAATGAAACTCTCCTTTGGTTTTCCTGTTTGGGTGGGAGACATGTCTTCTGTTACTGGATGTTACTTTCAAAAGGCCTTTGACTTTCTTAGGACAGAGTTTGTCTTCTGCTGGTACCACCTTTTGAAGGTCCCTATATCCTCTCTCTAGATCAGAGGGGGACTTTAATGAAATGGGGAAAAAAATAGAAATATCTTTTGGGATGTGCTTATCATTACAAAATGAGTGGACAAACTGTTTCTCCAGGGCTATGAACAACGGCTAGCAGCATAGACCATCAGACTGCACCAGTCTATGTTCCCATCTCAGAATCTGACTGGGACTCATTCCCAGCCTTGTCACCAGACACTTCATAGAATCATAGACTGTCCAAGAAGAGACTACAGAGGGCATCTAGGACCGCCTAGCTCTAAGTGGAAATCCAATCTACAATGCTATTAACAGGTGGTCTCTGCTAATAGTGAAGGTCTCGCCATATCCCCAGGCAGGTAATTCCCCTGGGTGGGGGGCAGCTTTAATAGTAGAAAAAGGGTCTTTGGGTTTGTTTTTGTTTTGTTTGTTTTCCCTAACACCAAACCTAATCAGCCTCTCTAATTTCTACCCCTTGTTCTTACATCTTCTCACTGGGCCCAAGCAGAAAAAGGCTAATTCCTCTTCTTCATGAGAGTAATTCAAACATTTAAAGAGAGCTATCAAATTGCCCAGTTTTATCATTCTGCAATTCCTTTAATCAGAAGCAGGTAAGTTGTGATGTTGGTGTGCATTGAGCTAGATCAAGGAAGTAATCAATCAACCTGCATGAATCAAGAACTTGGTGACTGACTAATATATTCCCCCAATAAAACATAAGCTCCTTGAGGGAAGGAACTTTAAATATGTGTGTGTACGTATGTATGTACATATTGTCTTGTTCCATGCACAAATTCTTGCACATGGTAGGACTTAGAAAATATTGGTTGAATTGAAGTGAATTGGGAAACTTCTTGAAGGTTCTTGAAAGTTTCTGCAGGTTCATTTCCCAAATAAAAAATAGTTAAAGGATATGAACAGGCAGTTTTCAGATGAAGAAATCAAAGCTATGATTGACTAATGGAAACCAGTCACCAGGACCTGAAGGAGTGCAATCTGCCTAGGAGATGAGATCATAACTCCTTAAACTATTGGAGCAAGTGAGTATCATTTAAAGCAACAATTTAAAAACAAAATTAAAAAAAAAACCAAAAACCTTTGGCCTTGTAAGGAACAAAAAATAGCCCTGCCTTCCAAAATCTCTCAACCCAAACCACGAGCTAGCTGATTCTTTGAAGTTTATGCCTAAGGGAAGACATGAGAGATGGCTATTGTTCTTTTCTTCCTTGCCATTCTTTCAAAGATTGGCAACCATTCTGCTTTTGGTCCTTGGCACCTTGGCTCTCTCCATCCTCCTACCCCTCCCTCCTCTACTTAAAACCCAAACCAATGTCAAAAGCTACCTTGGCCAAAACAGAGTGAGGCCAATGGGCTAAGAGGGCAGAGCCTGTCCCTTTAATTCTCCAGCTCTTCCGGACAGCCCAGCACTCCTGCCTAGGGGAACTGAAGTCACCCACACGTGGCTAAATGGCCACCCTAACCGTGGATTCTTCAAACCCTTATGGTTGCTAAGCGACAGATACTTCAACTTTGGAAATCTTTATCCACACCGGATATATTATCCTGGCAAATTGGACTTTCAGATCTGGCAGCAGTGGAAAAACTAACTTTTTTTTTTAAATAGAGACAATTTAGATGATTTCAAAGACATCTGGTCTCTTTTTCTAGCAATGTATGACTAGTCTATTTTGTTAATATGTGTCTGATCCAAAACACTTCACATGTATAAAAGCAAAAAAGCCCAGGGAAGAAAAGAGCATTTCAGCCATAGAAAGATGTTCTGGTACAAAAAGCCCCCATTGAAAAGACCTAGTGCCTCCTTGGCCAAGTTACATGAGCCCTAGGTCCTACGCAGGGCTTCCTTTTCTGGTTGCCTGTGTCTCAACTTCCTTCCTCATCTAATCTGAATAAGTCTCTCTCAAGTTATCAACCTTCCCCCAAGGCTTAAAGACATTCCCAATTTAGCCTCCTAGCTTTGTAGAGACACACTCTGAAAAGGACAGTGTGCTAGCAGAGAATAAGGAGGAAACACACAGGATAGAACCCTGGGCTAAGATGCAATAGACCTGAGTTCAAGCCCCCATCTTTCCTCTTACTAGTAGAATGTGTGATCTTGGATAAGTCATTTCATGTATTCTGACTTCACTTTGCTCATCCAAAAAATGAGGAGTTGGGACAAAGTGATGTGATAAACATATATGAAGTAACCATGCTGGATATATAAAGATTAAATAAGACACAGTCCCCGTCCTATAGCCTAGTATGGGGGGGAAGGAATGTACAAACCACTGTCACACCAGATACAGGATAAATGCATCAGAGATGGAGCACCCAAGTATTGGGCGAGGTCATTCCTGACTACAAGGATCAGGTAAGGTTTCAAAAAGAAAAAAGCTTTTGAGCTGGGTTTTCAAAGCAAAGCAGGATTTTCATAGATAGGATGGGAGAAGAGGACACGTCCTCAGCATTATTTCATAGTATCTTTTATGCCTTCTGAATTCCAATCCTGAACACAAAAGTCATTTGTCCTGCATTTTGACATGCTGTTGTCTAAATCTATAAATAAACATAATGCACAGTACAGTGTGAAAATGTGTGAGGATGGAAGGAAGCCACCTCTGCCTGGTTGTCAAGGGTGAGAGATGAGGAAAGGCTACTGGACAAGGTAGAACCTGAAGGATGGGTGGAATTGTACTTGGGAGGGGCACGGGCATCAGGAATGGTGACATGTGGATCTCAGGTGAAATAAGATTTGAGTGATGAACTGAACTCAGCTCGGTTTTGTTCAGTCATTTTTCAATCATGCCCAACTCTCTGTAACCTCATTGGGATTTTCTTGGCAATGATACTGGAGGGTTTTGCCATTTCCTTCTCCAGCTTATTTTATAGATGAGGAAACTGAGGCAAATAGGGTTAAGTGACTTGTCCAGGGTCACATTGCTAGTAAGGATGTGAGGCCAGATTTGAATGCAGGAAGATCAGTCTTCCTGATTCTAGGTCTAGCCCTCTACCCACTGAGCCACCTTGTAGAGGGCCTCAAATACAAGCCAGAGGAATTTGAGTTTTCTTGAATTCTGGATGGAGTTTTATAGGACTTAACCATGAAAAATCTAAATTACCCTAGAAAACTGAGTGAACTATGTAAAACAATTAACATTAGATAGTATTCACAGATGAACTATATAATTCCAAAACAAATCATCAGATAGTCTCAGGCTCAGTAACTAAGCTGCATTTGAAGGGGTTTTTTGCCCTTCCAATGCATGAGACTGGGACCCCTCTTGGTGTAGACTAAGGCAAATTCTCTCCCCCATTAGCATGTAAGCTTCTTGAAGGTAGGCATTGTTTTTGTTTTGTTTTTAGCACATATGTGCCCTCAAGGAACAGTTAGGTTGGCATAGTGCATAGAGTGCTGGGCCTGGAGTCAGGAAGACTCATCTTCATGAGTTCAAATCTGGCCTCAAACAATTACTAACTGTGTGACTCTGGGCAAGCCACTTAACCTTGTTTGCCTCAGTTTCCTCATCTGTAAAAATGAGGTAGAGAAGGAAATGGCAAACTACTCCAGTATCTTTGCCAACAAAACCCCAAATGAGGCCACTAATCACTGTACATGACTGAAAAAATGACTGACAACAAGCCTCAATAACCTCAATGGTAAAATGGGGGTACAATAATAGCATATACTTCCCAGAGTTGTTGTGAGAATTAAATAAGCTAATAATTACAGATGAGACAACTGAGGCCCAGAGAGGGAAAATGAGTATTTTACATTATTGATATAATATCAATATTATATATCAAAAATTATATTATACAGATATTAAGGTCCAGGACCAGGATTTGAACCATAGTTCTCTGACTCTAGTCCAAGGCTGAATAATCCAGTTTGACAAGCATTTATTGTTTGTTGGTCAAGGTAAGTAATGGAGACACGTAGGCAAAGATCAAGCCATCCATCCAGGAGTTCATACCTCCACTGGTAGAAGGGACTTTAAGTATAATAAGATGGTAGGGACTGAAGAGGGAGCGCAAAGGGAAAAGAAATATTTGAGGATGCACAGGACACTAGAGGTTCTGAAAAGTAGACAAGTGCAAGGCAGTGTATTCCAGCTTGTTGAATTAAATTGAACTGTCAGGTCAATTCTAGGTTTTGGATTGTACCAATCACTTGGACACGGGACTTTTTCCTACTCAACCCCAGTCCATGCTGTGGGTGTTGGTTCAGCCACAAATGATACTAGTGACCTTTCTTGGCTTGTACTACTCTCAATTTCCATTTCTTTTTGTGTCTCTGGCCACTGGGCCGTCTGTAAAGTCCTCCTTTACTGTATCATGGAAGTTAAAGGTAATTCTCAGCTAGCCTTCTAAGTAAATCAACTAATTAAATCTTAACATATTTAAAGATCAGCTTTAGCTAACATCTGAACTAATAGTAATATCTCACATTTTAATAGCACTTTAAGATTTGCAAAGCACACTTATCACAATAATTCTGTATGGTTAGAAAGTTCAAATATTTCTATAAAGTATTCTATAAAGAGGGAAACTGAGAACCAGAGAGATTAAGTTACTTCTCCACAGTCACATAGTAAAGTGTCAGACCTAGGACCTGAAATCCCATGTGGAATCTGAACTCAAGTCCTTTGACACCATTTCCATTACACTGCCCACTAAGATGGTGTTGCCAATTTGTTGACAACCCTTGACTCATCATTTTGAATGTGGGAATATTAGTCCTGTTTCCACATGGAGCAAATGATGTATCTCATGTACCCAAACTCCAGGGCCTGGAATGCTGCCAGCTTTGGTTGGGTGAATATTTGGAGTGGTGAGAGAATCCTCTCCATTGTGTTTTTTTACAAATAAGCCACTATAGAAACAGACACAGACAGTGACTAATGATTCACTTGGATGAAGAATTAGCCCAATGGCCCTTCCCCAAAGCTCAGCATGGTTTCAGACCTAGTCATTCCCTGGCCACTGAAATAAACTGAAGGGAAATGGCTAGACTACATACCCACATTTGAGGACAGTTCATTGGCTAGGAAGACATTTCTTTGAAAAATAGAAGAAAAAAAATCCATTCCAAGCCTTTCTTTTTTTTCCCTATACATATATATGTATGTGTATATATAATATATATGTCTTTATTATTTAATTCTTAAAACAATTCTGAATATTTTGTCTTTGATTACATGTAAAAATAATTTTTACATATTTTTTTAAAATTTGAGTTCCAAATTTTCTTCCTCCTGCCTACTCTGCAGTTTAATATAGGTTATGCATATATAGTCATGCAAAACATATTTCCATATTAGTCATGTTGTGAAAGAACACAGACTAGAAAAAAAATGAAAAAATTAAAATCAAAAACAGTATTCTTCAATCTGCATTCGGACTCCATAAGCTCTTTCTCTGCTGATAGCATTTTTCATCATAAGTCCTTCAGAAATGTCTCGGATCTTTGCATTGCTGAAAATAGTTGTCACTCACAGTTGCTCATCATATAATACTGCTGTTACTATATGCAATGTTCTGCTGATTCTGCTTACCTCACTTTGCATCAATTCATGTAAGTCTTCCTAGGTTTTTCAGAAAGCATTCTCCTTATCATTTCTCATAAAACAACAGGTATTCCATCAATCTTATACCACAACTTGTTCAGCTATTCCCCAATTAATAGTCATCCCCTGAATTTGCAATTCTTTGTCATCACAAAAAAGCTGCTATTTTTGTACACATAGGTCCTTTTTCTTTAAAAAAGAAATCTCTTTGGTATACAGATATAATAGAGCTATTGCAGGGTCACAGGGTATGCATAGTTTTATAGCTTTTTGGAAATAGTTCCAAATTGCTCTCCAGAATGGTTGGATAAGTTCACAACTCCACAAAGAGTGCTTTAGTGTCCTAATTTCCACATATCCCTTCATTTTCCTTTTCTGTCATATTAGCCAATCTGATAGATGTGAGGTGATACATCAGAGCTGTTTTAATTTGCATTTCTCTAATCAATAGTGATTTAGAACATTTTTTTCCCTGTATGACTAAAGATAGCTTTGATTTCTTTGTCTGAAAACTGCCTGTTCATATCCTTTGACTATTTATCAATTGGGGAATGACTTCTATTCTTATAAATTTGACTCAGTTCTCTATACATTTGAGAAATGAGGCCTTTACCAGAGAAACTTGGTGAATTTTTTTTCCCAGTTACCTGTTTTCCTTCTAATCTTGGCTCCATTGGTTTCATGTGTTTGTTTAATTTAGTGTAATCAAAATTATCTATTTTACATCCTGTAATGCTCTGTATCTCTTGTTTCATCATAAATTCTTCCCTTATCCATAGATTTGACAGATAAACTATTACACATTCCTTTGATTTGCTTTTATCACCCTTTGTATTTAAATCACATATCCAATTTTGACCTTATCTTGGTAGATAGTGTGAGATATTGGTCTATACTTTGTTTCTGCCAAACTGCTTTACAGTTTTCCCAGAAATTTTTGTCAAATAGTGAGTTCTTGTCTTTAAAAACTTGGGTCTTTGAGTTTATCAAAGACTAGAATACCATGGTCATTTACTACCGTATATTGTGTACCCAATCTTTTCCACTGATCTACCACTCTGTCTCTTAGCCAGTACCAGATAATTCTGATGATTACCACTTAATAATACTGTTTGAGAACTGATATGGCTAGGCCATTTTCCTTCTCATTTTTTAAATCAATTCCCTGATATTCTTGATCTTTTGTTCTTCCAGATGAATCTTGTTATTATTTTTTCTAGCTCTATAAAATAATTTTTGGTAGTTTGATTGGTATGAGACTGAATAAGTAAATTAATTTAGGTAGAATTGTCATTATTACTAATTTGGCTCAGCCCACCCATTAGCAATTAATATTTTTTCAATTATTCAGATGTGACTGTATTAGCGTGAAAAATGTTTTGCAATTGTGTGCGTATAGTTCCTGTATTTGTCTTGGAAGGTAGATTCTCAAATACTTTATATTGTCTACAGTTATGTTAAATGAAATTTCTCTTTCTATCTCTTGCTGCTGGACTTTGTTGGTGATATATAGACAGTTGATAATTTATGTTTTTATTTTATTGTTTATTTATGTGTTTATTTTATATCCTGCAACTTTGCTTAAGTTGTTAATTATTTCAACAAGGTTTTTAGTAGGTTCTCTAGGATTCTCCAAGTATACCATCATATCATCTGCAAAGAGTGATAATTTTGTTTCCTTATTGTTTGTTCTAATTTCTCCAATATCTTTTTCTTCTCTTATTGCTTGTTCAATATTGAATAATAGTGGTGATAATGGGCATCCTGGCTTCACCCCTGATCTTATTAGGAAGGCTTCTGGCTTATCTCTATTACAGATAATGCTTGCTGATGGTTTTAGATAGATACTATTTACCATTTTAAGAACAGCTGCATTTATTCCTAAACTTTCTAGTGTTTTTAATAAGAATGAGGGTTGTATTTTGTCCAAAGTTTTTTCTACACCTATTGAGATAATCATATGATTTTTGTTGGTTTTGTTGCTGATATGATCAATTATGTTGATAGTTTTCCTAATATTGAACCAGTCCTGCATTCCTGATATGAATCTCACCTGGTTGGAGTGTATAATCTTTGTGATATATTGCTGTGATCTCCTTGTGCTAGTATTTTATTTAAATTTTTTCATTGATATTCATTAGGGGAATTAGCCTATAGTTTTCTTTCTCTGTTTTGATTTTCCTGATTTAGGTATCAGAACCATATTTGTTTCATAAAAGGAATTTTTAGAACTCTTTCTTGGCCAGATTTTCCAAATAGTTTATATAGTATCAGAATTAATTGTTCTTTAAATGTTTGGTAGAATTCTCTTGTGAATCATTCCAAGCCCTTCTAGTTTCTATCATGAAACAGAAATATTCTGTGTTGAACAAGTGAGAATATTAACATTTATGACAAAGTCATGAATTTTAAATTTGTAGAGTAGCTATAGTATGACTGGGGGGCAAAGGGGATGGAGCATAGGAAAAGGATCCCATGTGAAATATCTTGATGCTTGAAATTCTACCATTCATAGATTCTCAGAGTTGGAAGAAACCTTGAATTCGTGAGTACTCTCCAAAACCTCAAACTGGTGATGACCCACCTCTGCTCAAAGACCTTTGGTGATTAGGATCTCAGTACCTCATGAGACAGCCCACCCACCTTTGGAGAGCTCTAATTATTTGAAAGTTTTTCCTTATATCAAAATGGTTTCTACTCCTCTTTAATTTCCACCCACTGCTCTTGGTCTACCCTCTGGGGACAAGCAGAAAAAGTCTAATCCTCATTACATATGATAGCCCTTAAAGTGTTTGAAAATAGCTATCATGCCTCATAAATCTTCTTAAAATTAAACATACATCACTTGAAATAGAATACTTAGGAATATTTTATGCTGATGCAGAGCCAAGATGATGTATTAAAGGCAGCTTAGGCAATGTCCCATCAAGTCAGCAGCAGACCTTTGAGGCAACTGAATCAGCAGCAGTGGCTTATAGAGCTTTCAGCCCACAGTCAGTAAGGGGACCAGACAACTGGTCAAAAGGAAATTATAGGGTGCCTTTGCTGGCACTGGTTACAAGACTCTGTTGCACTGCCTATATGCAGATCTGGGTCACAGTCCTCAGTCATAGTACCAGGGCAAGGAAGAGCATAGACTACCATGCCAAAGCTTGTGGCTACAGAGGAGCAGGGATCCTGGTCAAGGCTCCTTGGTGGAAAATACTGCATGTGACTGTTCATAACCAGAGCACAGGCCAGAAGAGTAGTAAACACCCCTCTCCTTAAATCATACCACCTCAGAAGGACTGAAAACTTACAGACCTCAAGAGATAGCTCTGAAAACAAAAGCACAAAAAACTTGAAGCTTGGGACAGTGCCTCCTCCACCTGAGGAGCAGAGGCCAACTTTAATATAAACTTAAAAGTTAAGAAACAGGCAGGAAAAAGTGAACAAACAACAAAAAAGAACCTGACCATAGAAAGTTACTATGGTGACAGGGAAGATCAAAATACAAATTCAGGAAAAAAAAAAGTCAAAACAGTTACATCCAAAGCCTCAAAGAAAAATGATGAATTGGTCTCAGACCCAAAAAGAACACCTAGAAGAACTCAAAAAGGATTTTAAAAAATCAAATAAAAGAGGTAGAGGAAAAATGGGAAAAGAAATGAGAATGATGCAAGATAATCGTGAAAAAAGAGTTAGCAACTTGGTAATGGAGGCACAAATAAATACTGAAGAAAATATCACCTTAAAAAAAAAACAGGCCAAATAGTAAAAGAGGTACAAAAATTCACTAAAGAAAATAATTCTTTAAAAATTAGAATTGGGCAAGTGGAAGCTAATTGACTCCATGAGACATCAAGAAACAATAAAACAAAATCAAAAGAAAGAAGAAATAGAAAAAAAATGTGGGAAATATCTCATTGGAAAAACAACTGACCTGGAAAAGAGATTGAGGAGAGATAATTTAAGAATAATTGGACTATCTGAAAGCCATGAGGAAAAAAGGAGGATAGAACTCATATTTCAAGAAATTTTTAAGGAAAATTTCCCTAATATCCTAGAAGTAGGGGGTAAAATAGAAACAGAAATAATTCACCCATCACCTCCTGAAGGTGATCCTCAAATTAAAACTTCCAGGAATATTACAGTCAAATTTCAGAGCTCCCAGAGCAAGAAGAAAATATTGTAAGCATCCAGAAAGAAGCAATTCAAATGTCATGGAGCCACAGTCAGGATAACACAAGATTTAGCAGCTTCTACATTAAAAGACCAGAATGCTTGGAATACGATATTTTGGAGGGCAAAAGAGCTAGGATTATAACCAAGAATCACCTACCCAGAAAAACCGAGTATAATCCTTTGGAGGTGGGGAGGGAATGAATATTTAATGAAATAATGGATTTTCAAACATTACTGATAGAAAGACCAGAGCTCAATAGAAATTATGACTTTCAAATGCAAGACTCAAGAGAATTATAAAAAAGGTAAACAAGAAATAGAAATCATAAGGGATTGAATAAGGTTAAACTCTTTACATTCCTGTATGGGAAGATAATACTTGTAACTCCTAAGAACTTTATCATTATTAGGACAATTAGAAGGAGTATATACAGACAGAGGACGCGAATGTTGACTACAGTTGGATGATATCTAAAAATATAAAATTAAGGGGTGAGAAAGAGGGGTGAACTGGGAGAAGAGAAAGGTAGAATGGGGTAAATTATGTCCCATAAAAAAGGCACAAAAGAACTTTTACAGTGATGGCGGAGATGGAGGTGGTGGTGGACAATGCTTAAACTGTCCTCCCTCTTTGGAAGGGTTCAAAAAGAGAATAACATACAGACTCAGTTGGATATAGAAATGTATCTTACCCTACAAGGAAGTAGGAAGGGAAAAGAGATGGGGGAGGGGCTGATAGAAGGGTGGGCAGATTGGGGAAGGTGGTGGTCAGGAGCAAAATACTTTTGAAGAGGAACAGAGTGAAAGGAGAGAGAGAGGGAGGGAGAGAGAGAGAGAGAGAGAGAGAGAGAGGGAGAGAGAGAGAGAGAGAGAGAGAGAGAGAAATAATGAGGGAAATAGGATGGTGAGAAATACAGTTAGTGATCATAACTGTGAAAAAATTATTACAGCAAGTTTCTCTGATAATGGCCTAATTTCTCAGATATATAGAAAACTGAGTCAAATTTATATGAATAAAAGTCATTATCCAATTGATAAATGGTCAAAGGATATGAACAGGCAGTTTTCAGACAAAGAAATCAAAGCTATCTATAGTCATGAAAAAAATGTTCTAAATCACTGTTGATTAGAGAAATACAAATTAAAACAATTCTGAGATACCTCAGATTGACTAATATAACAGAAAAGGAAAATGACAAACATTGGAGGGGATGTGGGCAAATTGGGACACTAAAACACTGTTGGTGGAGTTGTAAACTGATTCAACCATTCTGGAGAGCAATTTGGAACCATATCCAAAAAGCTGTAAAACTGTACATATTCTTTGACCTAGCAATACCACCACTAGTTCTATATTATAAAGAGATTTTAAAAAGTGAGAGAGAGAGAAATGGCTTGCATGTAAAAAAAATTTATGGCAGCTCTTTCTGTGGTGGCAAAGAATTGAAATTTGAGGGAATGCCCCTCCATTTGGGAATGGTTGAAAAAGTTGTGGAATGTGAGTGTGATGGAATACTATTGTGCTACAAAAAATGGAGAGTAGGACCCTTTCAGAAAAACCTGGAAAGACTTATATGAACTGATGTAAAATGAAGTGAGCAGAACCAGGAGAACATCGTACACAGCAGCAGCAATATTGTAGGATGAGCAACTGCGAACGCCTTAGCTATTCTCAGTAACACAAAAGCCCAAGACATTTCTAATGGACTTAGGATGAAAAATGCCACCTACCTCCAAAGAACTGGTTGAGGCTGAATGCAAATTGAAGTATATTTTTTAAACTATATTTGTCTTGGTTCTTTTTTTTTTGCGGGGGAGGGGGAGGGATCTGTGTTTTCTTTGATAACATGATGTATAGAGAAATATGTTTTGTATAACCTATATCAAATTCAAATTGCTTGCCTTCTCAATGAGAGACAAGGGGAAAGAGAGAGAGAGAGAGAGAGAGAGAGAGAGAGAGAGAGAGAGAGAGAGAGAGAGAGAGAGAGAGAGAGAGAATTTGGAACTCAAAATTTAAAAAAATGAATATTAAAAATTGTTTTTACATTTAATTGGGAAAATATTTTTAAAATACCTTATACTAATAGATGAGAAAAGGGGAAATTACTTGCCCAAGTTCACATATGCAAGAAGCAGCTCCAATCCAAGACTTATAAATCCAAATCCAGCGCCATTTCCATAACAATATGGTAGTATACTCCAGATGCTTTCAATCAATCCCTATATGACATCATTTCTAGCTGTCTCATGATTCTATTCACTTCCAATTGAATGCATTACACCTTGTCCTTTCAGAGAGTGATAGTTTCATGGATTGAGAGGCCATCTAGTTCAACTCCTTCATTTTATAGGTGAAGAGACTGAGCCCTAGGGAAGTGAAGTGACTTGCCCGAGGTGACCTAGGCATTTTCTGTGAGAGGTAAGATTTGTATCTAGATTCTCTGTCTCCAAAACTAAGACCCTTTCCACTGCACACTGCTGTCTCTTTTGATTTAAACATCTCTCTCTCTCTCTCTCTCTCTCTCTCTCTCTCTCTCTCTCTGTCTCTTTCTCTCTGTCTGTCTGTCTCTGTCTGTCTGTCTGTCTGTCTGTCTCTCTCTCTCTCTCTCTCTCTCTCTCTCTCTCTCTCTCATCTACTTTCAACCTGAAAATTCCTCCTGAGAGGAGGAAACATATTCACCCATTAATACCTTCACATGAATAAATTCTCCAAAAACTTTATTTTCAGTGGCTAAGAGAAAAACCAAGAGCCCTGAGAATGTGAGGGTGGAAGAAAAGCAGAGAATTTTGAAAAGGAAGAAAGAAGAGGGGAGAGGTAAGCCCTCAGGAACAATTTCAGAATCAGCTCTTCTAAAGGAGTATCACCCACAGGACAATATGTCTTAACCAAAACCCACAGAGCCCCTTCCCCTTCCTGTACCTCTAGACAGGGAAGTCTTTCCTTCCCTGGCACTGCCCCCATTGGGGTCGCAATCCAGAAATTAATGTGGAATGAGAAGGCAACCAAGCTACGGCCCACACAACATGTCTTTCATTAGCCAGAGTGAATTGGCAGAAGAGAAGGGTGTGGGACCCGAGGACCTACCCCACTGCCCACCCGCAGGCAGCCAGGACACCTGGGCCAAATTTTGTGGATTTCTGTTATGGCACTGATTATCCTGCTATTCCTCCAACCAGCCACAAAGGCTGGTGCTGGGCAGCATGCCACCACATACCATCAGATAATTCTGACTGCCCCCAACTAGGCCTGATCTACTGGGTGCCTATTCTCCTAAGGGTTCTTTGAGGAAGGAGTGGGAGTCATACTGGTTTGGGGAGATCCAACTTATGTTTTAAGGGTGTCACTCATCTCTTGATAAAAACTCCCATCTTGCAACCAGGCCCAATACCATCTTGGAAGCCTTAGAGGTGGCAACAACCATGGCCTACTGGTATATGGAATGTGATGGCCCAAGATAGAACAGGCATAGCTGCTGGTACCAGCATTGAGATAATTAAAGTTGATGATCATGATAAAAATAATCATTATAGAATATTTAAGTCGTCATCTTGCACCCAGACTATTGCAATAACCTTTTGGCCAGCCTCCTTGCCTCGAGTCTCTTCATTCCCCAGTCATCTCTCAAAGTGATTTTCCTAAAGCACAGGTTTGATCATGATACTTAACTATTTGGTAAACTCCACTGGCTCCCTATTGCTTCCAGAATCAAATATAAAATTCTCTCTTTTTTTGAAACCCTTCATAACTCAGCTTCATCCTACATTTTCAATCTCTCCAGAATGTGTTACATGAAACTCTATCTCTCTGACCCTTCCTGGCTCACACCCATAAGCAATGTGCCCATACATAGCAGCTAGAGATTATGTTGCCTGATCTCTTCTGCTCTTTCTTTTCCTGGTCCAGGTGATTAAGCAATGATCCCAGGATGAACATTTCTAACCTTGAAGTCAACCTTGAGTTTGAGAGATCAGGAGATGCTGGGTCCCATTCAATGCTGGCTATGCTGTAGGAGGTATCCCTTACAGTTCTTGTAGCTTTTATCAGAGGCAGTGATCATCAACCTGCCCAACTCCACCCTGGTTTGATAGAAACCATGGAATTCAGGGAGCTGTATAGACAGAGCAACAGTGAAATAATGGTGAAATGTCAATTCAACAGTCTCACAAAATGTTTCATGTTTTGATGTTTCAAGTATTAATGGTGAGCATTATAGGAGTCATAAGTTACTACTTCCTATTTAAGACTTTTCAAATGTACACTTTAAAGTCTTTTTTGTTTTAAGTATTTATTTTGAGGGTAGGAAATAAATAGCTGTCCCATAACTGATTTATGCTATATGTGGAGTCCCTTTCTACTATTCCTTTTGGGGAGATACTAGGCAAAGTCAAACTTAAATTTTAAGTGATTGTCTCCAGAGCTCTAGGATGAGGTTGTAATGATTCAGAGATTTTTTTTTTTTGGTAAGGCAACTGGGGTTAAGTGACTTGCCCACAGTCATACAGCTAGTGAGTGTTATGTGCCTGAGGCCAGATTTGAACTCAGGTCCTCCTGACTGTAAGGCCGGTGCTCTACCCACTTCACCTCCTACTTATCTGTAGATGCAGAGATTGTGAGAGGGAAAAAAATGCTCTCTCTTTAGGGGCCAGGCTCATGTAGGATTGAACATAGTTCTGTACACATAAATGTAGAGTTGGGACTCCTTAGTGGGAGAAGATGTATGCCTTAGCTGTGCACCCACTAGATCTAACAGTCATCTCTGTTATTGAAAATGTTAAAATACAAATTGACTTTCACACAAATATTAGCTTCAAAGGATAGGAATTAGGCAGAGTCAGATAAATGAGTCAGTACTTCTTCAAGATTTCTCTTGACTGAAAAATGATCACCATTCACAATTCCCAAACTCCAGAGAAGTTTTGTAACTCCCAGTCTACATACACATATGAAAGTGGTGATCTCTATAGAAATGAGCTATGTAAAACTAAGAAGAAATCCAGGAAGTGTAAAACAGCAATTTTTGTCAAAAAAAATGTGGAAGAGTCTTAAAAACAAATTGACATTCTCTGCCCTCCCAACTTCCCCCCTACGAAGTTCTTAGTATGTCATAAAAATATTTCAATATATTGAGAATCTGTAACCCTCAGTCAGTACCACTGACCAGTTGACTCAGCTTAATAGGCTATCACCACCTCAATTGTGTGTAAGATCCAGGCAAGGCAACTTATTTGCCCATGGTCAGAGAGTCCATAAATGACAGAATCTCAACAAGTCAGAGCTGGAAGCAACGTTAGAGATAATATTGTCCTACATCCTTTTTTACAGGGGAGGAAATCAAGGCCCAGAGATATTAAGTAATTTGCCCAAAGTCACAAAAATATACCAGAATCAGGAATCAAACCTGGGTTTTCTGACTTTAAATTCAATGTCTTTTAATTATATTTCACTGGCAGAGCCAGACCTAAAGATCAAGTCTACTAACATCCAATCAGTCCCCTTTCCATTCTCTCTCTCTCTCTGTCTCTCTCTCTCTCTCTCTCTCTCTCTCACTCACTCACACACACACACACACACACACACACACACACACACACCACGGGACTATTTCAGTTGATGAAAGGATTCTACCCCTAGTGAATATCAAAGTTTTACTATTTCCCCAGTGCCTAATGATTCTACAACAGTACAAGACAAGGGAAATTATATTTTTGTCTACCTTCAATTCATTATAATTCTTTATATTTTTTTTCTCTGTTCATTAGGAGTATACCCAACTCATTTTTTATTCTGGTAATTTGATTTTCTTCTCTCTATTTTGAATAAAGTGGCTAATGGTTTGTCATTTTTGTTATTTTTTAAATAACCCTTTTGTTTATCATTCCAATAGCCTTTCTGTTCTCCATTACTTTTCAATACTTACTACTTTTCACTACGGGGAGTTTTGTTAATTTGGTTATTTCTAGTTTTCAGATTGCATGTTCAATTCACCAATGACCTTCCTTTTTCTATCTCTAATATATGTTTTCAAAGATATACTTTTTTTCCACTTAAGACTGTCTTGCTTTATCCTACAAACTTGGATATGTTGTTTCATTTTTGTCATTCTCTTTAATATACTACGTTAATTGTTCCTATCATTTTTTCTTTGACCCCATTCATTATACAAGGTGTCATCATTTAGTCTTAGTTTAAGTTTATATCTTTTCCATATGTTCACTGTATTAATTGCTATTTTTATTGACTGTAAAAGATGTGTTTAATATTTCTGCTTTTTAAAAAAATTATTCTTGCATTTATCCCTTCTTACATTTATTCCTAGCACATTATCAGTTTTTGTAAAGATGACATTGATATTGAAAATATGTATATTCCTTACTATTTTATTTAGAGGGTACCATACTTCTTTCAAATCTATATTTTCCAAAAGTCTGTTCAGGTATATTTTTCTTCTATTCAACTTTGTTAGATTTACTCACTATTAGAAGAACATAAAAGGCATACATAATAGTTCTTTTTTTAGAATTACCAGGTTATTAATACAGACAGATAATGTTTGTGTGCATGTATGTATGTGTGTATGTGTGTGTGAATATTCATATGTGTATAATCTTTAAATTTAGTTAATTTTTCATTTAAGAATTTAGATGCAATCACAAATATGTACTTAATAATAATATTGTTTCACTTTCTGCAGTGCCCAGTAACATATTACTTCCCTCTTCATCTCCATTGACATTGTGAGTTTGAGATGTTTCCTTAATTCAAATAATTTATTATTTCTTACTTTTCTGTGGAATTTCTAGATACCTAAATACTTTTTGTTCCAGATTTTCATTTTCAGTCTGTATTTGTTTTTATTTTTAAAATATTCTTCTTGTATTCTGCAAACTGTTGGACTTTGATTTCTTATCATCTTTCATTTTCTTTGGTACTTTAATCCATTAACATTTAAGAGGCAGATCCTTGATTTTCTTCCATTTAGTTTTTTTGTGCTAAACTTCCCCCTCCCTTTTTTTTTCTTCCTTTCTTGTCAGGTCCCCAGGATTAGTTTTGCCTACTCTACTTTGATCCCAGTATCCTATTATAGACTATCCCCCCTCTTATTACCCAGTCCTAGATTCCTTAAGTTCACTTGCATTATTATTATCTCTACTACTGCATGGAACTAACTACCAGTCAAGTCAGAGGTTCAAACTCTCAGTCAGCCTCAACTTTTCACTCGCCTCACACAACCAATCAATTTTCAAACCTTGTTGAGTCTACCTCCACAACGCCTCCCATTTGTCCTCTCAGGACTTACAAGTCACTGCCCTCGTTCAGGCCTTCAGCACTTCTCCCCTAGACTACTCTAGCAGAACACTAGTTGATCTCCCTGGCTCAAATCTCTCTCCAGTCTCCACAGCTGTCAAAGTGATATTCCTCAAGGAGAGGTCTTACCATATTACTCCCCTGGCCAATAAGATCTGATAGCTCATTATTGCCTCTAGGACCAATTACACATTCACATGTTTGGCATTTAAACCCATCATAAGCATGCTCCAACCTACCTTTCAAGGATTATTACATATTACTTTCCTTCATCCATTCTATAATCCAGACAAACTGGTCTTCCTGCTGTTTATCATATATAGAGGATGTGCTAGAGCCAGCTCAAACCAGTACCATGAGCTGATTGTTAAGTTTTCGGTGTTAGCATTTATATCTCAGAAATCAGCAAATGCTACAAACCAGAGCTTGATTTATTATTTTACTGATTGTCTAGACTTATTAAAATAATGGACAAAATGTTAAAAATGCAGACTAAACTTAAAAGTGCGCCTGGTATATTTTTTTTTTCAGAGAGCCAGTGGTTAAATATTCACCAAAATGCCACTACTCAAGCATTTCCCATCATGGTGCCTTTTCACAAGCTGTTCCCTACCTTTCAAATGCATTTATTCCTCCCTGATCCTCCCAGCTGCTTATAATTCCCCTCCAAAATGATCTTTGCATATACAAACCATGTATACATTTCTATCCTCCTCCCCACACATACACACCAATAACATATAAACTCCTAGAGCACAAGGAGTATTTCATTTGTTGACTATATATACCCATGGCTGACATACACTAGGTGCTTAATAAATGTTTGTTGATTTGTTGACCATTAATAATCTAGGACCACACAAATGATATTTAATAAAGTTAGGATTTGAAACCATCACCTTTCTTCCTACATCTAGCCATCTTCTCCCAGAGAAGTCCTCTCTCCGCCAGTCAGTCATTTGGAAAAACCCAGGCTTACCTAGCAATCCCCCTTCCCCCTAACGCACCCCGTTCAGTTACTGTAAGACGGTAAGGGAGACAAGCAGAAGCCAAGTCCTTTCCATCAGATTGTCCCAGTAGGCTATAAAGTCCCTGAATATTGGGACTGTGCAGTCAGTTTTTATCTTTGAATCCCAAGCAAATCACCTAGTGCTTTATACGTAGTAGATGCCTAATGAAATTCAATTCAACAAACATTTATTAAATACCTGCTATGTGCCAGGCACTATGCCAGGCTTGGAAGACAAAAAGACAAAAATGGAACTGTCCCTACTCTCAAGGAATACACATTCATAAACGCTGCTCAAGTTTGTGGCTGAATGCCTTGCATTTCCACAATGGTAGCTCGACTCTTCAAACAGGAAGAGCTTGCAATCTAACTCACTCTGAAATGAAACCGGGGAGGAGGGGAAAGACAATAAAGAGGGGGAAAAGGGAGAAAGAGACGAAGCCAAGTGTCACTGGCTAGCTGAACTGTCAATCAGCATCAGCATAACAAATCAAGATTTAATAGGCATCTTTCACTGGCAGGCTATCAGTCACAATGGCCCCAAGTGGGAGCAGGGCTTGCTTTCCTCCCTCCATGTTGATGGCATGGATCCCATCAGTATTTATAAAAGCCAGGAACCCTAGCGAAGCCAAGTGTAGGTCAGGCCTTCCTTCTTTCCTCATCCCCTTTCCTAGGAATAATTGTCATCCACAAAGTCCTTCCACAATCCCCCAAAGACCCTCTCTGTAACATTAGACCAAATGACCTGTACTGGGTCATCCCTGAGAGGGTTACATCTGTTCTCTGATTGCATATAACCTGTGATGGAGGAGTTCAGTACCTAATGAGACAGCTATTTCAATTTCAGACACTCTAAATGCTAGAAATTCTTCCATGGTCTGAGCCAAAACCCGCCTCCCTGTGGCTTCCCTGAATTTCACCTAGTTCCCTCCTCCGGATTAAAGAAAACGTTAGTAAATACCTCTTCTTGATAGCCTTTCAAATACTAGAAGGTGGTGATGTCGTGCCTCCTAGGCATCCTGTTCTTCAGGCTAAATGCCCCTATTTCTTTCAGTTTCCTGATTCACCCTGGTCACCCTTCTCCAGCTTTCCCATGTTTATCCGAAAATTTGGTCTAAAGAGCTAGGTTCAGTTGTTTCTGCTTTCCCTTCCTATAATCTCAGCCACATTTTAAAATTCTCCAAATGAAGACCCACAGGGAATTAATAGGGTCCTTCTTTTTATCATCCATCGATATTTCTGAACATTCCTTGCCCCCCAACCTAAGGTACTGAGCTAAGATGGCCATCAGGGGGCACCACATCACTGTCCAATCATCTGTGGAAGGCCTCAGACAACCTGAGGACTCCCTCAGGGATATATGGGGTGGGGCTTGCTTTCATTCCATAGGACCCTAGATTTAGAGTAGGAAAGGACCCTAACGATCATCTTGTCCAACTCTCAGATGTTACAGATGAGGAAACTGAGGCCCGGAGATGTTGAGTGACTTGCCCAAAGTCACACAGACAGGAGTGAGGACGGAAGTCAGGTTCTCAGACTCCAAATCTAGCATTCTCTCCACTAGCCATCATAGCCTAGCAAGAAATACCCAAGATCAAGTATGGTGTCCTAGAACCCTTCCCCACCTGGCCTACCCTCAATATCTCCCCTAGGGACTCACCTGCCTGACAGAGAACAGAACCTGTCTCAACTCCCCCAATCTCATATCCAATGGCTTCCATGACCAGGAAACTCCTCAAACTTATCTCTTCCTTATTGTTTTAATATCTCAAATAAAAGTACCAAGCAAACATCCCTGGATCACTTCCTTTTCCAGCCATAGATATCTTTTATGATATCTTTCTAGTCCTGTCTGCTGCACAAAGTATGGCTATCCTATTGTCATTTGTATAGGGTTCTGGTATCCATAGAATCATAGGGAAACACATTGAGAGCTGGGCAGGAGCTCAGTAGCCTCTAGTTCAAACAACTCATTTGATAGGTATGGGAAAGTCTCTTTCCAAAACAGGAAAGACAAGGTCCTTAGGAACAGCCCCTGGCCTGTTCCTATAAAGCATGGACATCAAAAAGCGTTCTCTCAACATGCGGCTGATTTTAAGTGTCCAGAATTTCCCCATTGTCCTCTCAAGGCTGAGGATTTATTGAGGGTGGTTTTCCTTCTACTTGGATACAATAATGGCTTTTCAAAAAATTTTTCAGTGAAAATATAGAGTGGAATATTTCAATTTAACATAAGGACAAAGTTCCTAACAAAGAGCTGTTTGAAAACAGAATGGGCTGTCTCAGGAGGCCAGAAGCTTCATGTCACTGGAGGTCTTTAAACAGAGGCTATGCTCTGGGTATCCACTTGTCTGGATTCCGACTCAGGTTATTGATTGGAGGAGGTACCCTTAGAGGAGCCATCCAGCTCTAAAAATCCACCCATATCCTGCTCTTTTTGATTTTCCTGCCAGGGCATATGCAAGGATGAAATGTGACAGGAAAGAAGGAGGGAAGAAAAAAAGGAAGGAAGGAAGGGAGGAGGGAAGGAAGGAAAGGAGGAAGGAAGGAAGAAAGGAAGGAAGGAAGGAAGGAAGGAAGGAAGGAAGGAAGGAAGGAAGGAAGGAAGGAAGGAAGGAAGGAAGGAAGGAAGGAAGGAAGGAAGGAAGGGAGGGAGGGAGGGAGGGAGGGAAGGAAGGAAGGAGGGAGGGGGGGGGAGGGAATAAGCATTATTAAGTACCCACTATGCACTATGCTAAGCCCTGTTACAGATATTGTCTCACAGTGTTACATTCAGTCCTCACAACCACCCTGAAAGGTAGATGCTGTTATTATCCTCCTTTTATAGACCAGGAAAATGAGGGGGGCAGACATGGTCACACAGCTAGTAAGTATCTGAAGACAAATTTGAACACAAGTCTTCCTGACTCCAGGACCAGTGCTCTATTCACTGAGCCACCTTGCTGTCTCAGAATGACAGCTTCATTTGCCCAACCACAAACAAATAGACAACTTGGTCAAGTCAGTCAGAACATTTTTCAGTTTCAGCTCAATCCAAACCATTTTTTCACTGAACAGATTCACCTGGTTTCATTGGAAATTGGTTTCATCTCTGATATTCTTGATAACCTTTCCATTTATCCCAAAGCCTTCAATTCAAAGAGTCATAGACTACAGTCTAAGGAAAGAAACTGAAGTCCAGAGACTGGAAGAGATTTGTCCAAGGTTTAACAGCAAGTCATTAGGGCCAGACCCCAAGGCTCCTGACCCCTTATCAATACATATTCCAACCAGGCTGCTAGATGACCTCTATCTCCATGCACAGCCTTATGCCAAAAGAACAGATGTTCGGAATGATGGCCCCAAGGCCAGCAGAATCTTCAGTCATCAACAAAAAGGTCAATTAAGGGCACCAAACCCAAATTGTTTTTACAAAGATTTTTGACAACAAGGCATAGGGCAAAAAAGGAGCTTTTTGCTTAATTCTCAGTTAACCAAAATTTTCATTTACCCAGAATTCCTCAGGGAGTCTTGCAGGTGAGAAGCGGCTTCTGCCCAGAGGAGGAGAAAGCTGGCCACCCACATGGGCTGGGACTATAGTCTCTGGTTGCTCAGTCTGGAAAAAGGAGCTGCAAGTCTGACGCCTGCCAGTGGGGCCAGATGATTTCAATTTAGGCAGATTCCGCTGGGCTGAGAAAACTGCCAGCCAACAGCAGCAGCAGCAGCGATGGTGTCAGCAGCAGCCCACACAGCCCCTCAGGGAGTGTCCATGACGAGGGAGGACGGGCAGGACCTCCCAGACCCTTCCCTACTCTGTGGACTCCCATACTAGAAGTCTGGGACCTAACGCTTCTAAATCCCAGCAAGTGTTTATTGGGGAGCGGGGGGAGGTTGACATAATAAACGCTTGACCAAAGGAACAAAGACAAGGCTCTATAGGAAGGGTAGGGAGATCCAATGGATAGGTCCCAGTTTGGGGAGTCAGGGGCCTGGCTTCTAGTCTCAGCTCTGCTGCTAACCACCCCCCTTCCCCCTATGACCTTGACCAAGTCATTTCCATTCTGTGGGATTCAGTTTTCTCCTCTACATAATAAGACTTTTGAACTAGGTGATTTTATTGGTCATAAAATCATTGACCTAGAGCTTGTAAGGGGCCTTGGGGGACAGCTAGCTCAACCCCTCATTTTAGAAATGAAGAAAATGAGGCTCAGAGACCAAGGTCACGTAAGCAATCAGTGGCAGAGCAGAAATTCGAACCCGGGCCTTTCATCCAGATTCAGATTCAGACTCAGATGATGATGGTGATGATGATGGTGGTGGTGGTGGTGGTGGTGGTGGTGGTGGTGGTGATAAACAGCATTTATGTAGCAATTTAAGGTTTGTAAAATGCTTTATAAATATTATCTCATTTTATCCTCACAATAACCCCTGGGAACTGTGATTCTCCCCACTTTACAGTTGAGAAAACTTAAGCAAACAGAGTTTGAGTGACTTGTCCATGATCACACAGATAATGCTAGTGTCTGAGGCTGTATTTGATCCCAAGACAATCAGAATCCAAATCCAAATCCAAATGCTGTTTTAAGGCCTCTCCTACTCATTCTGAGCGGGATACTCTTATGTTCTGTGTTCTCAGGCCCCTTCTAGATCTGGCAGGCTATAATTCTACAATTAATCCAGAGGAAAGATGTCAGAGAAGGGAAATGGAGGTCCATGTCTGAGAAATTCAAAATGGCTGCCCAAGAGAGGCTTTCAATGCAGGAATAGGAAAGCCCCACGAAATCCCCTGCTTCCCAGAAAAGAGAAAATCCCTGAGCATGGGTGAGCTGAGGCACCTGAGCCTCCAGGAAAGGTCCACTTTGCTGGGGATCTCCTTCCTCCCCCAAGCCTGGGCTGACAACTGGGCCTTCAAGCCTGAAAAGACTATATGATTTTATGAGATTATCTGCTAATCACGACCAAGTCTCCTGACTGTGAAAGGTGTTTCTTGAAAAATGCGATGCCATTTTTATGACACAGTAAAGGAGGGGAAATGGCCTTGGCCCCAGTGCCCAGTAAATTCTCCATCAACCAGAGTCCAATCTCATGTTGGCAAGAGCCTGCCGGGCTCAGACTTTCCACCCTCTTGGCTGCTCCTTCATTAAGGGCTGGAGAGCTGAGAACAGATGGGTTCTCTTTCCAGACATTCAGGGGGAGTCTATAGACTGTTAAACCATCAGTGAGATGGAGTGTTTGGAAGAACAGAGGGGCTCACACACATTGCTTTGCTGTGTGGATCATAATAGCCACTGGATTAAGTACTAGCTGGTCTTGGAAAAGGAAATTGGAGTTCGGGAGCTGGCTGATGATTTCCTGGTCAGCTTCAAAAGGAACACTGTACTTACTAGACGTTGGCTTGAGACAACCTAGTCCAGAACTGCTTCCTAAACCATGAAGAGCTGGTGGCTGAGCCCAGGAGGCTTGACTCATTTTCAATAGATTCAGCTCAGTCTTCTCTGTACCTTCTCCATCTCCATTGGTGTTAGGTAATAGATTCTTCTTCAAGTATTGACCCCTCTACATCTTTAGGAGATAGTCTTCCTGAGTTGCTGAATGACTTTCCCTGGTGAGTTATGCATTCTGCCAAGTTGTACAAGACCCTGGGAAGACTAGCATGCCAGGATATACTTCAAGAAACCTGATATCTTAGGCACAGAGAACATGGAATGGTTGAGAGATGTGTCACAAAGCAAACAATAGCGATGTGTCTTCTGTCCCCCTTCCCTAGTCTGTCAGGATGCTCCTAAGACCTGGGAACTCTGACATCATGTATTCATGCAGGGCAATGTTTGGCCAAGCCACCCATCCTGGCTCTGAGCATTTTCTCCTGAAAAGGACCCTTACCAGGAGCAACCCAGACTAGCCAAATTCTTGAATGCCTTTTGTGGAAGCCCATTTGACTGCATGAGCAGATCTGCTTTGACTTCTCCACTATCAGCCTAAATGGTCATTTCTCTCCATCTCTAACCCCATTCTGCATCCCAAGTGCCTCTGGGAATTCCTCCCAAACTGCTCATATCCCTGATCCTTCCACAATTCAATAATATTCCATTTTTCAGGCATTATCTGGAAGAAAGGGAAAAGGTCTTCCACAAAAATGACCTCTTGCTAACTGAAAATTATTCCATTAAGTGTGAAAGCTCCTTTAATTTCAGTCATTTGGGATGGAAATCTTTGTAAAGTGTGTTATGCATGCCCCTGATTCCTGAAATTGAGTTCACTGAATATCCCTTGACCTCTTACTGCAAACCCAGGGTCCTGTTAAGGTCTACAGGGCACTTGCCTTTGTGATAAATGGCCCCAAGGTGTCTATGGTTATTCCGCTATTTCCTCTCTAACTATCTCATCTTGAACTCTCAGTGGCCCCCAACCTTGGAAAGAGGTGAAGCCAGAACAGTAAGCTCATTATGTCAGTGACTTTAATTTATGCATGATTAACCTCCCCATTGGTAATCCCATGCCTCCCTCTCTTCCAAATCATCATTTAAATTTAGGGGTTCTTTTCTGAGGTTCACAGACCCCTGGGGGTCTTTTGACAAGTTTCAGGGGGTCTATGAACTTGGATGGGGAAAATACATACTTTTTATTTTCACTAATCTCTAACAGAAATTTAGCATTTCTTCTAATTATGGAATATGTATGTGTGTGTACACATACTATATGTATATAATATATTGTGCACTATATACTATGTATACTGTGCACATACAGTATGTATATATCTGTATATATAGTATGTACATTATATACATACATGTATGTGTAGATGTATGTTTATTCTGAGGAGTCTCTAGGTTTCACCAGATTACTAAAAGAATACATGGTACCAAAAAAAATGCTAAGAATTGTCTCGTTATATGTCAACAATTGTCAACAACTGACTTGTTAACCATTGACTGATCTACGGTCACATAGGTAATAGTAAGTGACAGAGTAGAGAATAAACACAACCATAGACACATTATGCCCTAAGCCTATAATGTTACCACCCCTTACCGTACTGAATTCCTTCCCATTCTTTACAAAAATCAAATGTCACTTCTTCCAGGAAGCCTTCTCTGTTCTCTTGATCTGTAACTACCATCCCCTCTTCAAGACTTGCAGTGAACTTTGTTTGTACATATTGCATACTCTTTTTGTATGTTGTCTTGTACTTTAATTGTATATTGGGTCACTTGGCCCTGCAAAGGCCCTTCCAAAGTATACCTCCAACAGCCTCTGCCTCTATGAGAGCAGAGTCCTGTATCTTATCTAAACTCTCCCTTTCCCCTAGCATAAGGGTTCTCAAACAGTTTGGTCTCTGGATCCCTTTACACTCTTAAAAATTATTGAGGACTCCCCTCAAAGAGCTTTTGTTGATGTAAGTTGATTTAATCAATATTTACCATATTAAAAATGGAAACATCTTTGTAGCATTGTGAAAATAGTTTTCACCTTGCAGATTCCCTAAAAGGGTTTTGGGGTCTCCAGACAACAGTTTGAATATTGCCACCTTCACACTAGTACAAAGCCCTGCACACAAATGTTTGTGGACGTGGACAATTGAATTCTAAGTCATTGGGCTAAACTATGTGTCACCAATACTTCTGAGACATCAATAATCTGCCTGCTCACTCATGGCTGGTGGCTGCCTCCAAACTGAATGGTAAAGACTGCTTGGAGTCAAAAGGGAGGGAATTATCACCTTGTCATAGAATAACAGACCTAAGAGGCCAACATATATCTGAAGAAGGCTTCCTTCTCTCCCCATCTATAGTCTCCATGACAACAGGTAACCATCTAGCATCCTTTTGAAGACCCACTGGGAATGCTCTACCTTTCCAGCATTCCATCTCACTTTGAGATAACTGAACGTTAGGAACATTTGCTTTTCCTTTTGTCCCAAGTTCCCCATTAGTAACCTCTAGCCATCACTCCAACTTCTATCCTCTGAGGCTAAGCAGAACAAATCTAACCTCTTTTCCCTGGGACAACACTTTTAAATATTTATAAGGAGCAATCATGTCCCCCAAGTCATCTTTTCTCCACCCTTCATAATGCCTACCAGTGCCTTAAATTGCTCACCTCTTATGGGACTACATCACCTCTTGCTGTAGTCAATATCCTTTGGATGTACACACGCATTAAGTGTACCTCCTGAAATGCTGATATGTGGGCCCCTGGACCTGAACATGACCATCCCAGTATGGTCTAAAACAGAAGAAAGCTGAAATATTTCTCCTCTTATTCTAGATACAATTCCCTGCTAATGCAACCTAAAATTAAATTTGCTTTGCCTGCTGTCAAATCACATTGTTGTTTCATATGGACTTTTTAGTCCACTAAACCATAGGATGTTTTTATTTTAATACACACTGTTATCTAGGCACATCTCCCCCATCCTGTACTTTTGCAATTGATTTTTTAAACCCAAGTATAGGATTTTACATTTATTTCTGTTATATTTCATCTTGGTATATTCCAACCATTCTTCTAACCTACAGAAAGGTTATCCTTGAGCATCAGACATATGCTAGAGAGCTTGCAGAATAATCAGCAAAATGAGAATCAGATCATCTGCAAACTTCACTTAATCTGCTTATGACCATGTGGTACTATATAAGGTATAGCCATGCAAAACTGAGTTAAATTTGTAGGAAGATAGAAGATGACCAAAGCTAACTGTGCTGCAGATGCCAACCCAAACCACCTTCCTTGTGCAATTAATGCAACAACAGAGACAAGTGCTAGGCCTGTAAGAGAGCAAGATCATTTAAAAGGATTGAGTCATATAGTAGGACTCTTGCCACATGAAAAAGAAGGTGAAATGAAGATTTAGAGAGGTCAAGACAAGCCCTGGGGAGGCAGAATAGGACATCAAGGTTGGGAAGGACCAGAGAGCATGGGATAAAAACAATCAGAGTGGGAATGGAAGTTTACAACATGGAACAGGGAATCTCTGAACTGGAAGTGACATTAGAGATGCAGTCCCCCACTTCTACTCCCTAGTTACAGAGGGACTGTTTATTGTGCTATGACTACTGACTCCAAAATGAGTATTCTATGAAAGAGCATGAAAAGAGCATAGAGTTCACTGTAGGGAGAGATCATTAACTGACGAGAAAGTTACATGATGGAATGATAGGAGTGGAATCTGAGCTATGCTTTGAAGGATGTGAGTGTAGATAGAAACATAGAGAGATAGATAGATAGATAGACAGACAGACAGACAGATGATAGATAGATAGAAAGATAGATAGATAGAAAGATAGATAGATAGATAGTTAGATAGATGATAGATAGATGATAGAGATTGAGAGATAGAATTTTTTTTAAGATTGGGTCTCGCTGTCTCATCCAAGCTGGATATGTAGCAGTTACTCAAAATCCTAATGCCTCTACTGATCCATTCAGGCATTTTAACCTGCTCTATTTTCCAATGTGGGCTGGTTTGCCCCCCTCCTTAGGTTAGCCCCTCCTGGTGGCTCCCCATGCGATGGCTCACCATATTAGCCCTCTTAGTTCAGTCACCTGATCAGTTTAGTCTACTATAGCTTAGAACTCCAAAGGTCAAATGATCCACCAACTTCAGTCTCTCGGTGAACTGGGGTCACAGAGGTGTGCCACCACACCCAGCAGGAACAAAATTTTAGCTGGCAAGGGTGAGTGGAGGCTGTGACAGGATGAGGGAAGGCATTAACAAAGGAATAGTGGGTGTGGCAACAGCGAAGAACCTCAGGTGCTTTGAAGGATGTTGAGTATCTTGGTTTATTTGAGGCACAGAACAAGAAAAATGGAATGGTAAAAAATATTAAGGCTGCAAAAGTAGGGTGGGGCCATATTATCAGATCAGAAGAGTGAGGAATTTGAAGGCATTCAGTGTGGTCCAGGATAGGGACTGGATCCATTATTTTGTAAGTATGGGAAACTACTTCTACCAATACAGATTGGAACCTTCTCTATACGAGTTTAAGTGATGTACCCACAGAGGTGATGGGTGAACCCATGTCTTCCTAACTCTTGGGCCACTTCTCTATGGTCTATGCCATTATTAATTCATTAAGTCAGTTCAATAAACATTAAGTAACTACTATGTGCCAGGCCCCATGGGGGATGCTTGGATTGTGAAGGAAAACAACAACAACAACAACTATTTCTTGGTCTTCCAGAAGCTTACAGTCTATAAGGGTTAAAGTATGTACACATGATTTGAGGAGGGGGAGAGCACTAACAATGGGGGAAGACAGGGAAGGCTTCATGGAGGAGTTATTAACTGAGTTGAGCCTTAAAGGAAGATAAGGACTCTAAGATGTAAAAGATGAGAAATTCATCTGCCACCTTCATGATCTTGGGCAAATCACTTTCTCTCCTTGGGCCTCAGTTTCCTCCTCTGTAAAATGAAGGGATTGGACTAGACAGCCTTTGAGGTCCCATCCATTGCTAGAGCTCTGATCCCCATCATCCTCTCGGTGTTGCTGTCCAGGCATAGGGTCTGGACTTTGCAAACACATCTGAAATGCCAAGTCCAAGGAAGAGCTATTAGTCTGGTTTGGGCAGAACATAGAGCATGTGAAGATGACTCAAGGTATCAAGAGGGCCAGCCAGGGTGAGAAGTCAGTGTCTGATCAGGACTCTGGGAGTCAACAGACCAAAAAGAATCTGGGACCAGCTGAGAGTAAAAAGGGAGCCTTTCTAGATTCGCCAACTCAGGGGTAGGAGCTTGGACTCACCAGGGAAGGGCCAGTTGGCTACACTCAGCACAAGGCCCAATGCTGGACCCTCAACAACGAGCCAGGACATGTGAGGGAAGTTCCATTTTGCCTCTTAAAGGGGCAGACCTCTCAGAAGCTGGAGTGAGTCTGGATGGACACACAGCAAGTTTCAAGAGAAGATGACCAATACCCATCATGGAAATTCAGCACCTGCTATTTTCTGTTTGGTCCTTGAGTCTTGAAAAAGTTCGATTTCATTGAAGCAAATTGGGGGACAAAGAACCATAACTATAATATCTATTCAAGGGCCCTTTATTAGCAGAACTATTAGCTGGAGGGGGAAAAAAATCTATACATTTCTGAAATATCTGTTTTCTTCTTGTAAGACAGGCAACAGAATTCAAGCTTTCAAACTGTTTATAAAGTAATCAGCATTAATTTGTTCTGTTCAGATTTTAATTATACACTGTGGGCTATTCTGACAGGACACTGTGGCTGCTGGATCTGTCAAAGGGAAATAATTTCCTGCCAGGATGACCACATGCTTCATGAATTATACATGAAACTTTGTTTCCTTGTGACTGTTGCTAAAAGACGCTGTCAGCCTCCCGAAATTTCAAAAGATCCACAATTGTTTTTCGATAAGTCTAATTAGCAGGAAGTAGGTGGGGAGGTGTTAAGAATGACTTCCAGATTTCCAAGGTGTGCAGAGAAGCACCCAGTGCTTTGGCCCAACCTCCACGGTACAGTTTGGATTAGAGGAAGGAGCCTGGGTGATCACCTTGACACCCTGTGCCTTGAGAGAGACAGACAGACAGACAGACAGACAGACAGACAGACAGACAGAGGGAGAGAGGGAGAGAGAGAGAGAGAGAGAGAGAGAGAGAGAGAGAGAGAGACAGAGAGAGACAGAGAGAGACAGAGAGAGAGAGAGAGAGAGAGAGAGAGAAAGAGAGAGACAGAGAGAGAGAGAGAGAGAGAGAGAGAGAGAGAGAGAGAGAGAGAGAGACAGAGACAGAGAGAGAGAGAGACAGAGACAGAGACAGAGAGAGAGGTCAGAGTCTGTGCTGGCAGATCCCCAGCCGAGAGAGAGATGGATTTATCCTTGTTCTACCCAAGACTTAGCCTCCACAAACAAGGCTGAAATTCCAGACATAATTCTGTTATTCAAATGGAAGAAGAGTTTGATAGCTATGCTAATGACTTTTATCTGTGAAAACATAACTAATAGCTTGGTTTACATTTGCCTACATTTATGAGCATAATTTTAGCATGTAATTTTATTGCACAATAAAACATGATACCGCATTAGTCTTCTTTACAAAAAGGAAAAAAAAAAAGGAGGCTACCTTGGAGTGATCCCAGAGCAAACCTGGAAATGGCAGAATCATTTTAGAATTTTGACCCTATGGAATTAATAAAAAGAGATTCCCAGTTAACAATTAATTGCCCTGGGCTATTTCCTGTAGGCATCATATTTGGTGGAAATGCTGAAAATACGCTGCATAATTCATTGGGCAGCATTGATTGCTAGAGATTGTTTTTCTGACTCCGTTATTCTTATGGGTAAATTGGATTGAATGAACATAATCTTTCTTAGATGGCATCAAAAGGATTTCTCAGTGCCTCTTTGGTGCTATGCACATTAACACAGGATGAGGAGGCAGTTGGCCACAGCCTCTTGTGTTTTATGGAGGACCTAATCTCGGGGAAGTAATCAGATCATACCCCGAAGGAATCTGAAAAAGGGCTGAACAGGAAAAAGTAGATATTACAAGGTATAGGGTGGTGTAATGAATGGAATGCTGGGCTTGGGGCCAGGAAGCCCTCCATTCACATACCACCCCCGACACTCATTAGCTGTGTGACAGAGGACAACTCACTTAACCTATTTGAGCCTCAGTTTCCTTATTTGTAAAACAGGGATAACAATACTTGTAGTCTCTACCTCACAGAGCGTGGCCTTGAAGGGAAGGAGATTTGTGAGAAAGGAGCACACTATTAAGCGATTACTGTGTGTGCTAAGCCCTGGAAATACAAAGAAAAGAATACACAAAATCCCTGCTTTCAAGGAGTTCACATTGAATGGGAGAAACAACACGAAAACAATTATGTATGTACAAGATATATACAGAGTATTACTTTTGAGTCATTTCAGTTGTGTCTGACTTCTTGTGATCCCATTTGGGGTTTTCTTGGCAAAGATACTAGAGTGGTTTGCCATTTCCTTCTCCAGCTCATTTTACAGATGAGGAAACTGAGGTAAATAGGGTTAAATGGTTTGCCCAAGATCACACAACTAGGAAGTGTCTAAGGCCACATTTGAACTCAGGAAGATGAGTCTCCCTGACTCCAGGCCCAGCGCTCCATCTGCCTTGTTGCACCTACATTCAGAGCAGACGAAGGGCACGGGCAATGGAGTCTGGGGTGGAACTGGGAAAGGATTCCCACAGAAGATAGGAGTTGAGCTCCATCTTAAAAGGGGCCCAAGAAACCAGGAGGTAGAGGTGAGACCATTCTGTACATGGGAGACAGCTAGTGAAAAGACACTGAGTCAGGAAATAGTGCATTCTGTGAAAGGAAAAGCAAGAAAGCCCATGTTGCCAGATGGTAGAGGATGTGAAAAAGAATAAAATATATGAAGATTAGAGAGGCAGAAAGAGGCCAAGCTGGGAAGGGCTTTAAATGACAAATAGCTTTGTCTTTTTTTTTTCATATTTCATCTTGGAGCTAAGGGGAGAGGGCACTGTATTTGTTGTATGATATTGTGTGTATGGGGGAGTGATATGGTCCGATTTATACTTCAGGAAAATCCCTTTGGCAGCTGAATAGAGGAGGGACTGAAGTAGGGGAGAGACTCGAGGCAGGGAGGTCAGATGGAGGGAGGGCTACATTGCCAGAGGGGCAGCTATGTAAGTAGAGAGAAGAGTTTCTATATGAGATACGCCAAGAAGGTAAGAAATGGCAAGTTTGGACAGCTGTTTGGATATGTGGGGTGAGTGGAGGTGAAGAATCAAGGAAGACATCAAGGTGGTGATACAGAAGTATATACAGAGTATATGGTCTAATTTGATTAGGAAGTGAAGGGGAAGACTATTTAACAAGCTTAGATTGGTTTGCTAGAACCAGATTGTGGAGGACCTTACAATACATTTAAAAAGTCTGTTCTTTATTCTATCTGCAATAAATAAGGAACCAGTACAAGTATTTTTTTTTGGGGGGGGTTACATGGTCACACTTTGTGACAAAGGCGGGGGCATTTCAGCAGCTATTCAAAGGATGAATTAGAGAGGGGGGAGGGCCCAGAGATGGAAAGACAAGTTAGGAAGCTATTACAGCTGTTCAGCCAAGAGGATATAAGCACCTGAACCAGAATGGCAGCTATGTGGGTAGGGAGCAGAGAGCAGATATGAGAGATACTGCTGAAGGAGAATTATTAAGATCAGGCAACTGATCAGCTATGGGCAGTGAGGGACAAGGAAAGAGCCAAAGAAAACTCCGAGGCTCTGAGCTCAGATGGCTGGAAGAATGGTGGTGAGGGATAAGATAAGGGAAGTGAGAGAAGCTATGTTCGTCCTGGCCACGATGAATGCGGGCGTAGGGAAGACATCCAGGTGGAGGTGGATTCTACTCAAAACTTGAAAATTATAAATGTCCACACAAAGTCAATCATTTCATCCATATACCCCACTACTCTCCCTCAGGTACCCAAGACTCCACCCAAACTTTGTTACATAGGCTTATTTCCCACCTCCATAACGTTTCCTCTTATAGTTCCTTTCCCTGGGGCCCAGCAGGAGAAGCCACAACTAGGAAACTAGGGACCTTCTCTTCCCCTTTGATTGCCCCATTGCCCAGTTTCCACCAGTCAGTGGACATTAGTTTCCAGGTGGAGGCCATCCTTTCTCACCTGTACCACTCTCTGTAGTAAGAGAGAGAGAAAGGCTCCATTCCAACCATTGGACCCACTACTCTCATCCATAAAGTTATCAGTCTGAAATCATCTGCACTACTGCTGCTCTCCAGGTTCCACTGAGTCTTACCATCTGCTCTATCATTTTACCCTCCTATAAAGATTGTCTCCACTAAATAAAATCTGAGCTTCTTGAGATCAGAAACTTTTTGTATCTCCAGAGCTTAGGGTAGTGCTTGGCACATAGTAAGCACTTAAATGTTCTGTATTTTATCCAGACTCTCCTCCCTCCTCATCCTTCAAGGACCAGTTCACATGTTACCTCCTCCATAAATCTAATCTGATTCCCCCTCCCCAACCCTGGGAGAAGTCATTTCTCCAGCTTCCAAAAATCTTTGTTTAGCCTCTTCCTTTACACCTCATGCCATCTTGTATTTTTGTTATCATATATAAGTGTAAGTTCCATGGAGGCAGGGCTGAGTTCACAGTTTCCTTTTTCTCTTTTCGCCATTCTCAGGAAGTTCGTGATGCACCGTAGGTTCTCAGTAAATAGTAATTGAGTGTGTTTATTGAATGAATGCATCTACTCTCAGGAAATAGCTCCTAACTTCCATTAACATCATTATCTTTCCTTAAATGAAAGATACAAGCTAAGCGAAAGAAGGAAGGAAGGAAGGAAGGAAGGAAGGAAGGAAGGAAGGAAGGAAGGAAGGAAGGAAGGAAGGAAGGAAGGAAGGAAGGAAGTGGAGACAGGGGGTGTGGAGGAGAAGAAACCTGAGGTATCATGTTAAGCTCTCAATGCTGCCATTTAAGAACGCTGAGCATCTAGAACACCATGCCCTGAAAAGAGTAGCCAGGGTAGTGAGGAGACTAGAGATGATATCATGTGAATATCTATTGACAAAGTTAGGATGCTTACTCTTCAAAAGAGAAGATAGAAGGAACCAGGTGATTGTCTTTAAATAGCTGAAGGATTATGGGAAAGATGGAATCAATCTGCCTTTCATTATGTCAGAGGGAAGAATTTAGTACACTGGAGAAAAGTGGCATTGAGATGGATTTTGATCAATGTAACAAAAAACTATTCTTTCAAAGTGTCTCAAATTGGAATGGGTTTCCTTAGGAAGTGACCAGTTCCCCATTCTGGAAGCCTCCAAATGGAGACCTTGGAGACCTATCCCTTCTGCTCTCTGGACCTCAATGACCATCTTTGTAAAATCACACCTCTAAATTCCATGACGTTATGGCCCTATGATGAGTTTACCCTTAAATACTGTTAAGCAATTGAATACACCCAGATTTAGCATTGAAATGACTACAAAATAAAGGACAGCCTAGACTTGGTCAGTTCTACCAAATGCAACAACAATTCAATTCAATAAACATTTACCAGGTGCCTACTATGTGCCAGGGACTGTGCTAAGTGTTATACAGACATCAATGTAACCACCTTTGTAGGGAGATGACCAAGAACAAATAAACAGAAAGATTTCAGGACATTGGCCAGCTCTGTCAGGTTCCAGATGTCAAAAAATGGACTTAGGTCACAAATGCCTGGAAACCTAGATTACTCCTGTATTCCTTGGTTCTTCCCCATTTGGCTGCTTTCTAGACCTGAAGGAGGCTATGGAGCCCCTTTCAGATCCTGGGTGTGTGTGTGTTGTGTGTGTGTGTGTGTGTGTGTTGTGTGTGTGTGTGTAAAATGTGTACATGTATGTGAATCTGCAAACTCTTTGCTAACCCTCTGTAAATTCCTATGAAAGCAATACTTTTAGGTGAAGTAATTCCAGTATTCCCATTTGTTTATTATTTCTAAAAAGTGCTGTAAGCCCCCTGAGGTCAAGAATTAGGTCTCACTTTCTCCCACAGCCCAAAGCATAGCATGGAGCACATGATAGAGGTTCAGGACATGTTTGTACAAATGAGTAGATGAATGATTATTGACTGAATAAATAAATGTTGTTGTTTGTCCTTCATTCTTTTTTTAATTTATTTTATTAATTTATTTTGATTTATCAACAATCACTTCCATATGTTTTTGAATTTAAAATTTTTCTCCCGCTTCCTCCCCACCACCCTCCCCAAGACGGTGCATTTACATTCCTATTAAACATATTTTCACATCAGTGAATTTGTAAGTAAAAATTAAAACCAATAGGAGGAACCATCAGAAAGAAGAAACAAAACTCAACAGAAGAGAAAAAAAGATAGTGATTCAACTTCCATAGTTCTTTCTGTGGATGTGGATAGCATTTTCCATCACGAGGCCTCTGGAGATGTCTTAGATCCCTGAATTCCTGAGAAGGGTTAAGTTTATCAATACTAGTCATCGCACAACATGGCTGTTATTGTGTACAACGTTCTCTTGGTTCTGCTCATTTCACTCAGCATCAGACCATACAAGTCTTTCCAGGTTTTTCTGAAATCAGCCTGTTCATCATTTCTCATAGCACAATAGTATTCCATTACATTCCTATACCACAACTTCCTCAGCCATTCCCCAGTTGATGGGTATCCTCTCAATTTCCAATTCTTTGCCACCACAAAGAGCTGCTATAAATATTTTTGTACATGTGGGTCCTTTTCCCGTTTGTATGATCTCTTTGGAATATAGCCCTAGAAGCGCTGTTTCTGGGTCAAAGGGTATGCACATTTTTATAGCCCTGTGGGCATAGTTCCAAATTGTTCTCCAGAATGGTTGGATCATTTCACAACTCCACCAACAATGTGTTAGTGTTCCAATTTTACCACATCTTCTCCAACATTTATCATTTTCCTGTTTTGTCATGTTGCCCAATCTGATAGGTGTGATGTGGTACCTCAGAGTTGTTTTGATTTGCATTTCTCTAATCAATAATGATTTAGAGCATTTGTTCATATGACTATAGATGGCTTAAATTTCTTCATCTGAGAACTGTCTGTTCATATCCTTTGACCATTTACCAGTTGGGGAATGGCTTGTATTCTTATAAATTTGTCTTAATTCTCTATATATTTTAGAAATTGGGCCCTTATCAGAGAGATTGGTTGTAAAAATTCTTTCCCAGTTTTCTACTTCCTTCCTAATCTCGGTTGCATTGGCTTTGTTTGTGCAAAAACTTTTCAATTTAATGTAATCAAAATTATCCATTTTGCTTTTCATAATGTTCTCTATCTCCTGTTTGGTCATGAATTCTTCTGTTCTCCATAGATCTGATAGGTAAATTATTCCTTGTTCTCCCAGTTTGCTTATAGTATCAGCCTTTATATCTAAATCATGAACCCATTTTGACTTTATTTTTTGTATATGGTGTGAGATTTAGGTCCATGCCTAGTTTCTGCCATACTCTTTTCCAGTTTTCCCAGCAGTTTTTTTCAAAGAGTGGGTTCTTATCCCAGAAGCTGGGGTCTTTGGGTTTATCAAATAATAGATTACTACAGTCATTGACTACTGTGTCTTGCATAGTTAATCTATTCCATTGATCCACCACTCTATTTCTTAGCCAGTAATAAGCAGTTTTGATGATTGCTGCTTTATCATACAATTTAAGATCTGGAATTGCTAGGCCACCTTCCCCTGCATTTCTTTTCATTAGTTCCCTTGATATTCTGGACCTTTTGTTCTTCCAAATGAATCTTGTTATTATTTTTTTCTAACTCTATAATATAATTCTTTGGTAGTTTGATTGGTATGACACTGAATAAGTAAATTAGCTTAGGTAGGATTGTTATTTTTATTATATTAGCCTGGCCTACCCATGAGCAACTGATGTTTTTCCAGTTATTTAGATCTGATTTTATTTGTGTGAGAAGTGTTTTGTAATTGTGTTCATAAAGTTCCTGGGTTTGTTTCAGGAGGTAGACTCCTAACTATTTTATAATGTCTACATTAAGATTAAATGGAATTTCTCTTTCTATCTCTTGCTGTTGGGCTTTGTTGGTAATATATAGAAATGCCAATGATTTATGTGGGTTTATTTTATAGCCTGCAACTTTGCTAAAGTTGTTTATTATTTCAAGTAGTTTTTTACTTGATTCTCTAGGATTCTCTAAGCATATCATCATGTCATCTGCAAAGAGTGATAACTTTGTTTCTTCTTTGCCTAATACCTTCAATTTCTTTTTCTTCTCTTATTGCTAAAGCTAATGTTTCCAGTACAATATTGAACAACAGTGGTGATAATGGACATCCTTGTTTCACCCCCAATCAAAATGGAAATGCTTCTAGCCTGTCCCCATTACATATAATGCTTGCTGAAGGTTTTATATAGATGCTATTTATTATTTTAAGGAAGGTTTGTCCTTCATTGTTGAAGAGGACCATGACATCAGGAGGCCAGTGCCATAACTTGAAAGTGAATTGGATTTAAGTGAGGCAAGGCTGTGAAAGATCACCAGCCTCACTTTCTCCTCCGGAGCCATCTGGGTCTGGTGGCCAGATATAGATCAGGATGGCTGGAAATAGCCCCTGACTGACTGAGTGAATGAATGAACAAAGGCACAGAATAGCGGAAACAGCATTGAAGACCAAGTTCTTAATCCCAGTCCTACAATTTGCTTCTAAGCTGAAATTGTTTTCATTGGTAAAATAGGAATGGGACTATTTGTTTACCTACCAGAAGGGCTGAGAGAAACTCTGTAAATCAGATGCTGCTCTCAGAGAAATGCCATCTATGATTCAGATGAATGACTGTGGAATGCATGACAGCATGGATGTGAACTGGAACATTAGTGGACCCTCGACAATGACTCATGTGCTCCAAATCCTGGCCACAACACTTACTAACTATGTGAATCTAGACAAGTTATTCTTCCTCAGTTATTACTGAACCCCAGTTTTCTCATCTGAAAAAATTAGGTATCAAGTTTTGTGATGGAAGGGTCCTTATAGGTCATTTGATACTGCTAGGTGGTGCAGTGGGTAGAGAGCTCGGCTTGGAATAAGCCCTGCCTAAGATACTTACTGGCTGCGTGACCTTGAACAAGTCACTTTACTTCTATCTGCCTCAATTTCCTCTTCTGTAAAGTGAGAATAATAGCACCTACCTCCCAGGGTTATTGTAAGGATGAAATAGATAAGATATAGAAATCATTTTGCAAACCTTAAATTGTAACGTAAACTCTAGCTCTTACTTAGTGCAATCCCTTCATTTACAGGTGGGGAAGCTGAGGGCAAATCCATTAGCCTATGACACATGGGCCGGGATCCTAAGCCCAGGCCACAGACCCCAATGTGAGACTTCTCATGGGGCACCTTGCTAATAGTAACGCCCTTGCTCCCTACCTCACTGATCCATTGTTCTTTCTAAACCCTTAACTCATCACAGAGGTGTGAGCTGTTACTCCTCTATTCTCTTTGTGATAATATACACCTTGATCACTTAAAATAGACCTGTCCCCAGGGAAGAGACCAGGAGCAACAATCAGACTGAGACAGGAAGCTGCTAATGAAAGACAGGACATTTTATAGGGAGGTTGGGTTTTTTTTTTTTTAAGAGGAGATAAGATAGTCTGTTGGGCATGTGGCAAAGAGCTCTTCAGAGAAGCCTATGGGGGCAGGGAAGTGAGGAGCACACCCCCTTCCTATCCTTGGCCACATGGATTTAGTACTGGCCCTGGGTTTTGAAGATTCATGTCTTAATGGCTTTGTAAAAGCCATTTTCAACGCAGGCTCCCCAATTACCAATGAGTCCAGAAACTTCCCACTGTCAGCTCCTTTTGGGACGCACCATGTGGCTCTAAGTTATCTTTTATTTTTTTAAACTGGCTTTTGTCTTTGGTCTTTTGTTCAGCCACTGCTTGGCAATTAACTCCTTTTGTGCTGTGGGGGGTATATGGCAGGGACCCTCCAATGCCCCTAATGACCAGCACTCTGGCTCCCGCTGGGTCCCCCCCCCCCCCCGAGTGTTAATGGTCTTAAAACCCTCTAACAACAATGCTTCCAGTCACTTTGAGCCTCTTATCTTGAACACTGGGCAAGGTTTTGTGTTAAAAAAAAAAAAAAGAAGACTCAGTTTGGGTGGGGGAGGGAAGCCAATGGGAAAGGAAAAAGGGAGAAGGATGGTTCGGTCTGGTGCGCCTAAAAGGAACAGGCCCAGAGAGTCTTCATTCTCTGCCACCAAACTTTAGAGGATTTAAAGTTTTCCAAGTACTTTCCCCCTACCACTCTGTGAGGCAGGGCATTCCATTCTGTGCCATTAGTCAGACTTCACAAAGGAGGAAACTGAGGCTGAAAGGGGGGAAACAAATAACCCAGTCACATTGGTCAAAGCTTACAGAACCAATTCTCCCACAGTCAGTCCCCGGGTAGGATTCATTCGCTGAAGTTATCTGTCTTTTAATAAATTTTAAGTTCAGTCTTTAGTTCCTAGGATGGACAGACAAACCCCCTGAACAGAGCTAACAATCTCCTGGGAATCAGTCGAAGGGACACGTGTTCCAGAAAATGGAATTGTTTTAGGCCTTCATGGTAAAACTCTAAAGTAGGAGCTCTTTACTGTGTGTGTGTGTGTGTGTGTGTGTGTGTGTGTGTGTGTGAGAGAGAGAGAGAGAGAGAGAGAGAGAGAGAGAGAGAGAGAGAGATTCAGAGATTCAGAAAGAGAGACAGAGACTCAGAGAGACAAAGAGAGACAGAGAGAGACAGAGAGAGAGATGGGGGAGGGAGGAGAAGTAAGAGAGGGAGGGGAGAGAGAGAGAGAGAGAGAGAGAGAGAGAGAGAGAGAGAGAGAGAGAGAGAGAGAGAGAGAGAGAGAGAGATGAATCCCTTCAGCTTTCTGGCAAAGTCTATGGCCCCATTCTCATAATCATATTTTTAAACATAAAAAATAAAATACATACGATTACAAAGGCAATAGTTACCAAAATATTTTTTTTAACCTAAATTCAAAGCCCAGGTTAAGAACCTCTGCTCTAAAGTATATGAATGCTCTCTCTGTAAGAGAAGGGTATAATGAATACTAATTCATGTCTTTCTAGGGTTTTAAGGATTACAAAGCACTTTCCTCCCAACGATGCTGGGAGGCATATAGTACAAATTTTATTCTCATTTTCTAGCCAAAGAAGCAGACTCTAAGAGGTAATATGACTTGTCAGATATTGGAGCTAGGAGTTGTCCTCTGTCTCTCCTGTAATTCAAATATATCCCTTCTAGCTCTAGTCTGAGTCCATGCTCCTTCTCTCGTGCAGTCAGGGAGGGCTCTGAAGCAGGAAAAAGATAATCCTAGAGTCCTCGTCAACCACCTTTGGAGTTCTACGCTCGATTTGGGGGCCACATTTCAAAAAGCATGTTGACAAGGTAGAATCTGGTCCAAAGAATCATGAGATCACAGATTTAGGGGTAGGAGACATGGTAGAGGCTGAGTCAGATCCCCTCATTTTAGAGAAGAGAAAAATAAGGCTGCAGAAGAGGGGAAGTATTATGTGATTGCCTTGAATCATACAGCTAGTGAGTATTTGAGGTAGCAGTTGAATCCAAGTCTTCCTGACTCGAAGCCCAGTGCACTGTCTTCTAAACTATGACGGCTCTCCTTGGAGCATGACCAAATGATGAGGGGACCCAAAATCATGTCATACAAGGGTTACTTCGATTGGGCTGTTCAACCTAGAGGGGTACAGACTACAAGTGAGTGATAGCAACGGGGACATGATAATTGCTGTCCTCAAATATTATAAGGACTGTGAAGTGGACGAGTAATTCGACTTGCTCTGCCAGTTCTAGGAAGGAAAACTAGGAGTAATGAGTTAACAGGGAAACTGCTTAGAGCACTGGGATAAGAATCCGGAGGACTGAGTTAAAATTTGGCCTCAGACACTTAATAGTTGTGTGACCCCAGAAAAGTCACTTATCTGCCTCAGTTTCTCCAACTGTAAAATGGGGATAATAATAAGATCTATTCCCCAGGGTTGTCATGATGATCAAAAGAGATATTTTTCTTGTAAAGTGCTCAGAATATTGTCTGGGATATAGTAGGTGATTAATATATGCAAATTCCCTTCCCCTTCCCTTCAGGTCAATATAAAGAACATATATGTGTGTGTGTATGTATATACATATGTATATGTATATATGTACATATAGAGAGAGAGAGAGAGAAAGGAAGAGATACTTAAATAATATATAAAGACATATGAAGAAAATATAAAGAAATATGTAAAGAAAAACTTTCTGGTACTAAGAGTTGTCAAAAAATGAAATGAGGTACCGTGGGAGTAATGAATAAAGTGTAATGGCTTTGAGGGCAGGGACTGTTTCTCAATTAGATTGCTGTGCATCTCAGTACTCGGCATGGGGTGGGTGCTCAATAATTCTTTGTTGAATTAAATCAAAGAAAAAAAAATGTTAGGACCATTTAAGGATTCACACCGAAGCTCAGCTCCCATGACCAGATTTACCAATACAGATAGATGGCTTAGAGTATGGAATAAAGCACTGACCTCAAAACCAAGAAGACGAGGGTTCAAGTCTGGCCTGTAACATGTACTGGCTGAATAACTCTGGACAATTTTCTTAATCTCTCAGAGCTCTGGGTAATTGTCTAAGGCTATAAATCACAGATTGAGGTATTTGAATGTGACAGAACACTATCGTGTTGTAAGAAATGGAAGGAATAGTTTTAGAGAAACCTGACACTTTCATAAAGAGATCAGAACCAAGAGGACAATGCATGCAATGACAATTTACATGTCATTATAAAAGGGAACAATTTTGAAAGACTTAACAACTCTGATTAACACAACCATTAGCCCCAGCTTCAGAGCACCAGTAATGAAGAATGTTACCCACTTCTTCAGATCATGCATTCAAGATGCAGTTATGAACATGCATTTTTGGATACGGCCAATATGGGGATTTGTTTTGCTTGATTATGTATATATTACAAGGGTTTTCTTTTTATTTTTTTCTTTCTCATTTGAGAGCAGGGTAGAAGATGGAAGTGAAAAAACAATTTGTTAAACAATTAAATTAAATTAAACATCTGTTTGTTAAACAATTAAATTGATGGTTTGTTAATTGAAAAATTAACAGTTTTTTTCATTTTTAATTGATTTTTAAAAAGACTGAGTTTCAAAGAAGGCACCAAATTACATTTGCAGAGAGAGTTTCCTCACTTGGCATTTCCTACGCCAATGAAATCTCATTTCTAATCCTTATCCTATCAGTGGAACTAGAGCATTAAGCTGTGTGTACCCCATGTGTCAACAAGTCCTCCTAATACTCAAGCAGGAGACTGAACAAGGGACCACCTGATAAGGGGTCATCTCCAGGGATGGAAAGCTCATGAACTTTCTAAGTAGCCCAGCTTGGTATTTGAGAGCCCTAGTACTTAAGAAGTATTCCCTTCCATCAAGAAGAAACCTAACTCTAAAATGAGTCATGACCTTTAATAGTGACTACAATCTTAATGGTAATAATAATAATAATAATAACAACAACAATAGCTATCATTTATATAAATAGTGCTTTAAGGTTTGCACAGTGCTGGAGGCCAGCACCTGGTAGTGGGCCCCTAACCCCGTGAGATTACCACACCCCAAGCAGCTTGTTCCGGGACAAACCGTACCATAACGTGTTCCTGTCAGGGCTAACCGCAAGATGTCGCCACACCGCCCCTGGAAAGTCCCGGAGGCCCATTTTCCCCTTTTGCCCCTCCCCGCTTTTGCCCTATATAAGCTTGTAACGCTCAAAAATAAAATTAGACCTTGCCTACCATCCTTTTGGTCTCACTCCTCCTTTTCACCCATTCCCTTCAGCCAGGGTCCTCCTCGACCCCCCACGTATACTGGCCCTGCAGGTCGGGGCAAGTGGCGCCCAACGTGGGGCTCGAGGTTCGGACTTCTGCCAGGCGGACCAGCATTGAGAAACGATTCGTCGCGACCCCCTCCTTCTCATCGCTCATGAAGAGCCCCTGCGTTTTGGTAAGTTGAGTTTTCGTCCGCCTCATTCTAATCATGGGTTCCAACCTTTCTAAGGAGCAGGTCTTTATCCAAGACCTTAAGCATGCCCTTAAGGAGAGAGGAGTTAAAGTTAAGAAAAAGGACCTTTTGAAATTCTTTCTTTTTGTAGATGAGGTCTGCCCTTGGTTTATGGTTACCGGCCCAGATATTCATCCGGGAAAGTGGCAGAAGGTCGGGAGAGACCTCAATAGAAAGTTGCAAACTGAAGGGCCAGAGGCGGTCCCTCCCTCGGCTTTTTCTTACTGGGGTATCATCAGAGACATAGTGGAATCTGCCCCTGGGGACCCAGGCAAGCGCCAACTCCTTTCGGTGGCAGAGTTTTGTTTACGCCCCTTGTCGCGGGCAGCTTCTGTTAAATCGCTACAGCGCCCTTTATCACGAACCGCCTCTACAAAGTCATTAGAATCAGTGGGAAAAAGTCCCCCTAGACCCCCCTCCGTGGTCATTACCATTCCGCCGGAACCTCCAAAGCCTCTTTATCCTCCCCTCCCTGTGGAAACGGTCCCGGCTACTGAACCTTTAACACTGCCTATAATTGCAAAACACAAAACTCCTCCTTTAGGAGATCCTGACCCTGATACTCTAGATCCCGGGGACGAGGCGGAACTGGAGGAAGAAGCCGCCCGATATAATAACCCGGACTGGCCCATAACTCCCCAGTACCTACCCCCTCCCTACATATCCCAGACTTGCGCTCCTGCGCTTTTGCCCCCCATTCCCACTTCCTCAGCCCTCACATCCGCCAGAAGTCAACTCTCCACTCAAGTTAAGGAGCTCCGAGAAGTCTTAGATCTACAAAAGCAATATGCACAACTCTCTTCGGAACTGAGTTCCCTGCAACACTCCCTCCAGAATTCTGTCATTTTTTCCCCCAATAGGTCGCAGTTACATCAGAAACCCCTGAAAAAGATCAGAGCCAGTGCTAGAGATAGAAAATCTAACAAGGCACAGCCCATGATATTCCCTGTTATGACCCGGTCTCGTCAGCCTGACTCCTCACACAACGACCCCAAGGAAGTTTCTGCCAGTGAAGGGGAGGGAGATGAAGAAAGTGAGGAAGAAGGGGAAGAGGACGAGGGAGAGGGGGAGGGACAGGATAGTGGAAAAATAGAAGAAGAGGAATGGGCAATTGGAAAAAAGGAAGGACAGCGGTTAGAATATAGGAGATTGCAGTTCAAAGGGATTAAGGATCTTAACGCCGCCGTCAAGTCCTATGGTCCTAACGCCCCGTTCACCCTCTCAGCTCTTGAATCTATGTCCCGCGGAGGATATCTCTTGCCGGCAGAATGGCTTCGTGTAGTACAGGCAGTCCTTTCAAGGGGGCAGTTCTTGACATGGAAAGCAGATTTCTTCGACCGCTGCCAATCCATGGCTACAGCCAACCAAAAATCCCCTGGCTCCCCCGCTTTAAAGTGGACTTATGAGAAGTTGAGTGGTCAAGGGAAATACGCAGAGGAGGCCAAACAACGCTGCCTCCCAATAGGCCTCTTGGCGCAAACCGCCAATGCTGCATTCGCGGCTTGGCGTGCCTTGCCCACTTCTGGATCCCCCCTTGCTCCGCTTAATAAGATCGTACAAGGAACTCAGGAAGATTTCTCTGAGTATGTTAGTAGGCTCTTGGAAGCAACTGAACGAACCTTAGGGCAAGAAGCGTCTAATGATCAGCTTGTGAGACGCTTAGCATATGAAAATGCTAACAATGCCTGTCGGTCTGCCTTACGCGGGAAGTGGAGAGATAAAACATTAGAGGAAATGATACGTATGTGCAGAGATGTAGATCCCTTCACTACCAAAATGTCCCAGGCCGTACATCTGGCCATAGGGGCAGCTCTCCAAACCGGGGACTCCCAAAAGGCATGCTTCCGGTGTGGTCAACCTGGCCATTTTGCCCGACAGTGCCCTAGTGCCCCTGACACTCCCTCCGCTCCAATCAGCAATAAGGCTTCCCAACCCTCCACCCTCTGCCCTCGGTGTAGGAAAGGGAAACACTGGGCAAATACCTGCCGCTCAACTACAGACGTTCATGGCCACCCTTTACAGGGAAACGGTCGGAGGGGCCAGCCCCGGGCCCCCCAGTCGACCCCTTTGTTCGGGCCTCGGGGATCAGCCAGTCCACACCCCACTCCACATCCCACTCTTCAGAGCCACTGCAGGAAGCGCAGGGGTGGACTTGTGTGCCGCCTCCACCTCAGTATTGACTCCCGAGGGTGGCGTCCATATTATTCCTACAGGCATCTTTGGCCCCCCGCCCCCTGACTTCTATTTTTTCATCCTTGGTCGCGCCTCCGCTACTATTAATGGCCTCATGATTCACCCCTCCATTGTGGATAGTGATTACACGGGGGAAATTCAGATACTTGCCTCAACCCTGAAAGGGCCCCTCACTGTCCGTCAGGGACAACGCCTTGCGCAGGCTCTCCCGCTCCCCCTACAGACTCCATACCCTGCTCTCGCCACTGTTAGAGGCCACTCCAAGCCTGGTTCCTCAGACATCTATTGGGTCCAGGCCATTTCCCAAGACCGCCCCATGCTTACGCTTTTTATTCAAGGCAGGCTTTTTGAAGGAATATTAGATTCAGGAGCTGACTCGACTGTTATCTCAAAAGACAGTTGGCCATCTTCGTGGCCCCTTCAACCATCCATGACACACTTGCAGGGCATAGGTCAATCCCACAATACCCTACAGAGCTCTCAATGGCTGCCTTGGCAAGACAAAGAAGGAAATAAAGGGACTGTTCGGCCTTTTGTGATCCCCGGCTTACCTGTCAACTTATGGGGAAGGGACATTCTTTCACAGATGGGGGTAATTATGTGCAGCCCAAATACCGTTGTGACCCGTCAAATGCTCTCCCAGGGATTTCTCCCAGGGCAAGGATTAGGCAAGAAAGGTCAAGGGCAACTGTCCCCATTGTTGCTGAAGGGAGAAAAGGACGAGCAGGCCTTGGTTGTGAGAGCCCAGATAATCAGAACCATTTTTCGTGAGGGCCACGGGTCCTCCTGCACTCCAGGCAGATAGGATCTCGTGGAGAAATGACCTACCCGTCTGGGTAGACCAGTGGCCCTTACCCAAGAAAAAACTGGAGGCAGCGCTTGCTTTAGTGCAGGAGCAACTAGCTGCAGGTCACATAGAACCATCTACATCCCCGTGGAACACGCCCATTTTTGTTATCCAAAAAAGATCAGGTAAATGGCGACTCTTACATGATTTACGGGCCGTCAATAAAACTATGATTCCTATGGGGGCCCTTCAACCTGGGCTCCCCTCCCCTGTAGCCATACCGCAAGATTTTTCTAAGATTACAATTGATCTTAAGGATTGCTTCTTTTCCATTCCCCTCCACCCTTCCGATTGTCAGCGCTTCGCTTTTAGTGTTCCTATTACCAATTGTGTGGGCCCTTCTCCGCGCTTTCAGTGGAAAGTTTTGCCACAAGGCATGGCTAATAGCCCTACGCTGTGCCAAAAATATGTTGCCCAAACAATTGATCCTTTCCGCTTGCAGTATCCCAAGCTTTATATTATCCATTATATGGACGATATCCTCCTTGCAGGACCAAATAATGAGGAATTGACTCAGGTATCACAGGAGCTCATTAAGGCGTTGGAATATCGGGGCCTTAATATTTCCCCTGATAAAGTGCAAACCTGCCCCCCCAGCTGTTCTTGGGATTTGAACTCTTGACGAATCGCATTCTCTCCCAGAAGGTTCGCCTACGAGTGAGTCACCTTTGCTCCCTTAATGATTTCCAAAAATTACTGGGAGAATTGAATTGGCTTCGGCCATATCTTAAGATCACTACAGGGGAACTGCGACCCTTGTTTGATATTCTTAAAGGAGACTCCGATCCAAATTCACCCCGCTCTCTCACGCCGGAGGCCCGTAAGGCCCTTGCCTTAATTGAGCAAGCCATTCATGAACAACATATTGGCTATTACGCTCCTCAAAAACCTCTTTGGTTCTTAATTTTTTCCACCGCTTTTTCCCCCACTGGATTATGGCAGGGACATCCGTTATTCTGGATTCATATGCCAGCCACACCTACAAAGATCCTTTCTTCCTACCCGCATTTAACGGCAGGGCTCCTGCGCCTCGGCCGAGAGGCAGCCCTTCGACTTTTTGGTCGAGAACCAGATCATATTGTTTGCCCCTACACTGCTTCGCAGATTCAATGGCTGCTTCAGAATGATGATGATTGGGCAGTTAATTGCATTTCCTATATGGGAGCTATAGACAATCATTATCCCTCAGATAAGCTCATTCAGTTCTTTCAGAAAACACCCGTGGTCTTCCCAAGGATCACCAAAGCGGAGCCCATAGAGAGCGCCCATTTGGCGTTCACTGATGGCTCCGCCACAGGGAAGGCAGCCTTTAGTGTTGATGGACAGGTCACCTCTTTTGACACCCCTTTCACCTCCGCGCAGCTGGTAGAGCTCGCAGCGGTCATTAAGGTTTTTGAATCTGTCTCGGGCCCCCTCAATGTTTATACTGATAGTTCCTATATTGCACAGTCAGTCCCTCTATTGGAAACCGTCCCGTATATCCGTCCCTCCACTAATGCGTCTCCTCTTTTTGCCACTCTTCAGCTTCTAATTCTCTCCCGCGATCACCCCTTTTTCATTGGTCATATTCGTGCCCATTCCGACCTCCCCGGTCCTCTTTCTGAAGGGAATGATCAGGTTGATCAAGTAACTCGTCGCATTCTGCTTGCTCTGTCTGCCTCCCCTGTTGAGGCTGCCACACAAGCCCACAAGCTGCATCACCTGAATGCCCATACGCTTCGTCTCAAGTTCCCTATAACCCGGGAACAAGCCAGACAGATTGTGAAACAGTGCCCTGGTTGCCTGACCCTCCTTCCTGAACCTCATAATGGCATCAATCCCCGAGGTCTTATCCCCGGGGAACTTTGGCAAATGGATGTCACTCACTATCCCCCTTTTGGTCGGCTTAAATATGTTCATGTGTCCATTGATACCTTCAGTGGCTTCATTTTTGCCACCCTGCAACCTGGAGAGGCCACCAAACATGTCATTAATCACCTCCTTAGTGCCTTGGCGGTCCTCCCGCAGCCCAAAATTCTTAAGACAGATAATGGCCCTGGTTATACCAGTTCTTCTTTCAGATCTTTTTGTACACAGTTGCATATTAAGCATGTTACTGGTATACCCTATAATCCTCAAGGGCAAGGAATTGTGGAAAGGGCCCATCAGACACTGAAAAACATGATCCTGAAATTACAATCAGGGAGGGAAGTTCTTTATCCCAGAGCTGGCAATGCCAAAACATTGCTCAATCACGCTCTTTTTGTTTTAAATTTTCTCACTCTGGACACTGCGGCAAAGAGTGCCGCAGACCGCCTTTGGCATTCCACTACGGCCCAAACCTACGCTCAGGCAAAATGGAAAGATCCCCTGCTTGGCAAATGGCAGGGCCCTGATCCTGTGTTAATCTGGGGCAAAGGCCATGCTTGTATTTATGACTCAAAGTGCCAAAATGCTAGATGGTTGCCTGAAAGGCTGATTAGGTTGATGGACAAGCCAGAAACTCATAATGCCGTCCAGGGAACCACACCCCCCTGAGACACCTCTGTTTTCTTTCTCTGTTTTACAGAAAATGACGATCCTCGTAATTTTCCTCCTGTTCCGTGGGAGCCACGGTGGTTTTCAATCTCCTGACCCAGTAGCGCTCAGCCGTGCCCTCTTTGGAAGCCCTTGTGACTGCGGCGGGGGCACGTTCACTGTCCGTCCCGCCACCTACACGCAAGAAGTGGACTGCGGGGAAAAGACAGCCTACCTCGCCTACCGTCATTCTATCACGGGCGTCTCCAAACCCAAGTGGGAATGCGTAAGGAAGCCCCGAGTTATCCCTCCGAATGGTGGCCAGCCCGGGCCTTGCCCCAGTGATTGCAACTACCTTGAGGCCTTGCACTCCACATGCTATAGTTCTACCCAGCAGTGCAGTGGCAGCTCAGGAACAGTCTATCTTACTACAATACAGGAAAGAGAATATGGTGGCTCCACAGGAGGGGACTGGGCGCATATAACTAGCCAAGGCCTACGTGGAAGTACCAATAAGTATGCTCAGGCTTCCTGTCGTAAAGAAAATATTGGAAAAAATGTCTGTTGGCCCCTTCATGCACCTGTCCATATCTCTGATGGGGGTGGCCCTACAGACCAAATTAGGGAACATGAGGTTAGGGAACGAATAAATGAAATAATTAAGAGTATGTATCCCCCCATCCATTACCATCCACTTGCACTGCCCAAACCCCGGGGAACGGACCTAGATGTCCAAACTTCAGAAATCCTTGAAGCAACACTTAAGGCCCTTAATTACTCTAACCCTGATTTGGCTGCCGATTGCTGGCTGTGTATGGCCCTTGGCACACCTATGCCCATAGCTTTGATGTCCAAATGGCTCCACATCCACAAATTGCACACTTAGTCCACCTTTTAAGGTACAACCTGTTGGTCTCCGCCCCTCTCCTTGTATCCAAGCCCCATTTCAGAATTCCACTGCTGATATTGATGTTGGTTTTGCTACCTTTGCTAATTGCTCTGAAGTCAAAAACTATACCTCACAGGAACCTCTCTGTCCCCTGCCGGGACAACTTTTCGCCTGTGGGGGAAATATGGCCTACTCTGCTCTCCCCAGAATTGGACAGGACTCTGCACACAAATTTCAATCCTCCCTGATATCGACATCATTCCGGGAGATGAGCCTGTCCCACTGCCCAGTTTTGATTATATTACTGGAAGACCCAAGAGGGCTGTTGCATTTATCCCCCTCCTTGTTGGCCTTGGGATTACAGGGGCACTCGCTACCGGCTCTGCCGGCATAGGAGTTGCTGTTGATTCATATACAAAACTATCCCATCAATTTCTTAATGATGTGCAAACCCTCTCGGGGACGATAAATGACCTTCAAGACCAAATTGACTCCCTGGCGGGAGTCGTTCTTCAGAATAGGAGGGGCCTAGATTTACTCACGGCAGAACAAGGGGGAATTTGCTTAGCCCTACAAGAAAAATGTTGCTTCTATGCAAATAAATCTGGGATAGTGCGGGATAAAATCAAAAAACTGCAAGAGGATCTGATTGAAAGACGCAGAAAACTTTTTGAAAATCCCCTCTGGAGTGGCTTGAATGGAGTCCTCCCATACCTCCTCCCTCTTCTTGGACCTTTAATTGGTCTCCTCCTACTTTTTTCTTTTGGACCTTGGGCCTTTACCAGACTAACCTCTTTCATTAAGACGCAGATTGAGGCTTCTCTTAAAAACACCGTCAATATCCATTACCACCAACTTGCTTCGTCAGAAGATCCTACTGATACCATGGAAGAGGGTCTCCAGTTCTCGAAGCTCGTGCATCCGGAATCTCGCTGCTCGCGGTGGTGGAGAAATATTAAGGATAAAAAGTGATCTGGCAGCTGTGAGAGAGCCCATGACGGGAATATTGAGGTCCCATGTTTCAAAAAAAGATCAGCGCGGCTGCAGTTGTTTCCCCATGACGGGAATAGAGTGAGGCCATGATGGGTTACATCGTGGGGTCCCCTCGCTTAGCCTAAGACAGGGACCACTGCCACTAATGCGCTTTGAACATGGAGGCCGACCTCATAGCCTAAGACAGGCCTCTCACCTGCTATTTTAAATACAAAATGGGGGACATGCTGGAGGCCAGCACCTGGTAGTGGGCCCCTAACCCCGTGAGATTACCACACCCCAAGCAGCTTGTTCCGGGACAAACCGTACCATAACGTGTTCCTGTCAGGGCTAACCGCAAGATGTCGCCACACCGCCCCTGGAAAGTCCCGGAGGCCCATTTTCCCCTTTTGCCCCTCCCCGCTTTTGCCCTATATAAGCTTGTAACGCTCAAAAATAAAATTAGACCTTGCCTACCATCCTTTTGGTCTCACTCCTCCTTTTCACCCATTCCCTTCAGCCAGGGTCCTCCTCGACCCCCCACGTATACTGGCCCTGCAGGTCGGGGCAGCACAGAGCTTTACAAATATTGTCCCATTCTGACCTCATAAAACCCTGAGAGGCAGAGATATTATTATCCCTATTTTACAGATTTAAAAACTGAAGCAGACTGAGGTTAAGTGACATCCCCAGGGGCACACAGCTAGTAAGTATCTGAAGCTGCGTTTGAGCTCAGCTCTTCCCAACTTCATTTCAGCTGTTGTCGTTCAGTCATTTTTCAGCCATGTCCAACTCTTCATGACCCTATTTGGGCTTTTCTTGGCAAAGATACTGGAGTGGTTTGCCATTTCATTTCCCAGCTCATTTTACAGATGAAGAAACTGAGGCAAACAGAATTAAGTTACTTGCCCAGGGTCACACAGTAAGTGTCTGAGGCCCGATGTGAATTCAAGTCTTTCTGACTTCAGGCCTAGTGCTCTATCCACTGTGCCATCTAGCTGCTCTCCTAACTTTATATCAAACATTTAATCCACTGTGTCACCTAACTGACTTGAAAGCAAAATGAGTCTTATTCCCTCTGTCTCTTATGGCCCTTTAGGTATTTGAAGATGGATATCATTTTGCCCCTAATTTTTCTCTTCTTCAAGCTAAGTATCTCCAGTTCCATCAACCAAACCCTCCTATGATCTGATCCCCAATCCTCTCCCCATCCTGGTCTCCTTCCTCTGGATGTCAAACAATTTGCCAATACCCTTTCAGCTCTAGATCCATGATTCTATTCCTTGAATTCTACATATTTGATATTTCTTATAAAACAAGTATATTCTGCTACACCCATTTAACACAATCTGCCCACCCATTCCCAATAGATGGTTATTCACCTTCTTTCATCTTCTTACTAACATAAAAGTGCTGCTACAAATATTTTGGTCTCTGTGGGACCTTTCCCTCTGCCTTTGTCTACTTTAGGGTAAATGTACCTCAGGGAGATTTCTGGGTCAAGGGGTATGAACAATTCAGTCACTTTTTATTCATAACTTCAAGGTTGTTTTACATAAAAAGCATTTAGACTAATTAATCATTTGCATTCTTGTCTTTCCAATGGGTCCTTTAATATTGTCTGTCATTTCCCATATTTGCCAGTTTGCTGAATTTGAGGCAAAATTACAATATTGTTTCAATTTGTCTTTCTCATATTATTTGTGATCTGAAGCATTTTTCATATGCAGACTCAAAAGATTTTGCAAAGTACCTTCTATCAACCCATACCTCTCCCATTGTGCATGTGACCAGTTGATTCTTTGAATTTGAGTTCAGGCTTTTATTTTTTTTTCCCCTATTCATTTTTCTCTTGCTGGTTTGAACCTATTGGTCTAGTCTGTCAAGATTTGAACTCAGGAAGATGAGCCTTCCTGACTCCAGACATGGCACTCTATCCACTGGGCTACCTTTGTATGGATTTTGTATTTACTTATCTATGTAGGTGTTGGTTTCTCTCCCCTTCTTCCAGTAGAATATAAACCTATTGAGGGCAGAGGCTGGTTTGCTTGGCTTTTGGAATTCCCAATGCCTGGCACAGAGTAGGTGCACAAAATAAATGCTTGCTGAATTCCATAGAGCATGGAAGGGAGCTCACAAAGAAACCAGAAAGATGCGTATGTGGTGCTGTAGGCATTGTCTGGTGGGAGCAAGTTTAGGGATATGCTCAGAGTATGACAGAACAGACAAAGCACTGATCCCTGGACTGGTTAGACCATTGAAGAAGAGAAAGTCGTGTCCCTAATGCAATAAAAATAGTACTGTTTGGCAAGGATAAAAATAGGACACAGACCCATAGGGAGATTTAACAATGAAATCCTAAATGAGTAGGTCAAAGAACAAATCAAGGAAAAAATAATCATGTGAAAGAAAATTATAATGATGAAACAACATACCAAAACTTCTGGGATGCTGCTAAAGCAGTCCTCAGGGGAGAAATTATGTATCTAAAAAATACATTAACAAATAGAAAAGGAGAAGATGAATGAAATGAATATGCATTTTTAAATAGGAGAATACCTTCATAAAATACTCAATGTAACAAAAGACCAAATAGAGATTTCAAATGATCTAATTTCAGGAGAAAAAACAGGAACTAACTAAAGGAACTACCAAAAAGGGGTAAGGTGACTGGAACAAAAAATGAAAGCCAAAAATCTCTTGATCCTGATGGATTCACAGAAGTCAAACTTTTAAAGAATAATTAGCACCAATATTACACAAAAATATTCAAAACCATATAGTCAACTCAATAGAAGCAGAAAAAGCCTTTAACAAAATACAAGACTTGTTAATGCTAAAAACCCTACAAAGTATAGGCATAGAAGGATATTTTTAATACCATAAAAGCATCTAAATAAATAAATTAGAAGCTTTCCCAATAGGCATAAAAGTAAAGTAGAGATGCCCATGGTCTATGATATTGTTTGATATATAATTTTAGAAATGCAAGCAATGGCAATAAGAAAAGAGGGAGGTGTAAAGAGAAGTAAACAAGAGACAAAATTCTTCCTCTTTGCTGACAACATGAATCAGAAAAGATACTAATGGAAAAAACTAATAGCTTCAGCAAAATAGCTGTTACAAAATAAAGTGACAAAAATGAACCACATTTCTATATAATAATAACAAAATCCATGTTAGAATAATATTATATTTATATTACATTTATCCATATTAAATTCAATAACTGGAGTAAAAACAAAATACACCAATAAAAATGTATATTAAAAACTAATGAAGTCAGGAAGAGGCAGGAACTGAACAGATTCATTTAGAAGAAGTCTATGCTGAGGACAACACAATCTTTAAGAAAATCAATTTTCAAGATACTACCAAGAGGAGAATATATTGAAAGAATGGAAAAAAATCATGTACTTTAAGTAGATTTCATGAAACCCCAGGATTTAGAGCCAAAAGTTATTTTAGCAGGACCATTTCTATATGAATCTCATCCAAATGATCAGAAAAAGATGCTGCTGCTGCTGCTGCTGCCACTGCTGCTGCCGCTGTAAAAGAGGGGGGAGAAGAGAAGGAGAGGAGGAGGAGGAGGAGGAAGAAAGAGAAGGAGGAAGAGGAGGGGAGGAAGAAGAAAGAGAAGGGAGAGAAGGAAGAGAATATTTCATTATCTATAAAATTAGTGCCTCTAACGTCCCTTCCTGCCGTTCATCTATGCTCCTATGTAGTTTTTCAGAGTTTGCACAGCAATCTATATTATTTGATTTATCCTCACAACAAGTCTGTAAGATAAATGCTATAATTCTCATTTTTAAAATAAGATAACTGAGACTCAGGGAGATTTTTGACATTCTTTTTCATAAGATTTTGAGTTCCAAATTTTCCTCCCTCCCTCCATTTCTTCCCCCCTCCCCAAAATGGCAAGCAATCTGATACAGGTTATACATGTGCAATCATGGAAACTTATTTCCACATTAGTCATGTTGTGAAAGAAGGAAGAGAACAAAAAGAAAAAGCCACAAAAAAACCCCCAAAAGTGAAAATAATACGCTTCAATCTGCATTCAGATGCCATAGTCCTGTCTCTGGATGTGGATAGCATTTTCCATCATGAGTCTTTTGGAGTTGTCTTGGATCATTGTATTGCTGAGAAGAGCAACGTCAATCATAGTTGATCAATGCACAGTGTTACTGTTATTGTGTACAATGTTCTCCTTGTTCTGCTCACTTTACTCAGCATCAGTTCATGTAAGTCTTTCCCGGTTTTGACTCGGAGAGATTGAGTGCTTGCCAAAGGGGCTCACAAGTAGACAATGTCTGAGGCAGGATTGAAGTCCTAATGGTCTTTGTCAATGGACAGGCAGGTGGCACAGTGGATAGAGTGATAGGCTTGGAATTGGGAAGACTTATCTTACTGAGTTCAAATCCATCCCCAGACACTTACTACCTGTGTGATCCTGGGCAAGTCATTTAACCCTGTTTGCCTCAGTTTCCTCATATGTGAAGTGAGCTGGAGAAGGAAATGGCAAACCACTTCAGCATCTTTGCCAAGACAACCCCAAATAGGGTCATGGAGAGTCAGACTCAACTAAAACAACCAAACAACCGCAACAATGGTCTTTGTCATCATTACTGTTGTCATTAATAGCGAAATAATGTGACTTAGTGGAATGAAAGCTGGCCTTGAATTTCAGAAGATCTGCATTCAACTCCTGCCTCAGACACATACTGACTGTTTGACCCTTGGAAATCAAATGAGTTAACAGATGTAAAGTACTTGGCAAACTTCAAAGTGCTATGAAAATGCTACCTATTATTAAAGTCATTTAACCTCTCTGCCTCCAGAAAATTCTCTGAGAATACAAATTACAGATAAGTCACAGTTCTGTACTGATGGAGAGAGTTCTCTGTGTCAATGAAATCACTAGTCTAGGACCAAAACTATATTATTATTTTTATTATCTCATTCTCATCTTTTTTGATGAAGTTTAGTTAGAAACAGTCCTAGGATAAATCACTACCCTGCTGTTTTTCTTTTATATTTAAGACCCTGAAGATTATACCACAGGTGAATAAAAATACAAATAAATGGCTAAGGGTTTTTTTGTTTCTTGTTTTTGTTTTTTACAACTAAACAAAGGTTGAGAGGTAAGCTCATCTTCAAGTTCAATGACAGCATCTTTGAGACCATTCCAGGAGCAGACAGGATGGTGGGGATGTTTCGTAGTCATAGTTGAGGAGGAGGAGGAAGAGGAAGAACAGAATCTTCACATTAAAAAAATGTCAAAGCTGTTGCTGACTTAAGTCTTTGGTCCTCAAAGGAACCTTAGGAATTGGAAAGTCCAGTTTGGAACACCATGTGAGGTGGAAAGGACTCCTCCTTGGCTTTCCTGAGCAAAGTCCTCACCAGAAGCTTTTCCCAGACTCCTGGGAAGCCCTGAGAGAGAGAGAGAAGAGAGAGAGAGAGAGAGAGAGAGAGAGAGAGAGAGATTTGTCAGCAACACAGCCACTGACTTATGTATATGAATGGAAATGAGTGCAAACAGATTGTCCAGTGCAGTCTTCAGATCACCTCTTTTTTTTTTTTCTTGTAAGGAATTCCCACTATAATTACATTTTGCCTGTCAGGTCATAAATTGTCCTTATTACAAACCAGGCGTTATTGATCGGCTTTTAAATGTACTAAAACTAAGCTTGGAGCAGTAGACCTCTCTCAGCAAATTCGAAACATACTATCTTCAGCCCTAATCACTGGCAGGGCTCCTAGAAGAAGCTGGCCAAGTGGATACTCTGTGCTCCCTGCTAACCCAAAGCAGCCATGAGTTTTAGGTTAGTAACTTGGCTTCTGTCTCTGCCCACTTTAAGCCACAGAGAGAAGAGGGGAGAAGCAAGCTCTTTTGGCAAAGTCAGTCACTCTGAAAGCCAACAGACTGTCATTGTTCCTTCCTTTGACTGGGCAGCTCAAACAAAACTTAGCCTTTTTTTTATAAGCATTTATGAACAAACACCATAAGATTCCCAGAAAAAAAGCAGAGAAGAAATAACAAATAAAATGAGCAAAGTCTCTGAATAAAGAGTGAAAACTTTCCCTAGTTTATAAATAATATGAAACTGCTTGGAGCCTGGATCTCTTTGGTCTCAATGTGAGAAAAAATGGTGGGCAACTAGGTGGAGGGCTGGATAAAGCATCAAGCCTGGAGTCAGAAAGACTCATCTTTCTGAGTTCAAATCTGGCCTTAGACACTTACTAGCTATGTGATCCTGGGCAAGTCACTTAACCTTATTGGTCTCAGTTTCCTCATCTGTAAAAGAACTGGAGAAGGAAATGGCAAACCACTTCAGTATCTTTGCCGAGAAAACCCCAAATGGGGTCATAAAGAGTCAGACATGACTGAAAAAGAACTGAACAACATCAACAGAGACTGGCATTGGGAGTCGAGAGGATCTGGATTTGAATCCTAGATTGTTTCTTTACTAGGTGACCTTGATATGGTCCTCTATCTGGGGAAGTTTCCTCTGCTGAAGAATAGACATCATTTCTCAGTGCATATTCAAAATGTATATATGTTTATTATATGTGTATATGTATACATATATGTGGGGTGTGTATATATACATATATGTGTATGTATATATATATATATGTGTGTGTATATACATACATATATATGTATATATATACACATACACATATATATGTATATATATGTATATATGTATATATATATGTGTATGTATATATATGTGTATATATATGTATATATATATGTATATATATATATATATGTATATATATATATACACATACACACATATAGATGTAGACACTTTAGGTATACACACTGACACCATGACCTAGGGGGCAATCCTCTGAACTGGAAGTCAGGGAGGCCTAGATTCAAATCCCACCTCACACTTGTATAGTTGTATGACCCTGGACAAACCACTTAATTTCTATGAGCCTCAGTTTCTACATCTGTAACTTGGGATTAATAATAGTACCTGTTTCTCAGAGTTGTGAGGCTCAAATGTTTGAAACACTGTATAAATCTTAGCTATTATTAATTGGTAAAACAGAGAGATTTGGCTAGAATGATGATCCCTAAGTCCCTTCCTAGCTCTAAATCTTGCCAGCCTTGGAAACTGATCTGTTTTGTAACTAGAGCAGTGCTTTCTTTCTCTGTGTTATACAGTGAATGACTATTCTGTACCTTTCGGCTCCTAGAACGTGGATCAACGCAACCTTGGGGGCGAGGAGGAGAGTAGGGGAAGGGATAGCTCCTAGGGCCTCCAAACCCTTTGGAGAACATTTGGCTTCAATCCCTCTGGCATCACCCAGGGTTGCAAATGATCAGCAAAGGCTCTACGGGGGAGGCAGGGCAGGCTTCCGTCTCGGGGATCCTCACTCTCTTAAGCTGTGACCCTGGGGAAGTGCAGGAGTAGGGAGTGGGAAGGAGGGGGGCGACCCTGAAGTTGATTGTACGTAATCAATCCATGATCCCCGCTGGCTAATACCAAGCAATCAGACAAAAAGCCAAGTTGTGGCTGGGGTGAGGAAGGCTGCCAATCTCAGGCGGCCCCCCCAGAGAAGGCGGGAGGGAGCTACCGATCTGGCTCTCAAACAATGCCCTATTCAGTGCTCAGTATCTGTTCTTAATATCAAGACCCGAGCCTAGGCCTCTCTCTGTGGGAGGAGAAAAGCATCTCAGTCAATGGTTCAGGCCAGGAGAGCAATTATACACTAACATAAGAAGTTCACAAAATGGGAGACATAAAAATATTTTCAAAGTGGAAATAATTTAAGGACCTTCTAAATATCTTAACAGTGCACTTGGCCACGCTCAGATTTAGGAAGCAATATTTTATGCTTAGCAGCAGATTTTTTTTTTCAGCCAGAAATCCAAAGACAGGACTGTACTCCATCAACCCGTGACAACAGCCCAGCTCACCCACTCCAAAAGCAGGAAATGCCATTTGGAATGCGGACAAAGAACTCGGCCATTAGGCAGGCGGGCTTCATGGTCAGACCAGTGCCTTCTCATTCCCAGCCAGACCCCTACACCTCCTTGGGCATATCGCTGCCTGTTTCGGGGACAGAGCAGTGGAGATTGGGGGGAGGCAGCTGAGAGTTTAAGTGAAAAGCTCTGATGATGGACAGATAGCCAAGGCCCCAGAATGGGAGGGCCTTCATGTACTAACAGAGGATGGGCCTGTGAATCCTTGGGGCTGAACCTTCTGCTTTCTGTCATTTGCCAGATAAGAGGAATAAGTGTCAAGGTAGGAGACAGAATTCCCAATGAATCTCTCCACAAGCCCAAGAGACTAGTTTTTGGTAGCTCCCACTTCATAAATCCGTGTTCTCAGCATGAACCTGCCTGGTTTGTTGTCCGGGGAAATGCCCTGACTGGGGCTGGTGTTCTATCAAGGGCCGCCTTGTTTCTGATACTGCCCATGGAAAGGGAACGGGAACTTAGAAAATTGTCACTGATTGTGCGCTTATGGAAGCCTGGGAATACGCCTGTTATGCCCCCAAACATAATCCAATCAAATTCTCCCCACAGAGACGGAAAAAGGAAGTCAGGAATATGCAATGGTGAAATCAGTCAATGTATTTCAGGAGGAAGGGGTGGTCCTATATCTCCTTTCTCTACCCCATTTTCAAGTTTAACCTGGTATAGACACCTTGTACAGCTATAGTGAGCATGAAAGGAGGCCTTATGGCATTGTGTATTATCTTTCCCTGAGGTCTGATAGGAGAATTCGCCAGCAGATCAGGAAATGGGACTTTCTTCCAAGGCCTAGTAAGGATGGGTCATTTTGACTTTACTGGAGAATTGGTTCAATGGCATCTGGGTCGCATACACCCAAAGGAAGAAGTAACTCGACTGGGGCTGACTCTATGCACCTTGGCTTCCTCATCAACACTGCTGGGCCTCTCAAGACAATTGACAGGATTTGTGGGGCTAGAAGAATAGGGTAGGATGCTCTAAGAAACAGAAGCTATTTTGCCTGCACACCAAGTCACAAGAAGAGCTTTAAGACACTGGACTAGTGAAAGCAAGCAGGAAGGCAATATACATTCATGAAGCATTTACTATGTGTCAGGTATTGTGCTAAGTTCTGGGGATACAAATGTTGTGCGTCCTTCATTTTTGAAGAGGACCACTGACATCATGGGACAATGTCTTGACTGTGTGTGAATTAGATTTAAGTGAAGCAGAGTTGCTCAAAGCCATCAGCCTCACTCTCTCTTCCAGAGTCATCACAAAGTCAAGATGAGTGGTGCTGGCCTGGGATGTAGTGGATGGCCTTGGCATCTTTGATGCCTGACCAAGCTCTAAGCGCTCCACAGTGCCTGCTTCAAAATTGTTCTCTTCTGCCCATCCCACAGGAGGAAGTCTTCACATGACTGGAGTAGCATTCCCCTAACTCACTGAGAGGGTTGAAGTCTATTAGTTGTCCTGAACCTGGTTTAGCCCATCTGCCAAGATGGTTTTACTGGGGTGTGGCAATTGTGCATGCCACAGATAAAAAGGTGGACACCAAAGGTGGATGGGCACCCCTGGAAAGGACCCTCAGCAAGCCTTCTCACCAGAGGTGTTAGTCCTCCTGAACACTCCACACCCCAGGAATACAAAGATGAACAAAAAGGAAGATGATTCTTTTACTCAAGGAGCTTACATTCCAACTGGGAAAGAAAATGCATAAAAAGAGAGCAGAAAAGGGGGAGGGTGGGGGGAGGATGGGAGAGCCATGGGAATGAAGTCCAGAAAGTCTGAAGCACAGTCACAAAGGGAATGAAACTGGACTGAGCCCAGCCACAAAATGGAGGCCACCCAGTAGGAACTCAGCAATGGAGAAGGCGAAACCGACATGTTGGAGAGATGTTCCAGGGTAAGAAGGCCCCAGGTGCTAAAGGAAGTTCCAACATGACAAGGTAGCTAAGTCATGAGGGCAAAATTTGGAAAGGCGGAAGCTTAGCCAGGAGAGGAAAGGAACAAATCAGTTAAATTAACATTTATTAAATACCTACCATGTGCCAGGCGTTCTGCTAAGCACTGTGGATACAAATAATACAGTACCTTCCTTCAAGGAGCTTACAATCTAAAGGGGGAAGAGAACACACAAAAGGAAGCCAAAAAGGGGAAGGGGGATACACCAGTGGGGTATCTTGTTCTGTGGAGTTCAAAACAAGTTAATCTGTAGATGGAAAAGGGAGAGAGAGCTGGCCAGTTCAGATCCCAGCCCTGGGCTTTGGCAGGAGTTGTGCTCTACACCCCAGCCCTCCAACCGCAGGAGAGAGGAGGCTGCGAGGGAGTGGGAAGGTGCTGAGTATCCAAGGCTGAGTAAAACAGTGTGATGAAATCTCAGGTGATCAGCTTCCCCTTGTTCCTTGGAGCTCAAATCCAGCAGGGCTTCAGATGGAAAATGGAGAGTGAGCTGGAGGAAGAGGAGGGTGCTAGATGGGGAGAGACCACAGAACAGTTGACTGTGCTGACCACCCTGTGGCAAAGCCCCTATCGCCCCATCATGGGAAGTTAGGTGACTTGCCCAAGGTCTACATTCTCTATGGAGTCTGTTGTCATTGTCCAATCCATCTTGAACAACAGTCAAGTCCCTTTTAAAATTATTCGTTATTCCCTAATACAGTCTTATTTTTAAAAATCTTTTCTGGTTATTCTTAGCTTCTTTTCTTTTACCAGCCTCAGTTCATTTTAAGCTTTAGTACTGGCACCCTTCTTACAGGAGGAAACCCACCTTTGTATACATCCCCTATTGTCTGCCCTGCTTCCTCCTGCACACTCTTTTAAGATGTGTATGTATGTTTATGCAGTTACATGTATAATCATAGAGATATGTATAGATAGATGTTCGATAGATAGCTGATAATTGAGAGTCGATGCGTGGCTAGAAGACAGATAAAAGACAGATACAGACAGATAGATGTGTGTGTGTGTGTGTGTGTGTGTGTGTGTGTGCGTGTGTGTGTGTGTGTGTGTGTGTGTGTGTGTGTGTGTGTGAGAGAGAGAGAAGAGAGAGAGAGAGAGAGAGAGAGAGAGAGAGAGAGAGTGGTAGATGATGAGTTCCCTGTATATACACCTTGGTCCCTTGGTCTCTTCAAACTTCCCCTGTTCTTCCTCAGCAGGATTGTTGTCTGTGTCTTCATCATTTCATTCTTCATATTTTTCCATCTTTCCTGGATTGGCTTTCTTATAGAATGTTGGGCCATGCATTGTTTTTAAAATTAAATTTTATTTTATTTTCTGATCTGAATTCTTTCCCTCCCATCAACTGAAAAAGAAAAAGCCCTGTTACAAACGTGTATAGCCAAGCAAAAAAAATCTCCACATTTGGACCATGGAATCTTTACCTATCCTTTCTCTAGAGCCTTTGAAATATGCTTTCCCCAAATCTAGCACGCATGTCAGACTTTCTTTTCATTCTCTGTTCCAAACCCAAAGATGGGGGAGCCATTTCCCTCCACGATTCCTATCCTTTCTACTTCCTTCTATTTCCTTGTTTCATGGACAAGTCACAAATTCTCAGAGCTTTGGTTTCTTCATCTGTAAAATGGGAATAATGTTTCCACAAAATTATCTTCCTAAGGCATGGGTATGACAGTGCTCTAAATTTTTTTTGTGGTTCTGCTCATATCACTGCCTCTAGGATGAAATACAAATTCCACAGCCTGTCACTGAAAGGCCTCTGTAGTTAGGGCTCAACATCCCTAAGCAGCTTTATTGAATATTCTTCCCCTTCATTGCATTTGATGATCAACGAAGCTGACCTGCAAAATATTCCCCAAACCTAACATTCTATCTCCTGTTTCCTTCCGTGCCCTCACATAGGCTACCACCTCCTCTTTTTCTCATCTTTATTTCTAGAGCTTCTCATCTTACTTTAAGATTCACTTAAAATGTCTTTGCTTTCACAGCTTTTCTCTACTTTGGCTTCTGTTGTTTTCATCCTTTGTTTTCCAAGAGGACTAACGACATCAAGGGGTGATGTCTTGACTTGTAGATGAGCTGGGTGTAAGTGAGGCAGAGTTGCACATAATCACCAGCCTCACTCTCTCTTCCAGAGTCATCAAAGTCCAGTGGCGAGACAAGGTCAAGATGACTGGTGATGTCCCAGGATGCAGTGGGTGACTTTGGGGTCTTCGATGTCTGACCAAGCTCTAAGTGCTTCACAACACCTGCTTCAGCTGCCTTCATGGCCATTGAAACAAATTGTTCTCATCCACCCATTCCACTTGGGAAGTTTTCACATGTTTGGGGTAGACATCTCCCTAACTCACTGATGGGTTTGGACCTTTCAGTTACCCTCAGCTTGGTTTAACCCATCTACCAGGATGGTTTTACCAGGGTATGGCCTCTGGGCATTCTATAGCTTCTAGGAGCCAGGTGAGGGCTAGGCGGCAAGTGCACACCAAGGGTCAATGAGCAGCCCTCAAAAGGGTTTGGCAAACACAGTTGCTAGTCTTCCCTGAACACCCCACACACTAAATCCACAGTAATTAGGCCAGAGCCCTACATATAGTAGGTGTTTAATAAATACTTATTAGCTGAGTTCAGCAGCAAAATCTTCCTTCTTGTTGAGACTCATGTCCAAAGAGTACTCCTTACACCTTCCTATTGAAAGGTGAAATTATCAGTAAGGCAATCTAGGGAATTATTAACTGCCCTTCTTTGAACAGAGAATGGAAAATGATGTCTGCATCCAGAAAAGTATATGGAGTCTGAATGCACATTGAAGCATACTATTTGCTCTCTATCTCTTTTTTTTTTGTTTCTTCTTTCTCATAGTTTCTCCCATTTGTTCTAATTCTTCTTTACAACATGACTAATGTGAAAATAGGTTTAATATGAATGTATATGTAGAGCCTATATCAATTTACACACTGTCTCAGGGTGGGGGAAAGGGAGAGACAGGGAGAAAATTTGGAACTCAAGATCTTATGGAAGTGAATGTTGAAAACTAAAAATAAATAAATAAAATTTTCAAAAAGAACAGAGAGGAGAGAGAGAGACAGAGAGAGAGAGAGAGAGAGAGAGAGAGAGAGAGAGAGAGAGAGAGAGAGAGAGAGAGAGAGAGAGAAACCTTTCTCCCATTAGTACTGCAACATGCGTCTGTGCTAGGCTTGTGATCCATTTCCCAGAATGAGCCATCACTATTTAATCCTTCTGTTCAGGCAGTTGGTCATATATTATCATGATGATGCCTTCCATTTCTTTTGCCCTTGATCTTCTCCCATACAATCTCCACCATCCTCCCCCTTTCTGGTTTCTGGATTTCCTCATTTCAATATATCTTCTAAATCAAAGGTTCTTCACCTCTCAGGGCCCCAGCAAGTTCTCTGAGAATATGCCATAGCCCCCCTCCCCCTTTGGCAGTCTGGAGAAGCTTATGGATATCTTCTTAGAATAATATTTGTAAATGCACAAAATAAAATACATAGGATAGGAGAAACCAATTTATTGAAATAAAGATGTAAATTTTTCCCATCCAAGTTCACAGTCACCCTGAAATACATCCCAGGCTAAGAACCTTCGTTCAAAATATGCAGTACTAGCATGCTGTCCTTTTAGCGATTTGGTTCTGTTCTGAATTAGGTAAACACACCTTTCTAGAGCCATATTCAAGCTGTGGCTCTCATCTTGCTGAGCCTCAGTGATGCTTGTTAGATCATATTTGCTCATTATCATTAAGATCCCCTCTTTATATCTCTTGCTTCTCATCCTTTCTGCATTTGCGTTCAGACATCTGAATCAACTCTGAATGCTTTCAAGTTCTGACACAGTCTGGCCCACCCTGCCTCTCCAGCCCTATTCCCTACTGTTCCCATGCACATATCCTACACTCATGTGGTCCAAACCAAACTGGATGCCTCACCTTTTCACCATTTCCCAGTTATGCCCAATCTTCACTTTACTTTGGAGGCTTTGCTCACGTTATTCCTTCAACCTGGATTCCCCTCAATCCTGTTCATGACCATTGAAACCTTAACCATGATTCAAGACTCATCTCAGGCACTAACTCCTTCCTGATCCTCTCAACCAAGTAGCCACAGGATCAAAGGTTTAGAACTGGAAAAAATAACTTATAAATCATTTAATCTAAGCCCTTAATTTGACAGAAATAGAAATGATGGCCTAAGGAGAATTAACTTGCTCTAGGTCACACGGATAGTAGTGCTAGGATCTGAACCTAGGTCCTCCAACTCCAAATACATGATCTGCCACGACACCAACTTTGTTCCTCCCTCTGAGCTCTTGTTATACTTTTTGACCCTCTCTTCTCAAACTTAGAATATCCATCTTTTTTTGTACTTAAGTCTTTGTTCCTTCTTCTGAACCAGACCATGAATTCCTTGAGGGCAGGAGTTAGGTCTTACTCATCTTTGTATACTCCAGAGTCTAGCATAAAGCTTTGTACATTAGGTTGTCTCCATAAATATTTGTTCAATTGAATTGAATTGAATTTCTAACCAGACCCTGGAGCTGAACTCAGGGCATCAGTAATGTTTGAGAGTTGGCCTATCGTTTCAACTCAGTTTTTCAACAGAGCTTCTTCTTTACTACATATATGGAAAGCCCAACTTTCTCATTAACATAAAAATCAATACTTGTATTACTTAGGAATGTAGGAGATAAGCCCGTTCCCAGGGCCCCAGCCTGTAAGCCCTCTACACATCCTCACTGGCTCTGTAGAAAATATAATGTTGCCCATTTCTGATGGGCCCTGTGATGCTTCCCAATGCTCTCCTCTTTTAGTGTTCGTAACCTCAAGGAGTAGCTCTGTGGCCAAAGGGACTTCTCATAAATTAAAAAGAACCTAACTTGCCCAGAAAGAATGCACTCACGCTTTCTGGAGTGAATGATTGGGGGGGGGGGTAAATTCTCCTTAATTACAGCCTACATTTTAATGAATGTGGTCTGCTAATGAATGCCAGAGAGGAAGGGTCTAGAAGACTTTGTAACCCTGAAGAGATGAATTGAAAGCAAAGCCAAATATCTTTTTAAAAAAATATATGCAATATATCATCTCAAGCGAATGAGTTTTCCTCATTGCAAATGGCCACTTGTTGGTACATGAGTTGATGACTTTGAAAAATAAAGGACAATGACTCTATATGGACAGTGAGGAGCAGTATGAAAAGTGCTGGACCCAAACTCAAGAGGACCCAGGTAGGAATCCTATCGCTGTTTGTCACTGGCTGTGTGACCTCGAGAAAGCAGCTGGATTTCCCTGGGCCTGAGCTTCTTCCTCTCAGGAAGGAGGTGGCTAGATTAGAGGACCTTTGGGTCTCTTCCATCTTTATAATGCTATGGCCCTGAATCCAGAAAATCCACGAGCCCACAGCAGCATCATTAACTGCCAGGTCCTTCTACATCACCCTCATTCCATCATCCTCGAGTCACATCAAATGGATCCGGATTCAATGAGTCATTCTACATTTCTTGAGTCGCTACTATGTTTAAGGAGCAGGAGCAGATGCAAAGGACAGTGAGGAAGGATTTAAGTTCTTAGGACATCTGGATTCTAGGAGGAGAGATGAGGAAAGAACAGGAGTAATTCTAAAACAAGGTAATATATTACCAATGGAAGGAGTGAGGCATAGTACTAACTCCATCACTATGGGACCTTTGTTAAGACACAGCTTCCTCATTTATAAAGAAGTCAGCAAGCACTTACTTATGGGCCGGACATTATGCTAAGTTCTGGTCACACACACACACACACACACACACACACACATACATATATATAAATACATACACACACATATGTATATATAGTACCTGCCTTCAGGGAGCTTGTATTCTAAAAGGAGACAATATCCAAGTAGCTACGTATGTACAAGATATAGAAAGGCTAGACAAAAGAGTCTCAGAGGGAGAGAGGAGGTAGTTGGGACAGGACTCCTTGAGTAGTCCCAAAAGATGCCTTAGAGTCTGAGCTAAGAGCCTAGACTAGCACTACAGGCATAGGAGATAGCCCGTGAAAAGGCTAGAGGGGAGAAATCAAGTATAATGTGTAAGCATTATCAAGTGAACGAGTAGCTGAATCATAGAGTGTGTGGAGGGGAATGAAATATAAGAAACCCAGAAAGGCAGGAAGAATCAAGGCTGTGAAGGGCTTTACATGCCATGTAAGAGTTTATAGCTCATTCTAGAAGTAATAGGGAGCACCTACAGGTGGTTGATCAAGGAGGTTACATGGTCAGACTATTCTTTGTAAAAATTACCTTAGCTACTGAGTGGAAGATGGATTGAAGGAGAGAGATTTGAGGTAAGAAGGTTATTGTATTAGCTCCAGCAAGATGTAATGATGACCTGCTCTAGGATAGTGGCTGTGGGAGTGGAGAGGAGGAAATGTACACAAGAGATATTGTCCAGGTAGAAATGACAAAATTCACAAGAGATTACATAGATGGGGTGAATGAGAGGGAAGAGTTGAAGATGACATGGATACCCAGGAAGATGGTGGTGCCTTTAACAGTAATAAGGAAGTTCAGATGAAAGAAAGATTTATGGAGAAAGATAATGAATTTGGTTTTGTGCATTTAGAATCTGAGATGTCTACAGAAGGTCCAGCTCAGAATATCAAAATGTCCAAAGGACAGTTGGTGATGTGAGACAGCAGCTCACACAAGAGGTTAAGGCTGTATACATAGATCTGGGCATCACCTGCACAGAGATGGATCCCATGAAACAGTGGGAGTGGATGAAATCACCAAATGACATAGTAGAGAACAAAAAAAGGGAAGAGGCCCCAGGATGAAGCCCTGACATGGATGAAGAACCGGCAAAGAAGCAGTCAGACAACTAGCAGGGAAACCAGGAAAGTGTCGTCTTCCATTTCCTTCCAGATCTAACACACTGTGATTAATGCTCTTGTTTTATTCTTAAGAAGGAATTGACTAAAGTAAATGCTTGGTTTTGCTAGCAGAAATTCATTCAACAAAACAAAGCATAATAAACAAAAAGAAATGTTGGCTTGCTATGAAAGAGAATGAAAACATCACTAAGCTGCTTTGGGCATTTATTTACAGAGGACCCAGCATCTGATTGGCTAAAGCAGAGGAAATAGCGTGAGCATCCTCTACCTTCCCTACAAAGAAATGGGGTATCCGATGGGTAAAATGATTGTCAGGCTGAATTAAACTCTTGGGCAAGAGGAAGCTGCTGGCCGTTGCCTGTATGAATTATCCCCTTGGTTATAAGCTTTGTTTCTGGCTGAGGGAGGAGGAGCCAAATGACATTACAGGAAGCAATCAGTGTCTAAATGAGAATGTGTGGGCTCAGTGCGAGGCCAGCTATGAAGGAAAAGGCTTTGCCAGTGCCTGGGGCACAGAGCAGATTTTTAACCAAACCCAAAGGCTAAGGCCATAAAACCAGAGGAAGACTTGAAAGAGGGCATGGCTGGCATGCTTACCAAGTCTTCAAGCATGCTGGTGGACAGAATCAGGGATCATGACCGGGGTCCAAAATCAAAAACATCAAGCCAAATGTATCAAGATGAAATCAAATAGGATAGAAGGTAGATTAAGCATCTGTTGAAGGCTTGCTATGCACCAGGGGCTGTGCTGAATGCTGGGGATATGAATTCAAGTGAGCAAGTCTGCACCTGCCCTTGAGGGGTTTATATGCTTAGGGAGAAAGAGAACACATAATGGAACTGGAAAGGGAGTGGGGGAGCGGACCTAAAGACATGGAATTGCCACTGCAATGTAAGACAAAAATTCACTTATCACAGCCCAGGGACCCAGCAATAGAGTGTAAGCTTCTGGGAGGGTAGAGATGATCAGAAAGTATGGTAATGGATAGATGTGAAGTCCTCCGTGTAAGCGTGCAGTGGCGCCCCCCTGCCCTGACTCAGTTTCTTCTTTTGGATATTAGATTTGACCTCTAGACCAGGGGTAGGGAACCTGTGGCCTCTAGGCCCCACGTGGTCCCCTCGGTCCTCAAGTGTAGCCCTTTGACTGAATCTAAACTTCACAGAACACATCTGAGATAATATGTGCAAAACGTTTAGCACAGAGGCAAACACACAGTAGGTGCTTAATAAACATTTGTTCCCTTCCCTTCCTTTAAACACAAGTGCTATGACTTCAAATCCAGTGCGCTATCCACCATGCAACACTGCCTTTGTTTCACAGGATAACAACATTAGAACTCCTCTGTCAGCAGGGTAGATTTGGGTTTTGTTTTTTCAGTATGAAGGCAGGTTGGCACTGACCCATCTATACTCTGTGACCTTGGAGTCCCGACAGTCACGGTCATTGCTGATTCAGTATACCAGGGTCAGGGGAGCTGCCTACGTTCCCAGAATAGCGTGGAGCTCCTCAGCCCTCATGGGGAGCTTCACCCCGTGCCTTCACCCACCGCTCGGGTCTCCCTCCCCAGCCCTATAGCTGAGCAAAGTCTCAATCAATCAAGGTCATGGAGCAACTCCCACTTACCTCGGCCTCGACCACCCCAGTACCAAAGCAGCCCACGCTGCATCAGTTCTAGATTCTGATACATGTGGAAAGGCTTTTTAGCGGTCTGGCCTCCAAGAAAGAAAACAAAACAAACCCGAACTGTGCTATACTAGACACTCTCTGCCCCCCGGCTCATAAGCAAGAGGAGATTTGGAAACAAATGTAACCCATATGCTCCTGGATCACATTCACTTATCTCATCAGAATGCGGTTTGTGTGAGTGCTACTGAATGCCTAAGTCCATGTGGAGGCTGCTGGCTGCCAACCCTTCTGCCCTGGGACCATGGGTCAGGAAGCTGGGTGTTCCCAGGGATAGAAAATGACTCAGATTCCAAAGGTCTCTTCTGCTAAAACTCAGGCCCAACTGAGGGGCCTTTCAAAATCCTCCATCTTCCGAGAATAGACAGAGCCTCTGAGAGAAGGGGGCACTATGAGACATCAACCCATTGACTCTAGGGTCTTTTCTGAGCTCATATCAGAATGGGCCTGAAGGGGAAGAGAGGGGAAAGAAACTGGGGAAGGAGGAGGGGAGACCCATTAGGATCATAAAAGCATAGCTCTAGAGAGGGAAGAGGTCTCCTAGGCCATGTAGACCAATCCCCTTATTTTAAAACTAAGGAAACTGAGGCCTGGGAGGTTAGTTAACTTCCCCAGTGTCACCCAGCTAGTAAGTAGCAGAACAGAGATTCAAACCCCTGATGCCAAATTTAGCTCTCTTTTCACTGTACTATGTTGCTTCCAATGGTTTAACCTTAGTTTACAGAATCAGGGAATTACAATGGACCCAGACCCTTTCCTGGAGGAAAGTCATTGATGAATAAGAGCCACTTAGCATCTTAAGGTATGGTAAGGGCCGTCACAACAGTCCTGGGAAGAACAATATGGAGTATTAAGTGTTATTAGCCCCATTTTACAGATTAGGACATGGAGGCTCTGAATATTAAATGACATATCACACAGCTAATATGTATCCCAGCTATTGCTCCAACCAAGGTCTCCTGATTCTAAGTCCAGCACTATAACATGTTCACCACGCTGTCTCCTCATCCTACTGACAAGTGATATTCCAGACTTTGCTTCATGACCTGTAGCAATGGGAAACTCATTAGTCCTTGAAGCAGCTCAATTGACTATAGGACCACTCATACTCTCAGGAAATTTTCCCTAACATTATGCTGAAATCTGTCTCTAACACCGCCTCCCTCCCCTTCCCCGCCATCGGTTATAGCTCTGTCCTCTGAGGTGCTTTCCTGGTCGTTGTAGGACGCGCAATGAGCCCAAGAGATCCTCCCACTGCCTTGAGCATCCCGCCTACTCCATCTTGAACAAGATGCTTTTTGCCAATTTAAGTTCCACTGATTCTTTGAATTCCAAATCTGCTATTTGCAGACAATATCTCATTTGATCCTCAGGACAACCGAGGGCACATCACTCCATTTTACAGATGTTGAAACTGAAAGTCAGAAGAATTATTAGACTGTAAGGTCTCTGAGAGCAAAGGACTTATTTTGTACCTGTAGTCAGTATCTCCTGTAGCACCTTAAACAATGTTTAAGCGCACATTACAAATATCATTAAATGTTTGATGAATCAACTTAAACTGAATTGAATAGTGACTGGTCCAAAGTCACACATCTAGTATGTTAAGGGAACATAGATCCAGAGCTGGAACAAACCTCAGAGGCCATTTAGTCCAATGGCTTTGTTTTACAGATGAAGAGACTGACACCCAGAGAGGTTAAGTTATTTGCCCAGGGGCATACAAGTAGGAGGTATTAGGAATGGGATTTGAATCCGAGACCTCTAACTTCAAAGTCAATATTCTTTCTTTTCTACCATCTGGTGTGCAAATCTTGGTCCAGATTCTGAGTCTGGGGCATTTCCTGTTATACCAATGTTGCTCCTTAATTAGCATAACCTACATTTAGAAAAGACTTGAAAGTCCGCGAAGGACCCTGTGAGGTAGGTAATACTGTTATCTCAATTTTCCAGATGAGGACTTTGAGGATCCAAGAGGTTTAATGACCTGTCTAGTATCACAAACCTTCTAAATGGTGGAGCCAACATTAGAACCTGGGTCTCCTTACTCTGAGTCCAAGACTCTTTTCTTCCATACCACCATGCTTCTCATTTCAGTATATTCATACACATTTTCATTGGGCTACCATTTATTAAAGGTATCACACTGTTGGGCAGTAGGAATATAAAGATATTTAAGACACAAGCTTGATCCTCAAGGGACCTGTGATCTAACACTGATAGCAGGTAGATTATCTCCCCAGCTACTAAGGAGAATCATCAGCACCAGACAGGACCTCAGAAGTCATTGGGTCTAGCCCACCCATACCTGAACAGAAGTACTCTACATCATCCTCAACAAGAGGTCATTCAGTCTCCACTCGAAGACTTCCAGTGATAGAAACCCTCCATTAGTCAAAGCATCTCTTTCAATATTCGGACAACTTTAATGGTTGGTCAGGTTTTTCTTTTTCTTACTTGAAACACAAATGTGCTTCTCTGTGACTTGCATCTATCAAGAATTTATGGAGCATGTACTAGATGTCAGGGACCATATTGAGTACGGGGGATTGTTGTTGCTATGCAGTCATTTCAGTCATGTCCAACCCTCCATCACCCTATTTAAGGTTTTCCTCACAAAGATACTGGTGTGGTTTGCCATTTTACAGATGAGGAAACTGAGGCAAACAGAGTTAAGTGATTTGCCCAGGATTACACATCTAATGTTTGAGGCCAGATTTGAATTCTGGTCCTTCTAATTTCATGGCCAGCACTCTATCCACTGTGCCACTAGCTATATTGGGGATACAGATGCAACAACGAAAGAAAGAAAGAAAGAAAGAAAGAAAGAAAGAAAGAAAGAAAGAAAGAAAGAAAGAAAGAAAGAAAGAAAGAAAGAAAGAAAGAAAGAAAGAAAGAAAGAAAGAGGGAAGGAAGGAGGGAAGGAAGGAAGGAAGGAAGGAAGGAAGGAAGGAAGGAAGGAAGGAAGGAAGGAGAGAGGGAGGGAGGGAGGGAGGAAGGAAAGAAAGAAAGAAAGAAAGAAAGAAAGAAAGAAAGAAAGAAAGAAAGAAAGAAAGAAAGAAAGAAAGAAAGAAAGAAAGAAAGAAAGAAAGAAAGAGAAATAATGTCTGCTCTCAGGAAGCTTGCCAACTATCGTTCCTAGATATAACCTGAGGTCCAACAGAACAGATCTTCCATACTGAATCCCTTCAAAAACATGAACACTTTTATCATGTTCATCTATGTCTCTTCTCCCTGTGCCTTAAACATTCCCAGTGCCTTCTGTCTTCATATGGTATTGTCTCTCCTTACCTCATCATTGTGATCATCTTCCTCTGGACATTCTCCAGCTTGCCAAGCCCATCCTAAAACATGGGACCCAAAATTAAACACAGTACTCATTTTATGCTCTTAAATTGCCTCCAATACACACATATATGTGTGTGTGTATTGTGACCTCCTCGGCAGTAGGGTCTATTTTTGCCTCTCCATTTCAAGTGCTTAGCACAGTGCCTGGCATGTAGCAGGTACTCAATAAAGGTTTGTTGACTTAACTCACCCAGAGTAGAATACAACAGAATTATTATTTTCTTCCTTTTGGATACCATGTCTCTCTTAATGCACACCCACCAGCATAGCACTCGCTTGTGCTGTCTGCCAAGTCACATTGGTGACTCACATTGAGCTGCCTGGCCTGTTGTGAATTTAGCCACTAGAAATTCAGAATTCAGAACCTGGAATTACACCTAATCTTAAAGGCCACATAATCCAAACCAAAGGGAATCCTATGTATCCAAGAAATAGTCTTCCAACCTCACTACCTCTTGAGGTAGCCCAATCTACTTTGGAGTGGTTCTCTTTGCTAGGGTATTTTCTGGGTTGAACATTAAAGATCATACTGTAAAAAATTAGAAGAGAAGAGTTCAGAGTATTCTGGCAGAAATTAGGCTTAGACCAATACCTTATACCATATTCCACAATAATGCTGAAATTTATTCACATCCTGAATACTAAATATCATACCATAAAAAAAAGGGAAATTTTATTAAATCTTCCTTTCAGCAGCTACCACCCATTGCTCCTACTTCTGCCCTGAGAATCTTTTCACATTTTATTTCAGCCATTCAGTCTATTAGCTATTCCCCTCCCAGCAGACCACAATGTATGCAAATTCATATCACCCACAGCATCCAGAACCAGGCCTTCAAACAGCAGGTTCTCAGTTCCAATTTGTTCATTGACCAATTAGCACCAAACAGAGAGACTTGTGTTCTCCAACCCGCTAAGGGCTCCCAAGACCTCTCCTCAAGGCTGAGGAAACGTGGTCCACCCCTCTGGCCCAGCCAGAAAGCACCTTCTGCATCCAGCCATGTGGGCAAGCCTGTGACAGCAGCCTGGGCACCATGTTAATGAGCAAGCAGCCGTGTGGCCCCACAGTAATCAGGACCCTCAGTCCTGCCTTTGATGCGTCGTTGGGCACGGAGCATTGACAAAATGTTTGAAATGTCTGCCTGGGTAATAAGGATTTCTAATCTGCTCGAACCAAAGCAAAATTTGCAGTAAAAATCGTTCTTGAAATAAAAGATGAATTGTGACTGGAGGGTCTGGGTTTATTTCAAAAAGGAGATCGCCCACCAGCAGCAAATGATTTAAAAAGCCACCCGACTGACTGTTTGGAGATGGTGAGCGCCACGAGGAATTTCAAAGTGCTGTTAATTAAGATCAGTTTATTAAAATGTCAGTCTCTTAAATCAAAACAACCCTCTTCCTTGGGTGTACCAACTAAGCCTCTCCACCATTCCTGGTTTTGGTGGTCAGCATCCCTCTGGACTCTGAAGAAGCAAATGAACACCTACATGCTGCCACCAAAGAGGTCTCCTCATATGCCCCTTATGGTGCCCCCAAGCCAACAATTAGAGATTCATTCTTCTTGTCTTTCAAATTCCTCAGATCTGAAGTGGAGTAAATCCTTATGTCTTGCTAAGCTAACCCTTGAGTAGGACTTAGAGGGAGAAGAGGTATCTAAACAGAGGAGGAGTGCCAGGTATTACAAGGGGAAGGACCCTGAAGGGGAGGCAGATGAGGCCAGTTCTTAACACCTTCAGCGTCTGAACCTCTCCCTGCTTCTCCTGTCCCACCACCACCACCCTAGTCTAGACTCTCATTACTCCACCCCCTTCCAACTATCATAATTGCTTCCTAACTGGTTTCTCATTCTCCACTTTCTCCTGTCCCCAATCTATCCACACATTGTCAGATTCATTTTCCTAAAACACTACTGTAATCATATCACTCCCCTCTTAAAACACTTTTAATGGTTCCCGAGGGTTAATGTGGTGTGGTAGAAAGCACTGACTTGGACTCTGCAAACCTGAGTCTACATTCTAATTCTGCTACTTATGTAACATAAGGGTAGGAGGCATTGGACCTGGAACTTTATTGATATCAAGAACTCCCAAATGAGGAAATTCCTTCTACTAAAGCAATGAGGTCAGCACCTGCTTTGAAGGTTGGAGCCTGGGACTATAATGCCTGAGTACTTACTGCCTGGGACACAGAGGGTTTGGATGGATGGCCAGAGGTCACACAGCCATTAAGTGTGAGGGGCCGGACTTGAACCTCAGTGTTGCCATCTTTAAGGTCAACTCTGTAACCACTGAGCTGTACTTCCTTTCTCAATATCTGTGGGACTTTGGGCAAATCACAAGATCTCCATAAGTCTTACTTTCCTCATCTGTAAAATGTAGGGTTTGAACTCAATGACCTCCTAATGGTCCCTTGGCTATCGAATCATTCAAGGCCTTCCCCAATCTTATTTCAACTGACCTTTCCAGATCTAGCACCCTCTCATCCCCCTCCCCATGCTCTATACTCCAAACTCAACTACTTCCTGTCTCCTGAACATGCCCTAGCCTCCATATGTGTATATATATATATATATATATATATATATATATATATATATATATATGAGAGACTGTAGATCAGAGATAGTTTGTTCCTTTTTTTTTTTGGTTTGTTTTATTTTTTTTTAGGCAATTGGGGCTAAGTGACTTGTCCAGGGTCATGCAACTAGTAAGTGTCAAGTGTTTGGTCTGAGGCCAGATTTGAACTCAGGTCCTCCTGACTACAGGGCCATCTAGCTGCCCCATTGTTACTCATTTTTGTACCCTGTAGTATAACTCAGCATCCCCTGCTTTGATCTCTTGCATCGACCTCTTTATCTCTTTTCATACAGACATTCCTCTGTTCCAAGTGCCCATCATCTCTCACATGGACAATTAAAACAAACTCTGAATTGGTCTTTATGCCCTTCTCAAATCAAATCAAATGAGATAATATTTGAAAAGCACTTAGTACCATACCTGATACACAGTAGGTGCTTAATAAATGTATGTTCCTTTCTCTAATCCATCCTTCACACAAAGTACCATTCCTAAAGTTCTCATTTATGTAGCCTCCTAAAGCATAGCTGGCAAACAGTTAAATCAGCAAGCATTTATGAAGCACCTACTATGTTCTGGGCAATGTGCTAAGTGCTGGGGATACAGAGAAAGGCAAAAATTGTCCTTGCTCTCAAGGAGCTCACACTCTAATGGAGGAGGCACATGTAAACAACTGCACAAATAAAATAAAGACAGACGGATGGAAAGATAGATATACATATACACACATATACATGTGTGTGTATATATATATATATATATATATATATATATATATTCTATAAATATATAGAATATATATATATATGAAAGAGAGAGAGAGAGAGAGAGAGAGAGAGAGAGAGAGAGAGAGAGAGAGAGAGAGAGAATTAGAAATCATCTCAGAGGGAAGCTTCTTGCAAAAGGTGGGATTTTAGCTGACTTAAAGGGAAGCCAGGAGGCTGAGGCAGCTCAGACTCCATACTCTCATGAAGGTGATTTTCCCACCATAGATAAGTTCGCAGAATCATGGAATTTGATAGTTGGAAAAGACCTCAGCAGCCATCCAGTTCAACCCAAGTGCCAAAGGAATCCCCACAATAACATACTTGACAAGTGATTGTCCAATATCTATTTAAAGACTTCCAAAATAAGTGAAATGAACCCCTCTCAAAGCATATCAGTCCACTTTTGACCAATTTTAATGGTTAAAAAAAAAGCTTTTCCTGGCATCAAGCTTAAATTTATCGCTTTTTAAGTCTTCCATTTTTTCCTCTCCACAGATAATAATTCCCATCCCAACGGAATTCTACTTTGCTGAATCAATCCAAGAAACTTCTTTTGTAAATCCTAGACAGCTCTCTCAAAGACTGACTAGGCTTACAAATTCTTTGAAACGGTCCAGTTTGGCTTTCAAACCCTGAGATCATAGCTGCAAGTTTGCTTTTGAAATGTCCTGTCTCATGTGCCTTCAGAAATATTGTGCTTGCTACCTACACAAAGAAGCCTTCTAGTAAAAGAACACAGAAAAAACATGGACACCTCCTATGACCTGACTGAAGCAGGTCATTTATTCATTTCCCACGTGCCTCAGGAAAAACTCTGATTTTTTCTCAGCCATTTGCTCTTGGGCATTGAGGTCTGTTTGTAAATAGGTACGCCAGGACTTCCTGCTAAAAGAGTATCATCTTAGAACCCAGACCAGATCTCTGCCTTCCTCCAAAACATCCTCAATAAAAGTCTAAATGTGTACTAGAAAGAATAATTATAAAGAAACTCTAGACAGTATAAACAGAACTGCCAAAACAAATCCAGGAACTATATGAACAAAATTATAAAAAAATTTTTATACAGATTAAATCATATTTAAATAATTGGAGAAATATTAATTGTTCATGGGTGGGCAGGGCCAATATAATAAAAATGATAATTTTACCTAAACTATTTTATATATTCAATGCCATCCCAATTAAATTACCAAAAAAATTATTTTACTGACTTATAAAAAATAATAAGAAAATTCATTTGGAAGAACAAAAGGTCAAGAATGTCAAAGGAACTCATGAAAAAAATGTAGAGGAGGGAAGTTTAGCATTACCAGATCTTAAACTATATTATAAGGCTGTAACTATCAAAACTACCTGGTACTGGCTGTGAAACAGAAAGGTATGAGCAATGGAACAGAGTAGACATACAATTTACAGCAGCAAAGGACTATAGTAATCATGTTTGGCAAGTATAAAGATTTAAGTTTTGGAGATAAGAATTCATTATTTGGTAAAAAAAAAACATGTTGGGAAAGCTGGAAAGCAGTCTGGCAGAAATTGGCATAGACCAATATCTTACACTGTTTACCAAGATAAGGTCAAAATGGATAAATGATCTAGATATAAAGAGAGAGATTACAAGAAAATTTGAAGAATGTGAAACATATTACCTATCAGACTTTTGGATAGATGAACAATTTATTAATAAACAAGAGACAGAGAGCAGTGTGAGGTATAAAATGAATAATTTCAATCACATTAAATTAAAAGGGTTTTGTACAAATAAAATAAAGGTAGCCACGATCAGAAGGAAAGCAGAAAATTAGGGGAAAATTTTTACAGACAATTTCTCAGATTAAGGCCCTGTATCTCAAATATATAAACAACTTTGCCAAGTCTACAAGAATACAAGTCATTCCTCAACTAGCAAACAGACAAAGGATATGACTAGGCAGTTTTCCAATGAAAAAAATGAAAACAATTTATAGTCATATGACAAAATGCTCTAAATCATTATTGATTAGAGAAATTCAGATTAAAACAATCTTGAGATATCATTTTACACCTATCAGACTGGCTAAAATGATTGAAGGGGAAAGCAGCAAATGTTGGAGGGGATGTGGAAAAAATATGACACTAATTCACTGTTGGTGGAACTGTGAACTGATCCAACCATTTTGGGTTCAATCTGCTGGTGACTCAACCTAGCTTCTTAGAGGGAGGAGAGGTACCTGAACGAAGGAGTAATGCCAGGTATCCCAAAACTAGGAATACCTGTAAAGACAAGAACCCACTGAATCCAGAAATAAGCAGACAAAAAAGAGAGAGAATAAGCAAATCACCACCCCACAATATGGGAGGGAACAAAATCTGACCAAAGAGCAAAGTTCCAATCTAGACAGTGACCCTGGTGACAGGAATAGACAGAAGAAAATGCCTAACACCACAAAGAAACACTATGAGAGAAGCCCAAGGGCCAAACCCAGAAGAGGAAAATAAGTCTATAAGAAGCCCAAGTAGAATTGACTCAGAGAAAAGAATGTCCTGACAATAAAGACTACAAGAGTTCCTAAACATATGAAGCAAGAGACGTAAAATTTAATGCTAAATGAAAGGAGAGCTGGGCGGGGGGGGGGGGAAGAATGAAAAGAAAAGTCAACAGCTTAGAATGGAGGGTAATATATAACAGGTTGCATGCCGTCTTGGGGAGCGTGGTGGGGAGAAAGGGGGAGAAAAAGTTTAAACTCAAAAGCATCTAGAAGTGATGTTGATAAATCAAAATAAATTAATAAAATAAATTTTAAAGCAAAGAATGGAAGGTTATAAACTTTACTCAAGAATCGGAGTACTCCTTGAAAATTAGAATAGGGAGGTAAAGCCAAGATGGCAGAGTTGAATCAGTAACCCAACTGAACCCTCTCAACATTCCCATCCAAACAACTTTAAAATAATGTCTCAAATAAAATTTTAGAGTGGCAGAAAGCACAGGGTGAGATATTTTCTGACCAAGAAAACTTAGGAGATAGGCAGGAGAGGTCTGTGATACTGGGGTGGAGGCTTGTCCAGAGCACATACACATGAGGTAGCAATAGTGGCAGAGGCAGCAGCAGCCTTGGGGGCTCTCAGCCCAGATACAATAAGTTGTCACAACTGGTCACAAAGAGATTATAGAAGATCTTTTACAGCTGGCACTGATTAGAAATTCTATTGCCTATACTCAGTTCTGGGTCACAGTTCCAGGTCAGAGAAGAGCCCTTGTGGTCAGTCACAAAGGAAGAGGGGCCTTGCTCTCAGCTCCAAGGCAAAGAGGAGTACTAGCATTTGTGGTTTCAGGAGAGCAGGGGAACCTGAGCACAGTCCCGAGACCAAGAGGAGCACAAGAACTTGCACCTGCAGAGGAGCAGGGGCGCTTCATGGGTAAAGAGTGCAGACCAGGAGAGCAGCGACCTTACCTCTCCCCAGATCACACCACTTCAGAAGCACTGAAAACTTGCAGACCCCCAGAACTAGCTCTGAAGATGGCAGCGTGGAAAAAGTCTAAAGCTTAGGAGAATGCTTCCCCACACCCAGGTAGGCAGAGCCCAACTATAACACAAAGTTCAAAGTCAAGAAATAAACTTGAAAAATGAGCAAGTTACAACAGCAACAAAAAGACTGTGTGCATAAAAAGCTATTATGGTAGCGAGGAAGACCAAGACAAACTCAGAAGAAGAAAATAATGTGAAAACAGCTACAAGCAAGGCCTCAAAGAAAAATGCTAACTTAACATAATCCCAATAAGAATTCCTGGAAGAGTTAAGGAAAGAGATAAGAGTGGTAGAGGAAAAATTGGGAAAAGAAATGAGAGTAATGCAAGAAAATTACAAAAAAAGAACAATTTGATTAAAAAAAAGGCACAAAAAAATACAGAAGAAAATAACACCTTAAAAAACAGAACTGACCTAATGGTAAAAGAGACACCAAAAATCACTGAAGAAAAGAATTCCTCAAAAACCAGAATTAGGCAAATGGAAAAAGAGGTACAAAATCTCAGTGAAGAAAAAAATTTCTTAAAAATTAGAATTAGACAACTAGAAAAAATAGAGGAAAATGTGAAATGTCCCAACAGAAAAACAAATAACCTGGAAAACAGACCAAGGAGAGATCATTTAAGAATTATTGGACTGCCTGAAAGCCATAATCAAAAAAAAAAAAAACAGCCTAGACATATTTTCAAGAAATTAGCAAGGAAAACTATCCCAATAATCTTAGACCCAGAGGGCAAAACAGAAGTTGAAAGAATCCACCAATCACCTCCTGAAATGATGAGGGGGTGGCTTCAGAAAACAAAATGGCAAAACCTATATGAACTAATACAAAGCGAAGTGAGAAGGACCAGGAGATTATTGTGCACAGTAACAGCAATGGTGTAATGATGATCAATTGTGAAAGACTTGGCTATTCCGATCAATACAACGATCCAAGACAATTCCAAAGGACTCATGATGGAAAAAGGCTGTCCACCTCCAGCAAGAGAACTGATGAACTCTGAGTGCAAAATGAAGTATAATTTTCTCACTTTATTTGTTTTTGCTTTTTCTGTAACATTGCTAATATGAAAATATGTTTTTGCATGATTTTATATGGATAATTGGTATCATATTGCTTGTCTTTTCAGTGGGTGGGAGAGGAGAGGAGGAAGGGAGAGTATTTGGAACTCAAAATTTAAAAAGAATATTAAAAATGAATAACATTTTTAAAGAAAGAATTAGAATGGGCTAAACAAAAAGCAATGATTCTATGAGACCAGGTCTGCACCTGCAGCTACACTGGGGGTAATGTGACTAAAGACTGTTAACTATGAAAATACACCTCTGAAGACTAAGAGAGACCTGGAAAAATGATCTTTGACTGTATGTAAATAGAAAGTGTTGAACCTGGTCCCACAGATTTGAATCTTGGCTTTGACACTTACTAGCTAGTTGGCCTCCAGTAAGTGACTCCGCTTTTCTGAGCCTCAGTCTCCTCACTAATTATTAAATGGGCTAAATACAGAGTATTTCCTAAACAATGAGAACTATCAGACACTAGAAGAAGGAGTTTTAAACCACCTTGATTCACCGCCTACAATGGGTCGTGCCTGGAGGCAGGGGAATGATCTAGATGACCTTTCCATCTACCTTCCAATCCAAGACGCCAAGGAACTTATGATCCTAGGGAAGGGTTATTCTCCTATACCTCAAAAACAAGCACTCTCCTCCAATCCCCACACTTGGCTCAGCTGACAACAGGCATAGTGAATAAAGTACTGGACTTTAGTCAGGAAAAAATGAGCTTGTATCCTGCCTCAGATACTGTAAAAAGTCACTTTTGCCCTATTCAAGTCATTTATCCTCTCTCAGCCTCAGTTTCCCCATCTGTAAAAATAATAGCCCACAGGATCAAGTGGTGAACCTTAAAGTATTACATAAATGATACTATTATGGTCATATGACCAGCCCCTTGCCTTTTTTCTACATTACCTTGCCCTCTCTAGCCCTTCAAGGCATCCCCTCGCAGTGTTGTCCTTGGGCTTTGTAAGGAACTCAGCCATCTTATTTCTCACCAAGGTCTCCCTGAGTCATTCACGAGCACTAGTCGCTGACTAAGCCCAAGGCTAGTATATGGTCAGGAAGGCTATACCACGAAGCAGGGCATAGTGAAGAAGACTTTGTCTATAGAAACTCAGAGAGTATCTGGAGTCCTATGGGCAGGAACAAAGGCCAGGGTTAAAGGCTTAGCAATGCCAAGCTCTCTGGAGCCTGTGGTGGGAGCAGCTGGGAGAGAGTCCTGGCAGTGACCACCCTGACAGCTGCATGGGGCATCTGCGCTCTTTGGAGCTGGAGAACCTGGGGCTCCCCTTCTCAGCCCTACCTGCTATGGCAGCTGCCCTAGATTTAGAGGTCCCTCACAGGCAGCCAACCTATCTTCTGTGCATATCCATGTCTTCTAGTTAGAGCACCTTCTCCAGAAAGAGGAGTACAAAGGGGAATCTAAGATCTTGGCCCAAGCCACTAACCCACTCTTCATTGCTGCTGCTGCCCTTTGAAGGCTGGGCAGGGACCCTAACCATGATCTCCTAAGACATAGCCAAACCCTTGCCCATTCTGGGCTCTGCCCCCCCCCATCATCCACAAGGAGGTAGCAGCCAACAACTACTAGAAGGCATCAGATCGTAGCAGAAAGACTACGGGAGCTGTGGTCAGGAGACACTTGAGTTCGAATCTCAGCTTTGACAGTTACTAGCTGTGGGACTTTGTCACGTCCCTTTACTGAACCTCAATTTCTTCATAAACTTGCTCATCTATGAAATGAGGATGGAAATCCACTCATTGTAATGGTATCTCAAAAGGCTGTTGTCAAGAAAGTGTTTTGCATACCTTAAAAGCATGAGTTATCATCAATTGTGGCAAAAAGGAAAAGACAGGGACAGGTATGTGGAGGCTGCTAACTGTAGAGGAAGGTGAGGAAGATGATTCCCAAGAAAAATGTACCCATAGAAACTGCTATGGTGCCTAGCCATATCACACAATGGGAAAGTCAACAAGGGGGGCATATTTTGTTGATTTAAAAAAAAATTCTTCCCACTTTTGTTGTCCATTTTTTCTCAGGCTTTCCAGCCAGGACTAGATTTGGAATTTTCTTATCACTCTCAGAAGACTGAATACTTTTTTTTTAAGCAAAAATGTTAAGCTACATAATCCAATAGAAAAAAAAAAATCCTGCCAAGAATTGGAAACAGAGCAGCTGGTGCTGTCTCAGTGTCCCCTTCTGGGGGTATGTAGATGAAAGGAGGAGAGTGAGAGGAGACAGTCCGAGAGCTGAGTGAAGAGGGAAGAATGGTACCCAGGCCTGGACAGGAAAAGGAGGAGCATGGAGTGGAAAGGAGAACTAGAGAGTAGGGGAACAATACATACCTGATCAGCTCAACTATCTGTGATGGGCTAATGATGATCCCGTCCAGAGGGAGAAGGGTGGATGAGATGACCTTTCTGTGCTTCTTCCAACCTGAGGATTTGATTGAGTCTGACCCTGACACAAACTCCGCTGTCTGGCACCGGGTCTCCACAGTCTGGGTCCAAGCCACCTTTCTTTAGTTCACACACAGTCCATTCTGGTCAAACTGGTCTATTAGCGATTCCCCATATATGACATCCCATTGTGCCTTTGTGCAAGTGGTTTCCATAGTACCCAGCCTTCATCTCCCCCTCATCTCTTTCTTGACTTCCTTCCAAGCTCAGCTCTTTCCTGACCCCCCAAACCCCAATGATGAACTGTCTCTATCTTGAAATTTCAGTGTTGCTTTGTATTTACTCACACAAGTATTCTTCTAGCAGAAAGTAAGCTCCCTGAGGGTAGGAAGTGTTTTATTTTTGCCTTTTTATCTATCCCCAGGTCCTTGCATATCATAGGCAATTAGTAAATCTTTGCTCACAAGAACCAAATACGCTTTGAGCTCTTGTCAGTGATACTCAGAATCAGAGGCTCCAACAGAAACTGACTTTATATAGGACTTCAAAGTTTGCTAATTGCTTTACATACATTTTCTCACTTGATCCTTGAAACACATTATTATCCCATTTTTGAGATAAGGAAACTGACAATGGAATAAACTAAGTTACTTGCTTGTTGCCACACAGCTAGTGACAAAGCCAAAATTAATTCACTGCACTTGGAATCAGGAAGACCTGGGTTCAAGTCTCACCTCAGATACTTATTAGCTGTGTGATGCTGGGACAAGGCAGTTAAGCTCTCCATGGGATCTCAGTTTACCCACCTGAAAAATGAAAGGGTTGGCATTGATAGTTTTTGACATCCCTTCCAGCTCTATGATCCCATAACTAAACCTAGCCCAGTGGGACTCTATGTCTAGGGTTCTTTCCTTACTCCACACCAGAGCTTGAAGGGACCTTAGATATCTAGTTCAACATCGTCATTTTCTGGTCACACAGAAAATCCCTTCACAATGTCCCTGAAATATGATCACATACATATGGCACTGTGGAAGGAATTTGGGGACTGGAGTCAGGTGACCTGGGTTCAAGTCCTGTTCTGACATTCACTGTGAGACCCTGAGCAAGTCACTTAACCATGCTGAGGTTCAGTTTCCCCATCTAATTAATAAAGGGATCAGCCTAGATGATGAAAGGGACCTCAGCTCTAGATCTACGATTCTTATGATTTCCACTTGAATATGTCCAGTAATGAAGTGATGGAAAGCAGGGAGAGATAGACACATAGAGACAAGGACAGAAGGAGATGGGCAGGGACAGGATAAAGAAGGAGAAAGGGAGAAAGGGGCAGAGAGATACACACAGAGATGGCAGGGATATGGAGGAGTTGGGCAAAGGGATAGAGAAGACACAAGAGGAATGGGGGACAGAGAGACAGACAGAGAGAGAGAGAGAGGGAGAGAGAGGAAGAGAGAGAGGGAGGGAGGGAGGGAGGGAGGAGAAAGAGAGAGAGAAAGGGAGGGAGGAAAAGAGAGAGAGAGAAAGAGAGAGGGGGAGAGAGAGAAAGAGAGAAAGAGAGAGAGAGAGCAATAGAGGGAGGGAGAATAGGGTGACACTGCAAACTACACACAAAACAAATGAAAGTAACGTGATGAGATTTCTCCCCTCTTCCCGCCTCCATAAGAAGAGAGAATTTGAGAATTTGTCTGGTCCTTCTCCTGCCAAAACAACCTAATAAAATGGTCTAGCTCAAGAGAAAGGTGAAACAAGAATTTAGGCTTAAGTTATTGGAAATAACTGGAAGATGATGGTGTCAAAGAGGCAAGCCAAAAAAGCTGAAATGGGGACGTTTTCTGGGAAGAGAGCAGGGAAGTGAGTGCAGGCTTCAACTTGAAACACGGCTGGTAGGCGAGATCTTCGTTTATCATCTGAGTCTATTTCCCTATCTGAGGACCACACTTCAAAACCACACAAAGAGAAGAAACTTTTCTGAGTGACACCTTTCCCCTTCTTTCCACATTCCACAGTCCTTGTGTCTGACCTACATCTTTAATGCTGTTGCTTCTCAATTTCACCTTCCAATGGAGCTGAAAAATGGTTTCTGGCCACCTTCTGGATAATAACAGACCCTGTACAGGCTTCAAGAGTGTTTCTAGGTCCTCCCTTTCAGACTGCTTGAAGTTTCTGCCCTCTCCAGTACCCCTTCTACAGAGCTGCCAAAAGAATGTACCTAAAATACAGTTTTGACCACATCTGTCTCCCACTCCATAAACTCCAGTGGCTTTCTATTGCTTCCAGAATCAAATACAAATTCCTCGGTTTGGTAGTTAAAGCCTTTCCTTGCCTCCAACCAGCTCAGTTGGCCGTCCTGATCTTTCCCCCATAGATACTCCATCTCCCATCTACACGCCTTTCTTTGCCTAGACTTTCCCCCCTGCCTGGAAAGCTTTCCCTCCTCACCTCAGTTTCCCAGAATCCCTGGTTTCCACCTTTATATAAGTTTACTTACCTTACCTGATTTCCTCAGTTGCTGGTCCATTACTTTATTTTGCATATACTTACCTGAAAGCAAAGGGGAAAGGTGAAAATGAAAGGGAAAAGGTGAGGATGAAGAGAAATATATAGGAAAGTGTTTCAGGAGGAAAGAATGGGAGCAATTAAAGACTTGAGGATTATACAGAAGCCTAATACCTCTATAGCATGAACCCTGCCTTCAAAAACATAATTGATAGGCTCTGGATATGGCGACCACCAAAATACATCACAAAAAAAAAATGAAAATGACTGAATTTTAGCAGACAGGAAAGGGTTATTGTAGACAGGGGGTTATTACTGAGTCACTTGTTTATGCACAGTCAGACCACCAGTTCATCAGCACCAAGACCAGAATTTATAATAAAAAAGTAAAAAGAATAGTAATGGCATAGGTTGTATAATTAAGAAGACTTAACCTTTAATTATTTAAACAAGCTCTTAAGAAAAACAGGAAATGGATTATATAAATAACATGGCTACTGACTGTAATAATTTCACCCCAGAGTTAAACCAATGTAAATTAATTGCCATAACAAGAAGACCAAAAGGGCCCAGAAAGTGCTTAAGTCATCAAACATTTGACTTTCTGGCCAAACTGAGAGAGAGATGGCTGTGAAGGGCAACACCAGGTTACACTATAAGCTCATCTTATAAAGAAGGATAATAGAGTATTATGAGCAGTATTTTCACAGGAAAAAAAAGGGAAAAGTAGCAGAAGATAAAAGCAATCTTTAAAAATAAGTTTAGCGAGTTGTCTAACCAAGCAAAGAAATCCCAGAGGCATTCAAGAATGAAAATGGAAAAAGGACTACAAGCAGAAGAAAAAAGGAAAAGATCTGTAAAACTTATTACAACAAACTGTTTTCTCCTCAAGAATAGTGGAAGCACCAGCACTCATATCCTAATATCCACAGTCCCTGAGCTGTTTATAGACAAAGTAGAAGTGATTCTAAAGAGAACAAAAATGGGGAAAGCAGCCGGATTGGATCATCAGTGTGTGTATGCACGCATGCATGCACACACATTTTATGCATGTATATATATAGAGAAAGAGACAGAGAGACAGAAAGGAGAGAGAGAGAAAGAGAGAGAGGAGAGAGAGAGCGAGGGCTGGAGAGAATACAATTGAATACAATTGTGAGGATGTTGAGAGACTGATTTACAAAGAAGGGGAAGATAAGAAAACCTGATACTGATACTGATTTTAAAAAATGTGTCAGAGAAAATACCATCTACTACTGCTCTTTATACCCACTCTCCTATTTACACAAAATCTTTATAAGAGTCACCTCCGCATGAATTGAAGGCATCTTCCATGAAAGAGGAGGGGAGAGAATGAGTATTTATCAGCACCTAATATGTACCAGGCACTGTGCTGAATATTTTACAAATATCATCTCATTTGATCTTCACAACACCAGGATGTAGGTTGAGAAAATAGAGACAGACAGAGGTTAAGTGACTTGTCCAGGGTCATATAGCTTGGAAGAGTCTGAGGCTAGATTTGAACTCAGATCTTTCTGACTCTAGGCCCAGAGCTCTATTTGCTGCATCAACATGCTGCTATTGTGAAGGTATTAATACAGAATAAGCAGTATTTCTCAAACTATTAAATAATGGACCAAATGCTTGACCTTTCTCATTTGACTGAAAGATTCAGTGCTTATTGTTTGTTGATTTTTTTAAAATAGTATTTGACTCAGTAGAACAAAATGCCACTTTACAAGCTCTTTCACAAGTGTCTCATATCCATCAGTCAAGCTTGTTGAAGCTTCATTAAAAAAGTATGTCAACAAAAATAACTGTTTCCATAACTATCTGATTTTAAAAATTCTATATGTATATGCACAAATATGTACGTGTATGTGTATACACATTTAGACATATAGAGATATCAAGGGAGACACAAAACAAGAAGGTGCATATTCCACAAAAGCATATGGATGGATAAGGTCCACTTCAGAGTCCAAGTCAGGGAGGGATTTCCTGTAATGGTGAGAATCTACAAATTTTTTGTCTGCAGATGTTATTGGATCGATTTTATTTATCACAGAGACTCTGGAAGAAATCTGCAATCACCCAACTGAGTTTGGCCTATCCATCCACACAGAAGAGACCAAATGGATAGAAAATGTCTGCTGCCCACATTTTAACCTGCCTCTGAACGGACAGCCCTATAAGGTTTATCCGACACATAACTGGATCTCCTTCAGGAAAGTGCAAACCACTTTGACTGACGTTCCTCCCTCCTGCAAACTTCCTATAGCTGCAAAGGCCCATCTTTTCTAGTATTTCTGATCTAACTTCACTGGTCTTGCGATATGGTGGTAAGCCCAGGGTCACCGCTGCCTCCCATGAGAGAATGCCGGCAGACTTCAACCTCCCGTCACTGCTTTCAACAGGTTGATGGACCCAGTGAAGTCTTTCCAAAGATTTTGCTGAGTGTTCAGACACCCCTGAGAACTTAGTCACCAGCTCACTCTGATCGTAGCTGCTGCAAATATTCCTTCATAAATGCTGCCTCTGTCTCATGGGCCTCTGAGGCACCCTGCTCCCTGCCTTCCAGGAAAAGAAGCCACAGGAGACAGTGACATCTTGCTACCTGTTTGAGACAAGCAGTGCATTCACTTCCTACCTGCCTTAGGCAGGATATCTATACCCCTACTTAGACTTCTGTGTTTGTGGCCTGGCCTGTTTGCACGTACATAAATCAGGAAACATACCATTTGGTCTCTGCTTCAACATCTGTAATGATAGGGAACTCACTACCTCGAAAAGCAACCCATTGACCTTTGAGGTTAGATACTGTTAGGAAATTCTTTCTCATATTGAACTGAAACCTGTCTCCCTGTAACTCTCTCTCCCTCTCCCCCACTGCAGCGCGAGGTCAGTCCTCTGCAGCCCAGCAGAAAAAGCCTAATTCCAGTCATATAGATAGCCCTTCAAATACTTGAAGATATTTATCATCTCCCCCTCCCCCTTCAATTCTTCTCTTTTCCAGGCTGAGCATCCCCAGTTCTTTTGACTGATCCCCCTATGTCTAATCCTCTCCTCTTCCTGGCCACCCTTGCCTGGACTACTTCCTCAGCAGGATTTACAATGCTGGGAAAGGGAATGATCCTTTTTTTCCCCCTTTGCACAGACATCCAAGAGCGCAGGCATTAGGGGAATAACCCAGCTCTCTGTTCAAGTCATATTTCGGAGTTCTTTGGAAACTTTCCAAAATTTTGAATAACGCAGCCTTCCTGGTGACCAGCAGACAGAATCAGAGAGAAAAGAACTTTTCCTCATTGCTTAACTCTGGCTGTGGAATTTGATTTAAACAAATAACTGTCCCAAGGTACTGTCGTTGCCAGGAGAGAGTGCTAGATGTCGAGCCAGCCGGTCTGAGTGTGAATTTTGCTACGAGAGCTTCCTACCTGTATAAACTAGGGCATGGCAATTAATCTTCCCTGGGCCTCAACTTCCTCATGGGTAACATGAGGGGGTTGGACTGAAATATCTCTAAGTTTATTTTCAGCTCTAAAGCTTACGACCTTCAGAGGAGATAGGGTAGTACAGTGGAAAGATCACCAACTGTCCGGGAGTGACTGCCACTTAATTTCTCTCTTGCTGTTCAGTCGTTTCAGTTGTATCTGATTCTTTTTGACCCCATTTGGGGTTTTCTTGGCAGAGATACTAGAGCAGTTTTCCATTTCCTTCTCCAGCTCGTTTTACAGATGAAGAACCTGAGGCAAACAGGGTTACACAGCTAATAGTGTCCAAGGCTAGATTTGAATTCAGTTCCTTCTGACTCCAGGCCTGGTACTCCATCCACTGCACCACCTGGCTGTCCTAACACTTTAGGCCCATGTTAAAGCATTGGCTCTAGAATCATAAAGGCATGGAAAGTCATCCCCATGTCCCAATACATTTCCCCTATAGAACCTACTTTTCTTTACAGCAAACATTCACTAGAGTGATTGGAGAGGTAACCTCCCGTTTCCTCCACCTCTCTCTTTCTCTGTCTCTCTCTTGTCTCTCTCTCTCCTTTCTCTGTCTCTGTCTCTCGCTTTTCTTCTGTGTGTATATGCACACACAAACACATACACACACACACACACACACACACACTGATAATCACATATCTGTACAGTTATGAACACATGTATAAAGAGGCACATAAATGATATCAGAAAGATCTGAGTATAAGTCAAGCGTCTAATGCATCCTGGCTGTCTAACTCTGGGAAAGTCCCTTCACCTCTCTGTGTACCCTCAAGCAACTTCTAAGACTCTGAGTTTCAGGGTAAGTTCCCATCAGCATCAGCAGAGGGTGTTTCTTTTATGGGGAGTACCCTATATCAATAACAGCAAAGGTCAGGCATAGTGGAAATTCCCTTTCCCTGTACAGGCAGGCTCCTGTTTTCTAAATAGGTGTTGGAGAGATGCCTAGGGGTACCCAGAGGTTCGGTGACTTGCTCAGACTAATAGGACAGTCAGGATGTGTCAGTGCCTGACCTTGAACCCCCATCTTTCTGATATTTATATGCCTCCTTGTATATGAACAGACACAACCTCCCACATACCGAGTATGCCTACATTCACACACGCATGTATGTGGTAGAGGGGAGAGGGACAGGTAGAAGGAAGAGGGAGAAGGAAGGAGAAGAAAGAGGAGGATCAGCTTACCCCGCTAACTAACCTCTCTATTAAGATGTATGCGGTAAAGAGACGGGGACTCTATTGGGAGGTTGGAGGGGCAAGATGTCCCAAAAGTCTCAGTGCCGTTTTAATTTTAATAACTTCGTATAAGGTATAGAAGGTATAGAAATTGAGAGTTAAAATTCACAAAATTCAGGAGGCAGAGTTAGAACTCCCTCTATCTCTTCCTTTTTCTCTAGGCCTCAGTTTCCCCATCTGTAAATCAAAGAGATTGAACATGTCTTTACACACACATATATGTATATATCTCATAGAAATTTGCACTCATGCCATCATCCTGATAACTCTTATGCACACAATGTTTTCCATGTATAAGGCATTTTACATATGATACAAATATTATCATTCCCAATTTGGACACAGGTGGAAACTGAGGCTCAGAGGACAAAGAGAATCAGCCAGTGTTCCAGAGCTAGGAAGTGGCACCTGAGAATCCAACCAAGGCCCCTTAACGTCCAAAGCTTTTTCCATCTCACCCCACTTCTGCTGTTGTTTGGTCATTCAGCTGTGTCTGAATGTGAGTGTGGGACCCCATGGATTTTGTCCACTGGGTTTTCTTGGCAAAGCCACTGGAGTGGTTGACTGTTTCCTTCTCCAGTGTCCCCATTTCACAGATAAGGAACTGAAGCAAATAGGGGTTAAGTGACTTGCCCAGGGTCACACAGCTAGTAAGCATCCAAGGCCTGATTTGAACTCAGGTCATCCTGACTCCGGAACCAGTGCTCTATCCACTGCACCACCTAGCCGCTCTCTAGAATACGTAGACACTCTGCTATCCTAATGTCCTAGCCTATACAAACACCCCCCCTCTACCATACACACAAGCTGATCCCCCTCATTTCTTTCCCATAGAGACGTACCCTCCCCCCATCCCCTCCCCATCATCACGAACATGCACTCTCCTCCTACATACAGCTATTAACCCCCTTTTACTGCCATGTCAGGCACACTCGCCTCCCCCAACACACTCTGGGCCGTGCCTCCACTGTTGCATATTCACACGTGTAGACATAGGATGAATGATACCCCTCAGCTTTCCTGCACACTTGCTACATACACTGAGCCCACCTCCAGCGATGTGTCCTTGTACATATATAGTAATATACAGTGAGGTCTCTCATCCCTCATCTGTGCGCGCGCACATACACACACACACACACACACACACACACACACACACACACACACACACACCCCTATCTCCTTCGGCCATACCCGGCAGCAGTATGTTGTAGCCTCTGGGCAGGTTTTCTGGGGCCATACATCCAGGGTGAGCTATTTGGGCAGTGGGGGGAGGGGTGCTGCACGTGGTTGAGGGAGCCCACCCTGCTACAGGGAAGCATGAGGCTTATCTTCCTCCTGCACCCTTGGCAGGACCCAGTGATGGTATCGGCCTCACTGTACAAACCGCTCTTTTGTGGCCAACACAAACAGAGCCTCCCACAGCCAGGGGAGGGGCTGCTCCTCATTTCCTCCCTCTGGATGAGAAGGGCCCAGAAGAGCTCATGGGTATCAGGCTTCATCTGGCTTAGGCCCCAGCTCCCACCACCTCCCTCCTGTGCTCTGCTCGGCTTGGCCAAGAGTTCTCGGGTGGGGGGTAGCCCCCATCTATGTCCTGTGACCACCGCTCTCTCCAGGCCCATCCTGGGGTCCTGCACCTCCAGAGATGCAGAGGGTAGCTAGGCGGGGCAGTAGCCATAGGGACCCTGAGATTTCGCCTTGCCTGCCCTGGCTTTGCTTCTGCTCCCCACAGGCTCCCCAGCCAACCACAAGAGGACCATCCATGATGCAATGCGAAACCAAAGTCCTCATCCCAGATGCTGATTTAAAAAAAAAACAATTTTGGGGAAAACAATGATTTGGGCCAATTTCAGGACATCTGAGAGCTTGAGAGGGGAAAGGCAACCATAGACTTGAGAGAGACATGATTCTGTTGTCATGGTACACAAATGCTTCTGCCTTAAAGGGAGTGAAAGGCTGCAAGAAACTATAATTCACAGGATCTTTCCCAAGCAGGGTCCTGGCCCAGGCCAGGACGGCCAGTTCTATGAGATTCTTGTTGCTTATCCAAGGTGGGTCAGCCTTCCACCCTTGCTGGGGTCCCTCCATTCTTGTCATAAGGTTTGGAAGGGCTGAACTGGGCACACAATGGCATTCTTCCATAGATTTCTCTTAAAGCTACAACCACCAAGCAACATGAAAAGTAACATGCAACATAATTGGAAAACATGTAACAAAATAAATAAAAATACCATTAAAACAAAAGTACCACGTATTCTGCCTAAGAGTTCTGTCATTCCTAATTACACTATAGGCTTGTACAAGTTGTGACTTAATACCTTTGTGACCTTGGGTAACTCACTTTGCCTTAATATCCCCACCTGTAAAAATAAAAAGGTTGGTCTAAATCAAAGCCAGCTTAAAGTGTGCAATTGGAGAGCAATAAAATATATAAAATTTCATTAAAAATAAATAAAAATTAAAATAGATAATGTTTAATATGAGGCTTTCTTTTTCTAAGTCATTTCTATGTCAGTGTGGTTTTCTAAGTCTAGCCAGCAAGGATCTTCTGTTAGATTTGCTGTTGTTCAGTCATTTTTCAGTCTTGTCTAAATCTTCATGTCCCCATTTTGGGGTTTTCTTGGCAGAGATACTGGAGTGGTTTGCCATTTCCTTCTCCAGCCCATTTTACAGATGAGGAAACTCAGGCAGACAGAGTTAAGTGACTTTTCCAGGGTCACACAGCTAGTAAGTGTCTGAGGCCAGATTTGAACTCAGGAAGATGAGCCTTCCTGATTCCAGGCCTGAAATTTTATGTCCATTGCACCACCTACCTGCTCTAGAGAAAGGTTCAGTGGTCCCTATTTTTGTTTAAGTTTGACTCCACTGGTCTCTAGGTGATCTATAAAGCATCCCTGTCCATTGACATTCTCCAGTTCTGCCATTTTATGCTCTAAGGTCTCTCCATGCTCTGGCATTCTTTGTTCCATAGGCTGAGAGAGCTCCCGGCTCTCACATTCTATCATATATATCCCAAGATTACCTCTAGCTCTAACATTCCAAAGATCCTTTGTGAGTAGAAAGTGTGCCATCTCTGGAGTCAGAGACCCTAAGTTCAAATCTCAGCTCTGACACTTATAACCTGGGCAAGTCACTTTATGCCTCAAGTACTTTAGGGTTTAAAGCAGGAGAAAATCATTTTAACCTAATGAGATCAGGGAAGGCTTCATAAGAAGTGGCATATGAGGAGAACCTGGAAAAATTAGCAGGATTTTTTTTCTTCCAGCCCACCTACAAATTAAAAAAAAAACATAAGGAATATACATAGTTGAGTAAAACAAATTCCCACATTGGCCATTTCCAAACATGTGTCTTACTCTGCATCTTGTGCCCATCCCCTCTCTGCCAAGAGCAGAGACTATCATTAATCTTCTGGAATTGAGGAATTGGAGGTTGGTCATTGCATTGAAAAGGATGTTGTTATTATTGTCGCAGTTGTAGGAATTATATAAATTATTCTCTTGGTTCTGCTCACTTCACTCTGCATTAGTTCACACAAGTCTTCTGAAGTTTCTCTGAAACCATCCCCTTCATCATTTCTTTCTTTCTTTCTTTCTTTCTTTCTTTCTCTTTTTTTTTGGTAAGGCAATTGGGGTTAAGTGACTTGCCCAGAGTCACACAGGTAGTGAGCGTTATGTGTCTGAGGTCAGATTTGAACTCAGGTCCTCCTGACTCCAAGGCCAGTGCTCTATCCACTATACCACCCACCTGCCCCCCTTCATCATTTCTTTCAGCACAACAGTGTTCCATAACATTCATATACCACAACTTGTTTGGCCAGTCCCTAGCTGATAGGTGAGGGCAGCTAGGTGGTGACGTGGATAGAACACTAGGCTTGGAATCAGAAAGATTCATTTTCCTGAGTTCGGATCCTGCCTCAGACACTTACTACCTGTGTGACCCTGGGCAAGTCACTTAACCCTGTTTGCCTCGGTTTCTCATCTGTAAAATGAGCTGGAGAAGAAAATGCCTCAGCATCTTTGCCAAGGAAACCCTAAATGGGGTCATGAAAAGTCGGACATGGCTAAACAACAACAATAGAGCTGCTATAAATATTTTTGTGCATGGGTCTTTTTTTTTCTCTTCCTTTGATCTCTTTGGGGATTCGGTCTATTGGAAATATCACTAGGTCAAAGGATATATGGAGTTTAGTGACGTTGGGGGCAGAATTCCAAACTATTTTTCAGAGTGGCTGGACCAATTCACAGCCTCACCAACAATACATTAAGTAACGTACCTGTTTTCCCACAATCCTTCCAATGTTACCCATTTCTATGAATCTGATGAAAGAGAACCTCACAGTAATTTAATGTATATTTCTCCACTTGTTAGTGATTTAGAGCATTTTTTCTGTCATGGTAGATAGCTTAGATGTCTTCTTCTGTGAACCAATTGCCTGTTCATATCTTTTAAGCATTTATCAATTGGGGAATAGCTCGTTCTTATATATTTGGATAAATTCCTCATATAGCTTGGAAATGAGACCTTTGTCAGAGAAATTTGCTGCAAAAAATTTTCCCCCAAGTTAACGATTCCCCTTCTTGTTTTAACATCACTGGTGTTTTGGGGGTGAAATTTTAATTTTAATTAAAAAAATTATGCAATCGAAATTGTCTATTTTATCTTCTGCGATCCTCTGGGGGAGGATTTATTTTATTTTATTTTATTTTAGAGAGGCATGTGGAGTGAAAGAATACTGACTTTTTAGCTTAAGAACCTGTGTTCAAATACCAACTCTGTTTCTTAGTGTGACTCTCACTTTGGACAAGTTACTTAACCTCTCTGGTCCAAGACATTTAAGTGGGAAGTCAGAGGATTTAAAATTGGGAAGAAGCTTAAAGATCATCTAATAATAATAATAATAACATGAATAATAATTCACTAGCCTCCTCTGCTCCTACTTATGAGCCATTGAATACAATTAAAACAAGTCTCACAACCCTGCTAACTAGGTCCATCCCAAATAGAAATAGCTTGATTTGACAATTAATTCAACGTTGGGGGTGAGGGAGATCTCTTGTCTAGTAAGTATTTGAAGTATCCAATCTCAGCAGGACCCTCCCTGAGGAAGACACATTTCCTCACTAAATGATTCCTTGCCTTAGTCTCCACTGAAGCTCTCCAAACCTTCTTTTCCTTCCTCAAATCTCCCAGATCTCCACCTCCACCCCACTCCCATCAGCTGAGGACCTTTGCCTTTCAATCTACTGAGAAAATTGAGACTGTTCAACATGAGCTCTCTCTTCTCTCATTCTCTTCTGAAAGACCCTTGAACCTCCCCCCACACCCTCCTTTTCCTTAGTCCCTGGCCCTTCTCCTGGTTGAAGCCATGCTCTCTCCCTACAATATATTTGTCCTCATCCCCTTCCACCTTCTCCAGAAGACTGTATTCTCATCATCCCCAATTTCTCACCTTCAACCAATCTCTATCAGTTGGTTTTTGGTTCTTCCTATATTACTTCCAAATATTCTCATGTCACCCATCCTTGAAAAATCTTCACTAGCCCCTACCATCAAATCAGGCTTTTGACTTCCATCTCTCCTTTCTTTCTCAGTAAAACTTCTAGAAACAAAGCTGCCTACATTCATTGCCTAGACTTCCTCTCCTCTCATTCATTCCAGCAATCTGGCTTCTGACTTCATCACTCAAATGAAATTACTCTCTCCAAAATTACCAGTGATCTCTGAATTGCCAAGTCTGATGGTCTTTTCCCTGTCTTCATCCTTCTCCACTTGTCTGCTAGATTTGACTCTTTCAGGCTAACCTCTCCTCCTCAGTGGTCTCTCCTCTCTAGGTCAGAGTCCTCATTCTCCTACCTGGCTGGCGGCCCCTTTGCCATCATCTCCTTCACTCATCCAGCCTCTAATGTATGTCCCCTAATGGTAGATGTTACCCAAGATTCTGTCCTAGGTCCTCTTCTCCCTCCACACAATCTCTCTGTAACTTTATTAGCTCCCATGGGTCTAACGTTCATCGTTATGCAGGTGACTTTCTGCTGATTCTTCCCCGAGAGTCAGTCCTGCATCAGCAGAGACACCCTAAACTCAAATGACCTCCATATGTTTTCCCCCAAATCCTCCTCTCTTCCAAACTTCCCAATTTCTGTCAAGTGTCCACCATGCTTCTAGTCTCTTAGTTTTATAAACTTAGCATCCCACAGGGTTCCTCACTCTCCCTCACCCCTACCCCAAGTCAAGCTTCTATTTCCACAAGATCTCTCCCAGCTGACTCCTTGTCTCCATTCCCACAGTGCTTGCCTCACATCTTACTTGCCTGCATTTTTGAAGCAGCAACCTGTTTGGTCTCCCTGTCTCCTATCTCTCCCCATTCCAGTCCAATCTCCACCCTGCTGCCCAATGTAATTTGCCTGAAGTAATGATCTTTCCAAGTGACTCCCTTAATAAATCAACTCCAGTGGTTTCTTATTTTCTCAAGAATCAAATGCAATCTCCTTTGTTTAGCTTTTAGAACCCCATACAACCTGGCCCAAACCTACCTTTCCTGTCTCATTGGGATCATTCTTCCTCTAACCAAACTGCCCTTCCATTTGCTCCTTACACACATCATTCCATCCTCCACCTCTACGCTTTTGCCTTGGCCATCACCCATCCCTGCCTCATAGAGTCCCTCTCTTCCTTTACCAGGCGGCTCAGGCACCATTTTCTGCACAAAGTCTTTCCTGATTTCCCTTCCCCCAAGTGTTAATGTTCCCCCTCCCCAACTCTCTTGTGTTTAACTATTTTGTAAATACCAAGTGTTCCAAAAGTCTTAGTGAGGTTTTCATTGCATTGTATTTGTATTTCTTCATTTTGTATTATGCTATACGTATTCATGTGTTTACTTGTTGCCTATTAATATTTAATAGTGTCACCACTATTAAAATATTCTTGTGATTAGGAATATTTTTTTCATTCTTTGTATTTGTACCTTGCTTGTCACATAATAGGTACTTAATAAATATGTTTTGATTGATTGAATATTAATGAATATAAAGAGAAGAAGAAAAAGAAGAAGGAAGAGGAGGAGGAGGAGGAGGAGAAGGAGGAGGAGAAGGAGGAGGAGGAGGAGAGAGAGTTCCTTAAGATTTCTAAGGTATTTTCCATATATCATCTCACTTGACTCACAACAGTCCTGAGAAGTAACTGCTATTCATATGCCCATTTCATAGATGAGTTCACTGAATCTGACAAAGGTTAAGAGATGTAATCAAGGCCTGAATTAAGGCAGTCACTGTGTGAATGGAAAGAAGGGGTCAGATGGGAGAGATATTGTGAAAATAAAATACCTTAATTTGACAATTCAACACGAGGTGGGAGATGAAGGAGATCACCCATCTACTAAGTATTTGAAGTAGGATTTGAACTCTGGTTTTCCTGGCTCTGAGTCTAGCACTCTCTCCTCATCAATTTCCAGGGAGACATCTGAGACCTGAACAGAGGATATAATTTGCCCTAAGTAACAAAGGTGAGAATTAGCAGTCAGCTTCAATCCTGATATGGTCAGATACGATTTCTCTGCATCTGAAGAAGAGAAAGCACCAAGCGAAAAGAATCTTCCTTGCCATTAGCCAGGGGTCTTAGCCTGACATAGGCCAAAATTGACTGACCCTGGGATCGGCTCCCCCCTCATGCAAATTTCTGTCCAAGCTAGCATTCCACTGCTCATTGTTTCATAGAGTTCTGCGTAAAACAAGCTGCTGGCCTCAAATAGTGTCCAGCCCCTCCATCCTATAACAAAGCAGTCCTGCCAATGTGACAGCCAAGAATACTTGAATTATTGAGGGCAGTGAGGACTAGGGATTTCCTATCCCCTAACTTTCTGCCTAGGGGCCTCTTCCTGCTTCTTCCTTCCCATCCTCCCCTATATTCTTCCCCACCTCCAGGCTTTCCTCAAAACATCTGTCTCCATACTTCACCAGCAGGTTTTTCTATCCAGGTGCTACATGAAAACTATTCCAAACATCAGTGCATTAACTGCAGAAACTCTCAATCAAAGTTTTGAACCCCAGAATCTCAGAGCTAAAGGGTGTCTCAGAGGGTATGTCTTCCAACAGTAAGAGCTAGCATTAAAGCAGCACTTTAAGCTTGGTAGGGCATTTTACATATGATACCTACAACAACCCTTAGAAGTAGATGCTATTATTACCCTCATTTTTCACATGAGGAAACTGAGGTAGACAGGGTTTAAGTGACTTGTCCAGGGTCACATAGTTAAGCCGTTTCTGAGCCTCGATTTGAACTCAAGCCTTCCTGACTCCAGGACTCTATCCACTGTGCCAACTAGCTGTCTAGGTGCCTAATAGTACAAAGGTATTAATAGAGGAAAAGCAGGCTTTCTCAAACAATATTCAACAGTGGGCCACTGGGCCACTTGATGATCTGCATAGGATTCACCTCTACAACTCTCTACCAAGCTCAGTCTCTTATTGAAGACTCTGGTGATAAGGAACATACTCCAGGGCATGGAATCCTGGGATCTCACCATTAGAGGGCAAAGACATTCCCCCCAAGCTGCCGTTAGACAAAGGCTCAAGACATGGCATCCAAGAAGCCAAATACCACAGGGAGGCTGGCATCCAAGTTTCACTTGTGAGCAAGATGTTGAAATCTAGATCTCTACTAGAGATTGTGATTGGAGATCTGTCAAGAGGTAAGGGATGGAGATGTCCAAATGGATGCCAGCCAATAGTAGTTGAAGCCTTGGGAGTAGATAAAGTCACCAAATAATGGAGTACAGAGATAAGAGGGTTAGCCTAAATTCATTAAAAATCAGAGCAGAGAGGAACCTCAGACTTAGAGCCAGAGGAAACAAGTTCATAGCCCTACTCCACTATTCACTACCTTCAGCAAGTCATTTGCCATCTCTAGAATTCATTTCCTCACTTGTAAAAAGAAGGTGATAGACTAGACAATGTCTTAGGTCCTTAGACCTAGTTCTAAATGTATGATCCTACAGATACACTCCTTGTGCAAAAATGCCCAAGAATAATAATAGGAATAATAATAACAATAGCAGCTAATATATAATAATACTGTTATATGTTATATATAGTAACATAGTTTAACATAGTAATATATTATTATAATATAATATATAACAGTATCATTATGTAATAGCTATTATTATTATTATTGGCATTTTAAAGTTTGCAAAGCATTTTACAAATATTAGCCCATCTAACCTCACAATAACTCTGGGAGGTAAGTACTATTATTATCCCCATTTTTCATAGGAAGAAACTGAGGCAGGCAGGAATTAAATAACTTGCCCAGCTAGTAAGAGTCTGAAGCAGCTAGTAAGTGTCTGGGATAGGATTTGAACTCAGGTCTTCCTGACACCAAGCTCATCACTCAAGCCACTGGGCCACCTACCTAACCGCCTCTCTGTCAAGCAGCCAGACTCCCTCTTCTTAAAATCTTTCTGACTGGGAGCTCACCACATTTTAAGGCAGACTTTTCCATTGTGGGATAGGGCTGATCACTAAAACATCTTGTCATGATAAGCCCACCTACAACTCCACCCCACATCACTCCTGGTTCTGCCTTTTGAGGGCAGGCAGAACCAGTCTATTCTCTGCTCCCCATGGCAGCCCTCCAGATGTTTCCGGAGAGTGACCATGCCTCCCTAAGCCTTTCCTACTTTTTGGGAAACTTGTTGTTCCCACAAGGAATGGGCTCATCCCTACCATCAGAGCACCCACTCCACCACTCATACCCTCCAACCTCGTAAAGCTCAAAGGAGGTTGAGTACAACACCCCCAAGTTTGGTGAGGTAGAGAAAAAAACTAATGCTCCCACTGAGGCAGCAGAGAAAATGCCCCAACTCTGTGAGCTCCCAAACTCCCCTGCCTGTCCTCTCCCCCCACCAAAAGCAAGACAAAGCCGAGATTCAAACTCAGCCACTAAGTAGCTGTGTGTCTCCCACTCAGCAGTGACATTACGGGCTAATGGAAGGTCCTTACCTCCTAGCATGGAGACAGTTGCATCGCTTAATTCAAGGGAATGCTACTCTCTGAGAAATAGGTGCCAATTTAAAGCAATTCCAATAAGAAAAAGATTCACACCCAGCAGATGCAAGACAACAAGGTGATAGTACTCTGAGGAGTAGGGGGAGATCAAAAGGATTTTTTTCAAACCAACAGTAGGCACTTAATCTCTCTCTTGCTCCCTCTCTCCTTCCATTACAAGCCACTGATATGCTAGTCATACAGCCTATTTTCACTGCTGTTCCAGGCACTCACTATAGGCTCCTTGAAAAACCATTTTTTTGAAGTAAAGCTAAAATAGAAATGAATTAGAGATTTATACCCCCTGCTTCTAGAGTGTTGGAATCAGCTCCCGACTCCCAGAGCAACACTAACCATTCTGCTTCCCTGGCCGTTAGTATGAGAGCACGCTTCAGCTGGAGGTGCCTTCTGTTCACCTCTCTTTGGCTCCCTTACAATTGGGCAACATCCACAGGTTCCAGAGATTGGTTCAACCCAGGTCTGTGGTCCATCCCAGACCACTTAGGCTACTCTGAATTGACCTCCTTTGCAGCCAGTTCAATTCTGCAAACATTTATTTAGGGCTTACTATATGTAACCTAGGCATTAGGGACAAAGATAAAACTGAAAAACAGTCCCTTATCCTCAAGGAACTGACAGGTTTACAAAGTACTTTGAACACATTATCTCACTTAATCTTCCCAACAGCCGCGTAAAGCAGGTACTGTTGTCCCTACCTTACAGATGAGAAAACTGAAGCTCAAAGACATTCTAGAGTCTAGGACATTGTAACATAGATAGTGCCCAAGACAGCATTCAAGCCCAAGTCTACTGATTAAAAGTCTAGCACCTGCCTAACTTGTACTTTGGCTCATGGGTCAATTTTTAGGGAGTGTGGTGGTGGGGTTTTTTTTTTATGTTTCTTCTCTTTTTATTGTTTGTTACAAAGGATGGTTCTGTGGGTAGAGGAGAAGGAAGGATATATTTTTGAAATACAAGTGTCACAAAATCAAAAGATATCAATAAATCAATACAGACACATCTAATTAGTTTAGACTTCCAGGTTCTCTGGTTCCCTTTCAGAAGATCCTTCAGCCCTGGATTTTTGGTGTTTTCTTCCTTGTCTCCTGGATACCAGACACCCCACAATAATATCCATTCCAATCTGCCTTCTCTGGGGGCTCTGTACCTGCTCTCACTTCACACACCACTTTCCCCCTCTGCTCTAGGCAGAACTTACTTTTTCTGCCAACTCCCCTGGGGTCACAGGTGAATTTTTTTTTCTTCCCCAACCCAAAGTCATAGCTAACTTCATCCCCTCCCTACCTCCATGTGTGCAAGTAACATTCCTCTAGCCATCCCTAATCATAGCTGTAAATGAGCCCCCACCTGCAATCACGGCTGGACCCTTCCCCTGTATCTCCATACAAAAACACAACCAGTCACAGCTGGTGAATTCCTGTTATGGCCACCAACGCCCCTCCATCACGAGTGATTTCTGCCCCTTTCCCAGGGTCCTAAATGGGATCTTTCCCCACCTGTCCAAAGTTGGTTAGATTCACTACCATCACAAATACACACACACACACACACACACACAGCTGGCTTCCTGACAATATTCCCAAAGGACCACGGCTGGATTCCTGCTCCTTTGTCCCTCCCCACCAAGGGTCACAGCTGGGATCTCTTTTCCCTGACCCCCACCCCTCAGACTGAGATTCCTACCACCACAGTTACGGCTTCATGGTACATGTGCATGCGCACACACACACACACACACACACACACACACACACACACACACATACACGTCACAGCTGGCTTTCAACCACACACTCCCACAGAAGCACAACTGGATTCCTACCCTTCATTTCCCTCTGGTCACAGCTGAGATTCCCCAACCCCTCCCCTCTGGGTCACAGCTGGCCAATGGCTCTGCTCCAGTAGCAAACACCCCATTTATTCTTTCCTTCTTTCCCCATCTCTAATACAATTATACTCTCCATGCAGATGGAAAGAGAAATTCCTAAACCCTTCCTTCACTCTTCAGCAGGTTCTGGGTGGGAGTCTGACACGGTAAGATTGCCCTGTTAAGCCACCCTTTCAAACCCATCTAATGAATCTTGTTCTGCTGTTCTGCTGTCAGTGTGGCCAGCATTAAAAAGCCCCCAAGCAGGTGGTCCATCCCTCAGGGATATATGCGGAGGGTGGAGAGAGACAGCCTCTCTGCTCCTTCACAAGGAAGAGAGGAAGAAGGCAGGTTGAATATTTGTAATCTTCCAGTCTAATTCTTCAGTCACTCCCTTACCCCCCACTCCAGGCCCAATGATGACTCAGTGCCCTGTGGGTACTTGGGGGGAAGGATACATCCCTGGGTCTAGAAGAAAGTAGACTGGAGGAGGGAAGAGTCCCTGACTGCTGAGGTCACCTCTGTGGCTGGACCACTCTGGCTAAGCCTCTTCTCTTTGCCTTAATTCATACTTTATTTGTGTAGGAATCCCAGAGCCAGGTAATCAAGTTGGGTGTTATCATGGGCCATCCTACCATCAGCCCAGAGAGAGCACATGGCAATGGCCAGTAAAGGGGGTCCAGGTGAGAAGCACTAAGGAACAAACGCTCCTCTTCTATTAGAGGGCTTCTAACTTAGGCTCTGTGAGCTTTTTAAAAAACACTTTGAGATGTGTGCTGTTGTACAGTCATTTCAATTGTATCCGACTCTTGATGAGTCCATTTGGGGTTTTCTTGGCGAACATACTCGAAGTGGTTTGCCATTTTCTTCTCCAGCTCCTTTTACAGATGAGGAAACTGAGGCAGAGTTAAATGACCTACCCAGGGTCACACAGATAGTATCTGGGGGCAAATTTGAACTCAGGTCTTACTGACTCCAGGCCATGGCACTACCTTTATAATTCTATATATGTTATTTTATGCATTTAAAACCATTCTTCTGAGAAGAGCTCCAGAGGTCTCACCAGACTGCCAAAAAGGGGCTGTGACATAAAAATGGTGGAGAAACCCTGATCTAGACCTAGACCAGTAAAAGCTGACATTTACGCAGCAGTTCAAGGCAATGGTGTGTTGGTAAATTTTAGCAAAAGGCTCTCCAATAGAGAAAGGGGGGGAAGAGAGGGGGGGGGGGGGAGAGAGAGAGAGAGAGAGAGAGAGAGAGAGAGAGAGAGAGAGAGAGAGAGAGAGAGAGAGAGAGAGAGAGAGAAGAAAAAGTGTGCACCAGCAACCCACCATTAAGTTTAATCTGCATTATTACTGACATTTTCTCTATCACTTTCTTAAGTCTAGACAATCAACAAAGCAATAAATACAGCCTGGTTTGCAGTATTTGCTGATTTCTGAGATGGAAATGTTTACACTGAAAATTTAACAATAAGAGATATTTGAGCTGCTGTCTCCAATGTACCCCATGCTTTAATGTTTACAGTGTTTTTTACATATGTAATCTATTAGATCCTCTCAACAACTTGGTGAAGAAACTAAGGCTGACAGAGCTTAAGCGACCTACCCAAGGACAGCTAGGACGTGTCTGAGGCAAGATTTGGATTCAGGACTTGGCACTCTATCCACTATTCCAGCTAGCGGTTATTATTAGGGAAACCAGTACCTAACAGCACAAGAAGTCTTCACAAATGCTATGAGTGAAGGAGCGCAGGAACATGGGGACTCCGTAGAGCTGGGATGGATTCTAGGGAACACGCAAGTAGCTGAGAGAGATTTTGTTTGCTCAAGGACTGCGGGAGAACCTTTTAAGACCACCTGTCCCGTGCAGAGATGATGAGCTTCCAGCTGGCACCAATGGTCGGGGGCTAGCTGTGAGTATCAAGGGGAGGGATCCATTGTTAGCCCGAGTCCCTACAGAGAAGAACCTTACAGGTCCCATGCAGTAGCCTGAGCAGTCAGTGAAGGTCAAAACAGCATCAAGTACCAGAACAATCACAGAAAAATAAAACAACTTACTCCACGGCCCTGGGCACCGCACGAGAAATCCCAGATACAGTCCGAATCCTGCAGTAGCAATGGCCAGGGGAGATCCTTGGTAGTTCCTACCTCCTTTTCCCTTGGAGAAGAAATCGGAAGTGGCAGAAATGGGAGGTAAGTTGCAGGTGTTTCTCCATCAGCACTATTAACCTTCCTTCTGCCCAAGGTAGTGAGTGCAAAGTCTTAATGAGTTTAAAATGGAGAAGTCATTCCAACAAGTTCTATGTCCTTTGAATGAAACTCAGGCTCTTAAGATTTAGACAGGACTTCAGAGGTCATCTCCAGTCTTACCCATAACAGAAGAGGAATCTATTCTATCAGTGATGCACCGAATAAATAGTCATTCGGCTTGAGTTATTTTGTTATCCTGACTGTTTTCTTCTATCCAGAAGAATGCTCTCCAATTTATCAATACCCTTCTTAAAATGTATCTAGAAATGACACACTACACTCCAGAGATGGTCTGATCAAAGCAAAGTATGGAATCCCATATCAAGCGGTAGCATGCCAGTGTGGATAGGTCATCTGACTCAGGAGTACTTGTCCTGTCTCAGATACTTTGCAGCCATGTGATCCTGGACTTAACCTCTTTACACTCACTTTTTACATCTATAAAGTTAAGAAATTGGACTTAATGACCTCTAAGTTTCCCTCCAAGCTCTAGAGATATACTCCTATGAAAGTCTGCCTTTTTAAATAATACTAGCATTTTCTGATTATCATATTATTCTATTGACACATATCAACCCTGTAATCCAAGAAAACTTCATATATATTTTTCCCAAAATACTGCTGTCTACCAAAGTATTGTCAGAAAGTATGTGCAGAGCTGTGTTAGAGGATGTGAATGAAACAAAACCTTCCATTGCTCCTTGTAGCTTGGGGCAGCTGCTTCCCCTCTTTGCACCTCAGTTTCCCCCTCAGGGAGATGAAGACATTGGACTCGTTATTTTAGTTTTGGCCTTTAGTGATCTGTGATTACAGATTACACCACTTTTCCGTGAAAGTATGTTATCATCCCCACACTCTCCTTTGTAGTTCAGATATTGTCCATTACTATGAAAGACTATGACAGAATTAGCCATAAGCCAAGAGTTAGCATGGAAAGGAGCTCGGAGGCCAAGTAATCTCACTCACAGCTGACCAATAGGCCCACTTACAGCATACCTGACAAACAAGTGGTCATCCAAACCCTGCTTGAAGACTTGTACTGAGAGGGAACCTGCAGAAGCAGGCCAGCGCACTTTGGGATAGTTCTAATTTCTGGAAAGTAATGCATTGAGGTAAGATCAGGAAAACTCAGTGATAGGAGCAAATCATGGCAGGGTGTTGGGCAGTGCAGAAGAACTTCTATGCTAGAACTCCAGGAAAAATAAGAATTCCAAATCATAAAAGCAGTCAGACTTATAGAATCTTGGATTTTGAAGGCATATCCAAGGCCATGGCTCCTAATCCACAGCTGGGTAGAAATTCACTCCATAACGTCCTTGGGAAGTGGTCAACCAATTTTATAGGCTCACATATTTAGGGCTTGAATGGACCTTGGGGGTCACTACTCCAATCTCTTCCCTGTGTTCTAGAGGGATTAGGGGACTTACCTGAAGTCACAGAGGGGTAGAGCTAGGATTCAAACCCTAATCCTTTAATTCCAAACCCAACACTCTTTCCACTACACCATGATGCCTTGAAGCCTTCCAATGACAGGGAATCCACTACCTTCTGAGGCAACCCATTCCATTATTGGACAGTACTCATAAAGAAATATAATGGATGAAGAGCCAAGAAAACTTTCCAGATAAAGAGGAAACCAAAGACTGGCTTACCAGGACATAGCCTGGTAATAATGGGGAATAAAGGCTGTCTTAGTGAATCAACTCAGCCCCACTGGAAGTTCCTTTCACAGAAGGAAAGCAAGAACCACACCTCACCTCCAGGAATAGACAATCCACTTCTAACCAGTGGTCAGTAAGTCAGAGGGGGCAGATGAAGACATCACCGATAGCACAAAAAGAGGGCTATTCTTCTCAACAGCTGAAAGCCCACCTTCATTACTTAGGTCACAGATTGGAGCAAAGGTTTCTGGGCCCAAAATGGAGACCGTTCACCATCCAGGCATGTGCAAGGACAAACTAAATACCTCCTACTGCAGTGAGCTCTTTTCCCAGGTCCACAGCATTGACCCTGTGGGACAGGATTATTTAATTTGGGATTCGGCCAGCTGAGCTGAGCTGAGCTGTGTGGTCCAGACTTGAATTTCCAGATTTTCTGGATCAAGTTGCACATTCCAGTTGCTGAATGGGTAAGGCTTCGGCTGATCGATTTGCATACCGTATCGATTTGCATACCGTATCGATCTTGAGGGCAGGAGAATAGGTTTGATTTGTGGCACTTTGCATAATTTTTTGATTAAGTTACTTATTTAACCTATTGACCTTTTCCCTTAATTAGAGTACCTGTATGCTGTAAATGTTGAGTAGTAATCAAGTTGTGCATTTCACCGAGTGCAATTCACATGCCATGCTGTCCCCCGCCTCAGCCTGGTGGCGTTTACTTTGTTCTGCACGGGGTGCAAAGAGAGATGCCAACCGCATCGTCTGGGGTCGATGGCCACAGAGACACAGAATGTGGTAAGAGGAGAAAACCATGGGGATAACCTAGGCTTACCACCTCGTTTTATAGATAAGAAGCTTGAGACCTGGGGGGAAGGTGACGAGCCAAAGGTGCAGAGGCAGGACCCAAACCCAGGTGTTATCTCATTCTAGGTCCAGCTTATATTTTCAGCCCGAACCTCCAGTGTCCCTCACCTTCTCTCCTCCACACAGTCCCCCCAGCATAAGCACCAGGTCTGGGCTCTCATTTCAACCACTGAGATTTTCCTTCCAAAATCTGGCTTCCAAGCTGGAGAACTTCCATCCACAGGGTGAGCTTTTCAGAGAGAGAGAGAGTATTAGTATAATGGTTAGGGGATGTAGCCAAGTCAGAATCAGGTAAACTGTCCTTAGGGTGACGGGCTCTGAAAAAAAATCACCACTTCAAAAATACAGTCTGGGATGATCGGGAATAGTCTTATCATCCAAGACTCACCCTTCCCATCAAAGTGATCCCCTATTACTAGGGAAAGCACTAAGTCACTGAGGGAACACAAAATAGTAGGACCTTATATTTAGGGTTTGAAACTCAGAGACCATCTAGTTCAAGCCGCTTTTTTTAAAGATGAGGAAACTGAGAACCAAGGAGGTTATAAATGAATTACCCAAGGTCACACGGATAATGAAGCTTCAGACATAGGATCTGAACCCAAACTTCGGATTAGTTCTCTCTTACTCAACAACTTCTGAGACATGAAAAGGGCAGACCCAAGATACTCACTTTCCTAACTGGGTGACTGCCTCCCAGCCTAGCAGAGAAAGCACACAGAGAGATGCCCTAACCATACGACCACACACTTCCTAAGCTTTTAATACACACCTATCTCTGGTCCTCACTGTGAAAATAGATAGCTACAGCTGTCCAAAGGCTGGGGTTGCAGGAGCGTGCACACACACACACACACACACACACACACACACACACACAACACAGAGCCCTTCCAAATTTCAGTGGTTCCCTGCTCCCTCCAGCACCGAATGGAAACTCCTTTGTTTAGCATTCAGAGTTCTTCACAATGAGTTCCCTTTCCACCTTTCTAGTGTTTTTTTTTTACCCTGGACTCACCCCTCCCACCAGTCTCTGTCCTTCTCTGACTTAAACATCTCAGCTAAATAGCATCCCAACATGTTGACAATGATGGGGCAAGTATTTCACTACAGTTTACCTGATTCTGACTTGGCTACATCCCCTAACCATTATACTAATACTCTCTCTCTCTCTGAAAAGCTCACCCTGTGGATGGAAGTTCTCCAGCTTGGAAGCCAGATTTTGGAAGGAAAATCTCAGTGGTTGAAACGAGAGCCCAGACCTGGTGCTTATGCTGGGGGCACTGTGTGGAGGAGAGAAGGTGAGGGACACTGGAGGTTCGGGCAGCACCAGTATGTGGAAAGGATATTGTTTGTCTGTGGACAAACCTATAGTCCAGGTCCTAAACCTTGGGGAAATGACTTGGCTCGAGGAGTAGGCTGATTACGGGTAGAAGTGGTCAAGATGCAGATTTAGACTAGATGAAAGGAGAATTTTTCCAGCAATCAGAACTATTCCAAAGTACCCTGGGTTGCTTCTGCAGGTTCACTCTCACTACAAGTCTTCAAGCAGGGCCGGGAAGACCACTTGCTTGTCAGGTATGCTGGAAGTTGGTCAGCTGTGAGTGAGATTACTTGGCCTCCGAGCTCTTTTCCATGCTACCTCTTGGCTTATGGCTAATTTTTTCACAGTCCACAGGAATGGACAATATCTGAACTACAAAGGAGAGTGTGGGGATGATAACATACTTTCATGGAAAAGTGGTGTAATCTGTAATCACAGATCACTGAAGGCCAAAACTAAAATAGCAAGTCCAATGTCTTCATCTCCCTGAGCTACAAGGAGCAAGCATCCTGAACTCCGAAATCCCAGAGAACAATAGAATACTTGGGAGCTGGTTGTACAAGGAGAGCTTGGGTTTCCTCCCTGGACACCCGAGTGAGAAGAGCGTGGAATGCCGGTTACCATTGTATCTGCTCTTTTGGGCCCAGGAGAGGAAACCTGAACCAGTCTGTTTGATTGCTCCAAGATTCCAAGGACTCTTCCTCCAGCCTCACATCAGATTCGATTTGTTGTCCTCCTAACTGCGGTCTCCAACTACATGGTCCCCAAGGAACCCTCCAAGTTCTACGATTCTGAGCTTCTGAGGGTCTGACGCCGTGGCCTGCCCTTCCTTGCCCTCCCTGCCGGAAGAAGGAGGACGACGGGACATGCAGATGTCTAGCTGCTTGCAGACGTGGCACTCTGGGCGGCTTTGGCAGGAGACAGTCGGGCCCCTTCCCGGAGCCGGAAGCCTCTTCCCTGCTTGGCGGGGGCTGACGAGCGCTTTGGCACCACTCAACGAATGCAACCTCAGGAAAAAATCCCGCGCCAGGGACTAAAGCATCACACTCATTAGCACTATAGGAGGTAAGTACAGGCAACCAGGGAGAATTTACTCTGAACAGCAACAGGCTTTTCACTGAGACGTTAAACATAGACCAGCAGGTAGCAATCATGGGGGTAGGAGTTTAGGGGGGCAGGGAGCGGTCTGAGAATCTCCACATCATGTCATATTTTCTCTTTCAGGATCTGGCCTCTCTTTGTGGCCCTCTCTCCTCCAAGGGCATGGCCCCTGAGCCTGTCCCTTCAGTGCAGAGATCACCCCCTTTTTTAACCACCCCCATCAGACCTGCTTTCTCTCCCATCCATCGTAGGCTCTAAGAGGCCCAGAGTGACAGCTCATCTTTCTGTAGCTTTACCAATGGCTTTCTTCGAGATTCCTCCAGTGAGGTGGGTAGTTCGCATATTGTGATCACCATCTTATAGACAAAGAAACTGAGATCCAGAGATGGGAAGGGGCTTACCTGGGTGAAGCAGGTTAAGCCTCCTGACTTTTAGACCGATGCTCTGTCCTTTCCACCATACTGGGTCCTTGAGCCACGTTGCATGGCTTCTTGTCATAGCACCATGGTGCTATGCTGTCCCCATCTATCACTGCTCATGCTCCGGGACATAGGCAGCCCTCAGCACCGATCCAATAGATAGAGGCAGCCTTGAATTTACCTGGTAGCTGTAGCTCAGTGGTGCTTAGTCAACCTACTAAGCGCAGACGGGGAAGGAAAGGAAGAAGACCCTCGCACCCAACCATTCCCCAATTCTGCCCCTGAAATGCCTTAAAGGCAATATCAGAGTTCCCATCCCACTGCTCTCTACTATCTGACCTAATCCAGAATCAAAGTGACTGTCGAATCCTCCAGATTGATTCCATAACACCCTGACTAGATGCCATGCCCAGAAATAAGGAGATACAGGGTAGTTCATGATTTAATGGGGGAAAAAGTTAGGTTAGAGGATCACTGATGAAAGGTACCACCCATCTCCTGACAGAGAGGGAGTGGACTCAGGATGCAGAAAGGGACATGTGTATTTTTGGAGGTGACCAGTGCAGGAAATTTTATTTTATCATGCACATTTGCTACAAAGTATTTTGTTCCCTGAATGGGGAGGGAGGGGGGAATAGAAAATCAGAAAGAAAAAAATAGATTCGTGTTGATTGAAAAACAGTTTTTTTTTTTTTAAATTAAACAAGGACGGAAGTCAAAAACGCAGCTAGGTGTTGTTTTCTTCATCTGTAAAATAGGGCAGGGGCGGCTAGATGGCTTGGTGGATAGAGCACTGGGCCTGGGGTCAGGAAGACCTGAGTTCAAATTCTGCCTCAGACACTTGTTAGCTATGTGATCTTGGGCAAGTCACCTAACATCTATCTGCCTAGGAGGCATCTACAAGGCTAAGTGGATACAGTGCTAGGCCTGGAGTCAGGAAGACCTGAGTTCAAATCCAGCTTCAGATACTTATTAGCTGTATGACCCTGGGCAACTCACTTAACCTCTGTTTACCTTAATCTGACGGAGAAGGAAACGGCAAACCATTCCATTATCCTTGCCAAGAAAACCCCATGGACAGTATGGTCCACAGGGTCAGGAAGAGTTGGTTAAGAAGAAGAATAAAAAAAAGGGGTTGAATAAGATCATCTCCAAGGCTTTTCCCAGCCCTAGGTCCTATGAACTCTCTCCTCCACCTCTACCTCTATCAGGCCTCTCCCTGGCTAATGGCCATCCTGTTCCTGGGTGTGGGCAAAAGAAGGACAGATGTGCCCCAGCCAGCCAAGTGTGTCAGAACTCCCCATTTAAAATATTCAGTCCCATCAGCAAAGAATATACTTTGATTAGTAAAGTGCATCGCATAGCAGCTACTTCACTCTCCTGCTTGATTAATGAAGTACACAGCTCAATCAGCACAGCATGGAGCCCCGGGACAAACCCGGGCCACCGGGGAGCCAGGAGGACTGCAGAGGCAGGGAGAGCCACAGGGGGAGCCTCGAAGCTCAGCAAGGCAGCAAAATGTGAGGCCACGGCCAAAAAGATGAAGGGATGAGAAAGAGGCTGGGCGACCCCAGGCCCAAGTCCCTGGGGTGCTTGGAGAAAGCCTGGTGTGAGGATTGTAAGGATCCTTTCAATCCAAGACATCTGGGGTGGGTAGGAGGGAATGAAAGCTGGCCAGCTTAATGGACAGCGGGTACCCTTGCTCAGCTATCAGGGCAGACTCTGCTTACTGAATGTAGGGGCCAGGAGACTCGACTACATGGAGCCTTCGAGCTTTCATAGGTCTCCATAGGCTCCCTAACGTTCACTAGGGATAAAAACGAAGCTTATTTGTCCTCAATGACTAGCCCAGCCCAGCCTGCCCAACCCACTTCTGGCTTGTTTTTTCTGCTTAGTCTTATCTGACACAGACTAGTGACCCTAGCGATCAATGGGCGCTGGGGGCCCAGATACATGATTTGGCTGGTCCATACCTCTTAATGCCTCCTCTACAGAACTTGGGGGAGGAACAGTATACGCTCTCACCAGGACCAGTTGCTTTCCATTCTCTAGGGCAAGGGCTCTTAAATTTCTATACCTACATGTCATGGATTTCTCTGATGATCTGGTGAAACCTAGTCTTCACGGCATAATGTTTTTTTAAAAATATATAGAAAGGAATGCTAAATTTCAGATAGAGGTTAGGAAAACAATTGAAGCTGTAATTTTTTCCCATCCAAGTTCATGGACTCTGTGAAATATGGTCTGTGTACCACAGGTCAAGAAACTCCACTCCAGGAAAACTTGAAAGTTAGCCAGATGCAAGAGGCTGCTCCTCAATGTTAGAGGCAGATGACTATGCCAAGGCAGACTGACGGCTTTGGATTCAAACAAAGGATCAGCCTCTTTTTGGCAGATGGGGAAAGGTCTCTGGCCCAGTGGGAAATCTCTTTGGGCTAGGGGAGAAACATATCCCTAAATTTCCAGATCATCTAAGTCTCAGGATCTGGTTGGGGACACAGAATCAGAAGGGAGGTATTGGCTTCTTCAGACTATTGTTGTTATTTGTCCTTCATTCTCAAAGAGGACTGATGACATCAGAAGGGCGATGTCTTGAGTGGCAAATGAAATGGTTTTAAGTCAGGCAGAGTCGTACAAAATCATCAGCTTCGCTCTTTCCTCCAGAGTCGTCCGGGTCCAGTGGCAAGACATGAGTCAAGGCAACGGGCGATGGCCCAGCCTTCTGAAGACTCAGTGATGTAACCATGGAAACCATGACTTTCCTTTACGTCTAGATTGGGAAGCATATGAGTCAGAAGAGACATCCAAGGGCCCCTGAACCAATCTTTACCTGAGCAGGAATCCCCTCCACGAGAATCCCGACAAGTGGTCATGCAGCTTCCACTTGAAAATCACTGGTAGAACTCCCTGACTCCCAAGGTGCACTGCTGCAATTGGAGGACAGTCTTGATGGCTAGGGAAAGTTTCTTTATAGAAATCCAAAATGTGCCCTTTGGAAGCTTCTAGGCCTCGCTGTGCCTTCTGGAGTCGAACGAAACAAATATTTCAAATGAAGACAGCAATTATGCCCCCAACTAAGTCTTCTCTACACTCAACACCCCCGGGTACTATAAAACAAAATTCTGACATGACGCGCTTTTGAGTCTCCTGACCAGTGTGGTCATCCTCCTCTGAACACGCTTCAACTTTTAAGTGCCGTGATAATTGTTAGCATTCACATAGTGCACTAAGGCTTTCAAAGCACTTCACATAAATCATTTCATTTGGTCCTTCCAGCAACTCCATGAGGTAGGTGCTATCATTATCCCATTTTACAGATAAAGAAACTGAGGCTGAGCTAACCTCCTGCTCTTGGTCACACAGCTAGTAAGTGTCTGAGGGAGGATTCAAAGGTAGGTCTTCCTGATTCCAGGTCCCTTATGCTATCTGCTGTGCCACACGGCTGCCTAAAATGTGGTACCAAGAATTACACTCAATATTCCAGATGTGGTCTGACCAAACTCTGTTCTCCTTCTTTGCTTCCCCAATGCTGTACTTCTGACCATGATTTTGTTTTAACTCAAGTGCTACATTTATCCCAATTCAATTTTATCCAAGTTTGATCCACTAAGTCGACTTGTTAAAGCCTTTTTGGATCCTAGATTCTTTCAATCTAACGTGTTAGCCTCCCAGCTTCATGTCATTCACAAAATGGCTAAACATCCCATTGATGAATCCATCTCGCAAAAACACTCGATTTAGTCAGAAAAAACAATGTTGAAACTAATTAATACCACAGCGATCCAACACCGAATATAAGAACTTCCTGTGATGAGATGAACCCCAGCCAGAATCCCAAAGGTTTGCCTTGTCGCATGCATTTGGATGGCCAATTCCCTTTCTCTTTGTCAGTCCTTTTGAGAAAAACAACAGAGAGAGCTCTAACACCTTTGCTAGAAATAGTTCATATTCTAAACCCTTTATTTATAATAGAAGTTTTATTTCCCACACATTGTATGTTTGCTAAGGTGTTAGATTTGAGAAGTCATGTCAAAATAGCAAGAATGTGGTTTCCTTTTCATTGATTTCCTCTGTCTCTCTCTCCTGCCTCACTCCCAACCAATTTGTCCCCAGAACTAGCCAAGAGTAGGAGAGCATGGCACTCACCCCAGAATCAAACGATAAAGATCTGGAAGAGACTTTTGACACCATCTAGACTTTAAGTATCCCCAATGTATGGGCCAATGTGGCATAGGAGGAAGAAAGCTAGACTTCATCATTTCTAGGAGATCTGGATTCAAGTCCCACCTTAGTCATTTACTATCCCAGTCATTATGGGCAAGCTCATCTGTAAGAGATACTAATAATTATTTATACTACCTATTTCACAAGTGGGAAGAAAGCATTTTGTACAACTCAAAGGGAAGAATACACTTTGAAGAAAGCGGAGCCAAGACTGGCACACAAGTCCAAGGACTCCAAATACATCACTCTTCACTATCACCAGGCTGGCACTCTAGGAGCAGAAAGGTATAAGAAGATATAAAGGAGACCACCCAGACACAGCACAAATTAACTCTTCAATAGACAGGATGCTTACAACTAGTCGAAACCTGCTCCCCCCAAAGCTGAGCACGAAGCTTCAGCTGCAAGTACACAAGACAGATACGATGGGACTCAGTGCCCATGGAATGTCTCCCTTGAAGGAGTCAGTGCAAACTTGGTGGGGACATCAAGCACAATAATATATAAATGGGGATATGGGGCAGCTTTTTAATCAATCTCTTCCTTTAGGACTGTTTATTAATTTCCCTGAAATGATTCTGCTCCTTGTATAACATGAGAGGCAGCATAGCATATTGGATAGAGAACTTATAGCCACATACTGACTGTGTGACCTTGGCCAGTTTACTACCCTCTCAGTCTACTACCCAGCCAGTTGTCTAAGACCATAAGCTGTAGAGAAGGTAACAACCTGAGGTTAGAGAAGAAGTCTCTTTATCTGGGAATTTCCTGTTATCGATGAAATCATTGGTCTAGTGGCTCTCTCTAATTCATTGCTCTACGGCATCTAGCTGGTTCTGAGTAAGCATCAGAGGCTACACAAGACCCTCATGAGTGGGGTCAGTTATTGATAAATAAGTCTAGTCCAGCTCATTCCTGGGAACCAAAGGGAAACCGCCCCCGTGGTATCTGGTGCTCACACCTCCTTACTCTTTGTTATAAGTGAATGGATTTCATAGGAGAAAAGGATCCTAAGCTAGAAGGAACCTTGGACATTACACACACCGACCACATTATTTCTTTTGTGTCCACAAAGTTTGGCTTCTCAGAGTAGATGTTTCTTCTTTATTTCATCTACCTCTGCTATTTGTCACTGTCAGCAACGGATCTGGAAGGGACCTTAGCTAGAGGTCGTCCATCTAGCTCCAGTCAAACCTGAGCAGGAAGCTACTACAATTACTGCTGTTACTGCTGCTGCTGCTGCTACTACTACTACTATTACTACTACTGCTACTGCTACTGCTGCTATTACTATTACTACTGCTGCTGCTACTACTACTACTACTATTACTATTACTACTGCTGCTGCTACTACTATTATTACTATTACTGCTGCTGCTAATGCTACTACTACTATTACTATTACCACTGCTGCTGCTCCTGCTACTAGTACTGCTACTCTTACTACTACTACTACTACTACTACTACTGATGATGATGATGATGATGATGATAACGAATAATTCTCCAGCGTAGCTTTTCCAATACTTGAAGACTGCAATCATGACCCTTTTCTTTTCTAATTATAATATATCTATATCTTTCATCTCATCCATTTAGCAGATTTCAAGTTCCCTCACTGTCCAGGTCACACTCCCCTAGAAGGTCCAGTGTGCCATTGTCTTCTAAAATGTGGCTTACCCATCTAAACATGGTACTCTAGATATAGTCTGATTGGGGCAGAGGACAGATAGACTATCGACAGCCTCCTTCTGGTCCCTCTTCTTTTATTTCCACAAGCTAAGGTCGAATTTGAATTTCTGGCTGTCATTTTGCTTGCTATTCCCCTGAGTTTGCAGTCCTAAAAAGGCTTCTAGATATCTGAAGTTAAAATATTCTTCTCTTGAGTATTTTAGGCATTCTCCTGCAATCAAATCAATAGATCAATCAATCAGTAAACATTTATTAAGAGCCTACTAAGTTCTAGGCACTGTACTGAGTGCCCGGAATACAAAAAGAGGCAAAGGACAAGCCTTACCCTCAAAGAGTTTAACAATCTAATAGAGATGACAATAAACAAACAAATTTATATAAGATATGTGGGGGGATTGACAGAAGGAGGGCACTAGAATTAAGGAGGGTTGGGAAGGCTTCCAGTAAAAGATGGGCTTTTAGTTGGGACTTAGAAGAAGCCCAAGAGCTCATTAGGTAGAGTAGAAGTGGAGTGTTCCAGGCATGGGGGACAGCTGAAAGAAATGCCTGGAGCTGAATGGTATTCACATCCTCTCTTTACCCTAAACTCACTTTTTTAGTGTAACCTGACTCAAATTCATGTCCTTTAGAAGGCCCCCTATGATCCACACATTGATGATCATTCCCTCCTTTAATCTTGAACTTTACACTTTCCATATATACTTCTTTAAGCACTTTGGCTGAACCTTGTTTATGAACTTGTGATGTTCTATTTGACAATCACGTGATGGTATAGCCTTGCACAGACCTAACAATCCCACAGTCTCAGAGTTGAAAGAGACCACAGTGGCCATCTAGTGTAACCTGTCCTTGACCAAGAATTTCCTCTCTGACATACTCAACAGTAGTCATACAACCGAGGTTGTATATTAACTCTAGGTTAAGATCCCTTTGCCCTCTAGTGAGGGAAATGCATAGCCTCCCTTTCCACTTTTGTTCAGCCTTAATTGTTGGGAAGTTTATCTCTACATCAAGACTAAATTTGCCTCTCTGCAACTTCTACCCAGAACACCTAGTGCTGAGCTTTGGAGCCCAAGTGGAACAATTTGGTAACCCCTGTGTCTCCTTAAATTCATCCATTCTCATATCCTTAGAAAAAGCCAACTGGATGTCACCATATTCCATTTGGTGTCAAGACAGCAAGCATTGATTAAGGCAGCAAGCATTTATGTGCCACCTGGTATGTGCCGGGCACTGTACTAAGAACTGTGGGTACAGAGAAAGGCAAAAACAGTCATTGCTTTCAAGGAATGGGGAAACAACTATGTATAAGCAAACCATGTTGTTATTCAGTCATTTTTTCAGTTATATTTGACTCTCCACAACCCCATTTGGGGTTTTCTTGGCCAAGATACTGGAGTAGTTTATCACTTCCTTCTCCAGCTCATTTTACAGATGAAGAAATTGAGGCGAACAGGGTGAAATGGCTGAGGTCACATAGCTAATAAGTGTCTGAGGCCAGATTTGAACTCAGGAAGATGAGTTTTCCTGATTCTAGGCCTAGAGCTCTGTCCACTGCACCACCTAGCTTCCCCACTAACAAGCTATTCATAAGATAAATCGGAGATAATCTCAGAGCGAAGATATTAGCATTAAGAGGGATTGGAAAAGACTCCATGTAGAATGTGGAATTTTAGCTGAGACTTGAAGGAAACCAGGAAGTAGAGATGAAGAAGGAGGGAATTGCAGGTGTGGGAGACAGTCATTGAAAATTCACTAAATTGGGAGAAGTATAATGTGTAAGGAGACCAGTATCACTAGAATATAGTATAGTTAGAGGGGGGTGAGATATAAGAAGACCAGAAAGGTAGAACAGGGCCCATTTTACAAATGAGGAGAATGAATGACTTACCTATGGTCATGTAGCTAATAAGTGTCTAAGGCCAAGTTTCCTGATTCTAGGCCCAGCACTGTATCCACTGTGATAGCTAACTATGTCCCAGGGAATACAAGCCTAGTTCTTGCTGTCTCTAGAAAAACAAAATACCTTTCTCAGACTCTGTTTATTTGTGTGTACTTGAGTGGGTCTAAGAAAATTTAGGGGAGGACCCTAAGCCTGTCAGTTACCAGGGATTCTCAGGTGGTGATGAGAGCTGACCTCAACTTAGCCTGTGGACTCATGTGTATGTTCTGATGTCCCACCATGCCCTACATGAAATGGAGCAGTCGCGGAAAATACAGTGCCCTCACATTAGAAGTGGTAGTGTATTTTTAGCATGGATTTTGAATTAGCATTTTTTTATTGAACTGTCTAATTGGAGTAGCAAATTTAGAATACTTCAGAAAATGAGCATCACCGCACCTAACAGAAACCAGGGTTCAACAGCACGTAATAGAAAACCCTCACGTGGTTCCAGAATGAGAAACCTGAAATCACATTTAAAGAGCACAGACTTGAAAATAATGATCCAACAAACAGTCTTGAAAATCATATCGGGCCCTCAGGAGTGAGAGGAAATGCTTCTCAAGCCCTGGTGGGTCCCATCCCAGCCCCACATTCCTTCTGAGAGCAGATGAATGAATCCTTCTGTCTGAATCCTTCTGCATCACCCACAAGTATTTTAGGTTCTAGTTCATGTTTTGCATACACTAATTGGGGGGCCTTGCCCTGGGCTCTCGGGACTTCCAGCCATGGCCTGTACTTGAGAGGACACTGGCGCCATTAAAATTAGGAGAGTACGTAGCTAGGGGAATGTATTCTTTTCTTTTTTCATTCAAACATTTATTAAGCACAATACAGTGTTCAGTGATATAGGCTAGGCACTAAGGGAGATCTGTTGGTCCTATGGGGCCATACGTGTCCATCTGCTTCCATTTGGGTCCTCTCATTATCCCAATAACTTTCCAAATCATTACCCTATATGTGTAGTCTGCCCAGTAGAACTGAGCTTCTGATTTCTTGAGGGTAGGGATCATTCTTGCTTTTTTAAAAGATTTGTATCCACAGCCCTAACTTAGCATAGTACTTGGTACCCAGAAATCACTTGATAAATGATGTTTTTTACTGTTCTCCGGGCCTTGAAAAGATTTTGACGTGAGGTACCGAGACAGTGGCCAGCTTACAGAGAAAGCTTCCCCACCCCCCAACCCCTGCCAGCACCAGTCCTATAGGAATTGCCCTTTTGTCCAATACCAGCACCCAAGGGCAAAATGCCATGTGCCCCATGCTAGTTATAGCTTTGACATTGCCACCATGTTGAATAGCCCTCTCTATGGCCTCCAACAACTCAATCACTCCCATGGTAGGCAGAGTAGGTGGAAGTTGAGATCTATGTCTCTAAGAGGCAATTGACCTTCCAGGATCTTGCCCCAGGAAAGATTGCCCCAATTCATGTCTTGGGAATCTGTAATCATAACATCTTAGAGCTTAGAAGTCATCTCAAAAATTACAGAGTTGAACCCATTCCTGAAAAGGAGCCATCCATTAAAAATGGTCATCCCAAGCTCTCATGGTAGACTCATTACCTGCAAAGGGTAGCCCTCTTTTGGACAGTAAGATTTGAGGAGAAAGAGTTAAATTAATACTACGCACAAATGTCCAAGGGGAGGAAAGTAGGACTCTTTTTTAGGGAGAATTTCTTTATTATTGAGCAAAAACCATCCCTGATACTTCCAGCCATACCTCCTCGTCCTGCCCTTGGGGGCCTAGCAGAAAAAAGTTAACCCTTTTCCCTGCAACTTTCCTTCAAATGTTTGAAGACAGTGATCATGTCTCACCTTCCTGGAAGATGACTCACTTGAAACTAAACTCCCCATCTACTGTGAAATTCTCTAAATGTTCTGAGTCACAGTGGCTCCCATTTCAGCTGCATGCAGAATATCCTGATGTCTTCTGAGGGAAATGCATAATAATATGAAAGAGATTTCTCTAACCCTGCTCCCACTGGATGTCACGTTCATCCATCACTATACATACATACAGAACTCAGTGAGGCCCTCCTGAATGAACTGGACCCACAATTATGGGGCAAGGGGAGAATGACCTTATCTCACTTGGGAAATTGGGCAATATTTCTGATGATCCAAGCTGTTCCCTGATGGAAATGGTTACTTCTCCCACAGCAATATTTTCCTGGTGTTATTATTATATGGCTGAGAATCAATCCAACAATAAGCACTTATTAAATACCTACTGCGTGCTGCCAGGCACTGTGCTAAGTGATGGAGCTACAAAAATAAAAAAACAAGACAATCTCTTCTGTCAAGGAGGTTATACTCCACTGGTGGATGGGATGGAGGTACAAATTGTTCACAGATAAATAAATACAAGGCTTAGGGATAGGATAGCTAAGGAGACTTAGGGATAGCTGCAATATCAAAGCTACAGGCGACTAGGTAGAGCAATGGATAGAGCGCCAGGCCTGGAGTCTGGAAGAGTCATCTTCCCAGGTTAAATCTGGTCTCACACAGTTCCTAACTGCGTGACCCCGGGCAAGTCACTTAACCCTGGTTACCTCCATTTCTTCATCTGTAAAATGAGTTGGAGAAGGAAATAGTAGGCCACTCCAGTATCTTTACCAAGAAAACCTCAAAATAGGGTCATGAAGAGTTGGACATGACTTAGAAAACAACTGAACAACAGCCACAAAAGGGATAGATAGGGAACTGACCTGTGAATTCATCCTTATAGGGAAATCCCAGATAAGGAAAGTCCCTCTACCAATACAGGCCAGCACCTTCTTTCTGACCTATAATCTCAATGTCCATTATACCACACTGTCTCTCTAATACACAAGTGATAGAGGGAATTTCTTCCCAAATTCTCTCTTTCAATTCCGAAGACTCCCTCTCCAATAACTGGGCCAGATTATTGAAGTCATCCTAGGTTGTGGGGTGGGCAGGAAAAGAACCTCCCCAAAGACCACTTACATGAACCAAGGGCCCTCCCAGCCAGAGGCCTCAAAGGCCCCATTGTACAATGACCTCACGTGTCAAACCATCAGAGTTGAAGGTAGGCCCCAACCCTTAAAAAGGACCGAGGCTGCCTGTGAGATTCACGTCATCACAGAGGCCTTGGTCTACATGCATGAAATACTGAAGTGTTGTTTTTAATCCTTGCTGAGGTAGAATTACTCCCCCTCCTACCCCCTCCCACCAAGAAGCTTTGTTGGACCATTTATCAGACCATTCCCACCCCCACACGCTGGGGTGGAATTTAGGAAGAGACAATTGAATGAGGGGTTTCTATAGTCTGCAGTCACCAAACGAGAGGTCCACAGGTGGTGACATCCTTTATGTCAAAGTCTTAGTTCCCTAGGGTTCCCACCCCAGCAAGAGGCACCAGAGCATCTGTTATACATGTATAACATATGTATATGTATAGTAGAACATACATATACACATGTAACATATGTATATATATATATGTATAGTGAAAAGAGTGATAGATTCAGAGTCAGTGGACCTGGATTTATATCTCTACCTCTGTTACTAGCTGGCACCAAGGATAGAGTTTTGAACTTGGAGTCTGGAAGACCCGAGTTCAAATTTCACCTCAGATATTTGCTAGCTGAAGATCTGAGTTCAGATTCTGCCTCTAACACATACTAGCTATGTGACCCTGGACAAGTCACTTAACCTCTGTCTGTCTCAGTTTTATCATCTGTAAAATAAGGGTAATAATAGCACTTACCTTCTAGGGCTGTTGGGAAGATACAGTCAAATATTTATAATGCACTTTGAGATCTTAAAGTTATATATAAATGCTAGCTAAAGTTATTATTGTTGTTGTTAATCTATGAGGCCTTAGATAAGTCACTTCCCCTCACTGGGCCTCACTATTTCCCCCTCCATATAAATGAGATGATTGGTCTACTTGTCTGACGTTAAGTCCAAATCAACATGGGGAGACATACTGGGTCAGAGCCTGGGTATTGGGTACATCTCCTGATGTATTCAAACCGCTCTCCATTCCACCAAGAGTCCCCCTCTATGAGGGGAAGGAGGAGTTTTGGAGAATGCTTCTCCTGCCACTAAGTGAATCACATTTTAAGTATATCCATAGATGCATGCACATACACGAGTGCATACCCAGACACTGTCTGCATGTACCTGTTAAGAGAATTGTAGAAACAGCTTCAGGCAGCAGGAGAGGAAGACGGATCTTTGCCCCTCTGGGGTATCATTGGGTCACAGATTTAGAGTACGAAGGGCCCTTAGGAGCCCCTTGTTGAGAACAACCCCATAGTTTTACAAAAGTGGAAATTGAGGCCCAGGGAGATAACCTGACTTGCTTAGGGTCACACAGTTAAGTGTCTGAGAAAGGATGTGAACTTGCATCTTCTTGACTTCAAGCTTAGTGCCATCTTCCTTGGATATTAAGGGCTATGGTTCTGGGGTAAGGGAGGATATGAAAATGGTTCCCTGACTGTGACAGAGAACAGATAACAAAGGCCAAAGGACCACAAGAAATAAAAGAATCCCTATGTGTCACTGCCCCAAGTCCTCAGGCACGTCTGTTCAAGAACATCTCTGACGCAAGGAAATTTTAAAAATAAAACAAAACAACTGCCCACCCTGAACAAACAGCCTGTATACCTCTGACCTTGGCCCCTCTCATCCAAGCCTAGAGAATTCTCAGCCCAGTCCCACAGTCTCATGCTCACCAACAGAGCTGTAACTAAGGTGGGGTCACCGGGCCTTGGCTCAAGGGCACCAAATGCACAGGGCCCTGACAACACTTTAAGACCTAGAGGTAGAAGAGAACTTCAGAAATCACCTAATCCAACCCTCTCATTTTACAGATGGGGAAACTGAGGCCCAGAAAGATCAAGCATTCTTCTCAAGATCATACAGGGATAAGTATCCAAGGCAGGATCTGAATCCTGGTCCTCTGATGGCAGAGGTAGCGTTCTTTCCACCAGATCACCAGGAATATAGGAATAGCATCTGGACTTGTCACTGCATTGACATAGGGAATGCCCATTGAGGAAACTCCCTTGACCAATGCAAGCATACTTATAATTTTAGAGGGTTAGAGGTTAAATGACTCACCCAGAGGCAGTGGGACTGGAAGCCAGGTCTCCCCGATTCCAAAGCCAGTCCTCTAGCCAATAAACAGTGGTATTTCTCTAAGACAGAGAGAGAGACAGACAGGCAGACAGACAGACAAAGAGGGAGGGAGAGAGAGAGACAGAGAGAGAGGGGGAGAGAGAGAGAGAGACAGAGACAGGGAGAGAGAGAGAGAGAGGGAGAGGGAGAGAGAGAGAGAGAGAGAGAGAGAGAGAGAGAGAGAGAGGAGAGAGAGAGAGAGAGAGAGAGAGAGAGAGAAGGGAAAATAGGAAACTAGCAGTTTCCTGTCAGTCCCCTGGTCCCGCTTTTCTGTCTCCCCCACAACGCTGGTCCTGTCCCTCTGTCGAGGTCTTGGGACACCAGCTCAGCCCAGAAATCCCTCCTGCCCCAGCCCTTCGGGCTTTCCCTAGGAGCTCGCAAAGCTCCACCCGCCCATTGCATCAGCAAGTGTGGGCCAGGAACTCTCCAGCTCATTTCTCCTTCCACTTCTCAGGGCACAATAGGATATGGGAACATATGTGATGGATGTTTCTTCCTTGATACCCAAGAGAACCATGAGAGCATCAGATAAATACCAGCCAGGCGGGGTGGCCTCAACCCCGCTCCTCCCCCAAGCCAGCTCTACTCTGACAAGCTCCGAGCCCAGCCCTGGAGCAGGCTTCCTCCAATGTTTAGTCATGAGATCCCACAGTAATAACAGAGTGGTAGTCTATCTTGACCAAGAGCACATTAGTTATTATCTGAGCCTAAACACCTAGCACTTTGTACTAACATTTTGGCAGTTAATATAAATATAGCACTTAGAGTTACACCATAATTCTGAGATCTAACTGGGCCGATTGCCTCCCATCTGGCATCGGTACAAAGTATTTTGTAACAAAAAAAAAAGTAAATGAAACTCTTTTTTTTATGAATTTCTTCCCGCCCCTGCTCCCCCTTCTCCCCCCAGTGGGTCTCGCCTCTGATGGCAGCCGCACAAGTATGATTTCAGGCCCACACGACACATTTTTCGGGGCTGGCCCTGGTGACGCCTGTTTGGTGAATTACAATAAGATGGATTGTACAGAGCCGTGAGTCTCATTTTTCCATCCAGAGCCGGGGCCTTCTCTTGGAGGGACCCGACAGAGGCGCCTGGAATCTGCAGACGGGGCTCTCACTGTGGTTTGGGTGCAAACCTTTTGCGACAGAGCTCCTTCGGCACACGCTGGCAGCAGGACAGGGAGTCGGCTGGCTCTGAGGGCCAGTGGTGGTGGTGGGGAACAAAAAACACCCCTCCGATGGCTGCCCAAATATTTGCATCCCTTGAGTTGTCTCCAAAGCCGAGTCTGTGGCAAAGAGCCTTTCACAGGCCTCAAAGACGTCCCTGTCAAAAACTGGGCCCCTTCCAGGGGGGATGAGATGACGTGACCAGCTCTGGCCTGTCAGTGATGGCCAATGGCCTTATCTCCCTGAAGGCCTTGGGGTCCTGGTAGTCCCAAACTTACAGGCCCCTCTCTCATCTCTTGGCCTGTACAGATGGGACTCTGCATAGCCTGCCTGTCTTTACTTTTGTCTTGGGGTCCCCAAGGAAACCCAGTGACCCTGATAATAGAAGTGGTAGGAGGCTTATGGCCCAAAGAGGATGTACGAAAGGAAGAGAGAGGACAATGAACCCAGTAGTTTGGCCTTATCTAGAACCCAAATCCCCATCTTCCTAACAAAACCCATCCCCTCTAGAGACCTCCTTGTTTCTTTTCATTAGAGCCGCCATCTTCCCAGTGGCTCCAGCTTAAAAGCCCAGTAAACGTATCAATTCAATTCAATAACGATCTATTAAGTGCCCACCGCGTGCCAGCTACTGGGCAAATGATCACAAAATGAGGGTACGGGGCATAGCAAGTAGAGGGCTGGAGTCAGAAAGACCAGATCACCTTGGGCAAGTCATTTGACTTCTCTCGGATTTTTTTTAAGGCAGTTAGGTGGCACAATATAGAGAGTAATAAGCTAAAGTCAGGAATACCCAAGTTCAAATCCTACAGTCCTGCCGTAGGGCCTTATGAAGGTCATATGACCCACTTCAAATCACTAAATATTTCTGCTCCTCTCTCTCCTCATCTATTAAATGAGGAGGTTGGTCTCAGTGGCCTCAAGTCCCCTTCCAGCCCTAAATCTATGACTTTATATTAAAAAAACAAACTATTTTCCTACCCTCGATGACCTTTTATTTTAAAAACTGCCAGTCATGGAGAGTAGTTTAAAAAAAAAAATTCACCTAGCTGCAGGGATGAACTATTGGCCAGACCCATCAATTATTGGCTAGTTAACAATGAGAAACCTCAGTCATCTCAGACTTCTCTCTCTCAATTAATCAACAATTTATCAAGCACCTTCTCTTAGCCAGGCACTGTGCTGAGGGCTAGTGATATAAAGACTACGAGGAAATAGTCCTTCCCCTTTGGAGCTTCCAGTCCCCCTCTTCTGCCCAAGCATGCCCCTGGTTGGCGTTGAATCATTTTGCCAACTGTACTGCAAGATCTTCGTTATAATCCTGGCTCTGTCCCCAAAGCACTATGTGATGCCATTTTGTGGACAGAAAACATCAGCCTAGAGTTGGTCCGATGGTGTAGTGGACAGAAAGCAGGATTTCACCCTGGAGCAATAGGGAAAGAAAGAAAGAAAGAAAGAAAGAAAGAAGAAAGAAAGAGAAAGAAAGAAGAAAGAAAGAAGAAAGAAAGAAAGAAAGAAAGAAAGAAAGAAAGAAAGAAGAAAGAAGAAAGAAAGAAAGAGAGAAAGAGAGAAAGAGAGAAAGAGAGAAAGAGAGAAAGAGAGAAAGAGAGAAAGAGAGAAAGAGAGAAAGAGAGAAGAGAGAGAGAGAGAGAGAGAGAGAGAGAGAAGAGAGAGAGAGAAGAAAGAAAGAGAAAGAGAGAAAGAGAGAAAGAGAGAAAGAGAGAAAGGAAAGAGAGGAAGGAAGGAAGGAAGGAAGGAAGGAAGGAAGGAAGGAAGGAAGGAAGGAAGGAAGGAAGGAGAGAGGGAGGGAGGGAAGGAAGGAAGGAAGACATTGCCTAGGTCTTAGCCTTCAGATGATGAGATTTTTACTGAGCTAGGCAAGTTCTTAGGCAAAAATTGCCATCTCCTGCCAGATCCATACCCAAAGCCTTTCTAGCTTACATCAAGGGACCTTAGATCTCAGGCTCAAGGGACTTCAAATGCCAACTAATCTAATCTACTTAATTTACAGATGGGGAAACAGAGGCCCAAAGGCTTAAATGATTTACCCGTGATAGAATCGGCTAGTCAATAAGTATTCATTAAGTCATGTACCAAAGACAGTGCTAAGCTCTGAAGATGCAGGAAAAAGGCAAAATGATAAACAAACAAAACACAGCCCCCACTGTCAAGGAGCTCTCTGTCAAAACTTAAATGCTGCCGACATAGCATGGCTGCTAATGTCCTCTTCCTTCTCTAATTATCTGGTATTTATTTACTGACATACACACTTCACCCCCACTCCCCCCCCCCGATAGAATTTAGGGTCCTTGAAGGCAAGAATTCTTTTTTTTTTGTTATCCTAGTGTGCATTTTATTAATGTTTATTGAATTGAATCCAAGACTTCATGTCTGAGGACTCAACAAGGTAGGTCTTTCGTTTGGGTAACTTCAGGTCCTCAGTTACCCCACAAGTAACATAAAGAGGTGGGACTAAAGAAGAACATGGGAAGGGATGTCCTCAGGGACTACCCAGGCCAGCGCCTTCATTTTCTTTTCTTTTCTTTTCTTTTTTTTTTTTGGTGAAGCAATTGGGGTTAAGTGACTTTCCCAGGGTCACACAGCTAGTACGTGTCAAGTTTGGTCTGAGGTCAGATCTGAAGTCAGGTCCTCCTGACTTCAGGGCCGGTGCTCTATCCACTGCGCCATCTAGCTGCTCCCCCTTCATTTTCTACAGACAAGGAAACCGAGGCTCAGGAACGTCAAATGACTTGGCCAAGGTCACACAGGTGATGATGATCAGAGGCAAGATTTGAACCTGGGTCTTCTGACTCCAGAGCTGGCAGTCATTCCAATGTCCCACGCTGCTGGTCTCTAAGGTCTAATGTCTGTGATCCACCTCCTGTTTACAGTTCGGTCTCCTGAGCTATTCCAGGCTGTGACGGAGAGCTGGCTTTCTCTACCTGGGACAGCATGGAAAAGTGACAGGACTTCTTGTCTAAGGGAACCCTAGGCCTGGAGGGGAGGGCCAGGCAGAGGGGGGAGACCATCCCCACGCTCTCTACCCTCAGCTGCCAAAGCCTGGGAACGCAGCAGAGACAAACCCCTTCTAATTAATCCCGTCAGTCAACCGCATCTGCCTTCAGTTAAATACACAGATTCTCCAACACACTTGGTCTATCGAAACCAAAATAGTCCCCCACGAACATCTAAAAATAGCTCTGTCCTTGGAACTGCATTACATGGCTTATGATCTAAATTCGCCAAGAAACGGCTCCTCTGGGATGTTAACCCTAACCCACCCCAAGGGGCAAGAAGGATGCTTCTGTCCTGGTGCAGTTGCCCACAGTGCCACGAGATGGCAGCATGGGCAGCACTGACTCAAGAGGCCCCCCAGGCCGACCTGGGAGGAGGGACTGGTCGCCTTTGGCCCGGCAGCTCCCTCCTTCCTGCTGTGGACTTGGCCTGCCTGGAGCCCTCAGAAGCAGAGCGTCTATAAACCTCTTAATGAAACCTCACACCTGAGGGAAGACTTGGCAGTCTGCACTCCTGGGATAGGGAATGGGGTGGGGGGCGGGGAGGAAGGGACAGTCGGGGACCAGGGGCCAGCCCACAATGAGATGTGGTATTTTGGTCTCTCTGGAGATTCCTCGCTGATGCGTTTGGAGAAGCCATTCAGGAGCACAATTTGGGCAGCATGCGGAACTAATTTTCCTCCAACTCTGCAGACAAGCCATTCACCTTGGGGCCGGGAAGAGAGCCTCAGCCACTTGGGCTAGAAGAGATCAGCTTTCCTCATTCCGGAGACCCCGAAGAGAGGGGGACAGCAGGAGCCAGGAAGACTCCTTGGACCCCAGTGCTGCTGCCAGCCTCCCTGATTGGAGTGACCACGCACTGGGCCTTTGTCCAGAGTGCCTTCCCCGCCTCCCCCACCTGCCCCAGCCAGTCTGTATCACTGTATGCTGTCAACCAGGAGTAGAGAAGCTAGGCAGATCAGGATGGTCAACCCACCAGGGGGACTGGCCTTCTCGGGTCAAGGGCAACAGTTCTCTGAGGGCCAGAAGTGATAAACCAGAGGTGATCCCAAAGGTAGGGTGGATGGAATGTTGGATCTAGAATTGAGACGACCTGCCTCAGTCACTGCCCACTCTGTACTGCTGGGCAAGTCACTGACCAAGACCCTGCAAGATCAGATGGATGACTTCTAAATTCTCTCTCAGCTGATCCTGTACTCTAAACAGGTGTAGGCAGGGTCCACATCACAACCAATCACTTAACTTCTCTGGACCTCAGTTTGTTCATCTGTAAGATGAGGGGTCTAAACTCTATAGTTTCTTCCAGGTCTAAATCTATAACCCCATTTACCCCCACATTCTCAGCAAGGAGGGGTAAGGCCCATTTCACACTCATCCATCTTTCTGGTCCCATCTGGGGTAGCTACCACTCCAAGGATGTTCCTCTAGAAATATTCCAGACCATGGGCCCCATTCCATTTAGAAACCAGACCTCCAAGATGGTCCTGAAGCCCAGGCTGCTACCTTCTGCCCCAGACAGACTGCATATGAAGGACTGTGATCAGTTCTGGGAAGCACCCATTTAAGCTGGACATAGACAAGCTGGAGTGGGTCTAGCATAACAAGGAGAATGCCCACAATGGTGCAGGGCTGGTGGCCAGGACAGATGAGGACCGGTTGAAGGGACTGTGAATGTTTAGCTCAGGGAAGAGGGGATATGATTACTCACTTCAAATATTTTTCAGGTTGTCATGTGGATTAAATTTGTTCTACTTGATTCCAGAAGCCAGAATTAATAGCAATGGGCAGAAGCTGTAGGGCGGCAGAGTCCCATTAGAGGGAAGGATACATTTCCTAAGAGTTATAGCTGTCCCCGAGGAATAGGCCGTCCTGGGAGGGAAGGAGTTTTCTGTCACTGCAAATCTTCAGCTGAAGATTAGATTACCATTAGTCAGGGGTGATATGGAGAGGACCCTTGTTCAGGTCAGGGTCAGAATTAGGGCTTATCCAACATGCATTTTTTTTCTGCTATGTACCACGTAACATGAGAAGTTCTGGGATACCAAGGCAAAAACAAAAACATGTCTTGCCCTCAAGGAGCTTACAATCTACTGGGAGGAAGCAATGCCTACACAGAGAAGCAAATACAAAACATATACAGAGGAATTACAAAGGCATACGAGGGAGGGGAAGATGGATCAAGAAGGGTCACTTGTGGCCCATGGTGTTTGAGCCAAACCTTGAAGTTAGGTGAGAATTCTAAGAGGTATAAGTGAAGAAGGAGAGCACACCAGGTATGGGGCACAGCTAATGCAAAGGTACAGAGAGGGGAAACTGAACTAAGACCCCTAAAAACCATCTAAACCTCAAGATTTAAAACAACAAATTGATAGCTAGGTGCTGTAGCAGATAGAGCACTGGGCCTGGAGGTAGAAAGTCCAGGGCTCAAATGTGGCCTCAGATACATCATGTGTGACCCTAGGCAAGTCACTTAATCTCTGCTTGCTTCAGTTTCCTCATCTGCAAAATAAGGATAATTACACCTACTTCTCAGGGCTATTGTGAGGATCAAATGAGATAATATTTGGAAAATGTTTTGCAAGCTTAGCTATTAATAATAATAACTTAGCATGTGCCAAGTCAACAAGCTATTTGTTATTTATTATTAAATGCTTTCTATGTGCCAAGCACTGTGTTAAGTGCTGAGGATATCAAGAAAGGAAGTATATAGATACCTATAGATATAGATAGATAGATGGATAGAGAGATAGGTGATAGATAGATGATAGATACACAGATAGATAGATGATAGACAGAAACATATATGGATGTCTCTCTATAGATACATACCTATATATATATATATATATACATAAATAGACATAGATAGATAGATATACATATATATGTGTGTGCATCTATCTAAATGTATCTAGATCCAGGTCTAGTTCCTTAAGGAGAATGCATTCTAAAGAGATAATATAAAAGAAAAAGTGGAAAGTACTCTGGACAGTGAAGGCAATAGCAAGCAAAGATGTTTTAAGCTGAGTCTTGAAGGCAATCAGGGAAATTAGGAGGCAGAGGCAGAAATTAGGGAAGGCAGAGCATTTGGCATCTGGGTACAGCCAGTGCAAAGGCTCCATGTTTGAATGGGGCGCCATGTTTGAAGAACAGCAGGTAGACCAGTGTAGCTGGACTGTAGAATGTATGGAGAGGAGTCAAGGGTAAGAAGACTGGGAGGGTATGAGGGGTCCAGGTTGTGAAGGACTTCAAATGCTGAAGGACTTTATATTTGGTGCTGGAAGGAAATACATAGCCACTGGGGTTTATTGAGAGGAGGGTGATGTGGCTAGACCTCTGCTTTAAGAAAGTCATTTTGGTAGCCAAGTGGAGGATGGCTTGGAATGGGGAGAGAATTGATTCAGGGAGACTAATTAAAAGGTTATTATATTAGTCCAGGTGGGAAGTGATGAAGGCCTGAATTGGGTTGTAGCTCCATAAGTAGAAAGTGGGGAACAAATAAAAGAGATGGTATAAAGATAGAAATAACGTGATTTCTCAGCAGATTGCATATGAAAGTGAGGAGTTGAAGGTGTCTCTGAGGCTGGAAGTCTGAGTCATTGGGAGGATGGTGATGTTCTTGACAGTATTGGGGAAGTCTGGAAAGGGGGAGAAGATAGTGAGGAGGAGGAAAGATAGTAAGTTCTGCTTTAGACATTTTGAGTTTGAGATGCCCAATGGAACAGCCAGTCCAAGATGTCTACTCAGACCCAAACCCACATCAGGAACTTGCCGATCTCAATTCAGAGGAGCAGCAATCAGACTTTGCCCTAAATCAGACCCCATTGGGCACGTCCCTGTTCTGTGCCGAAGATACTGGAATAACACAACAGTCAATACTTCGAGAAAGCAGCAAGAAGACTAGCCTGGATCTTCCCTCCAGAAGTACCACAGAGCTCAATCCAACATTAAATCCCTGGAAGAACGGGCAAACAAGAAAAGAACTGCACCATAATGATCATGTCAGGGATATTCAAGACACAAATGCAGAAGAAGAGAATGACTCCAAAACATCTACAAGCAAAACCTCAGAGAAAAACATAGTTTGGGCACAAATTCAACTAGAATTCATGAAAGAGATAAACCAGATTTTTTACAGTGTAAAAAATATTTATAAAAATTTATATTTTTCTTTGATAAATGACATCTTTTGAGGGGGAAAATGGGAAAGAAATGTGAGCTATGGAAGAAAAAATTGGAAAGGGAATGAACAGTTTGCCAAGTGAAGTATAAAATCTTGCCCAAGCAGCAAACTCTCTGAAAATTCTAATGGACCAAATAAAAGCCAATGACTTCATGAAGCAACAAGAAATATTAAAACTAGATTAAAAGGCTGCAAACAAAAAGAAAACAAAATGCCAGGTATCTCATAGCAAAAACAACGACCTGGAAAATAGATTGAGGAGGAAAAAATTAAGAATCTTTGGATTATCTAAACACTATGACCAAGAAAAAGAGCCTAGGCATCATATTTTAAGAAATCTTAAAAGAAAACTTCCCAGATCTCTCAGAATCAGAAGGCAAAGTAGAAATAGAATCCACTGGTCCTCCTGAAAGAAACCACAAAATGAAATCTCCCAGAAATATTATAGCCAGGATCTAGGGCTTTTAGATCAAAGGAAAAGTAGTGCAAGCAGTCAGAGGCTTCCCAATCAGGATCACACATGATTTATCATGGAGCAGACAACTTGAAATATGATAGTTCAGCAAGCAAAGGATGTAAGTTTACAGCCAAAAATAATTTATGCAGCAAAATTAAGTGAAATGCTATAGGAGGGAACAAATTAATGAAATAGAGGACTCCCAAGCATTCCTTATGAAAGGAACAGAGGTGTGGAGAAATTTCAAAGTGCAAAGACAGGAAGGGAGAGAAGTAGAACAGGATAGATGTGAATAAACGATGATAAAGAACTAAGCAAGAATAAAAGGCTTACATTCAAATATGGAGAGATGATGCATGTGTCCTCTCTGATCCCTGTCCTCTTCAGGGGTCACAGAGAAAATCTAATTAGAGAGTGGGGCACAGCTAGATGACACAGAGAATAAAGCGTTGTACCTGGATTCATCTTCCTGAGTTCAAATGTAGCCTCAGACACTTACTGGCTATGTGACCCTGGGCAAGTCACTTAACCCTGCTTGCCTCAGTTTCCTTATCTATAAAATGAGCTGGCAAAGGAAATGGCAAACCACTCCAGTATCTTTGCCAAGAAAACCCCAAAGAAAAGTCAGACACAACTGAAATAACTGAACAAAAATTAGAGAAGGCTTGGGGATGATTTTGTTATGTCTCGATGATCTTAAGAAAAGAATGGAAAGAGAGGAGAAAAGGAACACACTTAGGGAAGAGGGGGGAGGAAGGGTAGGGAAGATTATCTAACGTAATGCGGGTGAATTAGTAGATATTTATATACAAACGAGGGGAGAAGCAGTTGACACTCAAACCTCACTTTCATCTGAACCAGTCAAAAGAAGAAAGACTCCCTACACAACACACACACACACACACACACATACACACACACACACACACACACACACACACACACACAGAATTGGGTACAAAAATCCATTTCACTCAACAGGAAAATAGGAGAAAAAGGGAAGAACGGGGTGGGGGGAGGAATTAAAAGGAGAGTAGATTAAGATTCAATTTCCTAAGTAAAACAAACTCTAAGGATGTACGAATATATTTATGGCTCTTTTTGAAGTGGCAAAGAATGGGAATCCAAGAGGGTGCTCATAAATTGAGGAATGAATGAAAAGGGTTATGGTATATAAATGTGATGAAATACTACTCTGCTGATCAGCATAGTGACCAAACAGGATTCCAGAGGACTAACAATGAAACATGTTACCCACCTCCTTATAGAAGATTCAGAATGCTGAGAGAGATAAATATTTTTTAGGACATGGCCAATGTGGGAATTTGTGTTGATTAAATACGTATGTGCGTGTTTACCGTCACATTTTGTTTTTCCTGTGTATTCAACGGGGAACAGGGTTGGGGTGGAGAGTAAAAAAGGTGGCTCTTAACCTATTAAAATGTTTTTTTAAACACTTGGGAACTCTGATCAACACAATGACCAACATGATGAAACAGGCTGCCCACCTCCTGCCAGAGAGGTGATAGACAAATAATGTAGATTGAGACTTTTTTTTTAGCATAGCCAATGAGAAATTTTGTTTTGATTGACTACACATGCTTATCACAGGGGTTTTGTTTTTCTTGTTTTCTCAAGGGGGTAGGGTTGGAGAAGAAATGGGAGAGAGAAGGTTGATCCTTGCTCGAAAATAAAATAAAATTTAATTAAAAAATAAAGGCGTGTAAAGGGGTCCTAAGACCTAAAAGCACATTTCAGGTATGGAGGAGGATGGGGTACCCTATGCCAAGCCCCCAGGCAAGAGAGAGCACCAGGATATCAGAGTGTAGGTAGTCGTCCAGTTTGGCTGAAACCCAAAGGGCATGAATTGGAATAATGTGAGATGTGGTGGGACTCTATGTGTGGGGTCAAACCAAGGATGTCACCTTAGCCAGGGAACACTGGGAAAACCACTGGAAAGATTTTTGAGCAGGAGAATGATGTGATCAGACACAGTATCAAGAAAATTATTTTAGCAGCTGAAAGATAGAGGAGCACGGGAGGGAAATATTAGAGGCAAGATGTGCAATGAGGAAGCCTTGGCCCTTTCTTTCTGTGTTTGCTTTGGTCCCCCCTGCCTCTGAGGTTTTGGGAAAGGCCCCAGGATAATGGGGTGTCACACTTCACACTTCATCTTTTGGTTGGGGCATTCACAAACCCCTATGTACTCTGAGAAGCAAGGGATTATTTCACAGACCAAATGTCCTGCTAATATCACCCCCACCCCTGCCTTGTGCCTTGCAGTTCACAATCAATTTTCACAGAGAATGAATCAGTTAGAAATGTAGTAAATCACCTCTCATAAAATCCATCGTTTTACTTTCTGCTGCTCTGGAATTCTTTGGGATAGATGAATAATTTCCCAGTTTGGGGTGGGAGATATTTTAGCAACTCCTCTCAGCCATTTGGGGTACTAGGTATCAAAGTGAACAGAGCACTGTACTTGAAGGCAGGAAGACATGAGTTTTGAATCCACCTTGGGAAATTTCTAGCTGTATGACTTTGGGCAAGTCTCTTGAACTCTCTGGGATTCAGGTTCGTCATCGGTAAAATGAGGGAGTTCAACTCAGTGACCCCTAAGGTGACTTCCAACTCCAAGTCTATACATCAAGAAACCCCGTGGCCCTGGGCTGATGAGAACAAAGTAACAAACCTTACTGTGAAGCTCATAGATCTGCTTGTAAATGGGAACCATGAAAGATGTGAAGGTATAAACAGCACCTGTATTCCCATAGTTTCTGAACCAGAGCTGGCCTCAAAGTATGTACTCAAGAACTGTTTAGGATCTGAACTTTAGAGCTAGAAGAAACTATGGAGATCATTTCGTCTCATCTCTTTGTTTTACAGATGGGGACAACAGGGCTCAGAGAAGGGAAAAGACTTGTGCATGGTGGAATCAGTCCAACACTGGGATTAGAATCCACTTCACCTCAATTCCTGAAGTTGCCAGCCACATCACAATCTCTGAAGAATCACCAGTGCCTTTTCAGGTAGCAAGAAATTGAAAGAAAATGGATATCCATTGATTTGGGAATGACTGATCAAATTGTGGTATGTGAGTAGAATAGGATATTTATTACTGCATTGTGCAAAATTATTGATATGAAGAATTCAGAGAAACTTGGTAAAAATCATATGAACTGATCCAGAAGGAAGTAAGCAGAATCATGAGAACTATTTATACAATGTCAAGTATAGTACCTTCTTGTGGATGTTTGGATGGAGAGGTCACTTGTGGAGGAATCATCCCTATGTGCTATGAGGTAGGATTCATTTAACATCCAAGTGAGCCAGAAATCTGGGGATATAGTAAAGAGCAATCCCCTCAGTCCTATCACAAATGTCTCGACCAATCTTGTGTGCTGGCCTCTCAATGGATGATATTCATTCCATGATTCTTTCTTGTTTCATGTTCTGTTGTTCCTTTTCTGGTGAGAATAAAGCTACTTGCTCCATACCTGGTTCATATTTGTACTTAGGGTACATTTTAAAAAAACTGTCTTCTCTCCCTTTGTTGGGAAGTACCCCTTAGACCAGACACAAAAGTAGTTCTACTTTTTGGGAAATGAGGTGGGGTGGAACTGAAGTAATGGCAGCCTAGATCTCCTATTGATAAGATAGAAGACCCCAAGGCAACAAACCCAGGGCAAACCATGGTAAAGGTCATCAGTTCCTAATGTGACCCCTGTGCTGGATCACCATAACATCAAGCGAAAGGGCATTGACAAACATCAGAACTCTGATTTCCATGCAATGACCAACTATAACTTCAGTCTTATTTATGATATGATATTGTATGCCAGAGAACTGGTGAGACCTAAGCACGGAATGAATGTCTTGCTAGACATGACTAGTGAGTTCTTTTTTATTTATGTACACTTCTGTATTAAAAGGGGGCTTGGGAGACAGAGAGAGACAGAGAGAGAGAGAGGAAGGGAAGAAGGGAGGGATGGAGGAAGGAAGGAAGAAAGGAAAACAGGAAGGAAGAGGAGGGATGGAGGGATAGAAAGAGAAAGAGAGGAAAGAGAGGGAAGGGAGAGAAGGAAGAAAAGGGAGAGAGGGCAGAAAGAAAGGGAGAGAAAGATCAATACAACATTGACTAAACAATAATTAGTATGAGGGACTGGAACTATAAAGCCTGATTGTGAGGCCATGTTCTCTGTTGTTGCAAACTGGGTAGAACTAAATTGAGTGGAATTCTGCTTTGGAGAGGGGGGAAGGGAGGAGAAAGAAGGAGTCAGGTAACAATGGTTGCAAGGGAAGGGGAGAAAGCAATGAAGGAAGAGGGACTAGACCTCAGGATATACAGTCTTCTCCTCCCCCAGTGGTGAAGGAAGCTGTAGCTGGAACCTGCTTAGCATTTCTCTCCTACCCCTGTCCCTTCTCCATTCCTATTGCCTATTCTTCTCTGCAGTGACCAGATCCCTCCACCGTTGACCTGACTCTTCCCCTCCTACCCTGATACTTGGGAAACAGAAATGGAATGAGGGAAGGGGATATTCAGGATCTGTTAGTACGGCTCAAAAGTGATTATCGGCCAACATTCTTGACCCAGCTGCCTCCCATGGAGAAGATTGAGGATGCCATAAGGAGATGGAGGACAGGGCTGGCCTTAGAGCCTGGGGCCTAATAGTTAATCCACAGGTGTTTCCAGCAAACTGGGAGTGACCAAATGCTTTAGAGTCTTGGAACAGTTTGGCTGCACTTTCCTTGGGCTTCCCTGCCACGGCCCTCAATGTCAATCAATGTCTCTGCTTAGCACTTGCTCCACCAATATACACTTTCCCCATCCTTTCCTGGCTCCCTAGAAAAGACAATTCTATTGCCTTTGTTTACTTTGGACTCATAGCTGACCTGTCGATGAAGACCAGGCCCAGCTCTTGTATTTCCTCTAACTCATCACTGATCAGCCCGCACCCAAAGATGCCTTAGCCAACATCCTGAAAGATTCTTGGTCCCTGCACAGATCAGCCTAGACCATGGTGCAATGTATAGAGCGCTGGGTTTTCAGTAGTTAGATGGAGGTTTTAATCTCAACTCTTCTACTAACTGCCTGCATCACCATAGACAAATCCCATTCCTTGTCTGGGCCTCAGTTTCCCCTTTTGTAACATTGGAGAGGGGTTAGACTAGACAACAACTACTATAGCTGTTCCATCTGTGAATTTTAGAATAGCAGGATCAATGCCTCCTAAAGAGAGAGCTAGAATGAATTTGCCCCTTCTCTCCCTCTGGGGAAACTTGGGGAAACCTTAATCATCCATTCACACACCGTGATCTCCTTACTAATGCTATTTCATCACTTGGATTCTGCTGCAGTGATTAAAAGAGCAGGAATTTCCCTCCCCCCCCACCCTACCCCCTCATAGCCGCTGGATTCACACCTTTAGCTTTCCAATCAGCAGCTGCTTGCCCTCGCCCTGGCCCCAGAGCTCCCGTTTAAGAGCAGAGAATGTCTCAGCATTTTTATAGCTCATGGCTGTAGTGCTGGTTAGCCACCGTCCGACAACTCACTCCAGCAAAGAAGTGGCAGAAACAGAGAAAAGCCACCTTCCCCTCTTCTCCCCATCCCCCTCTCCAAGCCCAGGCACTGGACCTGGTCCTGGAAGTATAGGCCACAGCAGCCCCGGTCTACTGAAAAAGCAGAATGCCCACTGTCCTGGAAGAAGAACCCTACCATGCATCAGTGCCATTGGATAGGAGAGAGAAAATTGGATTTGAAGTAAAAAATCTGTTTGGAATCCAAGCTCTGGCTCCACAGTCTCAGGCAAGTGTTTCTGGTCCTCTCTTTCCTCACTTGTGGAATACAATCCTGATGATGATGATAATAATAATAATAACTAGCATTTATACAGTACTTTAAAGTGTACAATGTTTATTATATGGTCTCAGTAGATTTTTACAAGGGCCTAGTGAGGTAGGTGCCATCCTATTTTACAGATGAAGAAACTGAGGCACAGAAAAGTTAAACCAATTGCTCAGGGTCACCCAGCTATAAGGTGTCCAGGGCAGGATTTAAATTCAGTCTTTCTGACTCCAAATCTAAGTCCAAACTCTATCCACTTTGTCACCCAGCTGCCTGATTTATAGGGTTGGCTACATGATTTTCATGGGCCGTTGCATTCTCTAAATTCTGTGGTCTGGTGGCTGTCCCTCCATCATAAACTTCTGCTGCTTCTCCATGCTTTGGATGTGACCCCTAGGGCTTTTAAAGCCGTGCCAACAGAACACAAATTCTGACCATCCCTGCCATAGTGAAAAGACTATGCCCAGCAAAAGACTGCATTTAGTGGGAAATCCCAGGATCATAGATTTAAAGCAGAAAGGAACCTGAGAGGCCATTGAGACTTACCCAACACCCTCATTTTACAGAAGGGGAAACTGAGACTTTAAGTGACCTGGGACTTCAACCCAGGTCCTCTTCCTCCAAACCCAATGCTCTATGCGTGATACCATTCATGCTTGGCTCAGCATCAGAAGATGGAATACTCGTACCAATGAAAACTATGAATCTCAAAATTATTCAAGTCTGACGGTCCTAACGGCTGTGTGATGGCAGGAGGGAGATTCTTTTACCAGTGATTAAAAGAGGGCTCAGCAGTGTCTCTAAAGGTATGGGACACTCAGATGCCCATTTCTGTTAATTACCACTACCACGGAAGCTATTTAGAAAGAGCCAACATGTAGCCTGGATGCTAATGTCGGAGAAAGCCCAGTGGCAGAAGCAAGTTTGTGGTTAATGAGAAAGTTGTTGAGAGGAAAGGGTAAGTCAGGATAAGTGAGCCAGTGACGCCAACAATCATGTAGGTGATAGGCAGAGACAGAGGAATAGGACAGACAGCATGTGCCATGGAATGTCTAGAAATTTGGTAAACTTGTCTAACCAGGGGAATAAACTCTTATAGTCTTCAACAGGAACAGGAAATACCTTGGGGTGCAAACATATGCCGGTGAAATTGCGGTTCCGGAAGGGAAGGGGAAAAAAAGCCACCTCTCAGGGTGTTGTGAGGAAAGCTTATATAAACCATAAAGCTCTATAAAACTTAAAGCACTATATAAATGTGAGTTAATTCAGAGGGGGCAAATAGAAAAATTGTCTTTCACATTTGAAATTTAAACTGAAGAACAATGAATCCCACCAGGGTTCAAGTTGGCCTGAGCCTTGCCCCTGCCCAGTCTCTCAGCTACAAAGAGAATTGAACTGTGCACACAGTGACTTATTATATTGGCCACTTAATTGCATGTGCAAAATGGAATGAAATTTCATATGCCCATATGGAGTTGTGTCAGAAAATATTTTTATAATTTTGCTTCCAACAGTAGTGTGAAAGTTATAATGTAACTGTCACATTATTTCTTGGAAATTCCCACCTAGCTCTGCCTGGGTAATGTAAAACCTTAACAGGCTTTTATTTTTATTTTTTTCCATATAGTCTACAATAACCACTAGGAATCCAGAGATAGCATATATGCAGAGGAGAGGGAGAGGGATGAAGTCACCAACTTGTTCATGTCCCAGATGTCAGCATACTATAGCACTCAGAATACTCTGCCTATCATTCTCGGCAAAAGGGAGGTCCTGACCTCCAGTTGTGTTTAGAAAAGTCTTGAAGCCTTATTTTTTTTTTTATCATTTTCTTTCTAGAGAAGAAACAAAGAAAAAGTGAATGATGGGGGTGGGGGACAGAGGAGTGGAGATCAGACAATGCAGCTAGGGATCGTGTCTCCAGATTTTTAATAGGTATATTTTACTATATTCCCCTTAATTCATTAGAAATATCCTCTTTTGCCAGAATGGAGATAGGACATTTTCTTTATCAGTGTCTATATCAGCTTTTCCTTTTGGATTTTATAGATTCAGAGGGGAAGGTTGGTGGGAAAAGGAAAAAATGAGAGAGAGGGCAGAGAATTGGAAGAAGCAGGGAGAAAAAAATTCTTGATACTCTCTCTGACCTGAACTTGGCCCACGTAGAATGGCATCTTGGGGCAATTAGGACTAAAGTCACCCTCATCCAACTTTAGGACGCCAGGGTCCTATGCCTACTGACTGTAAGGGTTCCATTGTCCCTGACACAGGTGGAATGGTCAAGGACACAGTTATCAATGACTCTGGGTCACAGATAATCACTGCACATCTCCTTTGCATTTTCTGTGCCTAATGCTTTTAGTCCTTACAGGACAAATCAATAAACAAGCCTTTTTCAGAACAGAATTTGAGAGGGACCATGCACAAAAGAAACCTCTGCTAGAATATACCTGACTAGTGCTTATCCAGTCTCTCCTCGAAGACCTTCAGTCCTCATATGATAAGGACTCATGGCCCTTCACCATCCTCTGCCCGCCATCATATCAACATGTTTAAATCTGTGGTTTTCACAATTGTGCCTAAGACTCCAGAGGATGGCAGAGTGCCATGGGGCTCTGGGACAAGACTCTTTAGAACTCCTTAGCTACACCACAAAGATATCTCATGTGCTATGCATGCTCTCAACAAACTCCATTCTACAGCCCCACTGAGGGATCAGGTCAGAGATTCAAACTCTCCCTGCTTTCTTTCAACGGTTACCTAAAGACAACCTCAGAGTAGAGGAGAGGCTGATGCCCTCATTAGGGCTATTGGCCACAGCTGCTCCTGTCTTCTTTACTGCTTTCCCCACTCAACTGTCCTGCCTTTCTGTGAGAACGCACACTTGGTAGAGAAGTCCAAGATGACCCAAAAGGTAGAGAAGTGACTTTCTACCTATGGATCTCTGAAGATGGAACAGAGGGTCAGAATCAAGCTGCCAACGGCGGAGGGGGCTTGGAATCCCAGGTTCATATTGCAACCATCATAAGAATTGTCTGAAGAGTTTGCATCTAATGTGTGAAAGACAAGACTGCTGGTAGTTGTCTGCCCAACCCAGCTGAATTATTTTGTGGTCTGTAAGCTATGATCTCATAAATCAGAGGAAGTACAGACAATCTATGAAAACAAGAAGGCAGCGGAGGCCACCAACAACACTGCTACTACTACTACTACTACTACCACTGCTACTACTACTACTACTACTCCTGCTGCTACTACTACTACTAGAAATAATAGATCACATTTATATAATGCTCAAAGCATTATATAAATACTTATATAATATAATTTACATTATGTGACATATTATAAATGCATATATATTATATAAATGCTTATACATACAGTATATTACATATAGTGTCTCATTTCATTTTCACAATAGCCCTGTGAGGTTCAGCTATTATTTTCCCATTTTACAGTTGAGATAACTGAGGCAGACAGGTTAAATGATTTGCCAAGGGTCATATAGCTAATGATTATCTCAGGCTGGATTTGAAATCAGGTCTTCCTGACTCCAGGATCAGAGCTCTATCCATTTTACCTAGCTAGGGCTACACATAATGAATTAGATTTCTTCATCATTGGGGACCACAAGGTGATTCTACAGACTTATCTGTATATCTAAGCACCCTCATTTTGCCCCTCCTTGAATCACCTCTTCTGTTTGTAAATTGAATGAAAGTCCTCTGAGCTGAGTCAGCCATTCTTCTGTAGAATTCTTCATCAGGGGACCCCAATGGGTTGTCACTCCTTGGAATTCTCCTTACTATGACTAAGCAGATGATAAACCTAAAATGGACTCAAGATTCTCAGAGGAAAGGTTCTTTTGATCCCCTGAGAAGAATCTTCCATTTTTCAACACCCCCCATCCCTGTTACCTTTTTTAAAAGAATTTGGATTGGAACTATGTTTTCATTGCTATGTGCAGCTCCCTGTGTGGAAATTTCCTTTACCAACACCAGTCTGAAACCTGCTCTTCAGCTTATAATTAGAGGATTGCTGGAGACACCTATGAGCTTAAGTAAATTGCTTTGGGGCATGAAGAATTTGATTTCCTGAATCTAAGGCTGACTCTCTCTATTATACCACACTGCCTCTAACGCATTCTAATGGCACTTGGAGTCATAGACTAAGACATAGAATAAGAAAAGGCTTTAGAGATCACTGATCACAAATTTAATTTAGTAAACTCTAATTAATCTCTTCCTGTACGTAGAGCACCATATTTGGGAAACTGAGGCACAGAGGAGATTGATTGCTCAGAGGCTACTAGAACCCTGCTCTCCCAACTTGTGGACTCTTTCTCACTGGGTCCCACTTTCCCATTCCTGCGTTCCTTCCTCAAGCCTTTCAACTCCACTGGAATCAAGGATTAAATGGGAATTGCCTTCTCATATTTTATTCAACTTCATCTCATTAATTTCATATCCAAGTTTTGATTGGATAATTTGCCCATTCAGAGCCTCACTGTCCAGATTTTCTTGATTAAATCAATTGGATTTTAGATAGCCCTCAGCCCACAGAGCTGTGAAAACAGGGAGCCCCACATATTACAGTCTATTTGGCAGTCACTTTCTATCTCACAGCCTGGAAAGTGATCCAACCATGCAGCCCCTATTGAGAGCTGTGATGTTTCTCCCTTTGGGCAGTTTATCTGAAAAGGCTCAAGTCCGTGGCTGCCCGGCTTCTTTGAAGGCTTCTTGAGGAGCCTCATTCTACTTTAGAAAACAGGAAGATTTCCCCTCACATTGAGTTTGAATCTGCCACCACAGCTTCCATCTACTGGTCCTAGTTCTAAGGTCAAGCAGACCAAGTCAAGTCTCTTTCACAGAAAACCCCTTCAAGTATTTGAAGATAACTAGTCTTTCCTCCACTCACTCTTCACCAGACTAAACGTACCTGCTTCCTTAACCTGATCCTTCTATGGTGTGGTCTCCAGCCCCCTCATTATTTTGTTCACCCTTCTCTGGATCTGCCCCACTTCATCAATGTACGCCCTAAAATATCATGCTCAGAACTGACAATAATTCCCCATTACAGAGGATGCAAGATTATCCCCTCCCCACTTCCAGGTATTGCATTTCTATTAATGCAACTTCTTCTTCCCTCTTGCCTCCTCCCCTTCCTTCAGGGCTAATCCAGAACCCATTCAGGATGGGTGGGCAAAGGGTCATGACCATCAGGGTGTCCTTTCCCTTTGCCTTCCCTCTTCATCCCTTTCCCAGAGCCATCCTAGAATCCATTCAGGATGCCTTATTGATCTCAGGGCTTGGATGAAATGAGAGTCACCAACTCTGATGGTCTTCTATCCCACCAGACCTCACCATCTGTCCTGACAGAAACTGTCCCTAAACACTCTGGTACTATTAGTGTAATTTGGGCCTTACCCTCTACTCTACAGTCACTTCACTAGGACTTCTCAGACTTTTCCACCTATCCCTTTAGCTGATCTGCCTGTGCCACCAGAGGACCAATGAAGGAACTGAGGATGTTCATCGTACAGAAGAATTTGGGGGACATGAGTGATGTCTTCAAGAATATTAAGAGCTGCCCTGTGGAAGGATTCAATTTGTTGGGCTTGGTTCCAGAGGACAAATCTAGGAGAAATGCATGGAAGCTATAAGGAGGCCAATTTCAGCTGATTATGAGGAAAAACTTCCTAGTGATTAGAGCTATATAGCAAGAGGACTCTCTGTCTCAGGAAACAGTGAGTCCCCATCACTGGAGTTGTTTAATCAGAGACTGGATGGCCACTTGTCAAGGTTATTTGGATGTTAAGGTAGGAATGGTAATTAATCCATCAAACAACAAGCTGGATCAGATGTCCCTTAAATTTTCTTTCTGCTTTGATTCTCATGTGACAAAGGAAGACACCTTGGTGCCTAAATATTGATTCCCACCTTTACTGGAAAGGTTTTTATTGAATGTAGGAACATTAAATTGGAGACATATCTCCAAACCTACAGGGAAGACAAACTCTGAAATTGTTACCTGAAGCATAGGAGACACCAAAATGCTCCAAATAGTTCCCCACCCCTTACCATGGCCAAAACTTCAGGAGAATTTATGTAACATCTTAAAAGTGGCAGGCAAACACAGACGTGTTGGGAAATCTACAAGGCACATGGTAACTGACGAGAAACTCGGTATTTTCAAGGACTTCTGAAGAGGTAAAATCCTATCTTTAATTTGACAAAGATCCAAACCAGTACGGCATGAATGGAAACCCAGCTCTAACAAATCAGAGCTATGTGACAGTGGGCAGTCCCCTTAAACTCTCAAAGCCATGGTTTCCTTACCTGTAAAATGGAGACAATGATATTTGTACTACCAATCTCCCAGCTTTGTTATGGCGAAAGTAAACCTTACAGTGAGTATTATTATCTTTCCCCTTTTACATCCATACACCAAGGATTTATGATTTTATTCTTGTGAGAATTTCCTCTACCAACATAGACCTCAATCAATCTATAAATAAGTTGATATTTTAGCAAGTTTTCTGAGGCTCACAGGGTTTAAATGACTCACCCATGGTTACATGGCTAGTCAGGGTCAGAGGTAGAAACAGAAACCAGATCTTCATGTCCCCAGGTCCAATGTTTGATTCACTATGCCACGCTACCTCTATTCTCCCCTTGTAACTTCATAGCTGAATCTTATGCAAATTGCTTGAAGAATTTGGGGGTACATCATTTCATAGCAAATTGACCCCACAGAAGCAAAGCTCCCATCCTCTGGATCCAGCTCTCCAGCTGAAAAGGAGAATTGCTGAGAAACTGTTCTAGAAACCAGTGCTATATGAATCCAGTGTTTTAGAACCTGCCAGGCACACCCAAAGCATAGTCCAGCCATTCTTCTTAGAATATTCCATTTAAGCCATTAGCCAGCCATATTAAATTGCAGTACATTGAGTGTGTGGCCAGGACCCCCAGCTTTTTATTCCTGGGTGTTGCAACTGCATATTTTGGCATAATTATTTTGTTTTTCCAAAGGAGTGTGTATTGTTAACTTCACTTGACAACTTAAATAATCATTTAAAGGCCCACAAAACTATACTTTAGAGTGAAATCTCTTGAAAGAACTGAGGATTTTTAGCCTGGAGGCAACACTTAGGGTGGGGGAAATGATAGCCATTGTCTTCAAATAGCTTAAGGGTTATCACGGAGAAGAAAGATGAGACTCATTTAGATAGTAGACTAGAAGATGTTGAGAGGCAAATTTGGGTTCTATAGAAGGAAAAGACACTTCCTAATAGAGCTATCCAAAAGAAGGTAGGATGGGCTGCTTTGGCAGGTGGTGAGTTTCTCTCTCATGGGAGGTCTTCCAGCAGGGGTTGGATAACCTGTTGCTGGTAATGTTACTGAGGGGATTCCTATTCAGGTATAGATTGAACTTGTAAGATCTCTTTCAGCTCTGTGGAGAATCTATGACACTAAGGGTCAAAAATATACATCATCTCCTTATTCCTCTAGGTTTGATCCACAAGCATTTCCTGCTGCGAAAATATACATCCTCTAACATGAGCCATAAAATGGGGTGGGCATGCCTTTCAAGACAAAGCAGCCTAAAAGAATTCTTTATCACTAAGATGAGGAACATAACCAGGTAGCTACTATGAGGCTGATGACCTATCAGTACCCTTTAGATACCCAGCTCAGCAATGCTGACTCCAGTTTTTGTGTGTTGATTTTTTATTGGGACAAGAAGTAGAAATGTGTGCGTCGCATAGACAAGGACACTCGCAGATGTCATAAAACAAAATTTATCTTTAATTTTGTAAGTGTCAACAGCAGTACAAAAGATGGAGTGATGGTGACTAGATTAAGGGTAGAGAGGACAGTCTTGAGGTAAATGAGCATAAATAGGCAGTTCTTATAGACACTCCCCTGGGGGGGGGGATACCCCCATCATGGCATATTATACGGTATCACCGGAGGATGGTGGCATGTTTAACATATCAGGAAAGCACCTTGTGCAAAGAAAGAAAGAAAGAAAGAAAGAAAGAAAGAAAGAAAGAAAGAAAGAGAAAGAAAAAAAAGAAAGGAGAAAAGAAAGGAGAAAAAAGGAATATGTAGCAGGGGTGCCAACATATACCAGAATATATAAAGACAGTGTGCCTTTCAACTGTGTCTTTTCCATTAATTACTGAGGCAGAGAAGGAGGAGAAGACTTTTTAAAAGTACCACTGAGAGATTATTGAATATTGAATTTACCTCACGTCAATACTGCACAACAAAATCCCAAGAAGTCTGTTTATGCAATGAAGCTAAGAATGATGATTCTCTTTTTAAAACTTCTTTTTTTCTTGTTTTAACTTGAGAGATTACTTTGTCATCAATAGCTTTTTATCCTTAGCAAACTTTGTTTTCGGTGTTGAGAGGAGAGGGTGAGAAAGATGTGATGGCAACCTGTAAGTTCATTTAAAAACTTTACACTGGACTGTACAAGATTCTTTTTTTGATAAACTATTTACATTTTCAGACTTTAAAACATATTCAAAGCAGCAATAGACACTAGTTTTTTTTTTAATCTTTTTCCTCTAAACGCCCAAATCATTACCAGCCATGGGCCCAGGTAGGTACCTGCATTGTACATAGAATTTCTATGAAGAAAATCTGCCAGTTAAAATATGCTAGAGGGGTGTATCTCAACAGCAACCCTAGCATCTCCAGGGCCACACCCACAGTGTTGCTATAGGAACCAGAGCATAGTACCTTGACAACAGAGTTGTAGTTGTCCCTATAGCCCTACACAAACTTTACAATTGGAAACAGCAGCTAGCATGTCAGTCCAGCATGTCAGTGAATTGTGCTGATTAAATTAACATAGAGTACAATCCCACAATATACATCACAAACAAATTACGTCAGGAAATAATAAAGAGTTACAGTGAGATAAGTTATGTAGTAACAGCTTATAAGCTTGTCTTAATGTAATAAAAAAAATTTTACATGGCAAATACAATAATGAATGGACAGAAATGCTAAGGATTCTATCACACTACAAGCTGAGGGGTGGGGTGGGGTGGTATGGAAGAGAAAAGGGTAACAATAAAACCTGTGCTTTAAAAAAGCAAAAACACACATACGACAAAGGGAGACAGAGAGAAGGATGGCCTGAGGGAAAGAGAATGCACAGGGACAGTGTGCACACATACACACACAGTGAAATATTTGCACATTCCCCATAATCCAGGAGCACCAAGGACCTCAGTTGGGGTTCTTCAGAAAGAGGAAATTAAGAGCACACCCTACTGTCAAGCTGCTCTCTAGCTCGTGTATTGCCATCCTGATCAAGTTGAAAATGGTTTTCAATGAGCAATTCCCCCCCATCCCCCAACCCTTCATCCCCATCCTGGAGGCCCTTACTCTGCCCCGCCCTCTGAACCAAAGTTGTCTGCTTCCAGAATGCAGGAATTCAGGAGCAAATGGCTCAGCCCCTGATGGAAGGGGAAGGGAAAACAAATATGTTTGCATATTGATATTTCTGATGATCAGTTACTATATCACAGTCACCTTGGGGTCCAAACAGTATAAGAAAAATGGAACATGGTCAAAAAGAATCACAGAGAGAATTCATTTATTAAGAAAAGCATGTCAGGAGCGGGGGTGGCGCAAGAAGGCGATGAAACAAGTGCTTTGTAGGAGGGCAGATGAGGTCAGAAACAATTATTCTTTGAGAAGAATGGATGTGAGTGCCAAGTCCATTCTTAAATGAACACCAATGGAAGGTCCCTCAGAGAGGGGGCACCATTTGTCCCTTTTTATATGAAAAATGAAGACCCAGGAAAGCATCAGATTACATTTAACCAGCTGCAATTCTTGGGCAATTCAATGGCACTGGGCACAGAGTTTCTTGCATGGTCTCAAATGGCAAAGTGACCTTTCTTGTCAACTACTGGGGAAAATCATCTCTTACAAAACAATTAGGTCAAACTGGAGGGGCGGGGGAACTACACTGTGGTGCTGGGGCCAGAATGAGTTTCTCCTCAGGGGATCAAGAAGCATGCTCTGAACAGGGCAGCTTCTGGATGGCTCACCCACTCCTTGCCCTAGGTGAGAATGTTTGGAGTAACCCATCACCCCTCACCCCCAACCTTTCCAAAGGGAAAGAATGCAGTCTTTTATTTCAGCTTTGACACTACAAGGTAACTCACTGGTCCTCTGATAAATAAATACCCTGGTGTTCCACAGGCCTAATGCATCCCAGGTTGTGAAGGCAGCCATCTTCAGCCTTTCCTTAGATAAGCTCAGGAACCAGATGTGGGAGGACCCACTGGGGGTTCTGATCAAGTCTCCTCCTGGGATTAGGGCTTCCCCAAGGAGAACCATGGGAGTGGACGGGGTTTAGATTTTGTCATGATTTGGGTATTTTTGAAAACAAAAAACGTTTTATAATTGTCCCAAACAGAAAAACACCACATTGTTTCAAGCACAGGAATAGCCTGCTGGCTTTTGTCCACAGACTTCCCACCCTACCCCTCCCTCACAATTACATAATTTCAGGAGATGGGGCAAAGTCTGTGGACAAAAGCAATATGTACACATGTATGTGTATATATATACATACACACACACATATATACACATATATACATATGCATATCTGTATGTATCTATGTGTATGAATATATGTGTATCTATACATATATTATGTATATATTATCCCACCATTAACTACATGGCACAATGGTTAAAAAGAGTATTTCCTGCCGGTGCCCCAATTCCAAGTGATAGGGAAAAGCCCCACATGTCCTCTTACAATGTGTAAATCATTTTCATCTGCAATATGACAATACCATGAACTAATGGACACAGAAATAAAGAGTCTCATATTATTCAAACTATTCAGTATTTGGGTATGGTGGGGGCAGAGCAGGGGGTGGGGCTTTATTAATGAGTCTAATCTTCAGACATCTTTTTTTCTTTTTTTCTTTTTTCTTTTTTTTTCTTTTTTTTTTTTTTTTTGCTTTCCAAATGTTATTCATGCTTTCTGCTATCAAACAGTAACAGGACTAGTTCATGCATTCTGCTTGGATTCACAAAGCAAATTGAGTTTCCTACCAGCTATCCTGGAAATTTGGTATTTTCAATGTATCAACTTTCTATATTAAACAAAACATAAGTCTGTGTCTGTGGACGGTGTCTTCTAAATTCAGTGAGAGCCCAAGTGAGGGGTCTTGATATCCCAGCTAGAGGTCCAAGCCTGAGCTCTCACGGCTCTCTCACTCTGATCATTCAGCATTTGCATGAGGTACAGTGACTTGTCAGCTTTTAATATGGACCAATATACATGGATACAGAACAGAAAAAAGTAAATACATAACTTATACTTCACTAATTATTCATGAACCAAAAATAAAATTCTATTTCCTATGTTATATTTACACTTTAAAAAAAATCTAAAATGAGATGGTAGATTCATCAAAAGACTTTGTTTCGAGCCCCGATAAAAGCAAAATGAAGCTATCGCTACGATTGTCCTTTCTTAATTTCCACCGACATTTAGAGCCAAAGTTGGCTAATAAATACAATAAATTGCTTATGCGCACCATTGAGATCCAGATACAACCTTCCCGTCTGACCCAATGAATGAATGAGACGTTTACAATCAGATCCTTCCTGAATAGCCTTTCATTTTTGAAGAACGTGGCTAGAAGTGACCGAACCCCAGCGCTAAGGCAGGCGGGGGCTGCGGCTCCAACAAAGTGTTCATACACGCATGGATTTTGCATAAATAAATGAAATAACAAGACATAAAATGACTCAAATCCGGCAACTGCGGGGCAAGCCCACACGAGTCGAAACAGATGACTTTTGTTCATGTATTTTTCGTACAACAGTTTCACATTAGTCAGAAGTGATAAAAAATACCATTTATATCCAGTGCTTATAACACTTACAAAACAACATCTGTGAGTGTGTGTGTGAGTGTGTGTGTGTGTGTGTGTGTGTGTGTGTGTTTGTACTACGAGCAAAATCAAGTTTCAGTCCTAAAGAACAGTCCTTTGTTCTCCACCAGCCCAGAATATTATTTTGGCATGGTCATAAAAACAAAACAAAATTAACCAACGACTCTAAATGTTTGCTTTTGTGCAAAATTAATTACAGACGACACAATGCTAGCCATACAGCACTCTACCTACGCAACAGAACCAAGAAGGAAGGAGCAAGCGCGGTGTGGGGAAATGGGGGAGGGCAGGGGGTGGGTAAGAGAAAGAGAACTAAGGAGAGGTGACCAACTGTATAAGTCAGTTAGACGACATAATAAATAGTCCATCTTTAGTGAGTAATCCTCCTCCTCCTCCTCCTCCTCCTCCTCTTTTGAGCAAAAACTATTCAAACAAAGTTCTGATCCCCAACTGATGGAAGAACACAGCTTGTCTATCAGTACCTATGTCAATCAGCTTGTAGAGAGCGCTCACCAGCTAACGGGAGCCTGGAGCTCAGGCTCCTCCCGGCTGGACCTGTTTATTGCTATTGGGTTGGAGAAAATAAATACAGAGATCCTCTGGTTGCTTTCAAGTGATGAGATGGCTCAAGAAATCTGACAGCCCTCTTCCTATGTCCTAGTAATGAGCTTGTATTTGTCCCACTGGGGATGAGTATACCTGGTCATTGGCTTTCCGAGCGGAGACAGTGAGGGGAAGGCAAAAAGAACCACACTAATTGAAGGGGAGCGGGGTGGGCAGAGAACTGAGCTGCTGAACCTACGAGGGAGCTGGTATCACTAGGAGCCCAGGGGCCCTCCAGCCAGGCAGGAGACCTCTCCAGGGATGGGTGCTGCATGTGCATGGTGAATTAAGTTCTGCACATTATCTCCCATTCTACGCACACCCATGGGCACACACACACAAACACAAGCACAGGACTGGGTGTGTGCACTCCACTTGCTACAGAAAGGGTGACTTATTTGCATAGGTGAAGGAGGCAGCCAAAGACATTCTTCTACCTCCCCATGAGCTCTTGGATCTTGGTTCTAAAAGCAGCAACTTCTCACAAGGGAATACTCTCCTTTCCTCCTCTCCTTTTGGCTCCCCCAAAGTTTACATTTCATTCCCCAAATTCATCCTGACTCACTATTTACCTCTCTGCTTGCAGCATGGAGGCTGTTGGGTGACTTCTCCCTGTCCTTGGGATTTTATAAACAAACCTGAGCCCCTGCTGGCCAGGACTGGCTCACTCTTCACCCATAGCTCCAACATGGAGCCTGCAAGCATGGATGGGAGTTGGCTCCTGAGCTTTTTTGTCTGGCCCTGCTGCTAGTGGGGCCCTGAAGCCTGCCTCATCACTCCCTGCTGAGATCAGCTCCCACAGAATTCATACATGGAATGGAAAGTCAGAAGGCTAGCCTGCTCAGCTGTAAGGGCCTATACCTGGGTTTCGAGTAGCCAGTTACCTACTGTAAAGGAGAAATATTTTTGGCTTTAAAAAATTAACTTGAATTATCATTATGTTTAAGAAATACTTCCAGATGTTCTGGGGACATACAATCCTTACATACATTTTCATGTCTGTAGCAGGTAATGGAGGACCAAAAAAAGGGGGGGTTGGGGGGCTTGAGGGTAGAAGGGTAGAAATAAGGATCGTTAAGTTAATGCCACCAACAATGCTTTTTAAAATAAATAATCATTGGACCCTTGACATTCTGGAATGAATAAATTATTTAAGAGAAAATATGTTTAAGACTGAATGCCAGGGTTAAAGGCAAAGGGGTAATGGGGGTTGTGAGAGGCAGCCTCACATGGGGACAAGCAGCCTTGTTCATAACTGGTGATCGCTCTGTTGTGCGGACATCACATTACATCATGTCATGTCATGTCACATCACACACTGATGGCACAGTGAGAGGCAAAAGCAATTGGGTACATGCATGGTGGCAACCAAGCTCACTCCTTACAATATCCTGTCTCCAGATTCCTGAGTACTTTACCATTTTCTGGAAAAGAAAAAAAAAAAGGAAAAAAATACAACCTGTGGTTATCAATTTTTTTTTAAGATGCCAAAGGATTGTCTAAGACTTTGCAGTGTCTCCCTTAAGACTTTCAAAAAAAATTTTTTTTTAAGATTCAAGAGTGATGAAAAAGTTTGGCACGTTAGAAGTTCAACTCTACACATGGAAAAATGGAATTCAGAGGCCTTTTTTAAGTGCTCTGCACGCAGCCGCGCTTGCGTGCCTGCAGACATTCTGCTCGCGTTCACAAGATGAAATCTGCAGTTGTTTGCTAACGTAATTCAGAATAAAAACACATTCACAACCTGTAGGCCGGCACAGCATACCTGAGTGAGAATGTTTAACCCCATCTAAAAACAGTAACTTAAACCTTTATCAACATCCAAAAGAGAAAAAAAAAAGTAAGACTGGTAAGACAGCTATGGATTCAGATAAGTTTTCAAGTCCCGATGTCTCATATTTAATATATGTCTTCACCTAAATAAAAAACAAACAAAAAAAACACAAGTTCATGAAAAATCAGGGAAAACTCCATCTGTCTCACACATTATGAAACAATTAAGACCATTCTGCTGATGTAATTGGGGAGCCACAAATGCATGCGGGCTCTTTAAGACTTTTTTTTTTGTTCAGGAAAAAAATAAAGAAGAAAAAAAAAAACCCCAGTCTGAGCATTTTGATTCTGCAAACACTCCTCAGTTGGCACTGACGGCTTCGGGACCTTCGTTTTCACTGCTATAGTCTGATTTGGGCTCGTCTTCATAGTCGTCATACATTTCCATCTCATCCTCACCGTTGATCATTTCATTCCCAGCCAGGCTTCCGCTGTCCGTCTTCATGCCATAAGTGCTCTGGATGACAGGGAGGCTGGGCTCCGGGCTGGCTGAGGTGCTAGAGCAGTCAGATGTCATCTGAGGAGATGGTGTGGTAGTTGCCATGGTAATAGCACCAGGATACACAACACCCGTTCCTGTGGTGATGGGAATCTGAGGCTGTTGCCTGTATGAAAACAAGATTAAAAAAAAAATACATGTACATTTGTGTTCTCTGAGTGGCAAGTACACTGCTTCTGCATATTCACCAAGCTGGGTGATGGGGGTGGCAAGCTAAGGTTAGCTTTCCAACCATGTTAGAATATGGCATGAGAACTAGAGTTTTGTCATTCATTAGCTTGGGACTCAGTTTCCTCCTCCATGAAATGTGATCATGATTCTTATGCTCCCTCCACCCCCTCACCAAATGATTGAGGGTAAAGTAGAAATTCCAAGGCTGAAAATGGACAGCAAGTTTCCTGAAGTTTCTATTATTTTCCTAATCGTGAAACCAGCACATGACTTGGCATGTGTGGCTGCTGAGGGTCCCTGGAGCTGGGGGAGCAGATCGGCTTCAGGAAGCCCCAGCAGCTTTGCCTCTTCCAAGTTCAGTCAGGATTTGAAAAGGCTCCAGTATTCTTACTATCCTCTACAAAGTGACACATTGCCCTCTACAAGGCTGCAGAATCTTTATGAAGAGAAACTGATGGACAGCCACTGACCAAACCACATCATGGCCTCATCAGGTTCTAGCTTAGCCTACAGGACCTTTAAGAAGGGCAGTCCTGGCTCCCTGCTGGAGCATGTGATCACTCTAATTTCTCAGCTGAGTCCACAGATATTTTAACCGGGACTTAAGAAACAAGAAACTACTCCAGAGACAGAGAGAACGGCCACGCTTCACTGACCTGAGACACTTTAGGTTTCCTTATTAATGCATGCCACAGGAGCCTGATAAATAGAACTATCCTAAAATGGGATGGCCATTTCAAAAGAAACATGCACAGAAATAACACATGTGGTGTAGCTGTTAGAAGGCTAGATTTGGAGTTATGGAGACCTGGGTTTGAATCCCACAATTGAAACTTACAAGTTATATGACCTTGGGAAAGTCACTTAACTCTGAGCCTCCGTTTCCTGATCTGTAAAATGAGAGGGTTAGACTAGATGGACTCTAAATGTATGCTTCTAATGACCTGTATTTGTCAAAATAGCTCTCATGCCCTCTTAATTTATTTTAGCTATCTGCAGTGCAGAAGAAGAAAAGAGGCAAGGCCAATCTATATGTGATTTTGACTACTGCAGAACAGATACTCTGCTCCTGCTCACACATCCCCCTTCCCTGCTCCCACTCACCCCAACTCATTAGCTTTGTTTTGGGACATGATAGAAAATCACAATGGGACAGATACTCTACCATAACTGCCCAGGCTGGGGCAGCGTGTGGATAAAGCACAAGATCCCTGGACTCCTTCCTATAAGGTGCTGAGTGCCCCCAGATCAGTCCCTTTGACCTGCAATCATGTGGCAGTCTGCAGGAGGCAGCCATTAGAGAAGTCTCAAGGCCTAATTGAGAATATCTCATGAAATGTGGGTTTCCCTCTCAGAGACACTGATACTACATCAGTAAACTTGGAACTGCTGCCATTTGGGGTAAATGAGCACAAATTAAATTTCATGCTCACCTGCCCAAGGCAGCGAAGGCCTCATTAGGTTTGACTGAATTCTGATGATTGCTTCAGAAGTATTTTTGACTTATTCACGCAATGAGTGAATCCAGTGAATTCCCTCTGATATTAATTTTCCTATGATATTAACCCATTTTACAGGAGCTCACACTATGATGATCAGGAGGCTATGATCTAGACCCCGTCTCCTGTACTCAGAACATCAAAGCCAAACCAAGGTTTGCTGTCCATAAAGGATGGGCAGATAAGCTCACAGTCTTCAGAAATATTGATGAACATGTCATCAGCTCTGATCATATATGGTTGAGTTTTGCTTACTGGACTACATGTTCTATGAGGACTTCTTTTTTTTTTCCTGATTTTTATCTCCCCAACACCCAATATACAGTGGGCATTTAGACCATCTGCCATGAGCTCTCTCTTCTCTTCTCAATACCTCATTCCCTTGAGAACATTCCTCATTTTCTCTTCCTTTATTCCAGTCTCTGATGAAGAGGTAACCATTCCCCTCACTACGATCAGCCCCTTTACATGTACCCTTGATCCCATTCCCTCTCATTTTTTCCTAGCAGCTTGTCCCCAATATCACCTCTCTCAATCTTCAGTCCTTACCTAATTTAGCTACTGTTCTTTCTCCACTGCCTACAATGTAACCAAATCTCTCCCATTCCGAAAAACTCCCTCACTAGACCTGACCATTCCCTCAAACTATGATCCTCTACCTCTCCTTCCTTTCAAGATTAAATTCCTAAAAGGGAGGGGGTGAGAAGCTGTCTTCCTCCCCACCTACCCCCAGCCCCATCACTTCATTTCCATTTCTCTCCTCCTTCTCAACTGTTTGCAATCTGGTTTCTGACCTCATCCTTAAACTGAAACTGCTCTCTCCAAAGGCACCAGTGATCTCTAATGACCTTTTTCTCTGTCCTCATCCTTCTCAACCTCTCTGCTACATCTGACACTATTGGTCATTCTCTACTCCCGGATATTCTCTCCTCTTGGTTGGTTGGTTCTGTGACATTTATCTCTTAGTGGACAGGAACTGTTGCATTTCTTTTACCTCGCCAGTTCCCAGACACAGTAGGGTACTTAATAAGTGCTTGTTGATAGATTAAAAATATTCCTTGAATTAACTGACATTTATTTTAGTACTGCAAAGATCTTCAATTTTATCAGTGTAACCTTCCACCAATGCAGATAACAACACCCCTCTGCTCCATAATAAACAGCCTTTTATGAGTTGCTGTGGCCAAAAAAAAGTCATTCCTTGGTGGTCGATTTAGCTTGGAGGGTTCTAAGATGGCAGACACATGGTCTGTTTGCTGTAGGGCACACAATTAGAGCCTTCCCAACTTGTCTTTGTCGGGGCCTGTATTCCATTGGCAGGGCCTCTGAGAACCCATGGGCCCCTCTACAGGGATTGTACAGCACTGGAGGAGGATTTGAGAAGAGATCGGATATTTGCAAACACTTATATTTGGATTTAATTTTCAGAATCTGAGAAGAGCATGACTTGAGACTCGATCATCCATTGAAAATCGATCAACTGATCAAAATACTGAACCTCAATATGAGAGGAATAAAGGAGAAAACACAAGATGAAAAAACATGATGTGAAATAGATTCAAACTCATGTAAAGGAGATTTTCTCTGTTTGATAACATTTGGCTATTAAGTTGGTAAAGAAGAGTAAAAGCAAAAAAATATAAATATATATGTTAAAATATACACACATATACATACATACATACATACATACATATATATATACATATATATATATATATATACACACACACCATCTGTTCATCTCACTCACTGGCACAAGAGATACACATAAAACATATCTAGAAATCCACTGCTGAATTGCATGGAGCTCAATGGAACTGGTCCCTTGCAATTCAAAATCCTATGATCTCAATGATTAAAAAAAAATAAGAAGATAATATTCCCAGACATGCAAATTAGAATGGCCTCACTCTGGCAATGTTTTGATATTTATTTCAGGGGCCAAAGGCTGTTAGAACTTATTGCCAAGAAGGGGAAGATTTGCTGGAGAAGGAAATAAAGACTTGAAGGACCATAGCAGGTACTGAAGCTGTTTTCCAAGAGTCAGAGCCTCCTATTTGATCAATCTACATCACAAAGACAAAGCTGGGAGATGAGGACGGTAGAATTTTGGAGTCAGTGTTGTGGAAGGAAAGCATATTGGAGGAAGGAGGTACAGCTAGGTGTGCAGTAGATAGAGCAACCAGCACTGCAGTCAGGAGGACCTGAGTTAAAATCCGGCCTCAGAGTCTTAGTAGCTGTGTGATCCTGGGCAAGTCACTTAACCCTGACTGCCTCAAAAAAAAAAACCAACCACATATTGGACTGAGAGAGTTAGGAAACCCGACTTCAATCCTGCCACCATTCTCCTTGGGTGACCATAGACAAATCCCTTTCTTTCTCTGGGTATGTTTCCTCCTGTAAAATGAAGAATTCATAACTTGCCTCTGGTCTCACAGCTAGGAAATAAGAGATCAGAGATTTGAATCCAGGTCTGTATATCACTCTAATCACTCTCTGCCTCAGTTTCCTTATCTATAATATTGAGATGATAATATTTGTAGCTACCCTCCAAGATTTTTGTGAGGAAAGTATTTTGTAAATCCTAAAGGACTATTAAAATTAGAATGATTATCCCAGGATCTGTGATTTTATTATGTGAGTAATATCCCACATACACACATCTCAGTAAGTGGTCTTCATGAGTTGCTTCGACAAAAATCAAAACAAAAAAAATCCCCAAACCACCTATGCCATGGCATCTACTGACTTAGCTCAGCTGGCCCTTGGGCAGCTATTGACAATCTATGACCAGGAGCACAGCTGAAATCCTCCAGACTTAGTAGGATGTGTTAGAGTGTGTGCCCTGCGGGCATAACCTTTGAAAACACAGGGTCACCTCCGGGATCAGACATTAGTAGCGTTGGTATTGCTAAAAACCACCTACGCTGGAGCCAAAGGCATGAAAACTAGCATCACCGGGGAAGCCCCAGGACTGATGGCATTCTCTGGCCTTTTTCACTGTAGGCAAACCATCTGTTATCCAGATGGGGAGCCCTAGTGAGCATATTCCAGGGCTTGTACGGAAAACAGAGCTTGGGGCCCATGTGCACACATCAGGGAGCAGACCAAAATTGTCCTGGGAAATCCCTTTTCGGTCCTTTCACCTACGTGCCCTCCTCTTTGTTTATAAGAGAAATAGAGCTGAGAAACCTCCTGTGAACTGAGATGACCAAGGAGTCAGGCAAGGAGCACAGAAGGTTGGTCACTGACCCGAGAAGTTCCTTTAAAGTCAGTCAGTGCCTGGGAATTAAAACCATGACCCATTTCTGCAGGGACAAGGGAGACAGGCAGCCTGGTATGGCCTGGGTAAATCTAGGTTATCAGTTGAGGATCAGTAATGCTTCTGATAAAGGGACTCCCCCTTCTTCCCTTTCTGGACAGCTCATCCCTGGTGCCTGGTGCGAATTCAATCCTATTGCCTTAAAGCATCTCCCACCTGACAAGCAGAAGGCACCTTCCCTCTCATTGTCCCCGGAAAATATATTTAAAACGATCAAGGCTATGTCCAGAGTGATGGTGTGGTGTAGGAGGAAAGAACACTGGGTATGTAATAAGAAGGCCTGAGTTTAAAGCCTGGCTCCCGGATTTGCTATCTAACCTGGTCCAAGTTGCTTCACCACTCTGGGCTGCCATCTTCTCATCTGGCAAATGGGCACAGGAAAACTGGAGCCATTCATTCCTGGGGGCACCCCTTTGTAAATGTTAACTCACTATAGAAAAAAAGGGAACATTTAGAGCAGACTTCTACTACAGTCTAAGTTTTGTGAGGGCAGACCCCACATCTGAGATTTCTCTGCATCTCTTGTAGGATCCTGTCCTATGCCCAGGACGGTGTGGTGTAATTGAAAAGCACTAGCTGTGATGTCATAAAACTGTATCCAAGTTCTAGATGCGCTATTAACTCATAAGGTGAGACAGTTCAAACCACTTAATCTTTCTGGGTGTCAGTTGCCCATTCAGTAAGAGAGAGGGTGCTACCTATCACTCAGGGGGCTTTGTGAGGCTCAAATGTGATTTAAAAAAAATTATAGCTATAACAAGTAGCATTTATATAGCATTTTGAGGTTTACAAAGCATTTTAGACATCTCATTTTATCCTCAAAACAACCCTGGGAGCTAGGCACTATTATTAACTCCATTTTACAGATGAGGAAAACTGAGGCAGGAAGAGGTTAAGTGACTTGCCTAGGGTTATTCAGCTAGTAAGTGTTTAAAGTTACATTTGAACTCAGGTCTTCTTAACTCCAGGCCCAGTGCTCTATGCACTATGATGCCACCTAGCAGCCACTAACAATATAATGCAACTAAAGTACTTTGTAAGCCATAAAGGATTTTATAAATATCAGCTAACATTATTATTCTCATTATTATTACTAATTCACTATACTATGGATCCTTTCTTCAGAAGAGAGTCAGAAAGGGGCTGGGGCATGGTGAGCACCAAATCTAACAAAAACACTGCCAATACTGGAAATAATTCAGAATTAACTGGCTATTTGAAGTTGGTTGATCAACTAGTCATGATAAAGTTTAAACATTAACAGCAAATTAGTGGACAGGATAAAGTGAAGACACTGTGTGCAACTACAACAGCACTGACTTGACCTACTTAAACAGGCTACTGACTGAAAAATGGGACATTGATAAATAGAATGTTAGGAGCCTGGTGGCTTTCCCATTTTGGCAATATTCTAGCTATAATCTAACAATGAGTTGGCTTATAGCTGTTTGAAATGGAGAGGGCAGCAGGGTGAGGAGGGGGAAAGGAAGAAGGAATAATATTGACTCTGTCTTTCCTACCTTGATTTCTGCTAGAATAGCAGATCTTAGGGGAGAGGGTCCCAGGGCCTTCCTTGACTGGATCATAGACTAAGAGCTGGAAGGAAACTTGGAGGCCATCCAACCTATCCTTCTCATTTTACAAGTAAAGCCACTGATGCTGGGACAGGTTAGGTGACACACTCAGGGTCAAACAGCTAGAAAATGCCTGTGGCAGAATCTAGATCCCGTCCTTCCAACTCCAGAGCCAGCTTCCTATTCTTAAAAGGGTAGTCAAAGCCTAATTCACAACCGGCTTATCCTTCAAAAAGGAGGGATCCTCAGGTGTGGCATGGGGCTTTTAAAGCAGAAGGTACAATATGGCCTATTACCAACCCTCATGAGGAAATAAATAGGAATAAAATCTACCAAGAAAGAACCCAAGACGTGACCTGAGTAATGAAGTGTCATAGTGAGGGAAAAGAATTCTGGATTTGGAGTCAGAACCTGAGCACAAATACTGTATTTGCCACTTATATAACTTTGGATGGGTCACTTCACCATTCTGGACCTCAGTTTCCTCATCTGTAAGATGAGGGGTTGCTTAAATGGCTTATAACGACCTATCAATTTAAGAGCCATGATCTAGACCAGTTGCTCCTAGATCAGAACAGGGCTTCCTCTTCTCTTCTCTTCTCTTCTCTTCTCTTCTCTTCTCTTCTCTTCTCTTCTGTTCTCTTCTCTTCTCTTCTGTTCTCTTCTCTTCTCTTCTGTTCTGTTCTCTTCTGTTCTGTTCTGTTCTCTTCTGTTCTGTTCTGTTCTCTTCTTTCTCTCTCTCTCTCTCTCTCTCTCTCTCTCTCTCTCTCTCCCTCTCTCTCTCTCCCTCTCTCTCTCTCCCTCTCTCTCTCTCTCTCTCTCTCTCCCTCTCTCTCTCTCTCTCTCTCTCTCTCTCTCTCTCTCTCTCTCTCTCTCTCCCTCTCTCTCTCTCTCTCTCTCTCTCTCTCTCTCTCTCTCTCTCCTCTCCCTCTCTCTCTCTCTCTCTCTCTCTCTCTCTTTCTCTCTTTCTCTCTCTCTCTCTCTCTCTCTCTCTCTCTCTCTCTCTCTCTCTCTCTCTCTCTCTCTCTCTCTCTCTCTCTCTCTCTCTCTCCCCCGGCCTCCTTTTTCTCTGTCTCCCTTTTCCTGGCAATATATGCTGCTCTTTTCCCTCCCTCTCTCCTTCTTCCTCAAGGACACAGCAGCAGTCAGTCTATAGAACAGCTTTCTCTTCTGGGACCTCTCCCTGGAGAGCCAAGTGTTAGCCCTTTCCTTGCCCTTTGAGACCCTTCCTAATGAACAAAGGAGTAAGAAGCCACCTATTTCTTTCTCTCTGCTAGGGAGACCACATAGCCTCATGTTCAAGCAAGCTCAACTGAGAGCAGGAGCGGTGCATCCTATTCACCAGAATGCCTATGACAGTTAGGAATTAGGAGATTAACATATAGACATCATTTTGATGCATTGTTAATAATTTCCTCAAAAGGTTTTGTTTTTCTTTCTTTTTTTTTTTCTTCTCTAAAATGGCAGGGGGGAGAGGAAGTGAAAGGAAGAGAAGACAGATCTTTTTGTTCATTGAAAAATACAATTAAACTTTTTGAAAAGTCCATGTGCTTACTAGTCCTCATTAAATATGAATTCAACCTACAAAGCACACTATTGGCCTTTGCTTTAGAAGAGTCTTGGGAATAAGGCAGCACTGCCTTTTTATCAGATTTGAAAGAGGAATTAAAGGAATATCTTTGACATATTTGATGGGAGGAAAATGGCTATTACTCTGAAAGAGTAAAGACAAAGATTTCCTTTGAGTAAGGAAATGGAACCAATGTAAAACAATTGGCAAAACAAGGAGGCTAAAAGTACCCAGGAATCTCAGCCAGCAAGCACTTGATCACTGCACCAAGCAGAAAGACCTGTTAGCCAAGAGCAATGCAGGTTAGACTACAAGCCAATTTGTTGAACCTTTTTGTGGAGGACAATGGAAGGCATTATTAGCGTATCACCTTACAAAAGCAATGAAAGAGGAGGAGAAACTGCAGAAAACTTCCTGTTAAGGTTCAGCTAAACCAGATAACCCAAAGAGCATGAAACTGGAAGGATAACAAATAGTTGTGGAATGGAGCAGATCTGCCAGTATTTCTATAGCAACCTGTACTCATCATATATGTCAATAGAACTACCACAGACCTCAATCTCTGTTGTGCTATACAAGGAATTGGAAACAGCACTTAAAAATAAAACGAGAAATAGCAACTAGTCCTTACCAATCTCATACATAAGAAATCCTTGCTGGAGGCTAGATCATTTTAAAGGCATTCAGGAATTTTCAAGATAACTTTAAGAAAGGGAAGATTTTAAAAGAATGTAAAGTACTATAAATAATAGCATTGCCAAAAAAATAAAAAGGGGGACTGAGAGGACAATACCAACTACGGAACCATATACCTACTTTTATATCTCTATAACATCTTCATGAGATTGGTCTTTGTGTGCATTAAATGTATCTTTGATGAACATACAGTGAGGGACAGAGGCAAGATTTCAGACAATTCTTGAGAACAGGCCACATCTGCACTGCCACAAAAATTTAATCTTCTGTTTGTGGGTCACAAAATTGGGTTTGACTGCAATGAGTAAAACATAACCCTAGGTTATCCTTCCCAACAAAGTGGCTCTCATACATATGTTAATAGCATGCAAGTCTCCTTGGCAATTGCAATTGAAGAGAACCTTCTTCAATGACCCCCGATTATTTTTATTCAGCAAGGCATGAGGCAGAAAAATATGTTTGTCAAAGATTTCTGCTACTGTCACAAGGATCTCCAAACAGGAAGGGAATTCCCTTTGGATGGGGAGGTCTCCGGATGTACCTGTTTGCCGATGACACTGTGAAGAGCCAAGGAATACTTGCCTTCAAGGAGCTATTTATTTTGTTGTTTCAGTTATTTCTGACTCTTCATGACACCATTTGGGGTTTACTTGGCAAAGATACTGGAGTGGTTTGTCATTTCCTGCTCCTGCTTATTTTTCAGATGAGGAAACTGAGACAAACAGGAGTGAGTTGTCCAGGGTCACACAGCTAGTAAGAGCCTGAGGCCAGATTTGAACTCAGGAAAATGAATGAGTTTTCCTGACTCTAGGCCTCTGGAGCTCCATCCACTGTACCATCTAGCTGCCCTTCTCAAGGAGCTATACACCCACTCAAAAGAGATTAGCAGAATAATCCACATAGGGAAAGCAGAAAACAAATGGATGACAACCACATGTGTAGCTAGATCATGACTGCATCTCAGACAAGTATTATAATTGGACAATGAGTTGAACCCACATTTGAATAGGACCAAAGTGAGTTAGATAACATTTGGGAAATGATGTAGCACTTTCAGTGGTTTTAAGTTGTTCTCTGCTTCCAAAGCTCATTTTTTTTTTATCCCAATATTCTCCTACTGATATATCATAGCCGTGACTCATGCTAGATCATTAGAAATATTATTATCTCAAAAGAATCAGAATTGCGAGGGTTCTAAAGAACAATGGAATGACACATAGTAGACATACGTGGGCTGCACCAATGATGATGACCCACATTCTGGAAGTGGAATCAGGATCATTTTTGAGCTTATCAGAGATCTGAAAAGAAGTGAGCTGCTTAAGGAACAAAAGCAAGGGATTACAGATGGTCTGCTCAAGAGTTGCAGTGGCATGTACAAAATACTCAGAGATCCAGAGCAAGGTCTTCTATACAGGATTTATGGATAAGAATTATATTGAGTAGGAAGGCCTGGTGGAGAGACTACAATCCATCATAGAACAAGGAATACCCACACTGATGAAAGTACAGATCCATTAAAGTATTCATTAGCTAATACGGATCCATTGATGACTATCAAAAAGGGTGGCATAAGGCCAAGAGAAGTTGTGACTTGTCCAAGGCCCCATGGATGCTTAGCAAATCCAGGATTTGAATCCAGGTTCTTTGACTCTAGATGTAGGACTCTTTTTATTGCTTACAATGACTTGACAACTTGTGAAAGCCCTTACGCCTCTCAAATTCTAGAAGAGCATGGATCTGATGATCCAGTTCTCTTTATCAGCACCAAAGAAGGCTATGAAAAGTGAGAAACCAGAGCCACTTCTACCCTGGGAAAAAGCAACAGAGACAGTGAAGTAGACTGCATACAAGATCTATGGGTGGGGGCAGCTAGGTGGCACAGTAGATAGAGCACTGGCACTGAAGTCAGGAGGACCTGAATTCAAATCTGGCCTCAGACCAAACACTTGACACTTACTAGCTGTATGACCTTGGGCAAGTCACTTAACCCCAATTGCCTAAAAACAAACAAACAAAGATCTATGTGTGATGTCCATCAGTGAAATGAATACTCCACACCAATGACATTAGGGATCTTTGAGAGTATCTAAGACTATAACACTACACTAAATATTGTGTATATGAGACAGTGCTTCACAAACCTAAAAGTATTACATAGAAATATCAGATCTTATCATCGCCATTGCCACCATCTATGATAAGTAATCATGTCACGTATTTCCATCCGTTTTTTTCCCCCTAGATCAAAAGCCGTAGGTCAACTTTTGTTGTTTACCATCTATGTCTCCCATTGTGTCTTGTACAGGGTTAGGCCCATAGTAGGTGACACAAAAGTACTTTCTGACTGAGGAAATGATTGATTGATTGATTGAAGAATGTTTCCAGCAAGCCTCAGTTGGGACACGAGGTCTCAGCCTATCAGAAATTACTTTCTTAAAATGTTATTTTCCAGATCAGTTGGCAAGACTATGATCTGAACTTCAGATTTCATAAATGGGGGATAGGTGGCAGGTAGCAGACCTTCAAAATTAGGAATGAATATATCAAAATCAAAGTGTGTGCTGCTTCTGAGAAGCCGTGCATCTAGCAGTCATCTGCAGAGATGGGCAAGGAGGTTTACCTGCAGCAGAAGCAATTGAAAAGGACCCTGATGGGAGCCAAGTACTGCAGCAGTTTCCAGATCATTAGCATTTTCCTAGAGAGCTGTCTAGTTCTGGCCTGTAGCAAAATGAGTTATGTATTTAGAAAGTCAGATGCCTATAGTTTGCTGACTCTTTGAGAGACTCTTCCATACAGAGTCAAGAAACAAATGTAGGCTAGTTCTCTACATCAGGAGATTGCACCACGCCTCTGAAATCACTACCATAGAGAAGACCTGAATAAAAGTCATCTTTCAAAACTCTCCCTCCCAGGTCTGAGTTCAGTACTTGAAATGGGAGGATAATGTGGTAATAAAGAGTCATTTAGAAAGGTGGTCAGGGATACAGTTCAGACACATATGCTGTGGTTAGAAACACCTTAAAGGCTCCATTCAGTGCCTCTAGGAGTAAGACACAAAGTGCTAAGTGTTCAAATCACTTATGGATAAGGAGAATATGATTTTTTAATTTCATATAAATTAGAAATGTGAAAAGTACTGAATGGAATTCTTTTTCTTTTTAAGGAGCAGCCATAAGACTGGGACTATAGTCAACAAAACCATGGGAAATCATATATTTTATGACTTCTACATCATTCCCTTAGAACCAACATGAAGCCTGGAAGAGCTCTCTGAGGCCATCTAGACCAGGGCTCCAAGGGGTCCATGAACAGATTTCAGGGGATCTATGAACTTAGATTGGAAAATAATTACATCTTTATTTTCACTAACTATAATTTAGCATTTACTTTTTTCATTTAAAAACTTTATTATTTAAAAATTATTTAGGGGCAGCTAGGCGGTGCAGTGGATAGAGCACCGGCCCTGAAGTCAGGAGGACCCGAGTTCAAATCTGACCTCAGACCAAACATTTGACACTTACTGTGTGACCCTGGGCAAGTCACTTAACCCCAATTGCCTTTAAAAAAATATTTAAAAGTATTTAAAATTTATTTAAATTATTTTTAAAAATTATTCTAAGAAGGGCTTTCCCATACAGCTCAAGAGGTACAAGGGCTTCCCTTAGATTGGCCAAGAGGTCCATGACAGTAAAGGTTAAAATCCCCTAGTCTAGAAGCCCTCCTTTCATTTTACAAAGAAAGAAATGGAAGCCCAAGAAAGGATTGTACTTTGCTCTTGGTCACACAGTGAACCAGGATGCAACCCTAGACCTCTTAGATCTCAGTTCCATAAACCCAAGGCTGATCCAAGGTTGTTCAGCAAGGCATTCTACAAACTGAAATTACTAAAGAAAAATTTGAAGTTAGCAGAAGAATATGTCAAATTTACCAAATCATGAGGGTGGGGAGAAGAGGCTCTTAGAAGGTACATAAATCTCAAAAAACACAATTTCACTTATTATTAAGTGGTGCTTTCTTTGGGAGTATTATAAATTCAGATGCTTCCACTCCCCAAATCTCATATACCACTTTGCCTGAATCTCTCCTTTGCATCTTGCTTCCATTCTCTCATACTTCTGTAGCTTAGTTATTTGTGTCTATCCTACATTTATCTTACTTTCATACCATAGCTATTTATGTACTTGTCCTTTACCTCGCCTTCTCCAGCCCCCATGAAATGATAAACTCTTTGAAAGCAAGGCTTGAGTCAGCATCCATCTTTGCATCCCTCTACCTAGCCCAGGCATCCCATATAGCAGACAATTACTAAAACACTGATTAAAACGAATTGAACTGTACCACTTCAGGAAGGGAATTATATCCAGGATACGGTCTGACTTAAGTTATTATTAAGTTCACCTGATAGTAGTTATTTTTTCTAAAATATTCTCAAAAGGTTAAGGGGAATTACTGAAAAGAGGAACCTCTAAGCAATTAGTTATTTGAATGGTTAGGAAAAGACATGCTAGTGTTTGCCTTTTCTATGTAAGTTTTATTAGCTTGAAAGTTATGCAAGTCTTCCCAACAAGCAGCTATAAATATTGATCCTGCCCCCTACCCCATCAAGAAGTCAATAGCAATCTTTGAATTTCATGTTTGTTTTTTCTTCTACTCTACTTGTAACAACCTCACATCTAAAGAAGGTCAATTTCAAAAGATTAACGTAGGGAAGTTAATAATCTATCAAGGACAACCACTTACAAGAATAAAAGAAATTGGAAGTAGAAATCCTGCATGGTGACTTTGGATTTAAATGGCAAGTCAACCTTACAAAGGGATAACAACTGAGCCAGAATCAGGACATGGCCAACAGAATGGGAAGCACAGGGCATCAGACCCTCTGTGGGAATCTGTTGGCACAGCCCAATTCACTATATGGGTATCTATTCTACCAGGTCTAAAATGATCTTTCCTAGAGGGAGTATCCCAGATAGTTAAGAATGGTGAGCCTGTATTCTAAGGTCTCTCCTTAAGACCTCGGGTTGTCCCCAGGTTCTTGAGTTCTCTGTCATAATGGTCGGGAAAAATTCAAGACTGATACAGAGTTAATGTACAAGGCATAGTTTCATTTCATGGGAAAATGAGGTAGAAACAAACATTCCTTGTAGGAAAAGCTCCAAATGTGAATTCAAAGAGTTGGGTTTGAATCTTAGCTTTACCAGTTACTGATCTTGGGTAAGCCTCTTTGCCTCTAAGACTCAGTTCCCCCTTCTAGAAAAAGGACTTAAAAAGGACTTCACCCTATGGTGCCTATGGTCACGTGCATAGCAATAGGACTTGGCCTTTCAACTGACTTTGATGAGTTTGGAAGCAGAGATGTTTTAAAATGTTATAGTTTTGTTGTTGTTGTTTGTTGTCTACCAAATCTATAGTCCTTGCTATTGGAGGGTAGGAGTATGGTAGGGGCTGGCGAATCCCTTGAGGTCAGGCTCTGAGTTCTAATAGGGCTAACGCCTATTGAGGGTTCTCCCTAAGTCTGACTTCAAGGAGTGTGGAACCACCAGGCTGCCTAAGGAGGGGAAAACTGGCCCAGGATGGACATGGAGGCAGTCAGAGCTTTCATGCCATCAGCTGTTGGGTTGACCCTGTGAGCAGCTAATGCATTTCCAACCTGAGCGAGTTAGGCCTAGTCTCAAAACAAACAAACAAAACTCACTTTTTTTTCTTCAGACAGTATGTGTGTTGGGTGCTTGGTGGGAGGTGGGGGAGTCAAACAAATCCCTCCAATGCCTTCCTGCTGTGGTTATTAGAAATACCTCTTGCTTTATCCTAATCAAACATAACTAGAAAACAACTTCCTTATCATGCTTATGTTGGGGGCTAATTTTACTGGATGTTGTCCCTGCTGTGACCAGAGATACCCTGACACAGGAGTTTGCCCCACAGCACAATTACATCTACTGGGAACTACCCAAGGCAACCACCCTCCCTTTACCTTGTTCCTGTAAACTAGTAATAACAGCACCTATTTCCCAGGATTGTTGTGAAGACCAAGTGAGACAGAAAGCAGGAAGCCCACTGCCAACCTTAGAGCACTCTATAAATGCTGTCTATTACTACTATTATCACTAGTGACATTTCCATACTAACATGATATTTTATAATACCCTTCCTTCCATTTTTCTCTTTTCACCTACGGCTGAGCCATAAGCCCTCCCAAACCAATTTCAAGTCATCTGCTCAGACGTAACTCTCCACCATCCGGCTTCCGTACACGACTCTCAAGTCAGTTTGCTGTTCCCTGGATTACGTTTCTTACTATTCATATAAACAGAAAGCGGCTCCCCATTTCTTCCCCTGGGGTATCTCTTTTCTCGTTGCACATTTAACTTCAGTCTGCTCCTTCCTGTGGCACGGTCCTGCGATTCAGTTCTGCCTACGGTTAGCAGCGATGAATGGGACTCGTCTGGTTGTCTACTCATATTATGTTCCTGCCCCCAGCCCTCTCCCACAGGCCTCCCCAGTCAAAGATTATGCTTCTGAGGCTGCTGCTTCTCGCTTTAGCTGCACTCTCTGTTCTCCTGTCCCTCCACCCTCAGCTAGACCTCCCTGGGGAAGAGAGACGTCGTGCCCCTTCGATCGGTGGCGGCCAGCCATTTGTACTGCCATTCAGTTCCATGACTGCGGTTACGGGGTGGGGGGGGGGGGGCAGGGGGAAGGGGAGGCATCGGTAAACAGCTTCTCTGTTGGTGCAGACGGTAAGTCAGCCAAGTCAAAATTTATACCAGAAATCTATTACCTAATTCTTAAACAGAATGACATAAAATCGTACTCCCAGATATCAAAAACATGTCTAGTTCCTGATTTCAGAAAGAAAAATCCACATTGTTGCTGCCTCCACCGCAGAATAATTTACTGCAACAGGAGTCCAGTATTCTGAGCCAAAAATTGAGGGCCCCGTAACCGATGTCAGGGTCAATTATCTCGTGGTGGAGCCCACAACAAAAGCAGACTATTCGATTAGAGTCCTAAGCACAATACAGGGAATCTAGAAGGCTTCTGGGGATTTCTTAAGGTTCAGGGTTTTTGAGGAAGGGGTTGTTTGTTTGTTTGTTTTAAATTAACTATCAGAAACATCGTGTGTGGGCACCAACCATCTCAGATTTGTTTAGAAGACAAAGAGAAAGACCCACAGTCTAGAGGCAAGCTTCTCTAGGCTCCTAGGGGAAGGTCGCTGCTACAGGACAGAGCTATGTGGGCACTTGTAAGACTGAATGAGCTCTAAGCGTCACCTCATAAGAAGAAATTATAGGATAGAGAAGGTCCAGCCTTGGACTCAGGAAGATCTGGGTTCAGCTCCTATCCCTGACTCATATTAGCTGTGTGACCAGTGGTAAGTTGCCATTTATCTCTCAATGCCCCAGGAAGCTTTCTGGGACTATAAATTACAGAGGAGTTGCCATTCTGCATCAGCGGAGGGAATTTTTATACCTAGAGTGCAACACACTAATGACCAGAAAAAACCCAAACCTGAACTAGAGCATGGCTAAACAGTTGTGCCAACTCCAAACTCCCAATATCCTTCTGGGATTCTTCCTTCACCTTTTCCTATAAGGAAGCCAATTCTGACAACCCTCCCCTAGTACCTTCCCTCTGAAATGACTTTGTATGCATTTTCTAATTCTCTTATCTGTATCCACATGGTCTCATCCTTCCCTTAACTTCCCCCTTTTCCCTTCCAAAGTAAGATCCCTGAAGGCAAGTACAGCTTTTTGTTCTATAGCTGTGTCCCTAGCGCCTACTGTAGTGAGTACCTGGTACATGGGAGGAATTTAAGGAATAAAAGAAGGCCCTTCCAGCCGGACCCCAGGGGCAGGAAAGCCTGGGTGGCCCAGAGCTGTAGATCTTACCCTACAGTGAAGAACTGTCTCATCTCCTGTCTCCGAGACCTCATCAGCTGTTTGTACTCTCCGATGCGGAGCTTTTTGCCGTCCACAATGCAGGTGCGTTTTGGTCGGGGTTTATACTTGTAATTCGGGTACTTTTCTAGGTGGATCTTGCTTAGCCGAGCCTGCTCTTCATAATACGGCTGCTTCTCTTGGTTGGACATGGATTTCCAGCGAGAGCCTGCACACAAAATATCACTGAGGTCCCATGGGAAAAAGGGGACATTCTGACCACCCCCTGAGCATCTCCTGTTCTGTGGCGTCTCTCAGCACCAGCCACCCCAATTCTTCCAAAATAGGCCTAAAAAATGACTGTTGCTACATTTTATAGTCACCTATCCCACCACTGCCATTCTTCATCTCTGGATCCCTGGCACTGGGCATGGGGATTTATACTTTGTGGGGACTTCATAATCCTTGGTTGAATTGCCATTTCCCCAACCCAAAGTCAGAGTTACGCTCTACAATAGCCTCAATTCACATCCTGAATTGTCTGTTGCCACTTCCTTTATGCTTTTTTTTTGAAGATTTAAACTGATAAAGGAGGCTTATGCATTCTTTAGAGTGACCCAGGAAGTTTATGATGAGCTCCCTCGTTTCCAGAAATACAAATGCTTCTCATATGCCGAGTATCCAGGGTAGGACAGGCCCACCCTTTGAAAGGAGGCCAGCAGATGTTGACGTCCTAACAGATTTAAAATGCTGCTGTCTGGGCACATTGTCTTCTTTTGGCCAGTAGTAATTAAAAGCACTGAATTCTCCTGGGGAAGTTTTAGCTCAAGAACCGGAAAGCAGAGTTGCAGTTATATATACCACTTTCAAGGACTGTAAACGTTCATTCATAGCTACACCAATAAAATGACTGAAAATTTTAATACAGTTTATACAGGAAGAGGTAGAAGTATTCAAATATCTAATATTGTTTACAAGGAATTATCTAAACACTTGACAAGGAAGGGATGTGTTTTTTTAAGTGTAGCAAATTGCATTTTTGTGTGTGTGCGCTTCCCTGGGGAAGAAAGCTGTTCCATACAGCTGGGAGCACAGGATGGCAGCTCCGCAGTCCCTATGTAAACACATGGAAAAGTTGTACAAATAGTGTCTGCAAGCAGCAGCACCTCAGATCTGCCTCGCTAGGATGGCCCTTCTCCACCCCTTCCTTAGGGTAGCGGCTAACAGTGCTGAGAGTCTCTGCAGATAGTTTTCTGTATGCTAGCCTAGCCTCTGGCAGGTTAATGCCATGCCTAACGGATAGAGTATTTCTGGCACTCCTGAAATATTTATACCAAAAGTTTACATTTTAATGAATACAGTTACTATACTCCTAATGGTTTTTTCGCAGAATGCACACAAATAATATAGATTCTCCGCAGCTGCCAAATTTTAAACAGGGCAGGTTTTATACACAACTGAAAGCCTATTCATGTTGTTACTGAAACGGCAGGCTAAAATTATGAAAACTTTCAAGCAAGATATTGAACTTTAGGACAGAGAAACATTGATTTCTAGGATGTTTTGCTTATGGGAAAATATATATATATATATATATATATATATATATATATAATATATATATATATAAACACACATATTTATATATCAACTGTCTTTATGCAGCCCATTTCAGTTAAAAGGGGTCTAGGATTCAAGACCATAGCATCCATACATGTCTTTTAGTTGCATACTGATTTTTTAAAAGTACTTTATTGTTAGTGACATTAAAAAAAATCTATCTTTAGCTTAAAAGGCTATAAGGACGAGCCTGGATTTTAACTTTTCACCACTCTTCATTCTGATATATGTTTCTAATTTGCAAAGAGGTCACTGACTCACACTGTCTCAGAATTAAGTTAAATTATTTATCTAGAGGCAAAACATGTGTATTTGTGTATGCCCCCAATCATTGATATTTATTCAGGTTAAATATTTATTGCTTTTGAACAAAACATTTAAAAAATTAAACCACGGTTTCTGGCTCTAAATGTGTTTAAAGCATCTTAATCTGCTTCCTTGGGAATTTTGTCACATCATGACAATTTAAATAGAACAGTGCTGCTTTCTGTTGGGCTTTTTTTTTCTCCCCTAAAAAGAAACATGTTAACTCTAATGTGACATATTGAATAAAATATGTTCAATATGTTGGGCATAATAATTCCAAACTGAAGGAGCTACATTAGGAAGATTCTGTCCTGGTTGGCCAAGACAAGTGTTGAGTCAGCCCTGGGTAACTTGCTTAACATTATGGAAGGGTGCTGCACTAAGGGCCTTTGACTTGCTGCCTGGATGCTCCATCGGCAATTATTAAATTGGAACTAGTCATGTCTTATTAACATGAATGCAACTGTATTTTACAAGTTTCCCAAGTTATCATTAGAGGCACTGTTCAGAGTGCCATGAATTTCACGCCCTCTCTGGGTTTTCAAGCAGTTTCTGATGAGCTGTTGTGATGGGGTGTATTACAAGGAATTATTGTAGCAGAAAACTGTAAGGTCTATAAGTGTTTCCAAGGTTTTGTGGCAGCCTGTGAATTTAACACCCAGGGGTCTCCCTGCCCCTCCTCTACAAAAGAGAGGGGGAAAAAACCCTCTTTTTCCTACACTACTGTTACTGTGTCAGCAGAAAGCTTGGGGATGCTAAAGTGCATGGAGGCAAATGTTAATAGCACTGTTTCGGAAAGGAATTCTTCACCCTGGCCCACTCTGTGAAAAGCAACGGCGAGATGAACAGTGTGAGGGGTGCCTGTGTCCCTGCTACTGGGGCGGCTGAGGCTAGCGGACTAGCCGCATAAAGGAAAGGAAGGGAAAAGGGAAAAGGGAACAAGAAAAAGGGGGAATGGAAGGGCAATACTCCTGCCTATATCAGTGGTGCAGAGGCAAGCAAGGTTTCTTGCAATGTCTGCACTTCCTTGAATGCAGCTAACTAAAGAATCTTCTTTTCCCTCCCAGTTCTTGGTGTACTCCGCTCCCACATTGACTCCCCTTCCCCACCAGGCAGTCACTGAGAGGAAAGCCAACCTGGGCACTTACCTAGAATCTTACTAATGTTGGAGTTGTGCATGTCAGGGAAGGCTTGAAGGATTTTCCTCCTCTCATCCTTTGCCCAAACCATGAAAGCATTCATTGGTCGCTTGATGTGTGGTTCGGTGCTAGCCCGGCCCCGGGCATCCCTGTAGACTCGGGCTTCAGCCACCGTGGCACCTCCTGTTGGCCAACAATAATACTGCTGTAGTTTAGCTGCAGAGCCATTCACGGCTTTACTTCCTGGAATGTCAGGGCATGAAGACACAAGATGGGTGCAAAGCATTATTAGCTGGATTGCAGATCTAGGCCTGGCTCATTTGTTTTCCCTGTTCTACTACCTTTCCCCATCTTCAGCTTCCACACAAACTCTGGCCACCTAAAGCAGTACTGGAGGGTCATTCTCCTGTCTAGTCACTGGAATCCTTGGTTTCCTTCCACGCTCAGCTCAGAGGCCACTTCCTAACTTGGGGTATATGAGCATTTTTTTAAAATATCGTTTGAAAACTGCATATGCAGTTTGTATATAGTATAATCGTATATATTTTAGTTTATGCATTTAAAAACATTAATCTGAGAAAGAGTCCACAGGCTTCACTAGACTGTCACAGGGATACAAGGTATGAGAAAGGTTAAGAATCCCTGCTAAGAAATAATAAAGAAATAAAGGAAAACCTTTCCTGATACCCTCAGTTGCTAATGCCTCCCCTAAAAATTACTTTGTATTTATTTTACTTACATGTGTATGTGTTGTTTTCCAAAGTAGAAGGTAAGCTCCCTGAGAGCAGTTGTTTTCATTTTTGTCTTCCTGTCCCTAATGTCCATCTAGCACAGTGCCTGGTTCATAGTAGACACTAAATAAATTATTGCTGAACTAAATTAGACTAAAATACAGCTGCTGAACAGTGTTGCTCATTTATATATGTATCGGTCCTTTTGGCCTGAGTGTGAGCTCAAAGAAGGCAGTGGTGGCCGTGTGTAAGTGATCTCTGTACCTCTCTCATGGCTGAGCACAGTTCCCTACACATGGTAGAGGATAGAATGAATTCCAATGGACCATTTTTCCTGAGGTCTCAAAGTACAATTAACCCAGTGGGACAAGCTCCCATGTTTCTTTTCCGCCCAAGGCATGTTGGAGAAAGAAATGGCCCCTCGTAGCATCTTTGTCTTCTCAAATTGCTTCTAAAATTCCAAAGCAAAACAAGTTGCTTAGTTTTTCCCATAAATCATCTTTTTCAGACAGACAGTAGGAATCCCTTCATTTCAGAGGCTCCAGGGTCCTAGTTTTGATGTTGTTTATCTGCTACCTTCTGTCTGTGTATAAGATCATTTTAGCCCCTGATGGACCAGACCTTTTTGGTTTAGTAAACAGAGTTCTTGCCCCGAGTCTGCTCCAAAGTCTAGGATCAAGCATGACACCCCCAGAAACACTGAGGCTAGAGGATACAGAGGTGGGGAGCATTGAGGTTGGCTCCCCTATAAATTGAGTGACTTCATTGAAATTACATTGAAATTCACACTTCCTCCTTGCCAATCTGTTCCCCAAGGAATAATATTTCCTAAGTTCAATGAGCTTCTTTATAATGGACAGGTTGAAAGGCACTGAGTAGCCCCTACAATCACCCCCTTTCAGAATTTTAACTGTATAAATGAATAGACTTTAGAACAAATATTATGCAGATTACAGAAATAAGTTTCTGCCTCTCCCTGATAAATGTTTTGGTTTTTCCCTACCTTAAGAAACCAAAGCCCTCAGTTCTATTGCAGCTTATCATCCCCAGAACCCAAGGGGTGCCCTGGTAAATTCATGCAGGTAAAGAATATCTATACATTGAATTTGGAGCAGGAGAGATTGTTACTGTCAATCCTCCTTCTGAGAAAGCCAGAATAGCTACCCTTACATGTTTAGAAAGAAGCAAAATATATTTTAGAAGGCATAGTTACTGCTTTCTGGAAAAAGTAAATCCTTTCAGTTCAGTTGAGTTATTGCACAGAAGCAATGTGGATTAATCAATCTCAGGCTCGACCACTCTACCTCAGGATACCTTGATTAAGTAGAAATGTATTGGTGTCAAAGTCCGTAATAAATTAGAACATTAAAGTGCATTATTATTTCATAAACACGGCCATCATTTATTTCCAACAAAAGACAGGATTAAAAAGAACAAGTTGGTTATTCTGCTGAATTCCCATTCTCTACAGGGATGGAGGGTATCCCAAAGGGCTCACAAACACAGTCTTTTTGCCAGCCCCCCTTCCTTTGGACCCCACTAGCTAGGCAGAGAGATTCCTTCTATGGAAAGTCCCCAAGCATGGGATGCATAACTAATATGCTACCTTTTTGCCATCATCCCCACAGTACATTAATTTCATTTAAAATGCACTGACCATACAGGATAAATTGATTTCACTTGCTATGGCTTTGACAGCCATGTTTATTGCGCAGTGAAATGTAGTGTAGCTTCAAGCTGACAATATCCATCAACACGGGGCAATATGCTGACTGCTGGGCCAGATGAAGGCATACATTACTCTAGAAGCAAAACACTTATTCAGATACGACACAGTGTCTTCTCCTGAGGATCACCAGGGTAATTTATGATGGCCTCCATGCCATTACTTTACAACTGACACGGATTCAGCAATTTATATACTTGCCCGCGTACACATAAAAGGAGACAGGTTTGTGGAGAATGTCAGATGAAAAGACATTTCAATATTATTTTAAGTTAACTGCTGTGCCACAGGTGTTTAACACTGGAGGGCCGTCTTTAATGCTCTTACTTTCCACTCCCCATGAAACAAAGAAGTCAAGCTTTTTTTCCCCGAGTCAGGAGCAGATTGAGTGGAAAGGAGAAACTTTTGGGAGTTTCTTCACTGATAGAGAGAGGGAAAGGTTTGCAGTGAGGCTTTGGTGGATGTCTGCAAGACACTCAAAGAAGAAGCAGCTGGGCAAGAGACAGACTACTTTCTTCACTACTCTCTGGGCAATGGAACATCCTCAGCCCTAGCCTGACACTTTTGCTTGAAAGGCCCTATTTTCTCTTTTCTTAGCATGAGAGGCAGCACGGTAAGGTAGGAAGAAAGACAGACTTGTCCCTCTCTCTGATTTCTCTATTCCTATGAATGATGTCTCAAACTTACTCCAGCTCCAAAGCTCAGCGGGGTCTTGACTTCATTTTCTCTCACTTCTCCTAATCAGTTCTCTACACTATTAACTCTGTTTCCACAAACTGAATTGAATCTACTTTCTCATTTCACTCTTAGTCTGTCTACCCTAGTTCAGGGTAGATGACTTCAATCTCTCTCTCCTCAAACATCTTTCACACAGCTATTCTAATAACCTTCCTAATGCACTGCCCATTCAATGTCATTTCTCAGCCCCCAAAAGCTTCAGTGGTTCCCCACTGTCTATCAAATACAGTAGAGACCCCCAATTCTGGTCTTCAAGGATCTTTCCAATCTGACCCCAGTGTATCATTCCAGTGTTATCTCAACAGATTTGCCTTCATTTTGTAGCTCAACTGGTTCACTCACCAGACCTTTTTATTGTCCTGTCCTCCTTTAGTGCAATCCTATACTTAGGATGAATTCCTTGCCTCCTTGTTCCACCTGTTCTAATTCTTTTCTTCCTTTAAGGCCTAAGTTGGGTGCCACCTCCCCTGATCCCTCCCTCCACCCCTGCCGCTTGCCCTACCACCACTATCATGTGAAAATTGTCTCTGCTTATTCAAAATTCTCTGAGCTTTCTGTCTAACACTTTGCTTTTATCACTTTCTCCTTTGCATCATCAGCAGTATTTGTGCACATGTTTATAGCATCAGTGGGAGTGGGAGTGGAAAGGAATATGGGGATGGATGGAAAATATGCTATGGAGAGAGAATGAACAAAACTCAAAAGATCTGAGTCCAAAAACTCCTCTTTATGTCATCTTGGAATCCCTAGCATCTAGTCCTGGGCTTTCCACATACTAAATGCTCTTAATAAACTGCTGAATTGAATTGAAAAATGACTGAATAAGTATTTCTGACCCCTCTGGTAGAAAGTCTTCTAAAGTCCCTATAGTCAGCTGGACCTAGGCTTGAAGTCTGGTTGGACCAAAGTATAAGAGAAAGATCTAGGGTTCTCAGAGACACAAAGTCACCAGAACTTTCCACAATCTAAAGCATTTGGACACTATAATTTTAATTTGGCAATGGCAGTTACGATTAATTCTGCATTTCAATTAATAATTGTAATTGAAAAACATTTTTTGAAGGTCTTCAAAGGAAGAATAAGAAGATCAGAAAAATTATCTGTTTCAAAGGGAACAGAAAAGAATGCTATAAAATAGTTTTCAATTGTATCCTCCCCCCACAATTTATGCATTGGAAGCTTAAAATTAACTTACTGCTATTATGTTTTAAATTATAAAGAAAAGAGAATATAATTTCATTGGTTTTTAAAAGGTGTACCCAGCTAATGAAAAGATAATTTTGTTTTAAAATTATTGCTCCTGTGTATCTGGGATTGTCTCAGCCTTGAATCTGGTTCTTCCACTAATTGGCTATGTGACTTTGACTAAGTCTCTCATCTTGGCCTCAGTTTCTAGAAAAGAAAAAGATCAGTTCAAGTGACCACTAAAGTTCCCCTCTGCTCTAATGGTCTGTGATTCAGTGGATAATTCTGTTCCTTAAAGGCTCCCCCTCCTCTTTTAACAGGAGATAGGCATTTTAAAAAAAATCAAGGCAATGATGCAGTTTGGTAGATTTAAAAAAAGTCAGTGGCCCAAGCCAGGTTAGGTATAGCACAGGAAGAACCCCCATGGCAGGGCAGGTCTACAGCAGACCAAAGATGGACAACTGAAGTATCAACATCAATTAGCAGTGACTGAGAGACTAGCATCACCCTTGAAGCTGAGTGAAAATGCTCTCTTGCACTCAAGACAATGGCAAATTCATCACAGAAAGTCAAAGTAGGCAGAGACCTCAGAACCCTTCTAGCCCAGCTCATACCCGAGGAGGATCCCTTCTGTAATACTCCAACAAGTATTACAGCACCCAACTTAAGCCCAGAATTCTTTCCACTGCATCACATTATTTCTGATTATTCTCTATGTGCTTCAGTGTGCTGTAAATTTCAGGAAGAGAAGAAGAGTTCAAGTCAGAAGGGAATCTCGTGGGTCACCTAGTCCATCCTCTCTCATTTTACAGAGGGAGAAACTGGGGCCAAAAAGCTTACCTAAGATCACAATGGGAGGAAGCAGTAGAGATAGAATTTGAACCCAGCTCCTCTGACTCCAAACTTATCCCTTGTCTACTGTACCATGTTGCCTTTCCATTTAGAAAGAAAACTGAAAATTCAGGCAGGCTGAATCATCATTCATCTGCCAATTCACAATTTTTTAAAAGAAGGAAAAAATTATAATTAAATTATGATGGACGTAAGTGATATGTAGATAGGGTAACATGGGAAGAGTGGATCTCTTGGACCTAGGAAATCTAGTATTGAACCCATCATTGATTCTTACAGGCTTTTGATTATAGGCAGATTAGACTTAGTTTCTTCCTCTGAGAAATGGAAATAATAATACCTGTGATCCCTTTCTCACAGAGCTATTGTGAAGAAAGGGCTTTGTAAATTTTGATTATTTGGATGGATCTGTTATCATTTTGGCAAATATATTCTCTATTACAACCTATCCAGGACTTTTCTGTCTCTCCAATTCTGGTCTATATCCCTCCATAAATTGTCCATAAAGTATCCACACTATATTCTGGAGATTTTAATATTAAAGAAATGTTAATTATGTAACTTCAGGCCTAGTGCTCTATCCACTGAGTTACCTAGCTACCTCAAATCCAATCTTAGGCTGCCTTAAAAAGAGGCATGGTAATAATTATAACAGTACTTTTGGTGATAGCAAAGAACTGTAGATGCTCCTGGATTGGGGAATGGCTAAACAAGCTGTGTTTGTAATATAATATCACTGCATACTAAGAATCAACGCAATTAATACTGAGAAGCATGAAGACTTACATGAACTGATGCAGAGTGAAGTAAGCAGAACTAGGAAAACCATATACAATGAGTGCAACAATGTTGATGGAGAGAACAAAAATAAAACAATTGAAATTGAATGCTATTATAACGTAATGATCGAGCTTGGCCCCCAAAAAAATACCTCCTCTGGTACTCTTAGTTATTTGCAGGGGTGGGAACCCATGGGTAGGTGGGGAACACTGCATTTAATGTCAGAGTTTTTAAATAACTTGGTTAATTTTGCTGAACTATTTTTCCCCTCTTTTTTATCCTTTGTTATAAGGGATGGCTCTCTGAAGGGGGAAGGGAGTAGATACAGTAGGAAATACATATGATGTAAAGAAAAAAAAATCAATAAACTCAATTTTAAAAAAAGTGGAATGGTATCCAGCTCAGTGGAAATGATCATCCTGCTGTCTTCTCTCCTGGTTAGAATTTATATGGACTTCACTTCTGGTCACCACATTTTTGGAAAGGCATTGACAATTTGAAGCATGTCTACAGATTGGTAACTGGGATGGCAAAAGGACTAGGAATCATGTTGTACAAGGACAGGTTGAAGGAACTAGGAGACATTCAGCTCAGAAAAGTAGCCTTCTGGATGTGTGCAAATTTATGGAAATAAGTGCTTTGTAAACTTTAAAGAAATATGCAAACGTATATCATCATGATGATGATGATGATGAAGAAAATTAAAATTAAACAATGTCTTCAAGTATTTGAAGGGTTCTCATACAGAGGGATGAGACTTGTCCTGACGGACCCAATAAAGAAGAATCTGAACTAGTGGGGGAGGAAGGTGGAGACTTCAGAGAGGTAGATTTCTGAAAGAAAGAATTCCACCCCTTACCTCTCCCACCCCACCATAGACATACACAAGAGCTTTTCAAAAGTAAACTGCCTCAAAGAGTAGTGAGTTCTCTACATCACCAGAGGTCATCAAAGGGAGGGCTGGATGACTACTTGTCAGTGATATACAAGTTGGACCAGACAAATATAACAATCCCCCCCAGCTCAGAAATTCTCTAATTTGTTGGAACGGTGCTGAAGAGTCACAACACTTTTCCCTAGGTGCCTCAGGAGAATGACTATGTTGAGTCCAAGGTAAATTAGAGAAAATGGTCCTGTTTATACAAAGAATTACAGTGAAGGGTAGAAATACTTGAGTGGTCTCTTAAGCTGTAACTGAATACTTATTAATAAAGAGAGAGACAAATGTAGAATGTTTTGTTGCACATCAGAACTCTTGACAATCACTGCATTTCAAACCATAAGTAGGTTCTTAGCTCCTTCAACCTGTCTGTCAAATAAAATCTCTTTGAGGCTTACATGTGAGATTTGGGCTGGAGCTGGAGGATACAGCTGATTGCCCCTTGTTTGTGCTAATGTACAAAATGAGGAGTATATCAGGGGCCTAAATTTTAAAAAATAGATCATTAAAGAAATTGAGAGAAGTAAGTAAAAAATTAGGAGAAAGGGCAGGTATTTGCATTCTGGTCATATTCTTTCATCAGTGTTGATTCCTCCCTTCTACCCCACCCCCCAGCCAAATGACAACAAATTTATCTTAATGTAATATATTAAATTATGGAATGGTTGGCAGTTTTCTGTCTGTGATCTTTATAGTCTTTTTAAAACTTCTTATTACTACTATTCTACCAGAGTGAGAGGAAGCTGATTAGGATTTAAAATATATTTCTTTTTGCCAACATCACAAAGTTTGGCTGCCCTCATGGCTAAGCTGACAGAAAAATATGAGTACTGCAATAAGCTACAAGAATAAGAACAGAATGAGTGTCTTCTCTTCCTGTTTCTATTTTATTTCACTCACTTTGCAGACCCTTGCCATTGGTGTTCCTTTGAAGCCATGGAACAACCCATGCAAGGACATAATTTCATAATTTCCCAAATCTAATGTGGTTGGTTGGTCAAAAGACATGGGAGATGATCCTAACAACAAACCCTATTTCCATATCACTTTTAGATTTACAAAGCACTTTCCTCTTCATAAACTTATAGATTAGGCAGCAAATATTATAGCCTCCACAGATTATAAGCCTTCACTGACAAAGCAAAGAGCTGGAGGCACATTTGGATTTTTTTTATCCCCTACTTTTTTTTTTCCCAAGGGGCCATTTCCGCCCCCTTCAGTTACCTATCTGTAGTCAAAGGCCTCTGCAAGAGATACCATGAGAAGACAAGGCTTACGAATTTTAGAGCTATCTGACTCTATAGGGTGGCTGAAATAAAACTCCAAGAGAAAAACTAGAAATAGGTAAACTGATCCCAGGAAATTTGTTCAATTTAGGGAAGCAGAGACCAAATCTCACAGTCCCCAGCTGGCATCTCCCTATATGCCAATACCATCCTGTTCTTCAGGTGGGACCTTCCCTGTCTACTCCCCACATTCCACAAGGAGAGCACTTTTAAGACACAGCTAGGTTCATTAGGGGATCCCATTCATTAAAAGTTATGAGATTCATGCCAACACCAAATGGATTGTTTGAATGTTCCCTTACTAAAAGATTCAAGGATGTGCCTAAAACTGGAAAATGTGGCAAAGATGCAAACTCTGTTAAGTAAAAGTGGTCCTCATTTGCAATATTACGAGCAAGGGTTATTGCAGAGAAGTCTTCAATTTTCCCTATCAGAGACTCCATTCTCCTGAAACATCAACAAGAAGAACCAAAAATGGGAATTCCCGAAGGTCAGCTCGGAGGAAACATAAACCTCTAATTCAATAACTGTGCTACTGCTTTGAGAAAGGCCTTATTATTGCAACATCCATATGGAGCCAATTGGACATTAATGACTAATCAATCCCTCCCCTTTCTATTCTACTTAAGAGTGTCACAAACCATGTTTAGATTAGCCCGTTTCCTGCTTAGGATTGCTCAAGATGTCTTTTGTTCTTTCAGGGCCCAGCCTGATGGAGGCAGCTTAAACAAACACACCACCCGAGTGGCGCAGGAGTTATAACGTGCCATATGTGAATGAACAAAGGGGCCATACTAAAGCCTTTTGTGGTATTTGTTAATGTTTTTCATCTGAGCTTAAAAAGACTTAATGACTTTGTGGTGAGCTGATGCATGTGGCTCGTGGCTTTGCAAAATGAAGGAAATTCTAGCCAGCAAGATACCCGTCTATATTTTCCACAGTCCCTGGCTTTCTGTTTTGGGGGCAGTTTTCTTTCTTCTTCTTCTTTTCTTTTCTTCTTCTTCTTCTTCTTCTTCTTTTTCTTCTTCTTCTTCTTCTTCTTCTTCTTCTTCTTCTTCTCTTCTTCTTTTTTAATTAAGTTACATTTGTTTCACATATCTAAACAAAATTCTTTATCTGGATTAAACTAGTGTTTTCCAGAACAATCTCTCTCTCTCTCTCTCTCTCTCTCTCTCTCTCTCTCTCTCTCTCTCTCTCTCTCTCTCTCTCTCTCTCTCTCTCTCTCTCTCTCTCTCCCCCACCCCCAACTTGTACACAGATCATCAGCTACTTTGTCGATATTTACATCTCCACATGTACCCACATAAGTAAGACTTGCAAGCTGCTGAGCTAAGGCTATAGGACACATTTAGCCAGAGACCAGATGTGGCTGGAGCTACAATAGGACAACAATTGGTTCTGGTTCCTAACCCTTCCAAGGGAAGCTGGATGAGACTTAGCTAACCTTCCTCCTTTGCTCCCTGCCACTCCCCACCCCCACCACAATCCCATTACACAGGGCTGATGAGCTGCAAACTCCATGTGCTTCATTCAACCTAGGCTTGAAGCAAAACGTAGGGAGTGAGAACCCAATTGAAGGAAAACCCACAGACTGCTGACCTGGAGGGTGAGACTGCTCACTTAACCCTCAAAACATGGGCTTATTTTGAGACTAATTCCAATAAACTGAATACTGTTGGATTTGAGGAACATAGTCAACACCCCTCCTTCTCAGTGTACAGGCATCCCTAAAAAAAATAACGTTTATGACATCATGCTTTGTGAAACCTGCATAGTCCTGACAAAAACGTAGGTTGGACAAGAGCTTGGGATTCAAAGAGACCATTCATCTTCCTTTAGCCACTAGCTTGCTTGGCAAAGCAGAGGTCTCAGAACCTGCCACTTCCAGGACAATCCTGAGTTCTAATATTCCTGACTTTACAAATATTACTTACCAATACCTGTTTGGATACTACAACTTTTGTGTGTGTCAGTGGACAAAGGTACAATGGGACTCCATGGATAGTAAAGTTCTTAAGAAAAGGTTTTACACACTCGCTGAATCCCACAGAATGTTGAGAGTTAGATGGGACCTCAGAACACAGATTTTAGGATGCTAGAGTTGGAAAGGGTCTAAGGTCCTAGTACATAGGATTGTAGGGCTGGGAGAGAACTTAGAACATAGAACACAGCAAGATATAATTAAGAAAGAATATGGATCATGGAATGTCAAAGGCCTCTTAGAAAACAGAACATAACTTGCTGATGCAAGAAGAACCCTTAGAACATAGAGGAAACTGAGGCACAGAGGGGAAGTGACTCGTCAAAGGTCACACTGGTAATTATAGGCAGAGATATGACAAAATCTCAGTTTTTCTGACTCTTATTAACATGACACTGAAATTGGTTTCTAAAATGATCAGAATGGGGACAATTTAATTATTCCAGTGGTATTCAGATAAAAAAGTCAATAACTTTAATTCACTAGATTTTCTTTCCTATGGAACCCTCTACTTGTCAGGACATGGAGAATTATAGCATGACTGGTACTGAGAGAAGTTTGCATTTTCTTATCTTGGTGAAAATGGAGGAAGAATACGAGGCAAGGAATAGTCAATAGAATTTCTTCACCATAAAGATTTGATGGAAGAATCCCCATTGGAAAATGACCCATGTGGTCTCCCCTGATACACACACACACACACACACACACACACACACACACACACACACACACACACACACACATATACTCTAAAGCATTTTTAGACCACATTAATAAAATCAGCATCCAAAATTAACCCAGTCAGAGAACCACTATCATCTACCCTGGTCAGGCAACATCAGAAATATTGTGTCTAGTTCCAAGTGCAACATTTAGGTAGGAAATCGGCAATCTGGAGAGTATCTGAGAAGCATTACTGAAGGGCAAGGGGACCTGCAACTATACCCTCTGTGCATCGAATAAAGGAACTGGGGATATTTAGCCTGGAGAAGAAAAGAATTGGGGTGGCTGTCTTTAGGTATTTGAAGTGCCTTGTGAAGACCAACTTGCCTTGTTCTTCTTGGCCCCAGGGGACAAAACTAAGAGATCTATGTGGCAGTTACACAGAGGCCAATTTCAACTCAATACCAAGAAAAACTTCCTAATCATTACAGGACCCACAAGTGAAATGGGCTGCACCATACAGTAGAGAGTGCCCCATTAATGGAGATCTTTCAGTACAGGCTTGATCACAAGGCTTATTGCAGATGGAATTTGTATTTAATTTGGGTATGAGACTAGATGGGCAGCTAGGTGGTGCCATAGTGCAAAGAGCACCAGGCTTTGAGTCAGGAAGACTCATCTTCCTGAGTTCAAATTCAGCCTCATATACTTCCTAGCTGTGTGACCCTCGACAAATCATGCAACCCTATTTGCCTCAGCTTCCTCATCTGTAAAATGACTGGAAGAAGAAATGGCAAACCACTCCAGTATCTTTGCCAAGAAAACCCTAAATGGGGCCACAAAAAGTCAGACTCAACTGATACAAATGAATAACCTCTAAGATTGTTTCTAATTCTAAGATCCTACATGCTATGGGAAGTACTCCTCAACTATTTTCTGTGCTTCACCAACTATTTCTTTTTTTGAGCCATGAAGGAAAGGGGAGAATTCAGCATGGCTACCCCATGTAGTCTACTCATCCCTAGAGCTGTGGATCCTGTCCTAAACAAAGCAACCATCTAGGTAGCTTGCTTCCCCCCTCCCCTGGATTAATATCCATAACAATAATAATAACAGCCCATACAATGTTAATAAAACATAAGGCTGTCACTCTAAGGCTTCGATAGGAAAATTAACATTTCCTGGCCAAAAATGGAGGAAAAGGATCGACAAGCAGCATGGCATAATGGAAATGACACTTGATTTGAAATCAGAGGACCTGGGTTCAAATCCCATTTCTGCCACTATGTAACCTTCATTAAGTCATTTAAATTTTCTGGCCTCTACTTTCTTCATCATCATTTGGACCCCTAGAGTTCTAAATCTATGATGTTGTGATCCTTTGTCACTCCCCAGTACGTGTGACAAATAGGTTAAAAAATCACATGGAAATACTTTTAGAAAAAATAGACATCATTTCATTGAGCAATAGTAAACTACTGATAACAGGAAATAGTTGATGGGTATATATACCATGGGATTTATCGAATGTAACCAAATGTAGTTTACCTTCAGATACCACCTACGGCAAAGATCCAAAAGTGAAATCAAAAGGCCCTCCCCCCCGGGCAATACCCATGTGAACTTCACCAACTGCATGCCAACAAGGGAGCTTCAAACAAATGGCAGACTCTTGCAGATTCTTAAAAAAATGAAAACAGGTTTATGATGGCAATTCAGGACCAGGTATTGCCACCAGAATTTATAGGAGGTTTGTCCTTAAGAAGTCCAGATATAGTAATCAATACAAATTGTGTAAGGAAATGGTAGAGATTGTGCAATACAGCACTATGGGCTGCAAAATGTTGCTCCTTCCAAATACCCAGCAAGACAGGTCCTGGGGGATAGATTTATATATCAGAAGCTTGCTATCGCTGATGGACAGACGGTCAGCATAAACTTCCTGGTACAAACAGGACCTCAAAATATCCTGGAAAACTCAACTAATAAATGATACTACAAACAGACCACTATCACAGACCAAACAGTTGTCCTCAATCACCCAGAACAAAAAAAAAAAATTAGAAACATTTTAAATTCATGTTATCATAACAAATACTCATAATCTCCAAACTACTTAAAATGAATAGTTTTGAAATTATAGAGACCTAGCAGGAGAGAGCAAAATCATGTGAGAACATAATGAGGTACTTATCATCTGTTTTCCTGTCTACTACCCAAGTTGTACAAAGGATATATTCAGTGGGCCTACAGAGAATGAGCTTTGAGCCTCATAATTTCATTCAGCTCCAGAAAGCAGCTATTTTGTCCACTTGTACAATGTTTGTAAAACATTAAATATAAAAAAAGTAACAGCAGGGTAGGGGCTTGTCTCAGGAGCATTTCTCTCTGAATCCCAGCAAAAAGATGAGAATGAAACAATGATAATAATTGACGATGACCATGATGAATACAGCATACTAGCCACAGACAGAGATCTGGACTTGGATTCAGAAAGAGCAGGGTTGAAATCTCACATTTGATACACATTTGTTGTATGCCCCCTGGTCAAGTCACTTAATCTCAATGCCATCTGAGACTACAAGGTGCTGACTTGTATAGGTAAAGGAAATTCCTCACTGGGCACTTTCTAGGGGGCCAATCAAAATAATAATGGGTAACTTTTTGTTTAGCGGTTTCAGTCCAGTCAAACTCTTCATGACCCTATCTGGGGTTTTCTTGGCAAAGATACTAGAGTAGTTTGCCATTTCCTTCTTCAGCTCATTTTACAGATGAGGAAACTGAGGCAAACAGAGGTTAAGTGACTTGCCTAGGGTCCCATAGCGAGTAAGTATCTGAGGCTGGATTTGAACTCAGATCTTCCCGACTCCAGGGCCAGAGCTCTATCCACTGGGACACCTATGTGTCCGGGTAACATTTACTTAGTACTTAATGTTCACATATACATTATCTCTTGATCTTTCAAACAACCCTGAGGTCCTGGGCTATTAGTATTTTCATTTACAGATAAGGAAACTTGGTCTCAAGTGACTTGCCTAGAGTCATACATGTAATAAGCATCAGAGGCAACATTCAAACCCGGGTCTTCCTGTTTCCAAGTCTAGTGCTCTCACCACTACACCAAGCTATTTCTTATTTAGTGGAAAATTTTAGACCTATTTGGTTTGTGACTTAGACATCAAGTCTGAGGGAAGTTCTGAGGGTGTGTTGTCTTTGTTAGCATGATGCTACTCCATCATAAGCTTTTCTACCTCAACATATTACCTTCCTCTATCATCAATGCAGGTCAACCACCCCATTAGAAACTTCTTCTCAACATCCTATTATAGATGATATTTAAGAGTAGGCATACTTCGTCATGACCACTGAAAATGGAGCTTAAATCCAATGAAGATGCGATATCCCAGAGCAAGACTCATCTCTTATCTCACCAGCACCAGGGCAGAAAAGAAACCAAATCCCTTGCATCTATTCAAAGTCAGGGAATGAGGAAGAGACCTAATTCCTTTATCAATTAGTTTTTGACCATGAGTCCTCTGGAGGGGCATAGTTCAGATCTTTGGATTCAGATCAGGCCAGTGGCAGACAGAGCCAAAGGAGAGCAGATCAGAGATTTAGGCTTGGCTTTCTCCATCCCACAAACAGCTCTGTAGAAGCCAGGAGCAAGAATAATTATCTGCTTTCATCTTGTCCTCATTCAGGACCAATCTTCCCTTGGAATGGGAAGCTTATATTGAAATAGCATGAAGCCGTCTCTTTGCTATAGAAGTGGAAGAAATATATACATTGAAACCCGAAAGCTTCAATCTGTATTTTTAGTGTAAGTTTTAAATGGCTGAATATATTGCTTGTGAAATTTTCTCTTAGGCTGAGACTAGGCATATTAACTTTTAGTTCAGAGTTACTTTTTACAGCCCGACCCCTAAATGTAACAGTTTACAATACAATGCAAAAAGTGATGAATTCTTACCTCTGTGCCTTCTCGTGGGCACAATTAGGGCCTTGGCAACTGTGCACCTTGGCTCCCTGAAAGCAGCATGATATAGCAGACAGAGCCCTCCACTTAAATGCAAAAGGCTTGGTTTCAAGTTCTGACTCTGATATATAGTAGCTCTGTGATCTGTGACAAATAATTTACATGCTCTGTGCCTCAGTTTTCTCATCTGTAAAATGAGAATGGTAACACCTTCTGCTACCTACCTCAGAGGAGTATTGTAAGGACTAAATGAGGCAAAATATTCAAGCTACTTTGTTAACTATAAATTATTATATTGTTACTACTACTACTACTACTACTACTACTACTACTACTACTACTACTATTATGACTACTACGACTACTACGACTACTACTATTAGTACTAACCAGAGCCATGGAATATCCTGGCAAACCATTTAATTTATCCAAATCTCTTTATTTCTTTATCTGCAAAGTTGAGGTAATAATATTTACACAACTACGTCATCTGGATGTTGTGAAGAAAGCACAACTCGGTGGTGCAGTGGATAGATCACTGGACCTGGAGTCAGGAAGACTTGGCCTCAGACACCTAGCTGTGTGGTCCTTGGCAAGTCATTAGCCTCAGTTTCCTCAAATAATCAAATAAAAGCAGCATCTACCTCACAGGGTTGTTGTAGAGAACAAATGAGATATTTTAATTAGTGTTAGCATAGTTTCTGGCACATAGTAGGTCCTATATAAATGCTTATTCCCTTCACTTTCCTTATATAAATTTGGGTTTCTGTGATGATGGTGATGACCCAGAATTTTACAGAATCAATTGTAAGACAGAGAGATTATTGTTAAAAAGAGATCCCTCAGGAAGCAGTAGGAAGAGCAAATAAGAAAACACTACCCTTAGTGACAGAGGAAAACAGGTGAGTTGAAAATCCCCAATGACAACACCTTTGATGGTTTTACACATTTATGATATGGAAATCAACAACTTCATCAGTGCATATGTGACCAGTAAGAAATTCTAGGTCATCAGATTTTAAGTTAAAAGATTCCTGTTCAAATTCTGGCTTGCTCCTAACTGTGTGGCCCTTGCTACATTTCTTTACCTCCTGAGGCCTCAGTTTCTTCATCTGTAAAAACTTCTACTCTCTACCCCACAAGATTGCTGGAAGGAAAGAGTTTTAAAAAACCTCATAGTGTCATAAAACTAACTAACATCATCATTATTACTAACATCATCATTATTATTATCGGTGGTATGCATGTAGGAAACAATTAATAATATCGGTTAAAAGAAAAGAGAAAAGAGTAAGTGAATAAATGAATAATGAAAATGGAATTCTTCATTTTGCTTGATTATAGCTCAAAGAGATAAAACTTCGCAGATTCCTGTACTTCGAAATTGGCCTGCATACATTGCTGAAACTTCATTTACCACCCAAGTCCATTGTGGCTTTTTTTGGGTGCTTGTGTAAAGCAGGCTAATAGGCTGCTGAGGAGTGGGAAGATAGCCTTTGTGTCTAGCCTCAACTCTTGCTGGTGCCTGGGTCTTCTTTCTCAAATGATGGCGTATATACGCTTTGTGTAGAGGGAGGGAAAGGAGACATGCTTTCATGGTGCTGAGAAAGGGTCTGTATTTGGTCCTACGTGGACCCCTCCACTCTCCTGCTTCAAATGATTTTCAGTGAAATGTAAGCTACTCGAAGGCAGGGAATATGTTTTTAATTTCGTTTTTGTATTTCCAGTGACTAACCCAATGCTTTCTTCTTAAACTAGATTGGAAAGGGAGACAGGGTCATAAAACTCAAGGCCCATCACAGAGGCTGGGTACCATGCTGCCCAAGGTTAGTTGCTGGGCCACAGAAACACTCTTTTTGTGGCCAGCCTTTTCTGCTGTTGGCTTCCATGTAACAGGTCAGGGCTGGCCTGCTCTGGGGCAGCCAGGAAGCTCTGTACTGGTGGCTTCTATTTTTCTTCTACCACAACAGGAGCCCTCCATCACCTGGAGGATTCAATAGAAATTGTTCTCCACCAATATGAAAAGTTATTTTGGAGCTTTTAAGATGCAGCAAATATATTTCCTTAAGAGAACTTTATCTGTTTGTTTAAGAGGGCTGCACTTTATATATAGTGCTGATATAAACTGGTGCACAGGCTCCTGTAAAACAGTTTATATCCACAGTAAAATACATTTTGTGATCTTCACAGTATAGCACCAAGCCATAGGCATGGGCCTTCTGAACTCTGGTTTGGTTTTTGGTTTTGGTTTTGTTTTTTTTCCCTAAAGGCTGCTTTGCATACCCTCCCATACCTGCCTGTTACGTGGCCATTGGCTAAGCTGCCAGCTCAAGCATTGTCTTCTGAGCTGATTTTGCAGGATGGGCTTATCATTCAGGACCAAAAAACCACCCAATAGGAATGTCCTCTTTCTGTTTTCTGCCTTCTTCTCCCCAGAATTGCTCAGACAGGCAGTTCCAGCATTTCTCTCCCCTTTCCAGAATCTGACATCTATCTATACTGATCTCTTATAAACAATTTCTCCTTGATGGCTTTATTCACTGAGACTTGCAATGCGGTCTACCACGACACACAATTGTCTTAATCATTTAGCAGTGAAGTTAGAGATTCACAGGCCTGACCACATGGTCCAATCACTTCATTTGACATTTGTAGAAACTAGAATCCAGAGCAGGAACTGAATGACTTAAGGTCACACAGTGATGGGACTTAAATTCAAATTCAGGTCTCCTGGTCCGTTATCAAATACCTAAAAGGCTGCCATTAGGAAAAAGGAGCTTTATGCTCATTGAAAGAGATGACTAAGCCCCCACGAATGGATGTTATAGGGAGGCAGATTTCCATTTAGTATAAAGAAGAACCTCCTTATAACAAGAATTATAATTTTTATAATAATTATAATATATTTTATATATATATATATATATATATGATTACTATGATAATTATAATAACAAGAATGTATAATTTTTAGCTTTGTATCACCTGGCGACCGGCACACAGTAGGTGCTTAGTAAATGTCTGCTTGCTTGCTCACTGACTAAAGAGAGCTAGCTGATACAGAAGTAGAGCTTGGCTTTGTCACTGGAGACAAGGCCTGGGTGGAAGGCTGACAAATGCTGCCAAGATCTCTACCTATTCTAAAACTCTACAGGTTCATATATGAGGAATTTCCCCAAGAGAACATTTGATCTAAGGACCCTCAAAGCTCAAAGTATAAGAAGGGCTTAGATCCCATCCCAAGCAATGCCAGGGACCTCCTTGCTGCCCTAGGCAGTGAATCACCTGTCCTCCTAGGAAGAGAAAGGGTGAGCAGACTCTGAGGAGTCTGCTTCTGAAAAGGTCCCGGGACAACCTTCCTGATCTATCTCCATTCCAAAACCACTTAGGTCATCATAAATCTTAACAGATGAGACCATCTTGAGATAGGATCCTGACAAACTCTCCTAAAGACAAAGCTTGGGCATGGCTGGCTTAGCCATCCTGCTCTGTGCCAAATGCCAGCCTCCTGCTCTGAAGATGTTAGATCAGGGAAGAGAACCCTACAACCTAAGACAGTTCTTAAAGGGTTTGTCCCTCAGTTCACCATCCACTGAACCAAAGGCAGCTTTTTTATTCAGAAAGCAGGTTATGCTTTCAACTCTCTAAGCCTAACAAGATCCTATATGAAAACTAAGTCATCCTGTCTTTGTCTGAGATTGGCGTATTCCTTTCTACTAAAAGAAAATGATTTCTGGCACTGGAAAAGATAGATTTAGTGTCATCTGTCCAGCAATTCTTGTGCAAACCAACACAAGTATGCTATACCAGCTGAAATAATCTATCTATTGCTATTGAATGAACGAATGAATGAGTAAATGAATGAATAAAGCCCTAGAGGTCAGGAAGACAACATGGAGAATTCATCTTAGCTACAACAAAACATGTTGTGGGCTTTCTGAAGACCTGAGAATCACAGAATGTCAGAACTGGTAGGGACCTTGGAACAAAGACCATTGACAATCAGAGAGACCTGACAGAATAGACTTTCAGAGCCAGAAGAGAATTTAGAACATGAAATAGAATGTCAGAGCCAGAAGGGACCTTAAAATACACAAGAGGGAATGTCAGAGCTGAGAGAATTTAGAACATAGACTGTCCGAAATAGGATGGCCCTTAGAAAATAGAATAGAGAATGTCAGAAAGGGGAGGGACCTTAAAATATACATCAGAGGATATCAGAACTGGGAGAAATCTTAATACACAGACTGTCATAATTAGGAAGGACCATAGAACAGAGAATATCAAAACTAGGAGGGATCTTAGAGCAAAGATGTTAGAGCTGGAAAGTACCTGAAAATACAGAATGTTAGAGAAAAAAGGGGACTTTAGACAGAACAGAGTATTAGGACTGTAATAAGCTTGGAGACCATCTGGGCTACTTCTTATCCACTATTTTATAAAAGATGAAAATGAAGCCCAGGGAACGAGGTTATTTGTCCAAGCTCACAAAATAAAATTTTAGTAGCACTGGGACTAGAATGCAGGACTCTGGATTGCTAATCTGGGTTTTTCTCCACTATGTTACATTGCTTCCACAGTAAGTGAATTGGGATAAGGATTGGCTCCTCCTCTAAATAGAGCTCTGAGGAAGAAAAAAAAATCTATACAGATATCTGCTGAAAAAGTAAAAGTTGTGAATCAGTCTTAATGAATTCACAGTGACTGAGAACCCCCTGTCTCCTGGTTCTGTCTTATCTAGAGCCCAAGGATCTGGGGCCATTCAGCCCCTTTGAAGCCCTCCACTGCTTCAGCCCCAGCCAGGGCAAAAACGTGTTCTGCACATCCTCAACACCGATGAATTGGGGGATTTATAAATATCGTGGTGAGCGAGAAATGCTGTCTTGTCACATTCAAGCCAAATAACAGCTGGACTTTAAAAATAAAATGTTGAAGCCATTTGCCTTTTATATTTTTAATTTCTGTTTTCCCTTTGTGGGGCTTTGTCATTTGATTTTGATGAGTGGTTAATGCGCACGCACAGCTGCCTCTGTCAGTGGCCTTTAGCCCCCCGCCTCCCTATCCAGGGCTCCAGAGTCAGTGCCCATGATGCTTACGGAGCGATTCAGGCCCTTTCAAAGTCCATGAGCATGTGCCAGCAACCCCAGCCCTGGACATGGACTCAGCTTCACAAATAACCCAGAAGAGCAGTCCCTCAAAGGTCTTAGTTTAGGGTACTGGTTTTTGTTGCGCTGTTTATTTATTTATATGTTTGTTTGTTTGTTTGGGGCAGCACCTGTCTTTCTGACTTTGCTGAGAGGGATGAGAGGAAAAGGAGGGGAAGTCAGGAAGAAAGGCAGGAGGAAGGGTACTACCCCTTTAAAGGGCTGCTTCCCAACACTAGGGAAAGTAGGAACCAGCCATGCATCCCAGCAGCATGGGATTTTTGCTGGAAGGGACCTTAGAGGTCATCATGTCTAAGACTTTCATTTTATAGATGAGGAAACTCAAGCCCAGAAAGATAAAAAAGACAGTAGGAGGCCACACATCTTGTCTGGGGCACAAGCAGGTTTTAAATATTAGTTCTCTGAGTGCAAATCAAGGGCAGACCCAGAGGTGAGGGCTATGGGACTGGAGGCATGGGATCTGTCCCCCCTAAATGGCCCTGAGTTTTCTTTATACCCTTGAGAAGGCAGCTGCTCTACTTCAATAGAATTAGTTTCCTTTGTACTTCTACATACTTTTCTTTATGTGTTTAAAAACATCTTATGGAGAAGGGTTCCGGTGGCTTCATCAGACTTCCAAACATGTCCATCTTCTCTCTCTCTCTCTCTCTCTCTCTCTCTCTCTCTCTCTCTCTCTCTCTCTCTCTCTCTCTCACACACACACACACACACACACACACACACACACACACACACACACACACGGGAAGAACCCCTTAGTGGGAAAGGATATAGGACTGGGAATGCCAAGAATTGGGTTTGAATCCTCACTCAACTATTCATCAGCCTTGTGACTTTAACCAAATCACTTGTTCTCTCTGGGTCTCAGCTTTCTAATCTGCAAAATGAGGAGGCTGAAAAGATAATTCCTATGATTCCTGATTTAGCTCTTTCTGAGTGTGTGAAAATGGAGGAATTACTATGAGGACCTGTACTGACTTTAACATTAACTGTAACTCAACACATCTGAGTGTGGCAGGCCGAGCAGTAGGCTTAGGTTGGAGCAGGTGCCAGGGAATCTGGCATCCGAGTAGTCAGCAGAAGGCACCCTCCCCCCACCATGTGCCCTGCCCCCGCTGCCACCTCCCTTCCCCAGCACCCCCTTACAAAGGCATCTTGCTTCTGTAGGCACTAAGGCAGGTAACCGGACTCCATTCATGAACTCACATTCCCCCAAGGCACACAGAGCCTCAATGGCAGTCCAGGGCTTGCTTCTGAGGAAAAGATTTCACACGCTCCAGCAGGACCTGGGCCACTACAGTCCTTCTAAAGTTACACCTGTCATGTGGAGCTGCTCAGTATGGTACAGTAACAGGATAGGCAGTGGGTGACAAATGCTACTATATTTAGGGTAAGGGAAATGGGCCACACCAAGGAAGGTAACAAGAATTTTGCCCTCCAAAAACCTAGACACCAGCTTTGGGAAGAAATCACATATACACAGCACAGAGAATACGTGGTAGAACTCGCAGAGACTCACCACTTTTATAAAAGATAGTGAGGTTTTTGTTTTGCTTTTCATGACAGTAAGTGTCTGGAAGCTTATCTTTACTATCCATGCACCGATTCTTGATCTTCAAAGCAACTGAGACCACCCATCAGATTCTCTTGGCATTGCTGAGAAGCAACTGGATCTATTTATGCCCACTTTCCAGATTAGAGCTGGGGTGAAGAGAGGTGAACAGCATATGCCCTGCATTTCTGCGGGAGGTAGGTTTAGAGTCAGGAAGAGAAGACAGGTCTCCGTGGCTACCAAGCCTCAGCCCAGCTGAGCAGATCCCAAGCCTCCCATGGGACTGCCAGCATGGCTCACATTGGGAACAAACTGTGGGACAGGGAGTCAGGAAGCCCTAAGTTCAAACACTGCCTCCAACACCTACTAGCTGCATGACCCCGAGCAAGCCAACCTCCCTGAGTCTCATCTTCCTCCTCTGTAAAATGGAGAACATACTGCAGAGTATTTCACTTACAGCACTACATGAAGCAGCCACGACATGTGTTGGCCTCAGAGTCAGGAAAACCTGAGTTCTATCTTGTCTCTGACACATACTTGTTGTTTAACCTGAGACAGATCAATCAATCTCTCAGCGCTCTACAGTGCCAGGCAGGCACCAGTCTGCATAGACAGAGGGACTTCCTCACCAGGGGATCCTTCTACCAATGACAGTGCCCCCCAAAAGTGCCATGAAATGCCTACCTTTATATGATGTAATGTACACACACAGATGGGTTGATAGGGAGATAGGTGTGCCACATTATTGAAACGACTACTCCACTCTGCAATTCAGACAGAATGGACCAGCAACAAAGCCGAAGCCAGTCAACAGAGATAACAGAGATCAGAAGTGAGACCTGCCTCTGAGACCGGATCTAGTTTCGAGGACACTCTAAGTACCCTGATGGTCCACAGGGGAGCTAATGCATAGTGACCTGCACTGGGTGAAATGCCTCCCCTGGGCAATCCACGATGATGGTGACCCAAAAGAAAAGATCATACTTTCCACCTCTATCCTCCACTGTCTTCCACTCCCTACACACACACACACACACACCACACACACACACACACACAATCATTTCAATTTCTGGGATATAGCTTACATCTCGCTTTTCCTCTCACCCTTGTTAAGGCCTCATTTCTGCTCACTTAGACAGTTGTTAATCTTTTATGTGTTGTTTTTTATTTGTTTGCTTCCATCCTTTCCCCACTATAATCCCCTGTATTAGTCATGTCACTCCCCAACCCAAAACCATCAGCCCCTCAACTTTACCTACTAAATACGGACAAATCTTTAACCTAGGCGTTCAAGGTCCCCCTCCCCCATCTGGCTCCAATCTATCTGTATGGTCTTGTTTCATGCTATTCCATTTCATTTCCTCTATATCCCAAAGCCACTGGGCTATCCTCTTTCACCTCTGCCCACCCCAACTCTGTGTCAGGGACATAGCTAGCAATTTCTGCACGTGAAGCAGCACAAACCATGCCTGGTGTAAGGAATGCGAAATGCCCTCAAAGGTGGGCCACTTGTTCCTATGGGCAGCGGGGTGGTTTGAAGATATGATAGCCAGGCTTTTTGTTTTGTTTTGTTTTGTTCTTGTGAGAGAGAATGGAAGTATATTATTTGGTAGCTTCCTATTTTTACAAACTCTTCTTGCTAGCCAGGTGCTGCATACTATTGTTTCTACACAGCTTAAAGACTGCAAATGCTATCAATAGTCCCAAAATTTGTCACCCTGGGACAAAGTCCCCAAGGCCCTGCTCTAGTTACAGCTCTCCTCCACCCCTTTGTTCACACTAAGCTCTCCATCCATGGAATGGCTCCCTCTCCTATTCCAGTCTCCTCGTGTTGAAATAGCACCCTTGTTTCAAGGCCCTGCTCAGATGCCACCTCCTAAGATACCCCCTCAAAAAAACAACTGGTGAAAGTGATCGCTTTCTTGTTGAGCTCTCCTCCCTTGCATCAGAGCTGTTGATGCAGTTGTCCTTCCCAAATTAGAATGTAAGCTCCTTGAGAACAGGACTTGTGCCATGTCTATCTTTGTTTCTCCAAGGCCTGACATAAGCCCCTGACCATGGCAGTTGCTTAACAAATGTCGAATTGAAATCAACCAAATATTTCCCAAGCAGCAGCGATGTGCTCAGCCCTGTAACCAAACACTGCCCTGTTCTGCCATCTTAGGAGAGGGCTGCTTTCTGGAAACTTCCTGAAGCATCTCCTGGTCCTAAGCAGCAGTATCTCTCAGTGCTTCTGCCGCTGGCTCCTGGGTTGGTACCTGGGCACTGTCTAGCAGTTTGGTCTGATTCTGATGCTGCTGAGAAATGTTTCAGGCCACAGAAGCAGAGCTGTGGTTTAAAGGGCATGAGGGAGGGCCAGGTTCTCTCCTCTTAGGCTAACAGAGGAATTCTGCTTGGGGCCAGAGACAGGAGCTAGTGTTATGTTACACTGAAAAGAACAAATTAATCTTCTCTGACTGGTGGGAGGGTTTTGGCCAAAGGACAGGCTAACGGGAAAACCAGCCAGGTCTCTGTGATGATGACACAGTCAATAACCATGCACCGTTGTTCCCTAAGTGCCGAACCAAATCATAAATTCTCCTTAGTCCCCAGAGAGCAGGTCCTACTGATTTGCTGAAGTGGGCTCAAGCAAACCCAAAAGGACCTGGATCTCATGACAAACTTTGAGGTGAATGCCTGGTCTGTTAGGCAGGCAGGCAGGCCTTCTTTTCCATCACTTGCTCTCAGAAGATTTCAGCATTAGGCTGAGCAAACCAGCACTCTGGACTGAGCAGAGATGGCCATGCTGCTACAGACCACTAGCCTGGTTCCTAAAAATGGGCTCTGCTCAGTCTGGCCATCCTTCATTCAGAGTCAGAATCACTTTTGCACATTTTTCTTGGGAGAACAAGAACAATTCTCTGCCCTCGGATGGAGGCGGGGATACATCATTAAAATACATCCAAAGGACACAAAATGCACCAGCAAGGCACCCTTGGAGGTAGAACTCTGTAGGGAAGCCTCAGCTGTGCTCTTCATCACCCCCCCCACACACACAACCCTCTTCCACTTGCCATTCACAAGGCCATAAAGAGAGATGGATCTGAACACTGTCTATTCAAGACCCAGATGAGGGCTCCCAAGAAAGTCAGTCCTAGTCTACCAGTCACACACAACTTTAACCATTTTAGGAGCAGCAAGCAAAGACTAGAAGCACCACAGCAGCAACTCACCCTCTGCATCTTCAGGCCGGGTCAGATCAATGACTCCTGGGCCCAGTTTCCCATCTTCATTTGACTTCCCGTTAACTGAGGGCCCAGATTCTCAAAGTGTGTTCTGTCCTAGAAGAAAGAAGAGAACCCATTAAGCTCACGGCAGTCATAGGAACAGCCATATTTCCTCCCATTTTCATTCCTTTCTTGTTCACTAGATGAAAAGCACAGACTTTGAAACTCTGGCCATGACTAACTCCTGCGACAGAAAGCTTGGAACCTGGTGCAGCCCCTTCCGGCCAATTTGGCATATGGGCCGTATTAAGGACAGCTCAGGTAATAGCCAAGAAACCACAGCCAGGAACCCCGTGAGCTCTGGACTGGCCTGCTTCTCCCTCTATTGGCTTTCCCCCCTTCAACCAAAAGGAATCCAATCAGCCTCTTCCAGCCTGAAACGCAGAACTTGAAAGAGCAATTCCTATTAAAACACACTGCGAAGTTTAATGGGAGAGGCGTTTTTTGCCATTTAGAGATCACAGTTTGCATTTGTACTCCTGAGGAAATACAAGTCTGAATTTTATGCAAGAGGCTTTCAAAGACAAATATTTCAAAGGAGGAATAGCAGATGACAGCGTCGTTGGTACTATTATTTTGCCTAGGAGTTTGAACTGAGCCTCTACGGCAAGTGAATAAGAGACCACTGCTCCTAGCAAAGCAGGGGGCCCTGGAGAATTCAGACCTGCAGGGGACCTGCCAGTGTGGGAGGAAAAAGGAAAGAAAGGCAGTTTACTTGTTAACCCAGTTCTTCAAAGGATTCAGGACCTAGGACACTCCAAGGGATCAACAGAGCTGGGGTTGTATGATGGGACTCCAGGCAGCGACCCTCCCTGTGTATCAGTGGCAAAGTGTTCAGTGGTTATTACTAATTTAGCGTTCTTGTTTGCAGGAGCAGAAGAAGTCCTGTTTCCCCCAACACTCCCCCCACCTCCCCAAGCCTTGTTGCTTCTTTAGACTAAAACTTGGCATTACGTTGTACTTGTGAATGAACGAAACCTTGTGATACATTACTACGAAACAGTATTAAATGTCATGTCAGCTTGAATTTAGAGACATGAAATACCAGCTCCCGTCTCCACACCGGCCCAGCTTCTGCATGTTCTTCCTAATGTATTATGCAGCCCCAGAGTGCCAATTGCTGTTCAATCTATTGTTCAGTGACCTAGTTCCGTACTGAGCCATGCTAGGCATTCGATGGAAACGCTCCGAGTTTTCTCTTCATCGAGATGTTTAGAAACTTGGAAATATCCTTAAAGAGCAAACATACAATTACTTGATATCTGCTGTGCCTCATTTGTACAGTTTCAATACGTTTCTGCTTTCTAATATGATTGTTTTTTGAATATCATTATATTTCTATAATTAATTCCCATCAGTCAAATTGTGCAGGAAGCTTTCCCATTCCCCTCAGCACAAAATATGTTTAAATTGGCATTGAAGGAAGATATGGCACAAACCTGGCTCTATAAGCCCTCGTTCGCTGGAGAATTTGTAGGTGGTAAAGTTGTCCGAGGACTGTCTTGGTTGGGGAACAGTGGTCACAAAAAAAATAGTGACCCTTCATTTTTCCAACTAGGGTAAAGGCTAACGCAGAAGATTGAGGAAGACATGGGACAGCTTTCCTAGATACAACATCTGGAAAAAAGGTAAATGAAACCAAGAGTACAATCCCAAGTATGATCTGGTGATGTCTTCTTTCATAAAAATGCAACTGTGCATGGGTGGCTAAGTGTGCAAGGCCCACTGGCCCGATACAAAATAAAGCAACATATAATAAATGCAAGCAGCTAAATGTTATATGTAAGTCATGGGGCCAGTGATTTCTAACATCTCAATGTTCAGGTGCCAAGGCTTAGATTTGCAGGAGGGGAAAGGGAAAAAAAAAATTAAAGCAACCATAAGCACCAGGAAAGGAAAATATTCAACCTTTTTATCACATTGTTTCTCATTGCAAACATTTGCATTTGAATGGTTTCCCCCACGTTAAATGCAAAAGGGGTTCTGCGTGACACCTGCAATCTTCTTGGCAGAACAACCTTTGCTGTGTTTTTGCAAGGGGGGGAGAACAACTTTCTACTCTGAAAATCACCAGACTGTGCTACCCATCAATATGCATATTTCAAGGATCTTTCCAAGTCAGTCATTCTCTTTGATTTTACCAGGAAATATTCTCTGTTAAAATAAAATAAAATAAAATAAGTTCCTGAAAGAATATCAATATTTTGACAAGGAAGGAGAAGAGGGAAAATTATATGCCATGGTGTATAAAATCCTAAGACAACAAAGCTTACGTGATGATAATATCTTTTCTCTTTTAAAAAAAAAAAAAAAAGGAATACTCTCACAATTCAGTTCTATGAGCCTGTTTTTTATCGTAACAAGGAAAAAAAACATTTGGAGTCACCATTCACCAACATGAGCACACGTATGCGCATGCATGTTTCCACATTCATTCTAAATGCCCTTGAAATCATTCATTTCTCTCACTTCGTTCAAAACAAATTTTTTTGCAGTGAACCTTTCTCATAAAATATCAACATTTTGGCCAAAGGAAAAAAACCCACAAAGCTTTCATTCAATATGGGAAAAAATAAATCACAGATGAGACAGTTTTGACCAGTGTGTAATATTTCATATTTTTCAATATTAATACTATTCTTCTTGCCTTTGAGCCTACAGAAAGAGACTGTCGAGTTCTGACCTGACAGAGAAGCTTCCCTGAGCTCCCCAGAAGAAAGGCATCCATTCGGCCTTGCTTCAAAGAACAGTGGAGAACATTTCTTTCCCAGCCACACCACTGTAAATAGTAGAGCACCCCGTCACTGGAAGAGAATAGGTATCTGACTCTAGGCAGCTGAGCTAAGCCAAGCTTGCTCTGGTGCAGTTGGACACCAAGACTCATAAATAGTGGATATGGCCACAGATGCAGAAAGATTTCCATTCTATAACATGTCAACTTTGGGATCAGTCTATTGAGGAGAATTCTGCCAACAGGAGAACACTTAGACTGTGTGTGGCAAAATGTTTGCTAACCCCCATTTTCTTCCCACCCTGGAAGCTCTCATCGGGCTACAATATTTGTAGACAATTTGAAAATGGCGATGATGTTTCATTGATAATTTCATCCTGTCTTCCCCACCCACTTCCCCACCACCACCACCCCCAGGACAAACACCCAGGCTTCTGCCTGGCAGCAGAATGTTCGTTTTTACGTGCTGGGCCGTGATTAGACACTTATTTATGCATTGTCAGTCACCAACATGCAGGCAACATAAAAGTTATGGAAAAAAATTAAAGTCAGCTCTGCTGTGTTGGTAGGTCTGTTGGCTCTCTAAGTGCTTTGAAATTGTGATGTATGAGGTAGATGCTGCATATTAAATAAAGATATTTAAATGATAAAGCCCCCTTTAGTGAGAGCTGATGAATGTTAAACGTTACAGGCCACAAGCCAGTTGCATCCATCATCTTCACCGATTATTCCAGCCAATGCTGGGCCGGCTCAGTGATGACAGATAGACTGCTACATTATTATCCCTGATTTCCAGAGTCACTGAACAAACCATCCAACCCCTTGGGCATTATTTTTAACTTCACATGAAATTAGCAACTTTTCCCCTCACTGTCTCAGCAGGGATGGCTTCTGAGCAATTTGGCCTCTGCATCTGGGCACTGGGGAAGCCTGGGTTTGGGACAATCGGGAAGAATCAGGGGTGGTTTTCTTCCACAAACGCAGGCAACTTCCTGTGACTGGCAACAAATGTAAAATTGTGATCTTGGGGAAAGAAGAGCCGTGAACCAGTAAGCACACAATAATGGCTTTTCTTTGCACTTAGATAAAAGCTGAATTTTTGATGCGCACAGTATATTTTAATAAAATTTTATATACTATGTTTTATACACTTATTGGCTATTCCATAATAATGTGTGTGCTAACAGTAAAATTGCTCTTAAATTTATGTGTGTTATTTATATGTTCCCACGTAACAATGCTTTTTGTTGTAAAAAAATATTCTGTTTATTAATGTAACTTTACAGCCCCTGCATCTGAGATCCGTGGTAAATTAATGACATTTTTATTATTTTATAGAGTCATTAAATTTTTACTGATCACTCCATCAAACCAAGGCAATAAAGACTATAATGTAAACTGGGACACTTAGATCAAGGGAGCAGGAAGACATTCCATATAGGCTGAAGCAAACGGCTGGCTATAAATGATATTTATATCATCTTTAAGCATGGGAGAATACTTGGATAAGTTTGGCAAAACTGTTTCAGGAGTAGAGTGGATGCTGTGCTTAAATAATAGTTTACTTTCCAGCGAGACAGGCTTTTTTCAAACCATATGCAAGAAGATGACTGATTGCAGCCATCTTCCACAGAGCAATAAATGGAATGGAACCATACACTGGACACTCCTCCCTTCTGGATTACCCAGTGTGATTGGGCTGTACCCGGGCTTCAAATGATTTCCGCATGCTTCCCTTTGCTGTGTCTAAAACTGACGCTGAAGACAGAGAAGGAAAATGTCAGGCACCTTGAATGTCCTTTAAAATATTTTTAATACTTCTTACAAACAAATCAATTTCATTTAAGCCTAGGTGACTGGACAATGATGCAATTGCCCTCAGTTTCAAGAGTCTTGTTTCAGAGGCCATTAGATATGTTTTGTTTTTTTTTCTCCCAAAAGCCAGCATCTAAATATTGACTTAATATAGGTCATTCACAGAAGCCACAGAGCCAATGCCCAAGTGGCCAAAGGGGCAGTTTATATACACGCAAAAGTGTACATACACTTACGTATATCTACATATGCTACAGACAATATTCTAGTTACAATGGGTACAAATAATTATGTCAAATTGTCTTCACATTTAAATTACATTATAATTAGGTTACTCTACACTGTCTTAAATAAACCCATATGTGGGTTATTAGTTAATTGCCATCTATATTCTGTTTATATAGAGGAGACAGTAAACAAAAACTGCTGGTCTCTGGTACTCTCAAACTTGAAATGTGCAATGTGCTTTGTGAGATTTGTACAGGCTTTTCATTTAAATTTATGGGAATTTTGGGTTAAGTTCCAAAATTTAACAAACCTGCAAATCAGAAGCGAAGTTTGCATAATCATACAACATGAGAGCTGAGGGACTCTACAGATGTCATCCAACTCTCCCATTTTACAGATGGGGAAACTGAGGCTTAGAGAGAGGAAAGAACTTACCCAAAGTCACATAGTAACCCATAGTGTCAGTGGGAAAGGAGAGGAAGATTCTAAGAGAGCTTTCAAAAGATGAATTGATACAACTTGATGACTAACTGGATAGAGGAGACAGAGGGAAAAAAGACTACAGAGATCCCTCAAAGGCATGGTACAAGGAGCAGCTAGGTGGTGCAGTGGATAGAGCACCAGCCCTGAAGTCAGGAGGACCTGAGTTCAAATCCAGCCTCAGACCAAACACTTAAACTTACTAGCTGTCCTAGGCAAGTCACTTAACCCCAATTGCCTAAAAAAAAAAAAAAGGCATGGTACAAGAGAATGACAGGATGCCAGTAGTAGAATAACTCTACCCATTGAATCCTTCATTTTACAGAGGAAGATAATGGGGCCCAAAGACAGGATGTGAATTACCCAAGATCCCACAGGTGAAAAGCAGAAGATCCAGGTCTAGAAGCCAAGTTATATGACACCCCAGTTTAATATTCTGTCCCCTTGACTGCACTTTTCATTCCTCCTCCCATGCCATCATTCTCATTTTTGAATGGTCTCTTCCCACCATACATCTTCAAGACCAGCACTATTGCTGACTTCCCCCATGAAGCTTCCAGACTGCTCCAGCCCACATCAACTTTTCCTTTCTCTAACTTTGCATAGCAATTTATGATCTGTATTATACCATTTAGACATTAAATTTATGCTGTCTCATGGTGTTCCTTATTATTATAATTGTATTTCTCCAAATAGAAGGCAATCTCCCTAAGGGCAACACCAATGTCTTCTTGTATGTCTTCAGCAGCTCCCATGGTATATCCCTTAGGGCTGAGTACACAGTAGGTACAAAGCTAACAGATGCTTCTGAAATCCCCTGATAAAAGACCCCAGGCCTGTGGCATTGTATATGTGGGTATGTGATAGGTCAACATGGCAGAGCAGATAGAGCACCATCCTCAAAGGCAGCATGGTACATGTCAATCTTGCTACTGACACTTGTAGCATGACTCTAGGCAAGTCATTCAACCTCTCAGTGCCCAAGTAGTGCTCTAACATGGAGGTACGGCATGGACAATTGGCCAGAATCCTTGACTTGAGACAGAAAGACCAGAGTTCAAATCCCAACTCTGACATTGATCCTCTAAGCTCTCACAAGATCATTCCACGACTCTGAGACTCGGTCTCTCCAAATAAAGTGAAGAAGTTGGACGAGATGGCACCTAAGGTATCTTCTAGATAGCTCTGTGATTTGTGTGATTGGTGAGAAGTTCCATGCCAGAGGATTCCCTCCCCTAATGAAGTCACAGATCTGGACAAATAGATACAAAGACAGAAGCACAGTCACAGACACAGACACAGTCAGAAACACAGATAAAGACACAGACACAGTCACAGACACAGACACAGACACAGACACAGACACAGTCACAGACACAGATATAGACATAGACACAGACACAGTCACAGTCACAGACAGACACAGTCACAGACATAGACACAGACATAGACACAGTCACAGTCACAGACATAGACATAGATACAGTCACAAACATAGTCACAGATACAGTCACAGACACACAGTCACAGACAGTCACAGATAAAGTCACAGACACACAGTCACAGTCACAGACATAGACACACTCACAGATACAGTCACAGACATAGACACAGACACAGTCACAGTCACAGACACAGATAGTCACAGATACAGTCACAGATAAATCACAGATACACAGTCACAGACATAGACATAGACACAGTCACAAACATAGTCACAGACACAGTCACAGATATAGTCACAGACACACAGTCACAGTCACAGACAGTCACAGATAAACTCACAGACACATAGTCACAGTCACAGACATAGATACAGACACAGACATAGACACAGACACAGTCACAGACACACAGTCACAGACATAGACACACTCACAGATACAGTCACAGACACAGACACAGTCAGAAACACAGATAAAGACACAGACACAGTCACAGACACAGACACAGACACAGACACACAGTCACAGACACAGATATAGACATAGACACAGACACAGTCACAGTCACAGACAGACACAGTCACAGACATAGACACAGACATAGACACAGTCACAGTCACAGACATAGACACAGATACAGTCACAAACATAGTCACAGATACAGTCACAGACACACAGTCACAGACAGTCACAGATAAAGTCACAGACACACAGTCACAGTCACAGACATAGACACACTCACAGATACAGTCACAGACATAGACACAGACACAGTCACAGTCACAGACACAGATAGTCACAGATACAGTCACAGATAAATCACAGATACACAGTCACAGACATAGACATAGACACAGTCACAAACATAGTCACAGACACAGTCACAGATATAGTCACAGACACACAGTCACAGTCACAGACAGTCACAGATAAACTCACAGACACATAGTCACAGTCACAGACATAGATACAGACACAGACATAGACACAGACACAGTCACAGACACACAGTCACAGACATAGACACACTCACAGATACAGTCACAGACATAGACACAGTCACAGTCACAGATACAGTCACAGTCACATAGTCACAGACATAGATGCAGACATAAACATAGACATGGACATAGACATAGACACAGTCACAGACACACATAGACTAGCATGAGTCACTAGGTTTCTCTCTACCTTGGTCTCCTTCCTCATCAGTTTGGTCCAGCGAGCACAAACTCTGGAGTCAGAGTACCTAGGTTCAAATGTCACACTTCTGTGTGATCTAAGGCAATTCATTTTGCCTCTCTGGGTATCAGTGTTTTGATCTGTTAAAAGGAGAGAGTTTAACTCATTTTTTACCTGGAGTCCATGAATGTGTTGTTGTTGTTGTTGATTTTTAAAAATATATGTTGATGACTATATTTCAATGTGCTTGGTATTTTATCGTATGCATTTTTACATAATTCTGAGGAGGGGTCCACAGGCTTAATGATTGCTAGAAAGGTCCATGGTACAAGAAAAGGTTAAGAACCCCTGGACTAGATGGATTCTCTCCTAGCTTTGAATCTATCATAGAGTTAGGGCTGGGATAGTGTTGGAGATAGGGACAGGGACTGTCCCTGTGATTGCGTTGATATAAACAACTCCCTGGATGAGGAAACTCCTTCTACCAATGCATGTTGGCACTTTCTCTCCAACATATAGTCTTAAGAGAGTTGCCCAGAACGCTGAGAGCTTCAGATGTGCTCAGGGTCTCCTACCCAGTATGTGCCAGAGTCAGGACTTACACCAATCTCTCCCCAGTCCTAAGGCTAGTTCTCTGATATGTGATTCTGCTTCTTATCACAATCTGGGAAATGGGCATAATAATGCTTCTGCTGCTCATTTTGTAAGGCTATTGCAAATAAATTACTTCGGGGCCATAGAGACATAGGCTAATTCACTCTAAGGGGTAAATAACCTAGTATCACCAAATCCAGAACCACGGAACTAGAAGAGGTTTTGGAGAATATGTAGTCCAGACCTTAATTACTTCATAGAGGAGGAAACTGATGTTCAGAGTCCATTGAACTACCTAAGCTCCCACAGGTAGTAAGTGCAAGAACCAGGAATAAAAGCCAGGCCCAGTGTTCTTTTACCTCTTCTAGAGTTACACGATGCTTTCGTCCTGAGAACTAAGAGAAGTCCTGAGCATGGTCATCCAACTGCTTTCCCCAGCATGTAACTGCTGCTCTGTGCTGACACCCTTGCCCAGGTGGAACTGAATCTTGAGGGACCCTCATAGAAGATGAAGGCAAGTGGCATTGCTTGAATATTGTTCAGGAGAACCACAGAGATGATATACAAACAAAGAAAAAAAAATCCCTAGCATAACCCCCCCCCCCCGCCATGGTATTCTAGCAGAGTCTGGCACAAAAAAAGCTGCTATATAATACTGGAACTGACCACTAACTTCTCACATTCACACAACGTTATAAGTGTGGCAAAGCACTTTCCTCACAACAGACCCATAAGTTAGCTGGTACAGGTACGAATGGCACATAAAATGGGCCCATTTTGGAGATGAACAAACTGAGGTTATTAGAGACGAATTGATTTGCGCAGGAATACATAACTAATTGCGAATTTAAACCCAGATGTCCTAGCTCCAAACATATCAGGCCTCTGGAGCTTCCTCCTTACCACGGGTGCATGGGCTGCCCGTAGGCAGCGCTTCACCTCCTGCCTCCACCCCTTTGTGCAGACTGTCTCCTATGTGTGAAAGGCTATCCTTCCTTACCTCCACTTTTTGGAACCCCTAGCTCACTTCCAGTCTTAGCTTCAGTGTTCTCTCCTCTCTGAGGCCTTCTCTGATTCACTGGGGTTTTAGGACCCTCTTTCCACCGAAGTCACTTTGCATATATTTTGTATTGTGTGTACACACATGTGTTGTTTCTCCCCAAGAATGCAAGCTGATTGAGAACAACAGCTGCTCCATTTTTATTTTTAATATCTCCAGTGCCTACCACAGCGCCTCGCACGTAGCAGGTACATTAACTGAATGGTTTTTGTGGATCCATTAGTTGTGTCTGACTCTTTGTGACTACACTTAAAGTTTTCTTAGCAAAGGCACTGGGGTGGTTTGCCATTTCCTTCTCTAGCTCATTTTACACATGAGGAAAAGTGAGGCCAACAGGGTTAAATGACTTGTTCAGGGTCACACAGATAGTAAGTATCTGAGGCCAGATTTGAACTCAGGTCTTCCTGACTGTAGGACTCAGCCTCCATTCACTGTACCAGCTCACTGCCGTATTAATTAGATATTGAATTGAACTGAGTTTCAACTCAGAAAAGTATTCTAATACTCCAAAACACAATTTCTGACAGCATTCACGGAACTCTCTATCCACCCTGCCAAGGATGCCACCTTGTCCACTCTCTACAACATACTCAGTCATGACCTAACCAAAGCCAAATCACAAAGCAGGATTAGTCCTGAACATATCTGTGCGACACCAATGGCCACACCAAGGCTCAGAAAGCACCGAATCAAATCACACTCAGGAATATGGTGCTTACTGAAATCCCTGAACCAAATGCTTTCTGTCTCTGTTCATATGGTTTTAATATGGTTTTTAACCAATTGCAAGGTTATTTATAAGTTTGCAACTTCCCAGGAGTTAGAGTTATGAAGCGTTCAGACTTAAGCATAACCAGTTGTGTGGTCGGCAGACTGCTACTTTCATGCGGTTTCCAACTCTTAACGGAGCACAAAGGCATGACACAGAGCTGTCTCTGAACACGTCCTCATTCACTGCTTGACGCAGTAACAAATTTATAGAAAATCCTCTGGTAAAATGATATAGAATCCCACCAAAAAATCAGCACACCACTAAAAATTGTAAAACCTGGTTAAGTGGATTTACACAAACAGTTAATAACACTTTATCACCTTTGCTTTGAGCATAAAGACGAGGGGACTAGAATGAAACACAGAGCGAAATATTTGTCCAATACAATCACCTTGGGCAGTTGTTTTGCCAAAATCTGGCAGCTAAGTTTCAGATAATAATTGTGACTTTTAAAAATATCTACTTTAAGCCATATATTTTATATGCATAGCATACAGCATAAATAAGCATAATATACATAATTTAAAATATATTTTAATTTTAACATGATTTTATTTCAAATCATCCCTTATTTGTATTTAAAAAAATAAAAGGCATTGAAAGCCTGAAAATTTGTTACCAGTAGGGCCGATTGTCAAGTAAATTAACATTTTTAAAGTACCTACTATATGCCAGATATTGGGCTAAGTTCTGAGGATATAAAGAAAAGTGAAAACAACCCCTTACCCTGATGGGGCTCCTAGTCTGATTGTGGAGACAGCATACAAATAATTATGTACAAACAGGATTAGATAAATAGATAGACAGATAGATAGATAGATAGATAGATAGATAGATAGATAGATAGATAGATAGATAGATAAGGAGTAAGAGAGGAAGGGAGGGAAAGAGAGAGAGAAAAAGGGAGGGAGAGGTAGAGAGGAAGGGAGGGAAGAAGAGAGAGATTAGGATTTATTAGAGATATTATTAGATATTATTATAGATATTATTTATCTAGCTATTAGATATATCATAAGATATTAGATATATCTAATAGATATTAGAGTGATATTATATATTGTATTAGATATAATTAGATATTAGAGACAGATCATTAGAGATAACTTCATAGGGAAGGCATGAACATTAAGGGGGATTGGAAAGGCTTCTCGTAAAGGTAGGATTTTAACTGAGACTTGAAAGAAGTCAAAAATGGGTCAGAATACCACAAGAGAGAGAGAAGAGACAGAGAACTTCAGGTGACATTTCCATTAGTGTGTCTGGGATGATGGAGCAGGAGTGGAGGTGAAGGGTGTCTAATATTCCTAAGTAGCTTTCTCTGTGTGTATGTGACCTTGGAGAAGCCATTTATATCGGGCTGGGCTTTGAGACACCAGAGGTTTAGAACCAAGAGAACCCAGAAAGATTTGGGTTATGATAACTCTGTGAGGGTAACACAGCTGTGTTCTTGACACCACCATCCTTCCCTAGTCTCCTAGGAATTCTTGGGTCAGAGACTGTAGGACCCTGACGACTCCCAGTCTGGTTCTCTCTCCATGACATCAGCCTGATGTTTGGAAGCAAATTTGACTGGCTCATTCCCTCCCTACCACACTGCAGCAACACTGGCAAAAATCACTTTGCCATGGCATTTTTAAAAGCCTCTGTGCAATTATTCATCTTCTCAAGGAAAATGTTAGAAAGTAATCTGTCTGTCACGCAGGCTTGCCAAGCTATGGTCACACTTCTTCGCCAAAAAGTATTTGTTTGCTACCTCTGAAATTGTATCACTTAGTGGACACAAAGAGGTTGGGGAAGCTTCTGAAAGAAGCCAAATAGTCAGAGAATGTCCAAACTAGAAGGCCTCTCGCAACAGAGAGTATATCATGTTAAATCAGGGAGGGGCCTTTGAAATTCCCTTCTTTGGCCTCCTCATTGCACAGACACTGATTTGTCCCAAAGGTGGGATACTGGAATATTAAAGAAAGAGCAAAGAGCAGTAAGGTACAAAATGGGAGGCTGCTCATAGGAATAGGTGCTTTCTGAAGAACTCACAGATGACTGTTCCTTAGTGAAAGAATACTGATCTCAGAAAGTAAATGGTAAAATTACCTCAGAGAGTGAGTCAAAGCAGTATGGCTTGTGTCCACCTACCTTGCTCAGGGAAGCAGAACTGGGATGGGAAGAGAAAACGTATCAGTGAATATCCTCATGGTCAAGGGATCCATATGCATTGGACAAGGTGGAGTTTCTTGGCAAAGAGCTAAGGGAAAGGTAAAAGTACTCAACTTGACTGGAGTGTGGATCTTGATCGAGGTTTAAGGGAAAGAGAACTTCAGAGAAAGGGGAAGGGGACAAGGGAAGAAACATGTTTTACCTGTCATGAAAAACAAGAGAATAATCTGCAAAGGAGAAAGGAGGGGGATAAAATGCATGAGAAAAAGAAAATAAAGGAGAAAGGAAGAAAAGGAGTGTGGAGAAAGAAATGGAATGAGGAAAGAAGGGCAAGAGGATAAGAAAGAGGAAAAATAAAAGAGGGAAGGAAGGAGGATGGGAAGGAAAGACAGCAAGAGAGAAAAAAGAAAGCAAAAGAGAAGGTTAAAAGGAAGGAAGGAGGAAAGAAAGAAGAAAGGAAGGAATAAAAGAAAAAAGGATGGAAGGGATGGATGGATGGAAGGATAGAAGGAAGGAAGGAAAAATAGAATCCCTCATTTGAAAAGCAATTTGCAAGAGTTTAAAAATCTCATAGTATCTAAACTCAGAGATTATCTAGTCCAACACCTACCTAACAGGAATCCCCTATTTGATACCAGCCTCTGTGTGGATACTTACAGTGATGGGGGACTCACTACCTTGAATGGCAGCTCATTCCACTTTGGAATCAATTTTACTGTTAGGAAATGTTTCTTCATATTTTTTTCCATTTAGTTGATTAGTCAAAGAATTGAACAGGCAGGCATTTTTTTATATATTTTACAGATGATTGTATTGAGACTCAGAGGGGTAAAGTGGGTTGGCCAACGTCAGGAGCTAATAGGTAGGAAAGTCAGCATTCCAGACCAGGTCTGATGTGCACATATCCAGGGTCCCCTCCAATGAACTGTGGCAGAGAGCCTCGAGGAGAGGAGGAGAGAGTGTGGAAATCAGAAGGGAGAGGAAGACAGAGAAGAAGAAGGACTTAGTGATGGGGCTGGCACAGAACACATCTCCATTTCTGTATGTAAAATCTCATCCGGTGACAAGGCTAGGGTAAGAATAGAGCCACTGAATTGAAAAGTCAAAGATTAACTCCATATTGACGGAGTTATTACTCCTCACTGCTACCTGAAGGAAACATTACAAAAGTCCAAGGAAGTCAAACATGAATTCTCAAATGAAAAACTGGGCTTGCTTCTGAATATCATTATATTCTAAGTTCCTTGAGAGCAGGCACTGTCTTTTGCCTCTTTTTGTATCTCCAGAGCTTAGCACAGTACCTGGCACATAATAGGTGCTTAATAAATGTTTATTAATTGATTGAAATCTATACTAACACTTTTTAAAAAAATCCCATTTTCAAGTTGTTACTAAAATTGGAACGCTATTTTAAAGACAAAGAAAGGATACTATAGGTCACCTAAATATTCTAGAAAAAAAGACATGTATTTCAATATCAGTGATCTCACAAAGGACAAAAGACAGAGTGCCCAACTGTGGTGATATGTGTTAATTGTACGGTTCTCCAAAGATGTGGGAGAACTGATATCAATGACTGTATAATTACCATTACTTCCAACAGAGTTAACATGTAGTTACTCTGTTGTTACCACGAAATAACATGCAATTAAGTGGTGTCACACTGCACGCCAGACTAAATAAGACACAGATTAAAAAACTCCTCACCGGAACCAGGGTCCATTGCACCTCAAAAAGAGCCTTCACAACCGTCTCGCCAGGTTGGGTTCCCAGAAAATGACTTACACTGGCTTATGCTACTCCTGTGAGTCAGAGAAGAAGGACTGACAGAGCTCCATATCACAGGAGAAACGGCCAGGCAGAAGAAAAGAGAAAAATACTCAATAGGACAAAATACAAAGTATGTTTTGTGAGAAAATGTCTAATTGCAAAGGAAGAATTAAGTGATATAGGAGGCTGAATAGGAATCTTTCTCCCACTGTTCTTCCAAATGCAGCTCCCTGAAGCACTCTGGGGTCTTAGATTATATTTCTTTCACAAAGAATCTTAGTTATGCGCTTAAAGACTAAACTTAGAAATCATTTTGCTTTTCATTGGGAGTGATCAGTTTTCCAAATAAAATGTACAGTGTGAATATGAGGGAGAGGGAAGGGGCGGGGGGAGGGAGGCTAACCTAGAATTAAACTCCTTCCTTGAAAAGGACAAAGGATGCTGTGGCTCAACTTCAAAAAGTTCCTTTTCTTTTTGGATGATAGCAAGAAATATAGGCAGGCCAGAGCACACCCACTCATGCACATGTGCAGCGAGGGCCACAGGCAAGCGGGCATGGGTGTGTGTTCTCGTGCCTGGAGGTGGGGCAGGATGCGTCTGTGCCAGACGCGCTTCCAGGTTTAATTAGAGAGCAGCTGAAAATGGCCAAGTGCAACGTTATGAAGCTGATTAGCAGACAAAGGAAAAGTAGCTGTGTTTAAAATATAGCTCCAGTGTATCTGCTATATCTGGTTCAAACATCTGGGCTTCCAATTATTGACTGAACTCATGTGTAAGAGTTATTTGAGAATCCTGTAAACGGCTGTAGAGCAGGAACTGGCAAATTGCTTTGTCAAACATATGTAGGACTATACTTGCTAAAATCTTGAGCGATGTAGGCAAGAAATGCCATGAAATTATGATCCCCTTAATGAATCTGTGAAAATGATAAGGATGTTAATAGGCGAAGGGCAATGTTTTAAAAGAATAGGATAAATAAGGCATCAGGTAATAATTTGAAAGAAAACCCCATTCTACTTCATTTTTTAATTAGGAGCTTAGCGACTAGAATTGACTTAGGTCTCTGTTTCATATGTGCAAAAATGAGAGCGACACAGAACTGAAAAACAAGAGTTCTTTGTCCAAGTCTCACGTCTGTCCTAGAGTTGAAATAAACATAAGCACATGTATACTCACACCCTAATCTGAAAGGAGTGACACTGGTCTCTGCCACAGTGTCTACACTAACCAGTGGAAGCTTCTCTAATCACCTGTGGATTTACCCATAAGCTCCCTTACAGTTGTAAATCTCTGACCCTATAGCCAGGGCCATGTACTCTGTTTTTCTGGGTTGGCACTCCATGCCTGAAGCATGCCTATCTTTCCATTTGCCATGTTTGACTCTGTTAAATTCAAGGTTCCTTTGTCCCACTCTGAGGGAAAGCAAACACATCAAGAGGGATGACAACAGAACAATGCTTGAAACATCATTACGGCGTGTTATTTCCCCTTGTTCCCACATCGCTGCCATGCTCCTCTGATTATTTCAGCCTCGAGAAAATGTGCTGATTACCATGTGTGTTAGGCAACACTGCCAGGCCTACAGATCTCATATCGTAGCTGGTGTGAGTACATTATGCGTGTGATGTAAATGAGGGATGTACTCTCCACACATCACCCCATTTGTCATCGGCTGGCTAGCCAGCCCAGCATGCAGGAAGATGTCAGGGTACAAATGCACATTTGCACCCCTGCCTATGGTAGAAAGGGCAAAATCACCTGCCCTTCCTGTATAATCCTCATCAGCAAAGGGACTCGAAAGGAAGTGTGGGGTAGACCCTCATGTTAAAGGGAGCCTTTATTGTTCCCTATGTTTCTAGGTTGCCCATTGAGATGCAGTGTGCATTACAGGATGCAACAGGACGCATAGCTCGAGCAGAGAATTTATTTCTCAAGAACTCAGGAATTAATCTTCTCCTTTTATTCACAGCAAAGAATTTAAACAACCAGGTGGTGCTGAGACTGGAACAGAACTCCTGATTAGGCCCAGCAAAGAAAACAAAAGCAAAAATACAACAAATTTGGTCTCCTCAGTCAGGATCCAGGTACTCAGAGGCGGGAAGGTATTTAAAATCCCAAACCCAGATCTGAGGCTCTCAAAGGGTATGCCTCTATGTCATTAATCCAAGATTACCCTGCAGAATGTGAAATGATGGCACTATCTTCTTTGCTATCATGTGCCCTCTACTCTCTCTGTCCAGAAGGCTACATCTGCCATCCTGGGAACCCATCTGCCTATTCTCAATTCAGAACAGCAGGCCTGCCCCTTGGCCTCGAAATAAGAGAATGGAAAACTTATTCAAGGGCAATACAGTCAGCTAACAGAGCCTCAGAATACCAGATTATCTAACAAGTTAACTAATAAGGAAAGCAGCAATTTAAGTTTGGGGTGGGGAGAACACACAAGAAATTACCATAACAAATTGCTTGCTATGTGAACATTATTGCAGTTGGCCATTTTTAGCTCACATCATAGACTCCTGCATGGTACATTGTGATGCTTTTTAGACTAATTAGTGACCAAAGGGGTGAAAGTACTGCTTTAAACAATTACTGTTAAAATCAGTGGGTGAATGCTAACAACTATAGGGATAAATCTCATAAAATCCTAAAGTCTCAGAGCTAAAAGCGTTCTCAAAGGATAGCTAGTCCAACCTCTGAAGTATGAAGTCACAGTGCAGCACGTCTGATGTACCTCCAGCATCATTCTGCATGAAGTATTTCTCTCAATGGTAAAAACAAACCAGCACAAATTCTACCACACAGCAACTTTTCCATTCTAGAAAGGGCAATGAAGACTCCATTTTTCCATTGGTCAGACCTCATATGAGCCAACATCTCTCCTGTGATGAGAAGCTGACTTTCCTAAGGAAGACATGGACAGTGGAGGAAAGCTGGGGGGGGGGGTTAAAAAAGACTTCCCAGTCTGGCCAGCTCTTTTTGGCTGATCTGCATTGAAGTGAGGAAATATGAAAATCTCTAATTAGTAGGAGCCTTGTGGGTTTCACTCTTTTATTGGTAGTGTGACAAGAAGGGCTGCACGATGAGGCTGCTTGGACCAAAGAAATGAGACAAGTCTTAATATAAACAAGATGATATATTTAGGAACCATTCCGTCTGAAAGGCAAGTTCTCTCCCTGCCGATTCTGAAAGCCATCTGATGGAGCTGAAATGCTGGGCCTCACGCTCCTACCTCTTTCAAGATTCATTTGTCCATTGTACTAAACACAGGCATACCGTTTGCATTCCAGATAAATGGATTTGATGGCAAGCTTCATTCTTTAGTATGATTCTTACTAGGAGATAAATCAATATTTAATATCCCCTCGAACATCGCCCATAGATAATTCTGTACCTTTTCTTCATTCCATTAAGTTACCTTTAAAAAAATTTATATAAGCTTTCAGAAATTACTTCTGAAAAACCAGTGGTCAGAAGCTGCCTGAGATTCATTAACGCAGACAGAGGGTGTTTGGATTTCGCCGCATTGTGCTGATCAGTAAATCCATCTACGTTTAGCTAATTCTCAATCCTCAGCTAATTCTTGGAGGGAAAATAGATGCTTCCTATAAACCCCAGAGATCTATGGTACAACAGGCCTGATTTACTCAAAATAGACTTCCTTTCCACATCCTCTCCTTCCCACTACCACCCACAAAGATGACAAACAAGGAATTGTCTTATTTATGAAAAGACTGTGGCATGTGTCTTATTCATTCAGCAGGCCTGAGGCAGTGGAGAGCAGCCAGTTGCGAGGAAACCGTAGGCAGGGCACAAACACCACCATGGCTCTGCAGGACTGAGAGGCCCTGCCTGGCCCCATGCTCACCTAATACTCACAAATACAGGGGCATCTAGGTATTTGCTTATTCCTCAAAGGCATCCAGAAGGGCTAAAGTTGCTCCCTGCATTTTACTGGTAGTAAAACTGAGATGCAGAAAGCATGATCATACTCAGTCTGAAACACCAAGCCAGACAAAAACAGTACCCAGATGGGCTTTAGACATTCTATAGGCATTCATCTAAGTCTTACAGGGCAATCTTTCAAATGTGTCAGCTAGTAAATTCTACCACGATCACCCTCATTTTTAAACTCCACCTGGCTTTATCAGGACTAAGGGACATGACAGGTGAAGTCAATCAATCAATCAATCGATAAATATCTATTAAGCGCCAGGCCCTGTGATAGGCATGGGAATACCGGACAGAGAATGAAACAATACCTACTCACAATGAGCTTACATTCAAATGAGGAAGACAACAAGAGCAAATAACAATATATACAGCATAAATATAAAGTAAACAAAGTAATTAAGTATAAGGCAGTTCAGGAGAGAGGACACTAGCAGTTTGAGGGTATCCAGAAAGACTTCTGTTAGATTGTAAACACCCTGAGGGTCAAGGACTATTTCATTTTTGTCCCTGAATCCCCAACATTTAGCCCAGTGCCTGGTACATAGTAAGTAGTTAATAAGTGCTTATTGATTAACTGGATCCAATGTAAATATTGTGAAGAAACCGTCCTCTGGACCAAAGTCATTAGCCAGGCACTGAAAGCCTTCAGACATTGGAACCTATCAATCTTATCTTCTACTTTTCCACTTACCTAACCAATCTCCTTGTTGTCCTCTGAATACACCCGGTTCGTTCTGCCTCTACTTTCACCCCATACTTTTGCTAATAATACTGCCCTGGATTGGAAAGCTCTCATTCCCCTTCCTCTTCCACTTGGCTGTGTCTTACTCATCCCTCAAGGCTACTACATCACATCCTATGGAAATCACTAGCCACTTCAAACTTCTGTAGCATAACACTTCACATTTCTACAACCTTTCAGGGTTTACAAAACACTTTCCCCAAAAGGGCCCTCCCCATAAAGTCAACATACAAGTATTTTTTTCTCTAACAGCTCTGCTTATAGTGTCAAGGAAATGAAAACCAAGGGTATGTCCATCCACTGCAGGATGACTGAACAAACTATAGTATATGCACGAATGGATTAATGCTGTACTTTAAGAAATGATGAAATTGATGATTTCAGAAAGACCCAGGAAGATTTGTGTGAACTGATATAGAGTTTAGTGAGCAGAACCAAGAGAAAAATTTATGTAAGAACAACACTGTAAAGTCAAAAAACTTTGAAAGATTTATATACTCTGACCCATACAATGCCCAACCATGATTCCAGGAGATCAATGATGCATGCCACTTGCCTCTTGACCAAAAGGTGATAGACTCAAGATGCAGAATGAAACAAACATTTTTGGACATGGATAATGTGAGAATTGTTTTGCTTAATTATGCATGTTTGTCACCAAGGTTTTTTTCTTTTCTTTTTTTCCAAATGGGTGAAAGTAAAGAAGGAGTCTTATTTTTAATTGAAAAAAAAATTAATTGAATTTAAAAGTATTAACATCTCCCCTTTTACAATTGAGGAAAATGAGGCTTAGAGAGGTAATGTGCCCAGAGTCACACAACTAATTTTTGTCAGACTGAAGATTCAAACCTTTGCCTCCAGATTCCAGGTTCCACATTATTTCCACTGTGTAACACTGACTCTCTCTCACCTACTATCTGTGTCCTTCAGGGACACTTTAGCAATGTGACCTTGTGTCTCAAAGGCATAGGGTTTAATTCTACAATTAGACTGTAAGTCCTTCTAATTCAAGGTCTATGCCTTACATGCTGCTGGACCCCTACAGCCTGTGGGCCCACCACAAGCAGTAGCCATTTATTAATGATGACAATGGGCATCTTATATCCCTGATCCCGAGAAGGTTATTCTATAAAGAAGCAGCAACATTGGAGCCATGGGGAAGGCTTGGGTTTTTTCCCAGAAGGTACAGTAAGTCACTGCATGGATCTGGGAAAAGCCATTTTGCCTCATTTGAATCAGCATACCCTGCCTTAGAATGAAAATAACCATATTCTTTCCACTAATCTCCTTTGCAGGGTGTTATTAGGATTAAAAAGATCATGTTCCTAGCAGATTTTGAACTCCACAGAGTCTAAGTACTTGCATCATGAATGCCATTGTACTGAAAAGAATGGCATGGGCTCTTATGTGTCTAGGAAATAGAAAGTGTATAACAAGCTGACTTCATTTTAAAATCTAGTATTTCATTCCACTGAAATGGCGTTGTATTGTACAATTGCTATTAATCTTCTGATCCAATGAGCTAATATATGTAAAGTCAGTCAGTCAACCAGCTTTTATTAAGAGATATATGAAAAGCACTGTGATAAATGATACAAAGAAATAAAAAAGAAAGTCTACAGAGAAAGAAAACAATCACAACAAAAACAGTGCCTGCCCTCAGGGAACTTGAAGTCTAATGAGGTAGACAATATGCAAGTAACCATGTACACCCAGGATTTAGACAGGATGAATTGAGGATAGTCGCACAAGGAAGGCACTAAGGTTAAGGAATCCTAAAAAAGCCTTCTTGAAGAAGATAGGACTTTAGCTGAGAGTTCAAGGAGGCCAGGGAAGAGAGGAGGCAGAGATGAGGAGGGACAATGTTCCGGGTACTGGGGAGAGCCAATGAAAATGTTCCATCACAAGATAGAATGTCATGTGTAAGGAACAGCAAGGAGGCCCCTGTCACTGTAAACCTTAAAATGCTATAAATGTAAAAGTGTGCTGCATGCATGCATGCGTGTGTGTGCATGCATGTGTGTGTGTATGTGTGTGTGTGCACTTCTGGATAGGTGGTTGTTATTCTTTACCAGCACATCCTTGGATATTATTATTATTACACCCAATTTACAGGTGGGGAAATTTAGGGTAAGTAACCTGGAGTGACAGAACAAGGAACGCACAACTTCTTATCCTGACTCATCTTTCTCAACTAAGGTTTTATTGTTTTTCTTTTGAGGAACATCCTGGGGCTTTTTCCCCTGACGATATTGGGGAGGGCAGCCAAAGTAAGTAACTTGGCTGAGAAGGACCATGAGGCCCTCCTGCTACCTGGGGGGAGATGGAGAGTGGTGGCCCCAGGGGGATATGTTTTAAAATGCGCCCTTTGTGGCATCTCAGGATTGATGCTGCTGATCTCACTAATAATAAGGCGGAAAGAGCTTAGAGGGCTTTCAGAAATAAATACAAGAGGGTAATCCCTCGATAAAAGGCTGTCCCTTGTGGGGCAGAAAGCATTTAGGGGGCCTTAATCTTATTCATGAGCATCTAAAGATGCTGACTGGAATGCAGTCCAAAGTTAATTCTGGCAAAGAGCTGACAATAACATATGTATGATGGTTGGAACCAGGTTAGTTTAGAAGGGAGGGAGAAGATACAGTATGAGCCATCTACGGGGCTAGGAGCCAGGTCCTGACTCCAGGTCTCCTAGAGAGGATGCCAAGGATCCACAGAATGACATACTCATCAGGGTCTGCATGTAAAAAGGACCACATACCAATATCTCATGTACTGACATGAAAATGTGAAGAACAATGTATGCCCCACCCAAAGCCAAACTGGCTTTGGTCAACCAAACATGACAACTAGTACTAGACCATCAGGCAAGAAAAAACATTTTTGATCCCTCTAAAAATGGGGTTCTTCACAGTTTAATTGTGCTTGTAAATCTATTAAAGTTATCTCTGGGAGCTGGTGCTAGCCATCATTCATTACCTTTTCAAAAGCAGCAAAACTGAGATTAAGAGACTTGTGCCAGGGCCCCCTGGAATTCAGTGATTGAGCAGAAACTATTCTCCAGAGTCCCAGAGCACCCCCTGTGTCCCATACAAAAGTTCCGGGATCAAGTCCTTGTAATGCATCAGAAGCCATCATTGGCAAAGGAAGTCCCTGAGGCTGGAGAGCACACACAAAGCTGGACGTTCTGCCTCCTTCATCTCCTGATATTGTTTCAGGATCACTAGCTTTGCAAGTGGATCTGAGGAAGTACGATGTAACTTTGGTTGGCAGACTATGATTTTCTAAGAAGCCTAAAAAATGTAAATCTTTTCCTATGCCCTGGGGCATCATGGCATAATAGAATAGACAGAGGTCAGAATCAAAGAGATCTCTGTCCTAATCCTGACTTAGCTCCTAGACAAGTCCCTTCCCCTGTCTAAGCCATAGTATTCTCAAATGAGGAAGTCGGACTACCATGTGGTCTCTGGGGTCCCATCCAGCTGAGACCTCTTTTGCTTCTACTTAGATTTGGGTTTAGAGGGTGGGTGATGGCTTTTATAATCATAACTGCAACTAGTAATACTTATACCCATAGCAAGTGACACAAAACACAGGTAGGGGGAATGGATTTGGGGATAGGCAGAAAGGAGATCATTGGAAGCATAACTGCTTGGAGGAAAAATGTATACTGGGTCACCAGGAGGCTGCCGCTGATGGAGGAGTTTTCCTGGTGTGCAAGCACTGAGGGGAAAGAGCTCTGGAGCTTTCTAACTAACAATTCTTGCTATGTTTGTGTTAAATGAATTTGTTTTATGCTATTGAAGATCTTCACATATTTTTGTCTCTCTCTAAATTTTGGTGCCCTGGGAAAAAGTCCCAGTTGCCCTACCTTAGTTATATCTTTTATTAAAATCAGGAATCTGCGTAAAGGTCCAAGGATGACATTTAGAAATGACTCGGGCTTCCTCAGGAGTTTAGTATTTTACACTGAAACTAAACATTGCATTTTCTAGCCTTACTTGGTTTTGAAAAATCCAATTTGCCCTTTTTATTTTGTTGCTTTTGTTATTAAAGTTTCTTTATAGAAGGCTTCCCAGGAATCAAAGGACTCCAATCCAGTTTCTGTGGTGTCATCAAGAAACTATAATAAATATTTATCATATTTTCTTTAAATATATTTAAAAGAATGTAACTGAAAAATTCCTGGCCACATGTGTTTTGAATTTTGTCCAATTCAAATGTTTGAAAACGGTTCAGTGTCTTGACTGAGTGTTCCAAGTCACCTGGGGAACATAGGTAATTTGCAGGATAAGAAACTTGGAGGGGGGGCTAGGAGCTTCTCTCAGGTATGACTTACAAGCTGCCTTGGGTGAGTGGCTCCCAACATTCAATCCATCTGACGCCCAGGATCTATGACACCGACTTCCCTGACACTGCATGTGTCATGCCTAGTGAGGACATCCTGTTTATCACGTTAGTCATTCATGACATGTGGGATAATTCAAGGATGATTAGCTTTGTGGGCGTGTTTATTCCTGCATTTGTGCCAAAATGCTTACACTACAACAGGCCTGATGCAAAGACAGGAAGGAGAGGAGAGTCAGAGTCCTTAACAAGGAAAGGGGATGATCTCAATTAACTTCAAGTGAAGATCAGCCTAGGGAAACACAGACTGCTATTGCCCCCACCATACGAGATCAGCGCTTTTCATCCCATCGGCTCCGTGGGAGAGCCTGAAAGAAAATGACAGAAGGACAGGGAAGACATGGAAAAGTATAGTAAAAAGAAAAGACACTTTTAGCATCCCGTGAGAATAAGTCACACTTAATTTTGCAATCCAATAAGGTATTTTCCTACTGTATTCATCTACAAATCAGATCTTTTTTCTTCCTTATTGAAGAAAAAGTCCAGTTGGATCAATTGGAAGCATGGTGGTTTGGAGAGAGCATTGGACTTGGCCTTGGAGTAAAAAGCACAGGTTTGGGTCTGGGGGAGTTCTGGACTTGGAGTCAGGAAGACTTGGGTTCAGATTCTCGCTTTGATACTCACTCTGTGACCATGGACAGAAAAGTTAATTAACCTTCCTGGGACTCCCTTTTCTTGTCTATGAAATGAAGAGAATAATTCTTACAGTATTACCAATCACAGATTGCCTGTGAGAATTATATGGGATGATATCTAGAAAGCATTTTGTAAATGTCACAATTTTATATATTATGTATATATTTATGTAAATTATATATTATATATATATATATATTTATGTTATATAAATAGATAATATATTGCAATATAAATATATTACATATATTGCAAACTTCAAGGTTTTATATATATTATATATTATACATGTTGATACATAATTATTGCTATTATTGATAATAATAATAACTTTAGGCATGTCAGTTAACCTCAATGGGTCTCAGGTCCTTTCATTTTTGTAAAATAAGGAAGTCAGATTAGATGATCTCTAAGGTCACATTCAGTTATAACTTTCTATAATTCTAAGTATTAGACTTTCAGTCACAGGAGCTAGCTTCAAGTCTCAACTCCAACATTCAGTAACCATGTGACAAACTCCCCACCCCACCCCATCTACCTTGCCAGAAAGTCACTTAACCACTATAAGTCTCAGTTTCTTCATCTGTATAATGGGGATAATAATACATGCACTGTGTACTTTACAAGACTGCCATGAGTTAAGTGCTATATAAATGTGAGCTACTGAGTCTTCTGGTATAAGTGTGACCCTGATGATAAAGAAGGAAGAATATTGCTTCAGTAACAGGAACAGAGACTGGACCTAGGTGATTTTGCTAGGAACTCCCTGGCAAGGACGCTTCCAACAAAACAGACTGACACCATCTCTGCTATGTGTAGTCTTATAGAGTTGTCTGGTAGAGTATGGAGAGATGCAATGGCTTATCAAGGGTCATACAGCCAGCATGTGTCAGAGGAGGGAATTCAACGCAGGTCTTCCCAGCGTTTAGCATTTCTCTATCCAATACTCCATACTGTCTGTTTCAGAAATGGTAAGGCATAATGGTAAGAATTAGGCAGAGAGGTAGTGGACTAAAGAACAACGGACCGGGAGGCAGAAGAATTAGCGTCTAGTCCCCACAAGGGCCTCACTGTCAGAATGTGACTAAGCCACTTGAGGTGCTTAGCTGGGCCAGAGTTTCCTAAACTGTAAAATGGAGAGTTTGAAGGAGAGGAATGATGTCTGAGATGTCTTCCATCTCTCTGATGCTATTATTATGAACAAAGGGGCTATAATATACTTTTCTATGTTGTTCTCTATGATTATAATGCAGTAGAAAGGTCAACTATTTCTAAAGGTCTTCATTTCCCCACTCCAACCTGTATTAAAAGTTAACATAAATACAGTAAAATATGCCAGACATGAGGAGGGGTCAGACTATCAGCTCTACTGAAGACATCTGAAAGGATTTGCCATATGGTAGTGAGCTGACTGCATGAAACACTCATATTTGTTATATCTCACTTTTTAAAAGTGTTGGTTTTCCACCTTGTGGAGCAGAAGACCCACTTCTTGGACTCTGCCCCTTTGGAGAAATCATCTATCTTTTCATGTACATAAGAGGTACTCTACGGAGAGATTTTAATAAAGTAATAATCTGTAACCCCTATTTTCAAGGAGGCTCCTTCAGGCAGCCAGGTGAACTGATAGACATTGTATTCTCCTGCTACAGGTACAGAGAGAAGAAGCCAAATAAGTTTATTGCTGCTGTTGTTTTATTATTTCATTTTGAATTAGGTCCTAACTTTGTAGCTAAGCAAATCCCAGAGGAGTTGTGACAACTGAAATCAAAGGAACATTGGAATAGCTTGACACAGCTATTTGTCGCCTCTATGGCCAGTCCTGTGACTTTGAATACTGACCAGGATGTGATGGGTTCAGATGGATCTATGCCTCTGTGCATCCTCACAGAGATTCAGGAATGTGCATCACAGGCTAAAGAAATGTGCATCGTACACATAGACACACATAGGGTGTGCTACAATGATGCTCCTGAACCGAGCCTTTGAATCTAACCTCTGACACATGAGACCTGTCTGAACCTCAGTTTCCCTTCTGTGTAAAATGGGCAGTACTATCCTTGTAGCACCTCCCTCACAAGGCTGTCCTGAAGCTCAAGTAAGTTAAAGCGTGGCAAACACTTCAGAAACTTTAAAGCACTACAGAAACATCAGCTGCTGCTGTTAATAACTGAGTCCCATGCACTCCATTAAGACTGTGATTTATAGCTCTGCAATTTAAGTTGAATTAGGTCCATAGCTTTTGATAAAGAGTGGGTGGCTTTGGAAAACAACAGCCGAAGGGTTCCTACCCAGGTATGGAGTCAAGGCAGCAGAATGTAAAGAGAGATTTCTGTAAAGCAGGAAGCAGAGAATTCTGCATTTTCAGAAAATAAATGGCTACCTCTAGAACGGCTGGCCTAGGTTACGGAACTTAAGGATTTAGCTATCTATTTCTCTCTGACCACGGAATCAGAAGAGCTGGGTTTGCATTTCATCTCTGCTACTTATTTCTTAGGAGACCTTGGGCAGCTGGCGGTATGTCTCTGAGCCTTAGTTTGTCTCATCTGCTTAGACAATAATAACAAGTCACCTATCTGTAGCACTTCATAGTTCTGAAACCCTTTAGGCCCATGAGCTCATTTGTTCCATGTGAGATGGGGAGAAGTAGTATTGCTCCCATTTTACAGGTAAGGAAACTGAGACTTGAGAATGCCAAGAATCTAACCCAATGTGCCATGGGTGGGAAATGGTGGAAGCAGACCCAGAAGCCACACTTCCCAAGCTCAGGGTCTTTCCACTGTACCACACTGTCCCTAGAAGTTTTTTTTTTCCTGCCTGGAAGATGCTCAGCTATGAATTTCTATGTGACAAACTTTTGGTCATATCAAATAAATGAAGCCTGGGATGATGGCGGCGTGTGTGTGTGTGTGTGTGTATGTGTGTGTGTGTGTGTCCTCCCATGCACTAAGTGTGCGTACAGGCATGATGCTGTCACTCAGAACAACACATTCAACTCTGCCTCAGGTGCTCCACGGGCCGTTGTCACGTCAGGGACCTCACTCACGTCAGAGCTGAGTAAGAAATGTGCAGCCACTAAACACATGGATCAATTGTACACCAAAGTGATAATCCTGAGTCACCGGGCTCTGTTCACCTGTGAGCAATACCCGGCACCGCCCTCCCTGGCCTGGCCGCTGGGCTCAGAGTTCATTCCAAACACGCCTTCGTGAACAATGCCTTCCCCACTCTCCTTTTCCTCATTGTCGGGTGGCTGCATTGATCTCACGCCTAAACTTATCCTGGCATGCAACAATGAGTATCTGAATCCATTGCGGAGCTGCAAGGCAACCACAACAGTGCCATGCTGAGGGCTGGCTTGGCGTCCAGTTTGTTTTCCACTTCTGATCAAAGGGGGCAGTGTTACATCAGCTGAGAGTCTGAGCGAGCCCAGTGGGTGAGGATGACAGACCCGAGAGAGGCAGAGACTTCTGCATTTTCAGAAAATAAATGGTTCCTCCTGGAATTGGCAGGCCTAGGCTACGGAACTTCAGGGTTTAGCTATTTTTTCTCTTTTAAACTCCGCATAAGGACGACGAACTATCCCTTTGCCAGGGTGAGCCTATACAGCACCACAAAGGAGAAAGAACACTGGGTTTGGATTCAGAGGCCTTGGGTTCAAATCCTGCTATTTACTACATGTGTGATTCTGGGCAAGTAACTTCACCCTCATTGTGCCTCCTGTTCCCCTCATCTGTAAAAAGGAGAGAAATGATATTTGCCCAATAGCACCTTCCAAGATGGTGAAGGAAGTCTTAAAGAGATACTAGCTGGGTGTTTTCCTTGTCATTCTTCATACAGAAAAGTAGGCATTAAAAAAATCCCAGCTGATTAATTCTGTCTTTTCAATTATAGGATTTAATGCTGAGAGAAACCAAGGTCCAGCTAGTGTAGCGTCTCATAAGTGATGAAGAAACTGAGGCTCAAAGGAGAGTCATGGGACTAGAATCACAGAAGTAGGAGAACATTTCATATAAAAGAAGTACAAACTCTTGTCCTTTACATGGGCACTGTGAATGATGGACTTGGACTTAGGGAGATGCAGTTCAATCCTGCCTCAGACACTTATCAGCCATATCACCTTGGGGAAGTCACTTCCCTGCTGTTTGCTTCAGTTTCCTCCTTCATAAACTGACAATAACAATGACAGCTTCTTTTCAGGGTTGTTGTAAGAATCAAATAAGATGAAATGTAAAGCACTTTACAAACCCAGCGGCATAGGGCCTCGTGTTGGGACCATTTCACACAGAATGCCTTCAAAAAAGACCAGGAGGCTGATATAACAACATAACAATATCATCTAACATTTCTATAAGAAATATAAAAATAGCTACCATTTATATAAAACTTACTATATGTCAGGTACTGTGTTAAATAGTTTACAATTATTATCACATCTTATACTCACAACAACCCTGGGAGGTAGATGCTATTATTATCCCTATTTTACAGTTGAGAAATCTGAGGCAAACAGGAATTAAGTCACTTGCCCAGGGCCACATGACTAGTAAGTGCCCAAGATCAAATCTGAACCAAGACTTCCTGACTCCTGGTAGATAGCACAAATGTTATATTCCCATTTCACAGATGAGAAAACTGAGGGTCAAAGATGAAAAGTACCCATGTTACTTGGGGCAAATTAGGCTCAATTTCTGTATCTGTAAAAATGGAATGGGGCAGCGAGGTGGCACCATAGTGCACAGAGTGCTGGGCCTGGAGTCCGGAAGACTAATCTTCCTGAGTTCAAATCCAGCCTCAGACACTTACTAGCTGTGTGACCCTGGGCAAGTCAGTTTCCTCATCTGTAAAATGAGCTGGAGAAGGAAATGGTCAACCACTCCAGTATTTCTGCCAAGAAAACCCCAGATGGGGTTATGGAGAGTTGGACTGGACTCAACAACAACAACAACAAAAAATAGAATCACACTACATGATTTCTCCAATTCCTTCCCACTCTGCAGTTGTTTGACTCTAATCTCTCTAAGCGTCTTTGTCAGGCAGCAAGGATGCAAAAGCAGTCTAGTCCTCTAGTGGAAGTGGATGACATGATGACGTGATGAGACAAGGGACCCCCACCTCCTCTCTGCCACCCCCAAACAGTGCGTCCTGGAGTCTCAAATCACATTCATTCAGTTCAGCAATGGGACTATGCCCAGGCCCACACCTGAGTCAGGTCATGACGATGACTATTACCAGAAGACTCCTCGTCATCTGACCATCCACACATACGTAGAAAACTTGTCCATCCAAGCGTGAGAGGTGCCCTCAGCCAAAGTGACCCTGCTAATAACCCCTGCTCTTTCGCCACCAAGGCCTAGCTTCTCACCTCCCTCCAAATGGTGGGTCCTAGTTCTGTCTCTGCAGAAGACGCAGGAGCAAGAAACTGAAAACTCAACCTTGAATCGTCATACATAAAATACTCTGTAGATCAGGTGACAAAACGGAAAAATTTGGGAAGCAGTTTCACTTTGAGTGGGATCTAAGGAGTTAGAGGAGTTAGAACTGGGCTTGCAATGGTGGAATTTTGTTGGTTGAGATGGCAAAGAAGACCTGACCCGTCACTTTTTCCAAAAGTACTTTATGCTGGCAGGCCTTTCCCAATCCATGGGCACACACCACCCTGCAACCATGGAGCAGAACCCCTCCCAAAGGTGCTGTTACAGTCTATTGTGCCTACAAGCTACAATCCCTAAACACCCGGGGACACAGCCAACCAGAACGCCTAGCAGGCCAAAAATCTTTCATTTTAAAGTGCCAAAATATGGATTTGTCCAATAGACTGTAACATCTCCAGGGGTAAATATATTTGTAGACACATATATGCATGAAAGCATATTATAGATACATATACATGCATTATACGGATATGTAATAAATGTATATGTATAGATTTATCACATTTGGGACAAATTTGGGTTTTATGTATATAAAACATCAAAATGTCAGGTTTAAGTGTGTTTTAAGAATATAATTGGGAGTGGGAAAAGCAGAATATCATCCCTCACCTCCCACTCTCTTCTGCCTCTATCTATTCCTTCCAAAATAAAATCTTCAGAATTACAGGATCCCATGTTCTTATGGTCTATATGTAGTCTAGATATGGGGTCATGGACCCCTTAGGCAGTCTGGTGAAGCCTCATGGACACCTTCTCAAAATAATGTTTTTTAAATAATCGAAGGAAATAGCATGAATTTTAGTGAAAACTTAGTTTTCTTTTTTTCCATCCAAGTTCATGAAACCCCTGAAATCTATCCACACATCTGCTAGGGCATTGGTGGGCCCTGGTTTAAGAACTCCTGTTCTCTTAGATGAATGAGACAAAATTCATATGAAAAGAAACTTGAAATTAGCTTACAGTATTCAAATTGGATCCTGCCAATGCTGCTGCTTCTTTTCCATTCCAACTGTGCATGAGTCTTTAGAGTCACAGGATTGTGGTATCTGACCAAGGCAGAATCATGAACTTGAAGGCAGGTCCAGCCTAACACCAATTCACTCCTGAGGACAGAGGTTTGCCTGACTACATGGGGTCCAAACCACAGATTCAACTCCGCACAGTGTGTGCCATGCTTGAAAACTGAATTCTGATCATGACACTGAATTACCTTCAGTTTTTGTCCAAATCAAATCATCATCTACACATATTCCATTTTAAAGAACATAAATAAAACAAGTATATGTATTTCCCTCCCACCAAAAAAAATGCCTAAGGCAGCATCCCTTTAGACTATGCAATGATAATTTTGGTCATCTGAATCAAATAAGACTTCCTATAGAGTAAGAACATGGGGATATGTGAAGAAGAAAGCATGGTGTTGGAAGAACTTGGTTCAAAACCTGTAACCGACGGTTCTTAGATGTGTGACTATAGTTAACTGCATCTCTCTGAGTTCTTTATATGTCAAATGCGGATGATGGTTTTTGTTTTAGTCATCTAACAGAACTGTGAAGAAAGCACTTTGCAAACTGTTGATTTAGCAACATATCTATTGAGAACCAGGGCATACTAGACAGCTCAATCAGCACTACTCCAGCAGATGAGAGGATTTTTTAAAAATAGGTTAATAGGGCTACGTTGAGGCTACTACCAACTTCCCCTTCCAACTCTTTCCAGAGCTGGGAAACCTTGGGAAACCAATGAAGCGTATACCTTCCCAAGTCTTCTCTTTCCATACCAGTTCCATGACTTGGTGCTATGATCTCCTCCCCTTATCTCTCCAGCACCTCCAAGCCAGACTGGCATGATCCTTGTACCTTTCTCCCTTTTCCTTTTGTTACCTCATCAAAACCTACTCACAGCAAAAGATCTAACAAACCCACGATTCCCCCTAGTTGAGTACAAGTTCCTCGAGGGCAAAGATTGTTTGTCTTTGTATCTCCAGCACACATTAAATTTTGATGATTTGTTGTTGCTGTTGTTGTTGAATTGAATTAATGCTGAGAAGTCAGTGGCTAATACCAGTGAGTAGATAAGAATATCTGCTTTTTACCCTCTCACATCTCCCCAGGCCTGTCAAAAGAAACTGTCTGCTGATGTAACCCTGGTAGCAGGACAGAGTGCACACAGATGTTTAGCGGAGGGGGGAAGAGGAGAAGAAGTGGGAGGCGGGCAATAACTGTTTGCCCTTCCTCCCTCCCTCCTTCTGTCCTTCCATCAATGCCACCGACTGGCTGATCTGTCAGCCACCCATCGTCTTTAATTGCTACACTCTGGCTGACCTGATATGAACCGACAGCTCAGGCAGCCAGTGACAGGGAGGCTAGAAAGCTGGGGGACACTCGTCTTGGGGGACTCCTTCTCTTCCCTCTACCCCTGGCCAATCAGGCACAAGAAAAGGTATGTCCCGGAAACCTACAGATAATAAAGTGTCCACTGTTGTCTTGAAAATTCATGGTCAAAGTGACCAAGATACATTGAGCCCGCAGCCTAGACCTCTGGGCCACAGCATCCCTTGATATACTAAGTAACTTAAGAGAGTCCGGGTAGGAGTGGGAAGGGGATGGGGACCTGCCCCCAATGCTGCAGCTCCAAGCCTTCAGAAGAGGCTATTAGCACACGTGTACAAGCTCCAGCGGGCGCTGCCTGTGGAAAAACTGTGTGAGGCCGCTTTTTTCTTTTTTTGTGGGGGGGGGTCTTGGGTTTTCCAGGTTCTGTTGGAACTCTTGGGCTTGAGGCCACAATGCCACAAACCCACATCAGCGATCCCAAAGAGAGTCAGGTGGGCCCAGGGTGAGAGGCTCATGAAGCCAGGGGGAGAGCAAAGCTTCGCCTGGCGCGAGGACACGGGTGTGGGCACCCTGTGGCCAGAGGTCGCCTTCACGGCTGCCCAGGAGTCCCGGCCGAAGCAGGTGTGATCGCGCGTCTCCTCTTGCCCTCTTACCTTTTCACTCCTGCAGTTGTTTAGGCCGGTGCTGTTCATGGAGGCCAGCTTGCCCTCCATGCTGTGCGGCTGCTGCTGTTGCTCCCGCTGGATCTGCTCTCTCATCTTCCGGGCCTCCTGGATGGCTTTCATCACCGTGTCCTGGTCCCCAAACAGAGCAGGCGAGTTGAGACTGGACAGGATATCTGCAAATACAGCATGCCCTTGTTAGGAAGCCTGGGCCGTGGCAACGACATGGCCAACACCGTCACCGACCCAATATCCTGCCAAATCCGAGATGGTGTAGACTGGGTCAGTGGGCGGGGACAAGCAAGTGGCTGTCTGTTCCCCGCCCCTTCTCCCCCCGACATTCTGCAACCTCTCAATGACTGGGGGGGGGGGGGTGACGCAAACACCCGGCGGAGAAGTGGTAGCCTTTCTGCAAACCTGATCAAATTGAAGTGAATCTGCTTCCATCGCTAGTCGGCAAGTGGGCAGGGTAGCCTTGTCCTTGGACAAGCTCCCAGCTGAAAGCTTTACTTCTCTTGACCTTCTGTTTCTGAATCTGTAAAATGGGCACAAAAAGCGCCTCAAGGAGCCTCCCTGTGGTTGGAGTCTGGGCCCATATCAATGCCATCTATCACAAAGAATTTTTGAAGTATTGGTGTTTGCTAACAACCACCTAATCCAGCTAATGTTTGTAAAGAGTTTTACAAACATCAAATGTCACCTCACCGTAAGCTATTTAAATGGGTAGTCATAAAATCAGTTAACACAGATATTTACCCTTCAGAGTTTGCAAAGTGCTGTCCATATGCTGTCTCATTTGAATCTTCATGACAATCTACAAGGTGGATGCTTTTGTTGTTGTTCAATCCTATACAACTCTTCATGACCCCATTTGGAGTTTTCTTGACAAAGATACTGGAGTGGTTTGCCATTTCTTTCTCCAGCTCGTTTTGCAGATGAGGAAACTGAGGCAAACAGGATTAAGTGACTTGCCCAGGGTCACACAGCTAGAAAGCACCTGAGGCCAGATTTGAACTCAGGAAGATGAGTCTTCCTGACTCTGGGCACTATGGAGCCACCTAGCTGCCCTCACTCCCATTTTACAAATGAGGAAATTATTTCAGGGAGGTTATGACTTACCCAGGGTCAGACAGCTAGCAAATGTCTGAGGAAAGAATCTAACCTGAGTCTTGCTGATTTTAAGTCCAATCCTATAAGTACAAACTCACTATACCATGTGGCATCTTTAGTGCTAAGAGTATTATTATTATTATTATCCACTTGGGGAGTTCCTAGCACTCTTGGCCCACCTAGCTTTTACTATGCCAGTTTGGCACTATGGCACATACCCAGAGGCCAACCTTAATTCTCTCTACCTCTGAAGATGATTAGTTCTACATTTTGATATGAAAGTGTGTGTGTGTGTGTGTGTGTGTGTGTGTGTGTGTGTGTGTGTGCGTGCTGTAGGAGAGCTGTCTTCAGTATCCCATGGGAAAGCATCAAGGATGTGCTCATGAGTCAACAAGAGAAGAGGTAAAGAGAAAAAGAGAGGGAGAGGAAAAGGAAGAGGAAGGGGGAGAGACAGATATACAAGAGAAACACAGAAAGAGACCAAGAGACAGAGAGAGAGAGAGAGAGAGAGAGAGAGAGAGAGAGAGAGAGAGAGAGAGAGAAGAGAGAGAGAGAGGAGAGAGAGTCAATCAGTCCAACCAGTGTAGGAAAGAAAGGGAGGGAGGTGATCCGTAGCACTCCCTACTGAAGCCAGGATGAATCTCCAAACTGCTGCAGATAGTTAATGAGGCATTCTACAGATCATGCTGCCTAAGTTATTTACAAAGAGAAAGCCAGTCCCTGCCTGCCCCACCCCCAACCCCAACACTTGCTGCTCTCAGCCCCCATTGGAACAGCAGCAGGGCTTCCTGCGTGGGCACAGCATTAACAGAAGGACAAAGCTGGGAAGGGAGGGAGGCTCAATATTTACTCTCCTTGCCATCCATGGGACACAGAGAGGAAAAAAGATCTTGAGAGAGAGGAGAAATATCTATATCAAACAAACTAATTTTCCTCCATGAGTTTCATTTTTATTGTAGGCAAGATGAGTACTTTGGATAAGATTTTCCAATTTTAGACCAAAAGATAGCAATTATTCACCGCCTAGTAAGTTTAGGCGGCTGTGGTAAAGTTTTAACTTGATCCACCTGTCTACAGCCAAGCTCAAGCACTCCCCAGCAGACAGACAGACGCATGCATGTTCAAACTTAATGTCACCACACCAGCCAGCCAGCTGGGAAAAACCAGCTGGCAGTGCATACAAGAACACACTGGGCAGGAGGGGTTGGAGGGTAGGGACATATGCTGGTGTACACACGTGTATACATGCACACATCCATGTGGGGAGGGGTTAAGAATTCCCATGTTATTCTCAACCTAACTCTGAGTAATTAAAAAAATCAACTTAACCATTTAGCATATAAATAGATACAAATAAATATAAATTTTAGAAGGACAAGAGACTTATTTTTTTATCCCCAGGTTTCTGATACTTTTTTTTCAGACTGGATCTGTGATTTTGTTGGTATAGGGAACACTCAATGAGAAAACTCCATCTAACAAAACGCAGATCAGCAATTGTTCTGTAGTTTAATGTTAGAGCAGGGATTCTTAACCTGGGGGATCCACAGATAAATCTCAAGGGCTTTGTGAACTTGGATAGAAAAAATAAATACATCATTATTTTTATTAACCTCTAACCAAAATATAGTACTTCCTTCAATGATGAATGTAGTTAACAAATATTATTGAGAAGAAATCCACAGGCTTCACCAGACTCCCAAAGGAGTCTGTCTGTCTCTGTCTCTGTCTGTCTTGTCTGTCTCCCTCTCTCTTTCAGACACACACACACACACACACACACACACACACACACACACATACACACACATACACACACACACATACTCACACACGTTAAGAAGTCCTGTCTAGGGTCACTGAAAAGTTAAATGACTTGACTAGGGTCATACAGCCAGTGTGTGTATGTGTGTGTGTGTGTGTGTGTGTGTGTGTGTGTGTGTGTGTAAAAGAGTCAGGTCTTCCTGACTCCAAAGCAGCCTCCCTAACTACAGTTTTCTTCCCACTAGGACACACTGAGACCCATTCCTCTTTCTTTTTTTTCCCCTAGAGTTTCTGAAGGGAAAAGATCATTCCTACCCACGTGCATCCACACACCATTATTGTGGATTAATCCTCCATCGAATACACACATAAAACTACACATCAAATGTTCCCCAGGACATTTGCATGTTGATTGTATTCTGATTAAAATAACATTTTATCCTTGCCCCTCTTCTCTCAAACCAAACCTTTTAATCAGATGAGCCTAATGTGATGGCATCCTGACTCAGATACTGAAAACGCCCACATTGCTTTCCCAGAGGAATAAACGAGCTGGTCTAGGGGATAGCTAGGCTCTGTCTCCACCTCCCCTTGGGTCACTACAGGGGATTAGAGTGAGGTAGCCCATAATGCGGCCCTTTACAAAGGATTTTGAGATGGAAGAGACCTTGCAGATTATTGAGCTCAGTCTCTCATTTGATAAGTGAGGGAACTTAGAGAGAGACAAAATGAGTTGCCCAAAGGCACACAGGTGTTATCATGAAAGATCTGAAACTTGAACCTAAAGCTTGTTTTCTTTCATTTCCTACATTCCTTCCTTACAAATGCACAGATTGTGAGCATGTCATCCAAGCCCTTCATTTTTCAGACAAGCAAACAGAGACTTGCCCAAGATCACCCAGGTGGTAAATCATGGGGCCAGGATTCGAACCCAGCCACTGGCCCTCTTTCCACTACTGAGTTCCAATCCAAACTTGTAGGACCTTGGGGCTTAGCACTGAAAGGCAACTAACCCTAGTCTATCTAATCCAAGTCCCTCATTTGAAAGGGGAGGAAACATATAAAATGACTCTTCTGAGGTCACTGGGACAGGAGCACCAGGCTTTCAGGAGGCCATTGTTCTTGCCATGGGCCCCGAGCTGACGTTTACCTAAAGAGGATCCTCTTCCTAGGCTTCCTCTGATGGGGCTGGGAATGCCACTCTTGTTTGGCAGGTTTACTGGACTGGTTTTGCTGGCTGGGAAGAGGCTCTGAGTGGGAGATGTTGGGGACTTTGCCGGCTCTGCTGTCTTGGGTCGGGCAGAGAGATTCAGGGGCTGTGCGGCTTCATCCTGCGAGAGTTTAACATAAATAATTATTAAAAAGGGAAAAAAAAGCAAGACAAATGAAACACATTATCACTTAGTAAGCCACAGTTATTTTACACCTCGGAGACAATGCCACATTCTCCTCCAATAATAACAAAAGAAGCTAATTATCTACTTCCTTGAAGATTCATCGAAAGGAAACCTCATTAATTTCCCTGTGTTATGCTTCTATTTACATTAACTATGCAGTTGGATCATTCTTTTTGCCAAATTAAAATTTGAATTAGCTCACATTACAGCTTAATTTCCTAATGTGTTTTCAGAGATCCAAATTAACCTAGGGCATTTACAAAGAATTATTTAAAATTTCTAGGAGCGCCTCCGTGCTTCTGTGCATGTTCTCCCTGTAAAGATCCTGGGACTGTGAATAGGCTCTGTGGCTAATTTTTTTTTTTCCAAATCACAATTTTAGATTAAACAATTGTGAGTCTTTTAAAAATGGAAACATGGCAAGCTCTCCACCCCCCACCCCACTCCTACCTCCTGGGCCCCTGCCCAGGACACTTCAGCTTGGCTGTGTCTCCCGTGTGGCTTTCTGGGTGTGTGCACTCTTCATGGTCTATATTCTGGACTCTCCCCATGTTTAAAATTAATTTTTAAAAAGAGCAAGCAAACACTGTAATTACATTTTACATGCCATGCTATATGCAATTTATTTTACATGCTGAAAACAATGTCTTTCTCTCACTTTATATTCTGCACTGCTGATTTTTAATGGGATGTTTATTTTGAGACAGTGTCCCTTCTGCACTGAACATGGGACAAACGTCTCACTTTTAATTCTATTTCAGCTAGGCCTTAAGAGCCTCTCTTTCAGCCTACTTCTTCAGCTGGAGAATGTCCAATGCAAAAGTACTCTAATGAGTAAGAGGTGGGAGGGGTGCCATGGGAGAGGAAAGGAGTCTCCATACATTATATAGACTTTCACTTAAATGTTCAGAACTAAGAATTGCTTTGTTATATGTTAAAAGAAAAGTCCCTGGGGAATAATGAGTCCCATGCTGCTAGGGCCCCTGGGGTCTGAGAGAGAGCTATCTATAGTTAAAGGCTTTCACCATCATTGTTCAGAGCACACAGCAGGACTGGGGACAGAGAATTACCTCCCCCCCCTTCCCGTGCCCCAAACCACGTAAAAAGTAGGCCTAGCCCTGGCCTTCACTAGCCAACCGTCACTTTCCCTTTCTACACCTCAGTTTCCTCATCTTTAAAATAAGGGTGTTAGAACCATCCAAAGGGCCCTTCCAGATCAGACAAGGCACAAGGGAATGAGCAAAGAGAACCCAGAGAGGAAAGAAGGAGGATTCTTGGGCTGCACTGAGTTAGCTCTCCTCTGGAGGAAGAAGCACTGGTCAGCCTGACTCACTGTTGGTGCTCGCTTGGTAGTAATTAAAACTAAGGCATCAAACTATCTGAATACTCTGATTTCTCAGAGTTCACCAATATCTGTAGAGACGCTTAGAGTCATTGTTGAAATAGACTGAATTTTGTTGAAAAGCTTGAGGGCATATTTTTAAATATAATCATTTACGAAATTAAGATTTCTTCCCCATCACTTTTAAGCCAAAGGAGTTTTGGAAAAGTAGTAGTATTAGTAGTAGTGGTGCTAGTAGTAGTAGTAATAGCAGCAGCAGCAGCAGGAGGAGGAGGAGGAGGAGGAGTGGTAGTAGTAGTAATACAAAATTTTTAAGGCTTATAAAGTGCTTTACATTTCATCTCATTTGATCCTTACAACTCTGAAAAGAAGCTATTATTATTCTCAATTTACAAATAAGGAAACTGAGGCAAACAACAATGAAGTGACTTCCCCAAGGTCATACAACTAATAAGTGCCTGAGGCAGGATTGAACTGCATCTTCCTAAGTCCAAGTCTATCATTCAGGGTCCCCATCTCAATGAACAAAAGTTTGTATTTCTTCCCCCTCTCACCAAAGAACACCCTTTATGACATCCATCTTACCTTTACTTAGCATCATCCCATGCAATTGTGTTTCAACCACCCTCCCTATGCTAATGCAGCTTTCAAAATATTCCTGATTCATTTGGGAGGCTCTCCTCACGGCTTTCAACAGAGCGTCATCTCAGGTTGTCTTATTTCTAAGTCTTTGCACACCCAGTACCTGGAACCTAGTAGTCACTTTTTCAGTGTTAGTTGTATTGAACATGGATTGAATTGAAACCTTTGGCAAACTGTTTTGTGGCATCAGTCACAAAGTCAAGCGGCCCTTGGGACATTGATTCTGGAATTTTAAATGAAGATCCATCCCAAAGCATGTGCAAATAAATCCACCCTAATACCAACTCAGTTAGACAGACACAGCACATGACGCTGCAGCCTCACAATTCTCAAGGACAAAGAAGGATAATATTCTTCTCAGGCGTAAGTAGCCCTCTCCCCTCCCCCAACAACTTTTACTTTGAGTCTTTTATCTTTTTTTTTTGCCTCTATAATGCTACATGTAAATGGAACAAATATAAAGGAGAAGGCTTCCTTTTTAGTAGAATAAAATATAGTTGAGTTAAATTATGTAGGGAAACCCCCAAGAATTTGCATGTGGTCAACTCTGTAATAGAATTCAGCTGGCCAACAAAGTTGGAATGGTACTGGCTTCCATTCCAGCAGATATATGCTTAATATAACCAGGGAAAATTTTACTCATCCAGTAAAGGTTTGGCTTGGGACAGATCCATTTGGCTGGCTCACTTGTGAAATGACTTTTGCTCATTAAAGTACTCAATATTCAATATACCAAGTCACTGGTGTTTGATATCTCTCACACTATGGCAACTACAGTTAAACAAAGTGGTCTAGCTTCCCAGTGGAGCATTCTGCCTCTCCTTTGCCAATGTGAACACAGAGGATGTGAATAAATGAGATGGGGGTGACCCATAATCAGGGCTGTCTTATGAAATGGGAACTGGCCACAGACTTATTTTCAGAGCTCCTGGTCACCAAATTCCAGTATTTGGAACAATGGGGTAAAAGCTGTGTGTGGACTACTTATTTTTTTTTCTCACAGGATTCTAATTAAATGGATTGGGTTTGGAGTCTTGATGGGGTGGGGCAACAGACATCTGAACCTGTTTTTTCATCATCAAAGGGAACTCCTGGTGTGGAAAGTTTCTTCACTGGTGCAGATCTTCAACTCATCTGCAAAATATAATCTTAGAGAGTTGCCTGAAGAACTAATGCATTAAATGACTTATCCATAATCACACAATAAGTATGTGTCAGGTAAGATTTGAACACAGGTCTTCCTGATTCCAATGTTTGATCTTTACATTCTCTCCACAGAACAGGACATTTTACCAAGCACATGCATTTCTGTTGGTCTGTTTGGCTTTAGAAATCCCACGAAGGAAGCAAATACTATAATAAAAGGAACCAGTACCACCTATAGGTACCAGCTGCACCATGAAGTTGTTATTTCTATGCTGCTGCCATGCCCTGTGTGGCTCCCTCACAAGGAAGCATATCTGGCCACAGTCTAGATCATCAGAACACAGCAGCTCTGTGCAGTCCTCCAGAGTTTGGGGAGGGATGGCTGATGGCACAACCCACTCCTCCTCATTCCCCAAGGACCATATTTATACTAGGTTATGGTGAGAAATATTCACAACTTGAGAAAGCACAGCCTAGAATCTTTTCCCTTCAACTTCCTAAGCATGGATGGGCTGGACCTGGGCTCCTCCTGTTCCAGTTTTATCCATGAGAAGGAAACAGGCACATATCTGAGAAGCGTGGAGCTAAGTCTTGTGGGCCTACTAAAAACCTGCCATTTGTACTCACGAATATTTTAAAATAAAAGCCAAAATTCTGGGAAAGGGAAAGATGCTCCTGAGAAGCAAGTTTGCAGAGTTGAATATGGAAATCTGAGTAAAGATCTCACAATACGGCACTAGTGTTTTCAATAGGGAAACACCTGTTTGTCAATATGCTCATGAAATTGACCACAATGGATGTCTACTGCAGGCTTCTTTGCCGTGGCTAGATTCCCCGCAGTTCACTCTGAAACACAAATTAGGCTTCTAGGCTTCTTTCAGTGCCATTTTCTAAACCCTTTCCCTCTACCCCCACAAGAGGCAGTACCTTAACTTGAGTTACAGGGCTGGTCCCTCTCTTTTCATTTTTCATCCCAGTAGGTGAGACCGCCCCTGCTGCGGTTGGTGGCTGCGGAGTAGACGGCATCTTTGCACCAGGTGACACCTGCATGCTGGCCAGCTGGGCCGCATAGAGCTGCTGCAAAATAGGAAAGGCAAACATTTCTCTCCTCAATGGGGGTAAACTGGAAAGACTTACCAGGGTATCAAGTTCTTAGATACTAATTTTTTTTTTCCTGAGAGTTTCACCACCTTGTTCTTCTTAGGTGTTTTGAGAAAAGGGCATCTTTCCTCACATGCTTGGCTATGTGAGCTTCCTGAATCCCCTGCTGAGAAGCCTGGCTGAACCTTTCTCAAGACTTCAATGTACAGTGAGAGCATCACTCACTTTTCCCACTCTGTACAGGCTGGGCCAGACTCAACTCTGCAGGTGAAATTATCACTAACATTGAAAGAGAATCAATTCCACAGAATTCATTCTTCTTCCTGGATCCCAAAACCCACAGGGAGTTACTAGGTTTTCAAGGGCCTCATTTCTAAGTAGGCCACGGTTAAGCCCCTTTTCCTCCCATTTCCTCTGATATCTGAAAGGAAGTGCAGTTTCCTTTTCAAAGCATATTTCTTCCCATCCACATCACCTGAAGGAGGGCCCTCAGCAATGGGAAAGGACCCTGTGTTACTTGGCATAACTGCTCTGAGGTGTGATTCTTTTTTTCCAAGCCAAAGGACCAACTGAAAGGTGTTCCCCTCAGACAAAGGAACTAATATCTGGTAATCTAGCCAGCCTATCTCGTGGTCAATGGAATTTGTTCCCTTACTTCCTTCCCTCCAGACTGTAATCAGCTGAGAAAGTCAGGGGTTCCCTCTCCTTCCCATTGCCTTTTTGCTCAATCACCTCTCCCTCTAGAGTACTTTCTGCTTTGGGTCTTCCTTTGACAGGCTTCCTAAGGAAGCTGGATGAGTTTCTTATTCACTCAACTTGACCTGCATGGTACTGGAATCTGTACACTCATCATTCACAAATTTTAACTTTACAACAAAGCTATGTTTATTGAAGTCAAAGTTGAAAAAGATATATGTTCCATTCCCATAATGCTAAATATACCTAATACAATTTATTACCTCGGATATTGTGATAATTTCAATGGATCTGCTATTTCAGGAGTATGAATATTGTGCCTCAGTCCATTCGATCCCTCAAATCAGTGCAAATTACAACCTTGCCTTCTCAGGGAAGGAGACAAGATGATATAGTGGGAAGACCATTGGATTTAGGAGACAAAGGACTTAGGCTCAAATTATGGCTCTGCTTCTGTGTAATTTTGGGTGAGTTATTTAGCCTCTCTGGGTCTTAGTTTCCCCACCTGTAAAAAAGGGGTTTAGACCAAATAATCTAGTCCCTTCCAGTTCTAAAATCCTATTACCCTATACAATTCTTGTCTATATCTTTCCACAAATACCCCTATATCCAATACACTATAATGGAGGCTTTCTTCTTTGGATACCATGAATATAGATACTTGGATTATATATTTGCTGTCCATAGGTAGGTCACTAAACCTCTCTGAGCCTCATCTGTAAATGGAAATAATAATATTGCAACACCTACCTCAGTGTTGTTGTGAGGAGAACTTTTCACAAGCCTTAAAACACTACAGAAAATGTGAGTTCTCATGACTGCTGTTATTAGTAATATTATAGGATAAGCCTACTTCTTTCTGTATAGTCATGGGTGTTGATGATGCATTTTTATACCATGCGCAAGTCTTCACTGGTAATACCCTGCAACCTGACTACACCCACCATTCCTATTTTTTTCCCATTGCTCTTTGGGTTACATGCAATTATGATTCTTTTGAAATGATGGTGTTCCATGAGCCAAATCCAGGCAGCATCACCCAGAACTATGGGCAGCAAAGAGATGAACTTTGGGGCAGCAATGAGCACTTGGATGACTGCTTGGGAAATCCACTGAAAAGTCTTCTTTCCTGATTAAGAACAACTAAATCCTCACGTTGAATTACCAGTGGCAAAGGCTCCATCCATCTCACATAAGGAAGAGCCTGCCTCTTCAACCACATGGAAATCAGTTAAAACTTTGCCTTATTAGTTATGGGGGTGGGGAAAGGAAAGGGGGGAAAAAAACCAGGTGGTTTGTATGTAATTTCCAACATTACTATCATTCAGATGGACAAATAAAAAAAATTACAGTAATCAAAAGCAGACCTTTCAGCACATGTAATTAAATGAAAGCTTAATAAGGAATAATTTGCAAGAGCCAGATGTGCTTATGTCATAATTGTTGCTTTCTTTGGAACAATTTTTCTAATATAACAAGTCTCCAAAGAAATGAAAGTTTCACAATACTGCAAATACTGTGCAATGACTCAGGGGCTAGACAAATACATGTGTAAGGGTCAGAGTCAAAAATCTAGGGATGGCTGAGTATAAAGAAAAAAATGGTAGGCCCCTTTTTTGTTCCAGTTGCTGTGGTCTAGGTGGCCCGCCTCTAAAAAGCGCCCAGGTCGGGAGGCAAGGCTTCTCTGAAGGGTCTCTGCATTTCTCCAGTGAAGATCATTTGGTTTTCTTCCCCTTGTCAAACTCTTCCATGTGTCAATTCCATCCAGTAAAAGAAGTTCTGTCCTGGTGAACAAGAACTCAATGCAGCCTGTGGCCATGGCACATTAAAGAGGATGACATCTCTCATATAGTGCCTCATGAAGGCAATAGGCAACATTACTCCAGGACAGGACAGAAACCGACTCACTCAATTCCTAAGCTTTGTTTCATCAGGATCAAAGCAGAAGAAATAAAATTTGGGAAACTATATCATTTGAAAGGTAGCTCAGTGTTTCATCTCTCTCCTTTTACAAATTGGATATTCAATCCCTGGAATCACAATTCTGTCACCTGTTCTAAAACATAGATCCCTAGTTGGTAGCCTCAGAAGGTGAAGGAACCACAAAGATCAGTTAGTCCAATCCGTATTTTATAAATGAGGAAACTGAGGCCCTATGCGGTAACAATCATCATAAATCCTTCTGTTTCCGTATTAAGTTTCCAGAAACTGTCAGTGAGAACTATAGCATGCCACCCAGAACTGGAACAGACCTCATCCGGTCCAGTCCCAGCCTCAGCAGGACCCCTCCACAAGCAGTCAGCCAGTCTTGTTTCGAGAAAGATCTCCAAGAGCACATTACTTCCCAAGGTAACCTGTTCTAGTCTTGGACAGCTCTAAATGCTGAGAATTTTTTTCTCTCCATGAAGCTTAAACTTGCCTTTCTAAAACTTCCATTTATTATTCCTAAAGTGAAGTTAAATCCCTCTTTCACAACCGTCCCTCAAATATTTGAAGACCAAACTCACACTCCCCTCCCCCAGTACATTTTTCTTTTTGCTAGCTAAATGTCCCCAGTTCCTTCTGCCGATCTTGAGAGAACAAGAATCCATGGCCTTCACCGTTCTGGTTGCCCTCTTCTGAACATCTCGCTTCTATACAGTAGAAGATATGAAGTTTGTTTGTTTGCTTGTTTTTGGTGTCCAATAAAGCCATCTATATCTACTTAGTGGACTTTAAGGTGTCAAGTGATTTTTTTTTCCTTTAAAGAAATTCAAGGAAAATAAACTTGGTTTAAGCTATATTATGGTGGTTTAAAGGAAATGATTCATAAAATGTCAGTGCTATTAGGGATTTCATAATGTTAGAATTGGAAGGGACCTTAAAGTTCATTTAGCGATGCCAGTCTAACCCCCTCATTTCACAGATGGTGAGAATGAGGCCCAGAGAGAAGTTTTTGCCTACAGTTGCACAGCTAGTAAGTGATAAAGTCAAAGCAGAAACTCAGACCTTGGAATCTTTGGAATCCAGGTCCAGCGCTCTGCTCATTATGCCAGCCTTCCTCCCTAACCTTGATTTTACAGGTAGATTGCAATGATATTATAAATGGGCCAGCAGGATCAATCCTGGAGAACATATGGCTATGAGCTTGGTCCACAATGTTCCCTGGAGGTCTAGTTCACTCCTTGGCTAAAGTAAGACAAAGGGACAAGAATTACTACCCATCCATCCTGCGGTCCACCTTCATACTAACTTACTTAGAGTAGAATCCTTGGGTATAACAGAACCCAAGCCTAAATAGTAGAAAGTAACCCTGCATCTGAGAGTATGGAGGAGAACACCCTTCAGGCCATCTTTTACCTGAAAGAATCATTCCAGCTTTCTAATTTTATTAAACTTTGTGATTAGAGTTTTAAATAGTGAACATCACATAATATAATCCAAATATACTAGCATTGACAGCCTAGAAAGGTCTGCAAATACCAAATGTGTTATTAACCTGCTGCTTCTTAGCCCAACCCCAGGCTTTGGAATCTGGTCCTCCTCTTAGGTCACCTAATTGCCCAGTGTGGGTCCATGTGCTAAAATAAGTCGGTTCTAAAGTCAGTTCTGTGCCTGGGGGTAGAGGGAGAGCTGGAGGCAGAGCATGCACTCTGATGACCCAGTGACTCACACTTTTCTTTCTCCAGATCACAGAAGCTTAGGATTTCAGATTTGGAAGGAACCTTGGCAGTTAGACCTCTGGTCTAACCTAAAACTGGAAAAAAAAAATTCTCACTAGGACTCAATGGATAAGTGACTGTCTAGCCTCTGCTCTGAAGAGCTCTGAGGAGACAGACTCTCTCAAGGTAGGCCATTTCCTGATTATTAGGAAAGTTTTCTTTCTATCAAGCCTCAATTTGCCTTTTCTACAACTTCTCCCCATTGCTTCTGATTCTTCCCTCTGGGACCAAATGGAGTAAATCTAATGCCTCTTCGACATGACAGGCCTTTGAATGCTTGACCCTCTTATTCCCCTGGCAATTTTTTTAATCTCTGGCCCAAATACCCCAAATGGTTCTCTTTGGCCCTTCACCATTCTGACTGCCCTTCTCTTGAAGTTCTCCAGCTGATCAACATCTTTCATAAACGTTGGTCCCCAGATCTGAGCACCCCTTAATGTGATCTGGACAGGGCACAATACAACAAGACTTCATATTTCTGGAATCTAGGCTTCTGGACCTTAATGGAGTCCCAGACTGGCTGCCTAATCACACATATTGAGGAGAGCCTATGGAAGCTGACTCATTAAAATGTAGACTTATTAGCTATTGGACAACAATTACCTAAATTTATGAACCGACTATAAACCCTCGAATTTCTATATGAACTAGACAGTCCCAGGGTAACTAATGAGCAACACTGATTCCTCATCTGGTTGCTTATAAATTTAAAACTGAACTAAGTCTGTCTGCATCTTTTTTCCTGCCAGTATATAAAATACTGGGTTCCCCCATTTTACTCAGAGAATTCCCTAAGTGTTTCAGACACAGAGTCTCTTATCCCATTGTAATATCATCTGAACCTAAGAGCAGCACCATTAAAATTCGTCTTTTTTAAAGACCAATGACTAAGAAGAAAGCAAAGTTTTGATTCAATATTGGGTTTGACTTTCAAAACAATGTCATTAAAGGTACGCCCCCAAGGTTGTGGCACAGCTACTCACAGCAGCACATAGAGACGATGCCCCCAAATAATGCTGAGCATTTGACAAACTGCAGCATAGGAGAGGGTAGAGCAAGGCTGAGGCAAAATCCCATAAACATTTATGCTTCCATTATCCTCTTTGTAAACACAGATTGCCCATTTCACATTAGGAACAACACAACGGTATAGTTGTTTTTTTCTTTTTTTAAACACATGGTGGATATGCATAAAAATGAGGCTGGGTGGCTCAATGAAAGGAGTGCTGAATTAGGAATCAGGATTGCCATGCAAATACCAGCTCCGCCACCTACTTTTTGTAGGACCGTGAGCAAGTCACTTCAGGCGCCTGGGCTTTAGTTTCCTCACTTGTAAAAACTGCTAACAAACTAGAATTTACAGTGGTTCCGATTGTCTCATTCTTTCTGATAGTTCAATTTTATAATGAAATAACATTAACATTATTAAAATACACAAAATAATTTAAATTTTATACTTGCTATAATATTGTATGAATACCAGAAGCAGATAATTTAAAGTTCCTGCCTTGGTAGGGTTCAGGTAATTCCCCAATATTATTCACTCTGTACAATCGTACTGTGACACAGGTCAATATCATCCCTCCATCAATAACATCTTCTGGGAAGAACAAAGGTCAAGGAATCAAGAAATGTGGGATTTCCTCCTGGCTTTTCCATCAACTCTTTGGGCCACTTGAGTAAAATACTTAGTCTGTTTTGTTTTGTTTTGTTTTTTGTCCTCCTTTAATTAAAATGGAAGTAAGATTTTATAGTCCCTGAGGATCACCCAAAGGTCTCTAGAGAGGCAGCATGGTGGGCGCGAACAAGCTTTGACATGTTACAAAAGAGGTAGTACAAGAGTTAGAGTGCTAGATTTTAGATTCAGGAAGATCTGAGTTCAAATTCTTTCTCAGACACTTATACAGTACTTGAATAATTAGGGGTAAGTCACTTAACCTTTCTTAGCTTCTGCTTCCTTGCTTGTAAAAATGGTGGTAATAATCACACCTGCTTTTACAAGGTTGCTATTGAGGATTAAATAAGATACTATCTATAAAGATCTTTGCCAACCTTAAAGCTTTCTACAAATGTTGGCTATCATTTTTGCACATCTTATAATCATACAAAGACTTGGTTTTATTAATAATAGTCTACCCTTAAAAGCATTTTATATTTAGGTGGCCCGGTGTTTTATAGTAGGGAAAGTGTTATACTTGGGAGCTAGAAAAGACTAGGAGTTCAAATCAAATGTAACTCCCTTGGCTATGTTTACAGAGCAAGTTAACTTCACTAAACCTCAGTTTTCTTCTCTGTAAAAAGCAGACCTAATTTCAAGGTCTGTTTTGAGGTGCCAATGGATCATATCTGGGAAGCTCTTTGTAAATTTGGTGTTATCTAAAAATTAACCACTGCTCCCCTGGCAAAACACCTCAACTTCATTTTTCTTTCATTAGATCTACAAATCATATGGGAGGGAGGGAGTGCAAGCTTCCACTCATCCCCCACTCCTTTACAGATGAGGAAACTGAGGTTCAAAACATTGAAGTGACTAGCCTACAGTCACCTAATCACTGTAAAGACTGACACTCTACTGTGCTGTAAGAAATGATGAGCTGGTTGGTTTTAGAAAAACGTGGAAAGACTTGCATGAAATAATGAAGACTGAAATGAGCAGAACCAAGAGAACATTGTACACAGTAATATCAGTATCAGTAATACTGTTCAAAGAATAACTGTGAATGAGTAAGCTATGCTGAGTATTATAAATATTCAAATCAACTACAAAGGGCCCCTGAAGGAAGATGCTATCCACTTCCAGAGAAAGAAATGATAAATAAAAGTACGCATAGTATGACTTTATACCCATATACACACATACACGTATGTGTATGTGTGTATATATATATGTATATATCTGTATCTACACATGTCAAATGGTAATCTTCTCTAGCACAGGGCAGGGAGAGACTCCAGAGGGAGGGAGTTCACAACTTAAAATGTAACAAAAAATAAATTTAATTTTTAAAAATTTTATGTTCTTTTCTCTACATTATGCTATATTCTGGTAGAGAATACAGTGTGGCTGCCCTTGGGATCAGGAATTCTTCAGTCCAGTTCAAATATTCATTAAATAACTACTTTATAAAAAACACTACAGATTCAAAAGAAAAAAAGAACCAGTCTCTGCCCTCCAGAAGCTTACATTCACTTGGAAGAAAGACCTGGCTTCAAGTCTTGCTCTGATACACACTTGTTGTGGGACTATAGACAAATCATTTAATCCCTTGCTCCCCAGACAATTCTCTAAAAGGACAAGTTACAGACAAGTTGCTGGTTTATATCATGGAGTGCATTTCTGCGGTAATGACAGGTTTAAGGCTAAGAAGACTTTTGAGGTCATCCAGTCTAATGCCTTCATGGTACAGACAAGGCAAGTGAGATCTATCCACAAAGCCTGAATGACTCATCCAAGCAGCAGAGCCTCGATTTGAGCATAGATGTTCTGATGCCAAGTCCCCCATTCTTTACAAAATGTACCATATGTAGCGCTAGATTTTTTTAAAATGCTTTATTCTGTGTGGCTGTGATTTGTGTTAACTTGTTTTCTTGCTTGTTTTTTCCCTGATGTAAGAGGGGGAAATTATTTAACCTTCAGAATATCTACATCATAAGCAGTAACATCATAATGGAGCTTTATGGTGGACACATATAAGATAAAGCCAGGCCAGATGAACTGTGGAACATACTTAGAAGTTCTTAGACAAAAAAGAAGGCAATAAAGGCCAAAATGTTTGCATTGACATCCTACAAATGGGTTAGTTGAGAAAAGTGGAGTCATAAGGACTTGAACTTGGCTCAAGAACAGCAGCTTTTTACCTGGGGTCCATTATTTTTTTTTTAATGTTTGTCTTTCAATATAATTGTTTTCCTTTGTAATCCTGTGCATTTTATTTTATATACTAAAAACATTATTCTGAGAAGGGACCATAAGATTCACCAGCATGTTAGACACAAAAAAAAGGTTGCAAACCCCTACTCTAGACTGCATCAAGACACCAGAAAATGAAACCCGACCAAACCCACTTCTTTCTTTCTACCCAGTTAGGACAGTTGTCTAAGGTGAGGAGCCAGATCCCAAAGTTGGTCAGCTCATTTCCAAATGACCCGAACTATGGAATCTAGCTTTTCTTAATAGGTTTTCTCCATACCTGAAATCTGAGGGAGGGTTACTGTCAAGGGAACAGCTACAGTGACAGAGGAAGACAAGTCAGCTCTAAGTAACTTTCTTTTGGTTTGGGGAACTCACTTTCTCCTCCATTTTATAAGCTCTTCCCTCCCCAGAGAATCCACATAGCACCCAGGGCAGAGAGCCAGGTACACACCTTCTTCCTATGCTCATATATGCTCTAACAAAACTGATATAAGGAGAAAGTATAGGTAGAACATAGACAGAAAGAGAGAAGCTGGAAGAAAGTCCAGAGTCTTGGGGAAAGATGGAACCTGGGGACCTTCTGCTGTCAACCCCAAGAATCATTAGGACCACAGATTTTGACCAGGAAAGGACATGAGAGACTGTCTCTTACAGCCTCATTACTTTTCATAGGAGAAAACTCAGGCCCACAGGGGTGATGTGACATCCCAGGTCATAGAGATGATACTATGAGAGGGCCAAGGTATGAACTCGGGCATATTGACAGCTGCCCTGTAGTCTACAGACACATACCGGTAGATGCATAGGATTGATAGCTGGAAGGGACCTTGGATAGCATCATATTCAATCTCTTCCTTTAATAGAGGAGGAAACTGAGGCACAGAGAAGAAAGATGCCCAAGGTCTCACAAGTAGTAGAGAGCAGAGTCAAGATTAAGCCTGAGGCTTTCTGACTCCAAGTCTTGCCATGTTCCTGCCAAGTTCCACTAAATTCTCCTGCCATGCCACTACAATGATCCCCTTTGGTGCCAATGTGTTCACTCATTCTTTCCACTTCTATCATAAACTGTTCTTTTAAAAAGGCTGCAGTATCGTCACCATCGACTGAGCAAAAGAGACAAAAAATCTCCCTAAAGAATGAAGGAGCAAAGCAGAGAGGGGAAAGCCCACTCACCCTTCACACAGTATTGAAGGGCCACTTTCAGAAAGGTTGAGGCATCTCGTTGGGGCAGGATACCCTCTAGTCATGGGTCATCCCCTCATATTCCAACATCACCCAAAGGCTAACGGCATGGGCCGTGGGGTACGGTAACCCCACTCCCTCAACAGGCTACGCAAGACTTATTCATGCCCCACGTCTGATCTCACTATGGCGGGCTCAGCAGAGCAATAGGGTCAGCGGGGGAGGGAGAGAGGGAAGTGACAGAGCCCAAATTGTTGGCAGGAGGACATCAGTGCATCGGCATGATTTATATCCCCTAACCCTGAGCTCCTAGGCCTGCAGAGTTGCACTGTGTGGTGGCTCTGAGGTTGGATGCCCTCGGTTTTGTTAGCCACTCTGAACAATGCTGGTGCCCATTCCAGCTTGCCTTCTGCCTGCAAAGCATGGCACAACATAAAGAGGCCCAAGTTCAACAGTGAGGAGGTGGAGATGGAGGCAGGGGTAATTAAGCAGCTTGATTGATTGCTTGTGCTGCACAGGGAGGAAAGTGTGTCAGTAACAAATCATTATGGACTAAAGTTGGGGGGAGGAGGTGGTAATCATCTAAAAAGAGATGGTAAATGTTTTTTTCCTTCTACAAAGTTCACCAAAAATCTATTAAATATATTCTTAATTGAGTTTGTAAACTGAGTTTTTCAATAAAGAGAACTAAAGCATTTATTGTTTGAGAGGTTGGCATGGAACTATTAAGAATAACAGACAAGACAATATGATATAAGAGAGAATTGGAGGTTGCGGGGAGTGGGGCAGGGAGTGGGGGTACAAAGGTCTTGACAGCTGCCCCTCCTAATTCCTGCATACCAGGGACTAACTGGTGCCTGGTTATAAGCATCTCTCGCTCTTTCTTGCTTCGGTATCCTTATCCATATCACTAATATTTCCCCTCTTGCTTGTTCTGCCCAGCTCAATCTTCCCCGTTTTGTTCTCCTGTCTCTATCTTCTGCACTCTATATCTGTCCATCTCCTTGCTGCTCTCTCTCTGAGCTTACCAAGGTGTTCCTGACCCACAACCTTCTTCAAATCTTCCCCAAGGGAAGGGAAAGCACTACTAGACATACAAGAGAAATGATGAAATGGAAAGGATGCCAGATTCCAAATTTAATATGATTCAGAGTTGTGCAAGATCTTAAGGGTCACGTAAGTCAATTCCCCTCATTTTCCATGGGCCAAGAAGGAAGGACAGATTGATTCAAGGTCGTACAGCTTTACAATAAGTAGAAGAACTAGGCTTTGAACCCAAACTCAGGACTCTTCATTCTAGCAAGCTTTCTATTAACACCAAATTGCAAGGTATGTGGGTGTGTATGTCAACCAGCACCTATAATTCTCTGAGTATTGGTTTCCTCATAAGGCAAATGAGTATTAAACTACTTGTAGAATCTACCTCGTGGGATTACAACAAGAAAAGTTCTAGAGAAGTATAAGTTATATGATAAATACAAAGCCTCCAAGAGAATGGGGATATCCATACACTCATGGATTTAGATCTGGAAGGGACCTAGAGGTCCACAGAGCCCAACCTGTTCTTTTCACAGATGAGAAAACAGGCAGACGGAGGTTAAGTGGTTTGCCCAGGGTCACACAGCTAGTAAGTATCCAAGGTAGGATTTGAACTCAGGTCTCCCTGACAAAAAGTATAGTTTTCTAGGCTCTTATATTCAGTTCCATTCAACAGGCTTAAAATCTACTCAACAAGATGCTACAGAGTGAAACTAGCAGATTTAGAACTGTGTGTTGTTGTTCAGTCATTCCAGTTGTGCCAGATTCTTCATGACCCCATTGGGGGTTTTCTTGCCAAAGATACTGGAGTGGCTTGCCATTTCCTTCTCCAGATCATTTTACAGATGAGGAAACTGAGGTAAACAGAGTGAAGTGACTTGCCATGAGTCTCACAACTACTAAGTGTCTGAGGCCAGATTTGAACTCCGGTCCTCCTGATTCCAGGCCCAGGGCTCTATCTACTGCTCCACCTTGCTGCCCAAGAACTACACTCACTAACTAAGACTACATAGAAAAAGAAGGAAGCAAGGCAACTGGGAAGGGGGCTTTAGAAATCCTGGAAAGGCATATAGGACAAAAATATTTTATTTGCTTGGGTTCTTTTTATTGTAATTTGTTTCCACCTTCTCAAAAGTTGAGGGTGAGATTTGCTCCATTTTGCTTTATTTGGTTAATTTTTTTGTGAACAATTTTATAATTTTTTTTAAAATCTTTTTTAAACTTGTGACTTGAAATTATTTTTTTTCCAGAGATTCTCTAATTCTTAGAATATAAGAAAGGTTCCTCAGTGATCTCCTACTCTAACCTGTTCATTTACAGATGAGGAAGACATGAGTAGTTCACCCAAGGTCACATCAAGGACAGAACACGGATTAGAATCCAAGTCTTCTGACTCTTAATTCAATGTTCTTGTTTACACCCTGCCTCCTTCAGTAGCCATCGCTACTGAAGAGCCAGAAAAAAATAAGTTTTTGCTACTAAAGTCCTGCCACCAAGTGGCTCATCATCAGAATCAGAAAAGATTTTCTGTAGAAATGTCATTAGAGAAGATGCATTGCTATCTGCTTTGCTGCTACACCCTACGAACCATGGGGTCATTCCATCTGACTTGCAGCTGAAAACTAGATATACTTTTTCCCTCATTAGAACGTGAGCTTCTTGAGACCAGGGAATGTCTTGGTTTCCTATTTGTGTCTCCATTGCTTAGTGCAGTGCTTTGCACACAGCAAGTATTTAATAAATGCTTTTTCATTCATTCATTGATGCAAACAGAATCTGCATTTTCTCTGGACTTTTGGTCCTGCTTTCTAAATCAAATTCACTCTCCCACTCAAGAAGTCTTCACTACATTTTTTTCCCTTTAGATAAAGATGGGAGTGTATCTCAAAGTTTGGACATAACTGCAGTGATTAGGAAAAGGTTTTTCCAAATAACATCCCCTGAGGTGCCTGAAAAGTAATCGCAGGGCAACTGAGGGTGATTTGCGTTGTAGAATTTTATTTTAATATTTGTTTTAAAATGCATACATTTTTACATGCAACTATACTAATTAGGTTAAGGTAATTATAATCATGTGGAGGTGTTTTCAGATTTTTTAAATTAAAGTTTATGCAAATACATGTAAACGGACAAAAATGTACCTGAACACTAAAGAGCAGGCCCCCAACAAAGCACCCCAACTCCTGGCTTCTGCCAGCAGCTTCAGGGAGCAACTGAGGCAAACTCAATAGGAAAGGGTTCCCAGGCTCTCGTGCCCTATCTGAATTTCCCAAATTCATGATAACTAACTCATGCTGCTAACCAAAACTATGGCCAGGCATAGAATGAGAAAAATAAGGGAATACAGAATGAGGAGGAGAGGAGGGGAGTGGAGAGGGGAGGGGAGGGGAGGAGAGGGGAGGAGAGGAGAGCACAGGACAGGAGAGGGAGAAAGAGAAAAAGGGAGAGGGAGGAAAGGAGGAAGAGAGACAGACAGAGACAGAGAGATAGAGAGAAATAGAGACAGAAAAAAAAAGAAACTGGTTAGAGACTCCAGACAAAGGACTTCTCGATATTTGTGCTAAGGAAGATTTTATTTTCCATAATCTCAGACCATCAAGAAATAAGGCACAATTGATCTTTCATAGGGAATCAGCTGGAATTTAGGTACAAATATTAAAATGAAGATTGTACATAGTAGCTCTTCCTTTCTTACTCCTCTTCTCCCTTCCTTCTTCTCCTCTTCCCTCTCCCTCCTTCTTGTGTCTACCTTCCTCATCTCCCTCTCCATCTCTTTTCTATCCCTCTCTCCCCCCTCCTTCTTCTCTCTACTTCTCTGTCTTTCATTTCCCTTTTCCTCCCTCCTCCCTCTTTCTTCCCTCCATTTTCCTCTTCTCACTCTTTTTCCTTTACTTCTTTCCTGCCCTTGCTTCCCCTCACATAGACACACATCACAGAATTAACAAGGGACCAAATCTAAAAAGATCTGAATTCTCTACTCCCCTTGGGGTTCTGCTCCCATTAGCCAATAATGCCCAAAGGCTTTCCCGCCACCTCAGTTAAGCACTCAGAATCTCCCTGCTTCTCAGAGGCACCCACAGTTAGGAATGTTTTGAGTAGGGTGTATAAATCTGTTGTGCTTTATTTACGAGGATGAAAGTTCAGCATCTGAAACAATGAGTAATTTGGTTCCTGAAGACGGGTGTTCTAAAAGGTGATAGTGAGTCCAGTTGGAAATCTGCAGCATGGAAGCTGCCACGATTATTTTCCTTTCTGTTACAAAGTGTTGGGCAGGCAAGCACAAGGACCAGAGATAGCCAGCCCCTCAGTATTCCCAAGCTGGCTATGCTCCTTAAACTCTGGTCACAAGGCCTCAGTGCACCAGGTAATACTTAAACAAGTACCTCTGGCCGAACCATCAGAACATACTCAACCAAGTAACTGATTTATGGGGCCAGAAGATGGGCCTAAAATCAAAGTCCATTCTGTGGACCGAGAGTCTCAAGGGAGATTTTTGTGTGACACTGGGCATGTGAATATATAGCTGTGGGTGCAATTAAAGTAACACAATTTTTAAAATAAAAAGTACATACTATTCTGTTATTCGATGAGTTTAAAAGATCGTTTTCTAAGAATTAAAGATATCTTAATGTGATTTAGAGTGAGAAAAGAATTTATGCATCATCAAATCTAGTCCCTTCATTTTAAAGTTGCTTTAGACCTAGAAGAAACTTATAGTTAGTCTAGGCCACCCCTTTCTCCCTATTTACAGGCAAGGAAACTGAGGCCCAAGAAAGTAAAAAGAGTTCCCCCAAATCACACAGGTAGCCAAGCTGGGCTTCAAACTCAAGATCCATGACTCCAAATCAAATGTTCTTCCTATACATGATAAATACCACCCACAGTAACATGATAGTCAATGAAAACCCTCCATAATCTAACCACGTGTTAGATTGGCTAGAAACATGACAGAGCTACAAACATAACATGAGCTCCTGCACGTGGTGCCTGCCAAGAACCCAGATGCTATTGCTAAAAAAATATATTCAACTTCCAATATTCTGGGTCCTTTGACTGCCACCCATGACAAACTGAAAACAGTCCAAAATAGAAAGGGCTATGTGTAATTGTTCAGAGCAAAGCATGCCAGTATTTTATTAAAGAAGAAATAAATTTACAAATACACACACACACACACACACACACACATATATATGTACATATATATATACACACATATATATATATATATATATATATATATATATATATATATATATATATATACACACACACACACGGGCAAACAAAACTTCATATAAAAGAAACACGGCATTTTCAAATTTACTGGATACACATAATTTCCTTTCCTATCACAATAACATGTGCTATTGCTGGTAATCAACAAGATGGCTTATTAAGCATAAAAGTTTTTTTTTTTTCATAATGGAAACAAGACGTGATTTTAAATTTCTCATTAGAATGTGAGGAGTTATATTATCTTGAAAGAGCAGATAAATGGAATAGTAAGCTAATGAATGGAATTCTCACTTATTTTGAATCATGCAGCTAGCTGAATGTTATAGGTTTCTTATGTCAATGTTCTAAGAGGGTTAGGATGGGATGGTGGAAAGATCACTAAACATGGAGTTATAAGACAAGAGTTTAAAGTCCAGTTCTCCTGCCTACTACCTGGCTGAGCTTGGTCAAGTCATACCCTCACTTTCTTCAGCTATAAAATAGAGAGTGGGTTTCTGACTAAGTGAGCTCCCAGGTCCTTTCTACACACAGACAGGTACAGCTAGGTTTTGAATTGACCTTCAAGTGATTAAACCAGAAAAGAGAGTATTGCAAAATAGTCATGTTCATAGCCTCTTATTTTATTTTCTTTTTTTTGTTTGTTTCATTTCTTCCTTTCAGAGAAATAATTGTTACTTTGGTTTTGAGGGCCAACTCTACCTACTTCTCTTCTGAAGGCTGCTGAAAATCTTCCAAGGGTTCAGTGAAGGTACCTTGAGATTACTCAGTACCAGAGAGCAGCATTAGGGAAATGTGAATGACCCCTTCATGACATGCTCAGTTGTTCATGTGCTCTTTCTGATTTGCCTCTTTGTCTCTCTTTCTCTCTCTGTCTCTATCTCTGTCTCTGTCTCTCTCTCTTCAATGGAATACCTTATGAATCAGCAAGAGGGTTCTATTAGCAGATCATGAACAGAAGGCCAATGGTTTATTGGGCAGAGTGATGTAATATTAAAGGCTAGGAAGCTGATGGGTCAATGGCTTATTAATAATTCACTTGAACACTTGTTATTGCAGATTAACCAAATATCTGTCAAAATAAGATGGAATTTCATATTCATCAAAAATATCTAAGAGTCTTTCTTTTTTGCAATGTTTACTTCTCCATCACAAGTTCATAAGTCAATTCTTTTCAAATCAATCAACATTTATTAAGTGCCTACTATGTGCAATGTTCTGAGCTAACTCCGCTAAAATCCCATCTTCTATAAAAAAGGTTTTCACCATCCTCTTAGTGCCTTCCCTCTGAGATCATATCCAATTTATGCTGTCTATGGCTTGTTTGTATATAGTATTTGCATGTTGTCTCCTCCATTAGACTGAGAGCTCCTTGAGGACAGGGATTATCTTTTGCCCTTCTGTGTATCCCCAACACTTACAAGAATGCTTGGCAGAAACTTCAAAAATGCTTGTTGATTACATGAGTGATCAATTTCTGGGGAGATAAATACAAAGATGGAATAGTCCCTGCCTTTGAAGAGTTAATATTATTAATTTGGTTTTAATCAGTCATTGCACATTACTGGACAAAAATCTGGCTCTTAAGTAGTTGTAGTGCTAGGGGAAAGAAGACTCAGATAGCAGATGTGGTGGGAGGAAACCATTTTATTTTTTAATTCAAATGTTTCTTAGATCTCTACTCTGTGGCCTCTTCCCATTTGGGGCAAAGTCCTGGTCACCTGATGTAAACACCCAGCTTCAGTATGTTAAGGGGCTATCACACAGAGTGGCCCACTGATTATTTATGTCTCTATGTCATCCTTTGACGGAATTCTCTTATGTTTTTGTGCTTGCCATGGGTCAGAGGTTCACATCAGCACTTCTTTCTGTCGCTCCTTATATGTTTTACTATAATTTACAGCTCAGCAAGAAGACTCATAAAACAAAAGTGTCTATTTTTCTTCAGCAACTAATTCTCACTAATCAAAGCTTTCCAGCCAAACGGCCCAGCATGAAACTCGGCATGGAAAATATGCAGGGAACAAAGCGCTTTGTCAAATAACACATCTCATGATGTAAACACATATGTCTCCTATAGGACATTTTATCGCTTCCACATTATCGGCATACAAAAGAAGCATTCTTGTTGCAGACCTGGTGCGACTGTGGAGTCATCCTCATTGGAAACAAGAGCCTGATTAGGTTCCCACACAGATATGAATAGACTTTCCTTTTTTAGTGGAATAGCTGCCTTTATTCTTTTAAAAAAAAAAAAAAGAAAGAAAGAAAGAAAGAAAGAAAGAAAGAAAGAAAGAAAGAAAGAAAGAAAGAAAGAAAGAAAAGAAAAGAAAAGAAAAGAAAAGAAAAACAGACTGGTGATTGTCACCCTAAAAACATGGAACTGTACTTGGAGAGACATTTGTTTCTTTTTTTAAAAAAATCATCTAATGGCATTACTGTCCCTTCTGGAAAGTCTGAGTTCACCCACAGCTGTGTGGCTCCGAAGGAAGAACTCAGCAGGCCCTAAGTCTATTGGGTCTCTTGTCTGCTAATAAAGTCCACAACAGTCTGCAGCACAGATGTGGAGAGGATCTGTTAAATAAGTCAGTGGCAGAGATCCTGACCCCAGCCAAGGCACATTTTATTATTCCGGAAGGAGGAATAATTGTAAGGCATTAACAATTAGAGGGACTATGTCTATCCTCCTTGTTCCAGTGTTTGGGAGAGATACAATATCAAAGCTACCTACCTTCCAGAAAGGGAATGTGCAGTGGATGGTGGGACTTAGCACAAATAGCATGAAGCTCAATTATGGGGTTTCCCAGAGTTCCCACAAAGGAGCTGGACCTTGCTTTGGCCTCTCTCTTAAAGAGCTCATTTATTCAGTACGTATCATTATGCTTGTTCTACAGTCTTATGGGCCACAGGGTGCTATTGTCCTAAGGTGGTCATCAATCTCAACAAACAGAGTCATTTGACTATTAGGTTTGGGATAGCAAGAATTGAAATTAACAAACTAGAGATAAAATTAATGCTGCAATACCATGTTATAACAAAATGGGCTCATGACACTGTGACCTTAGTTATACCACGAAATAAACCATAACCACCCCAAATCATGTAAAGTCAGGCAGTGCATCTCTCTAGTTCAGGGGTTCTTAACCTAAACATCCAATGATAGGTTTCATAAGGTTCAAGAATTTGGATGGAAATACTAGCTGTGTGACCCTGGGCAAGTCACTTAACCCCAATTGCCTAAAAAAAAAAAATTTGGATGGAAAAAAAATTGGATGGAATAAAAATTACATCTTTATTTTCACTAACCTTTGGTTTCCTTTGTATTTTACTTCATGCATTTAAAAACATTTTGAGAAGGGGTCCATAGACTTATCAAAGGGGTTCATGACACATGAAAGAACCCCTGAGAATGTTTACTCTAGCTTATGAAAAGCCTTTAGTTTCAGTATTACAATAGAGTTATAATAATATTACATTTTTCTTTTTAACAATATGAACCACTGGGGCATAATGGGTAGATGACTGGCTATAGAATTAAGAAGACCTGGGTTCAAGTCCTACTTCTGACATACTATGTAACCCAGGCAAGTCACTTAATTTCTCAATATCCCAGATGACCTTCTAAGAATAAGTTTCAGACAAATAGCTGTGTTGGGATATTCAATACCAGATGTTCCCCAAATAAAAGAAATTATAGGTCTAAATTCCCTCCATGCTATCCCTCAAAACAAAAACCATATACCACCACCACCTCCACAAAAACAAAAACAAAAACAAAAAACAAACAAAAAAGAAAATCTGTGTTCAAATGCAGGCTAAATGTATCTCAAGGAATTCTGAAAGCCTCACCTAGAAAAGAATGAAGACTTGAAAAATACCATTTACCAGTTTATTCATCCTAACCATTTGTTTATAGAATCATGGGATTTAGGTATTTAAAGTATCTTAAAAACAAGCTCAGGAACTATATAAACATAATTACAAAATATTTTTCACACAAATAAAGACAAATCTAAACTAGAAAAATATTAATTGTTCATGGGTAGGTTAAGCTAATATTATAAAAATGACAATTCTACCTAAATTAATTTACTTATTCAGTACTATACCAATCAAACTACCAAAAATTATCTTATAGATCTAGAAAAAATTAATAACAAAATTCATCTGGAAGAACAAAAGGTCAAGAATATCAAGGGAATCATTTTTTTTTTAAGTAAAGGACAGTGGCCTAGCACTATCAGATCTCAAACTGTATTATAGAGTGATAATCATCAAAAACCATCTGGTAATGGCTAAGAAATAAGAGTAGTGGATCAGTGGAATAATTAGGCACACAATACACAGGAGTAAATGACCATAGTAATCTGTGCTTTATAAATACAAAGATCCAAGTGTTTGGTACAAGAACTCATTATTTGACAAAAATTGCTGGGAAAACTGGAAAGCAGTTTGGCAGAAACTAGGTATAGATCAATGTCTCACACTATATACCAAAATAAAGTCAAAATAGGTACATGATTTAGACATAAAGGGAGATACCATAAGCAAATTAATAGAGCATGGAATGCCTTGCCTATCATACCTCTGGGTAAAGGAAGAATTTATAACAAAACAAGAAATAGAGAACATTTTGAGAAGTAAAATGGATAACTTTTATCACATTAAATTAAAAAAGTTTTGCACAAACAAATCCAATGCAGCCAAGATTAGAGAGAAAGCAGAAAACTGAAAAATAATTGCAGTTTCTCTGATAAAGCCCTCTTTTCTCAAATATACAAAGAACTGAGTCAAATCTATAAAAAATTATGAGTCATTCCCCACTTGACAAATGGCCAAAGGATATGAACAGGTAGTTTTCAGAAGAAAAAATCAAAGTTATCTATACTCATATGAAAAAATGCTCTAAAACACTATTGATTAGAGAAATGCAAATTAAAGCAACTCTGAGGTACTACCTCACACCTAGCAGATCCGCTAATATGACAGAAAAGGAAAATGACAAATGTTGGAGGGCATGTGGGGAAAATTGGGACTTTGATACAGTACTGGTGGAGTTGTGAACTGATCTAACCACTCTGTAGAGTAATTTGGAACTATGCCCAAAGGGCTATAAAACTGCGTATACCTTTTGATTCAGTAATAACACTACTGACCTGTATCTCAAAGACAGCAAAGGAAAAGGAAAAGGACTTATATGTAGAAAAATATCAATAACAGCTCTTTTTGTGATGGCAAGGAATTGGAAATTGAGGGGATGCCCATCAATTGGGGAATGGCTGAACAAGTTGTGGTATATGACTGTGATGGAATACTATTGTGCTTTAAGAAATGATGAGCAGTGTGCTTTTAGAAAAACTTGGAAAGGCTTATGTGAACTGATGTAGAGTAAAATGAACAGAACCAGGAGATCATTGTACACAGTAACAGTAATATTGTACAATGATCAATTGTGAATGACTAAACTATTCTCAGAATACATGAGAATACATGACCCAAGACAATTCTGAAGGACTCATGATGAAAAATTATATCTACCTACAGAGAAAGAACTGACAGTATCTGAATACAGGTTGAAGCATACATTTTTAACCTTCTTTATTTTTTGTAGGCTTTTTTTTTGAGAGGGGAGGGAAGATTTGGTCTATTTTCTTTTGCAACATGACTAATATGGAAGTATATTTTGCATGACTGCACATGTATAGTCTATATCAAATTGCTTGTCTCAAGGAGGGAGGAGGGAAGATAGGAAGTGAGAGAGAGAAGGAGTGAATTGGGAGCTCAAAATTTTTAAAACATGAATGCCAACAATTGTTTTTACATGTAATTAGAAAAAAATAAAATATCAAAAAAAAATTTAAGTGGGAAAAAAAGCGCTCTAGAGATCATCTAGTCCATTCCCACTTACTTTATAGATGAGGAAACTGAGGCCCAGAAAAGATACTTACTTTATAAGAATTATCAACTCACTCATTTATTCCCTAATTGAATAAACTACATCTATATCTATTTCTTTACCTGTCTCTCAAATATATATAGTATGTGTGTGTACATATATATATGTGTGTGTGTATACATGTACATACATATTAGTTTTCCCCATGACATGAATTAGATTCATTTCTTAATAGTTTTATACAAATGGAATCTTGGTATGTCAAATCATATTTTCCCATTGTCTTTCATTCTAAAATTAGACACTTATGCCTCTGAAAATGGCATTAGCTTCAAGATCTAATAAAATCACACTTAAGAATTCAACTTTCAAAAATTACATTTAAAGGAAAAACTAACCTTTGCTAGTAAAATAATAAAGATGATGATTATATTCAAAGTCAGCCAAGAAGCACCAATGAATAGTCCCTAGAGTTAGTTTAAGAATTGGAACCAAAACTTAAAAGTCTAGGCAGGGAAAGTCAACTACAACTGCTTCATTGAATAGAACCCACTGATAGCAAGCTGCAGAGCCTCCTCAAACCTCTTCCTTGCCATGCAAAGGCAGGAGAATATAGATCTGTTTTTGGCTGCTCAAGTCCTGTTGTTCTGGACTTGGTGAGTACTACTGGACTTTAGAAATGAAGAAGGGGATCTGGAGGGAGGGGAGATGGAATGCAAGAGCACTGTCGGGACAATGACCTAAAATATATCAATCATTAAGTGGACAAATAGGGCAGTGTTTTCATCGGCACACATATGTGCTCACATACACACACACACACACACACACACACACACACACACACACACCAGTAAACAAAGAAATAGATGAGCACATCACTCACTCAAAGTGGCACAGGGGCCTATCTACTTGGTATACAACAAATTGTCAGTTATACATACTAATTTATACATTTTATAAATTCTAATTTCTGCATGATGGGATTAATCTGGATTCAGTTTTAGAAGGTCATAATTGGGGAATGTAGACTGCTATGGTCAAGAGTATAAATGACTGAAGAAATATGAACTGCAAATTATTTGGAGGCACTACTCATACCAAAATATAGAGAACAAAAGTATAGGTTAATTGACCTCACAAAGAATTGAATGAGGCAACATGGTAAAGTGGAAAGGTTGCTGGAGTGTGAATATGAAGAAACATGGCTTCAAATCTTGGCAATGGATATTAGTTATATAATCAATGGCAAGCTACTGAGCCTGGGCCTCAGTTTCCTCATCTGTCAAAGTGAGGATGATAATATCTGACTACTTCCCTTACATTACTTTTTGTGAGGCTCAAATGAGAAAAAGGTATGAAACACACTTTATACACTTTCAAGCACTATAGAAACATAAGTTATTATCATTAACTATCACATGAAAGGTTTATGTTAGCCAAAAGAATGGTACAATATACTTCTTATTTAAATCCATTAATATTCTGCTTAATATAGTCAGCTCCTTCAGTTCTAGAATAGGAAAAAGAGCAAACTCCACTCTGAAGTTTGCCTACTAGACTCACAGGCTAATAATAATAATAATAGTAACTAGGATATATCCTAGTTATTATCAACAGTCTGAGTTTAGTCACACACACACACACACACACACACACACACACACACACACACACACACATATATATATATATATATATATATATATATATATATATATATAACTTCATAAAGTACTTAACAAATACTTAATTTTATGCAAACAACAATCCAGCAAGGTAGGTGGTATTACAGTTATTATTTTTTAGATGAGGGAATTGCAACAGGTAGAAGTGAAGTGACTTGCCCAAAATCATATAGCTAAAGGTCAAATCTGAACTCAAATCTTCCTGATTCCAAATCCAAAACTTTATCCACTGTGTTTTAGACCATCAGAGTTGAAAGAGGCTTTAAAGGTAGATAATTTGGCCTTTTCCACATTTTATAGATGAATAAACTATTAATTGTATTATACAATTGTAATTGCGTTGATCCTTCTCTGTGTCTTTATCTTGTACCAGGCTTCAAATTCCTTGAGAGCAGAGATTACCATTTTACTTATCTTTATCTCCCTGTCAGGGAGATATTAAACATTCACTGAATATTTGTTGGGTAAGTGAATGAATTTCTATTCAGTCAAGAAACGCCTAGAACTGCATCAAGAAACACCGAGAACTGCATCAGTCATAGCTAAGAAGAAGCAATTACAGCCCCAAGACACAGGTCGAAAATTGTATGTGTGTGTATGTGTGTGTGTGTGTGTGTGTGTGTGTGTGTGTGTGTGTGTGTAGAAAGGGACAGAGTAAACTATTAAGCAGAATATTCATTGATTTAAATAGGAAGTACGCTATAATAGCACCTATCCCACTAGATTGCTGTTAGGATCAAACAGAATACTTTTTTTTGTTTTTGCTTTTTGGTGAGGCAATCGGGGCTGAGTGTCAAATAGAATAGTTGTTAAGAACTTTGCAAATCTTAAAATGTTATATGTATCTATGTACATATCTATATATACATATCTATATATACACATACATATATACCTCTATAAAAATGTGTATATATACATGTATGTCACTCATCACATACTAAACTCAGATTTTTAATAATAACTGACATACATACTAGTTATTATTATCAACAGCATTATCATCATTATTGTTATTATTAGTCTTTGAGTCTAGTATGTGATTAATATCTTTGGAGTACAGACAGCTCTTTTTTCTTATTCGAGAACTGAAAGAGTTGCAGAATATTTATTGATTTCAACGGGAAACAGATCATCCCATTCCTTTGGCTAAAAGAAATCTTTCATGGGGCAGTTAATGATAACATATGTATGTGAGTAGCCCACTGTCCATTGGAGGCTGTGAGCTTTGTATGTAACGTGAGAAACCAGAAAATAAGTCCCATTTGGCCACATGGAGTGGAATTTTCTGGCATCAAAAATATGTGCGATTACAGAAAGTAGCATTGGAAAACGCTTCCTCGGTGTGCCCCAGCCTTCATTCTGCCTTCCTTGTCTACTCCTTGGCTGATCTCTGTTACTATCTAAAGGATGTTGTCTTTTCCCTTTATTTCTTCTGCCTCAAAGCACATAGGCTAACTACAATGTCCACCACTAGCATCACTTAAAGTCAAGAGAGTAAAGATGAGCCAGACCAATATTAGCCAGGGGGAAATAAATCTACCCCCAAAAGGAGAGATTTTCTTCCCTAGGTAAGAGAGATGATGCCTACAGAATTCCCTCTGGGGCAGCAGACAGTCCTAAGAGTGAGCCACCTACTAATCTGCCTCCCTTATTGACTAATTCATCTCAGTTCACTTTTTTTTTAAGCCAACTATGGGCTGCGCTGAGAGTATCCTGGGCTAAGGCCCTTTTTTGCTGTAGAATCTGTTGTTTCATTTGAACTGGGTCTCTGAGGCTCTGATACAATTCAATGACCAAAATAATACCTTTGTGTATTTGAGCACTAAAGGGCCCGTTGAAATACAGCTCAGTTGCAGGGAATTTCAGTAAATGGTGCTTCCATTTTTTAAAAAAAAAATATTAATTCTTTCCCCTACGCAGACTGCAGCCCCACTCAGAAAATCCTACTCAATTACTTCCATGCCAAGCTAGCAGGCTAGCCTCTTGCCAATGGTCATTCAATATAAGCTCATCCAAGAACAAACCAAGGCTCTCCCTTGCTATATTATCAGGTAACACAAACTACTGCAATCTATTTGAAAGTAGGCTTCTTGAGCCCAGAGCTCTCACTAATGAAAAATTATAAAGAGAAGAACGCTTTAGTGAGCTACTCTGAAAGCCACTTAGCCAGTCTTCTCTGCACGAGCCTCATTCCACCCCTCCATTCCCAAGTTATCATCAGAGACAAGGGGGTTTCTTTCCAGCAGACAAGGCCACTGGCAGAGTATTGTTTTAATAAGGTGCCACCTCTTCATCCAGTGCCAAACTATGAAAAGTTACTTAAAGCGTATTTTTATACCCTAGTTTTGAAAAACAAAAAACAAAGCTTCCATAAACTGTTGACTTATGGCTCTAAAAAAAAACTTTCACAAACTGTCCTGAGCAATCTGTAAATTAAATCATTTGAAAGAAAGCATTTTAATATTCTATAATTAGTCTCGTCTCTCAGAACATGACTTTACTGTAAATACTCCTTCCTGACTCTCCTTGTGTCCCAAGGTTCCTTCAAAGGAAGCAGCCGAGCGATAATTCAGCATTATTCCTGCTTCGCTGGGCTAATCACTTACAGAGCAGCAAAGACCCCCGTGCTCCCCGCTGCCCGGCTCCTGCAGCCTCCTGGCCTGAGGCAGGCTTCCCGACAACCCAGCAGCATCCAGATGTCAAGAGGAATACATCCAGCTCCTAATGCAGCCTGTGCTCCAGTCCAGTATGGTCTAACATCTGTTTCATCTGCTGGCATGCAACCTGCTGAACACACTCCAATCGGCAGCCCAGGCTGGGGGATGAGGAAGGTCAGAACTCCCCAGCTAATCTGGGGACTCATCAGCTCACCCAGAGATCATGGGACTTGCCTAGCAACACTCTAAACAGTAGGGCTTTCCACCAAGCAGAAACAAATTAATTGTTCACTTAATACTAAAGCCTCAATACAACAATTCTCACATAAGATAATTTTGGTCTAGTCGACGTCTGCCTAATGCCTTGCAATTCTTTTCATTAGACTCAGAACTCCTTGAAGGCAGGGCCTGGATCATATTTTTTATCTTTGTATCAATAATCCCTAGGCAAAGGGTCCTGCAAAATAGTCATTTTTTTTAAAGAGGTAGACAAAATGTAACAGGCTATCAAAGAAAATAGTGAGTTTCTTATCAGCGGAACTCTTCAAATAAGGCTAGACGCCCATTCATCAGTGATTTTTAGGAGAGTATTCCTGCTTAGATAATCAAAAAATAGCTCTTCTATGGTATCTTTTCCAACCTAAAGATTCTATGATTTTGTAATTTTATAATAAATGTTTGTTGAATTGAACTCCTGAGCAGACATTCAGGTAAGTATATTAATTCCTTGAACTCTGACATGGGCGTGTTAACAACTGCTAATTCCCTGGCTGAACATTTTCTACATGACTCCCAAAGTGACCTGAAAGATTTTACCCATTTTCCAAATTTGACAGCAAGAGAGTAAATCAGGCACTACAAGAATAAGGTTAACTATGTTTCCCACAAACCAAGATCATCAGAGAGCCTTGAAAGGCCTCAACCCTTAATCCAATAAACCCGTGTATAAAATATAACAACTTAGTCCAGAACATTGCCACTCACTATTCAAACTCCTACCTGGAGCAAAGAGTGAAGAAGAAAGCTCCATAAACACTACTGTATAATCAAAAACTTTTATAGCATCTGATTTATATCATATTTATCGTTCTCCTTTCTCTCATTTTTTTCTTTTTTTCTTTTAACTGTGGAAAGGAGCTAGAAGCTCCAAAACATATATTACATATTTCGTAGCAATAAAAAAGTTGCTTTGGTAGAAGTGCTGATTTCCTGTACTTGTTATACTCATCCTGAGGTGAATGTTTACACGATAAATACTTAGATATATGCCTCCGAGTATTCTTTGTTGGGTCAATGTCAACTTAGAGAGAAGTCTCTTCAGGAATACCCCAGAGATGTGTCCTTGGCCTTGGGATATTGGACAACTTTTTAAATTAGTTGCTGGGATGAATGAATACATAGATCCCTTGGACTGACATTAGAGAATGGAGTCAGGGTGCAAAAGGGTCTTGATAGGATAGAACAATGAACCAAATCTTATAAGACAGAATTTAGTAGGGAGAACTTTAAAGAATTCCTTGGGCTCAAAAAAAAATCAATATCAAAAAACTTTAAGTTTCTTCCTATTGATTAAGAGGAGCATTGGGGAAAATGTGGATAGACAACAGTTTCTACACAAAAACTCCAGGAGTTTTAGTGACTGGAAAGGTCAATGCATTGATGATATAACATAGCAAAATAAAATAACAAAAACAAAAAACCTCAAATACAATTTTTGGATATGTTAAGAACAAAGAAGGTGATAGCCCCAATATTCTCTAACCTAGTTATACCACATGTGCAATAATGTATTTCATTATGAGTGCCACATTTTAGGAAGGATTAATAATCTGAAAAGCATCTAAAAAAGATCAAATAGCATGGAGGGGGGATGGTAGCCCAAGTCATAAAAGGATCCATTGAAGGAACTAGAGTAGAAAGGGACTATCATGTGATGAGAGATTAAACTCCTACTTCTTGCCCTCAGTGGGCTAAATAAAGAGTGTGAATTGCAGGAAAGCAAACTTGGATTTAGGGTGAGAGAAACTTTTCTGACAATCGGAACTTCTTAGAAGCAGAATGTACTGATGCCTGTCACTGGACATCATAAAACAAAAGCTAGAAGACCGCCTGTTAGGAATGTTTTAGAAGGAATTCTGGCTGTCCTAGAATGTCAATGAAGTAGTGATTCCAACTCTGAGATTCTGTGATTTTGTGATCTTGTCTCACGGTTCTGGGAAGGACAGCCAATGGGAAATATGTAAAAGAGTGTCCCACTGGAAATAAAATGATAAAGGCAATGAGAAAGTATATTGTACTGGTCATTGGTCAGAAAAACAAATCTTATACACTATCATTTACTGGCTTTTCAAAAGTAACTTCGTTATCTCTCTGGGTTCACTGATGATATCACTTTTTAATCACTGGGATTTCCCCAAAGTCCCCTTTAATGGCAGATGAGTTGTTTCCTAATTAATAAAGTAATTGCAGTACAGATAAGATGATAATTACAACACTATCCAGGGTGATTCCCTGTCAAGGGATAAAACACAACACTTTAACAATTCCATTTCTACAACAAATGATGAGATGACTTAACATGATAAGTTAATGTGAAATAACCCCAGATACTATGAGTTGGAAACAAATACACAGATTAAAAGCAGTTTTATTTCAAGCATTATTAGTTAGCAGTTTTCAGACTAGCAGACAGTTAAACAAATAAAGAGAGTTTAAATGAAATCTTTAAAAAACACCTAAGTTATATATATATATAGCATGTATCTATTTTTAATCAATGATTATTTCATCTGGCAGTTTTCATCATAGGGGACTGATAATGAACTAAGTTATTGTCCAAAGATTATCCTAGTGAAATTCTGAGAAGCTCATTCATCATCACCAGAGCCCTGACCATCAGCTGATGACTTTTTTTCATCAAAGCAATTCATAAAGTGGTACCATAGGATATGGATACTTTCAATTTGAATCAATGAGGGGAGTACCCAGGAATATGACATTTCAGGTCCATCAAGTATAGATATAAGTTTATTACCACAACTCTCAGGTAATTATGGATAATGATCAGAGCCAAGCCCAGATTGGTTATAATGGCAGCATGGGCTAGTTCAGGCATTAAATCTGATACTGTCCTAGAAGACAGAAAATGAGAGTGTTAGACAAGATGTTCTAACATAGTACATGGCTCTAAATCTATACTCTGACTATGCTTTGATCAAAGATCTTATGATATTAGCCCTGAGTAAGCAGAGAGTATAAGAAAGGTTAGTCACTGGTACTTAAAACTAAGACTAGCCAGAAGGGAATGAATTGAAATGATACATGTTCTAACAACAATAACTTGCATTTATATATTGCTTTAAGTTGTGCAAAGTATTTTTGTGGGGTTTAAATTGTGCGAATTCTTCTCCAGATTAACTCAATGCATGGATGGGTACACACAGAGAGACAAATACAGACTTCATAGGACATAACGCTACTGCTTGCAGCTACCACACTTTTCTCCCAAGGAATCAGGAAAGGAGGCAACAGACACGGAATTAATAAATATACACTGGCTCTACTGGTCAGAAGTTTTATCACTCAGCTGGGGCACGTCTGAGAGGAAAACCCATTCAGCTGTAGCGTCAGAATCCCATTCAATTAACATACGATTAAAAAATGTTTTTTGTCCTTGCTCCGCCTGTTCTGCCACCTGATATGTCAAAACATTTAAATTCCATTTCTTTGTGATTTCTATTTCTTAAATGCAGCAAACACTCTGTGGTTGGGAAATGGAGAAGAGAGTTCAGAAAGATTCAGTTATTTGGCTTTCCAACCTTGTGATGTATCTTTAACCATGCATACTCCTTCAGCTCTCACTTACCCGCTAATATACATTACGTGAACAATACTTTCGAGCTCGTATTTTGGTCAAACAACAGAAATACCTGCCATTGCTTGGGACAGAAGGTCAATAAACACAATCCATCTGATAAACAAACCTTGCAAATAAAAATTATGGATGAAATTTACAGAGAATAATCTATCAGGACTCCCAATTGGAAATTATCTTTTCCCAAAGTTGGAATTCACATCACATTTTTTAAAATATCTCTTAATTTTTTATTATGTTCTATTTTCATAGACCCATAGGATTTGGAGATGAAGAAAACCTTTGGGAACATCTGGCCTGTCTAACTCCTTCATTGTATAAGTAAGGGAATTGAACCCAGAGAGGATAGAATGAGTTGACCAAGAAGAAGTAACTGGCAAGCAGAGTAGAAACTTGTAAACCCAGGTCTTCTTAACTCAAAATCCTGGGTTTTTTCCATTAGGTCACATCATTGGATCAGAGCAACTTAACTTTAGTTCCATGAAGGCAGATGCTCATCAAACATTATATTTCCCTATCACTGTGCTCTGCACACATAGGAGCAATAAATGATGATCAATAAATCAATGGACAAATTAATATGGCTCAATATCCCACCCACTAAAAAAACTCTAAATCTATTTGCAGACACTCAAGGCTCTATATGGTAGAACCCACTCCTCCCCAACTCCCAAGGTGCTACCTTATGGCACTTGAGTTAAAATGAGGTTTTTTGGAAAAAAATTAAAAATAGATTTATGAGCTATTTTTAACTGTGAGTGGCTGAAAGGGAGTCTTGAGACATAAACTTCTCTTATGTAAAAAGGAAGCAAAGAGAAATCAGATTTTCTGAAGCTAAGGTCTCATTAAAAAGCCTTCCCATCCTCAGAATCTTCCTCTAGTCCTCTAGTTTAATCTCATCTCTTCAACCCACCTGGTACCTTTCATTTGCTGTATTTTTTAACTATTCCACATATGAATTGATGAGCTTTAGGTAATTCATGAAAGGCTTTCTCACCTACCACCTACCTCTGAATACCTCCAAAGGAGCACCCATAGGAAGTTTAAGCTCCTAGGGCATCGAAAGATATGACCCCTCTGCCACCCCATCTGGATGCATCTGGATCCAAGGTGGGTTAGATATCACCAGCTGTGCAGCTGGGCTCCCTCAGGTTACTCTAGACCAGTGGTGTCAACTCATTGGCCCCATAATTCCCAAGTGAGGCCCAAGCCAATTTAAAATGGAATTGGGAAATGTTTAACAAAATAAATAAAAACAATACAACATAGATAATAGGTTCATTTGTGGTTTTCTAAGTCAATATGAAACCCAGGGATCTGTTTCTATTTGAGTTTGACAACACTGGTCTACATCCTGATCCAGCCCTGGGACGCATATTCTCACCATTTCCCTACCCTATTTCCTCAGAAGCCCCAAAGGGTATGTGTGGTTTGGGGTGGCAGAAGGAGTCAGGGAGAGGGAGTAAGTGCAAAAGTAAATAAGGGAGCGATTAATGGCGAAAACAGACCTTCCCCCTTTCAAAGTGTCACCCCATGTCTGCTATCCTGAAAACAAGAGATTGTTGGCTATATTTCCCCCCCTCATCATTGGGCTCACCCTTCACTCATTCATTTGGTCCATGTGAAATTCTACCCTACCAGGTTTGCTTAACTCACACTCCAACTCTATCACAATACTTTTATGATTCCAAGCTCAAGAGAATATAATCTCAGAAAGAGGTGGTCTGAACAGTAACATTTCCAGTCCTGATGGGCTGTTCCTTCCATTTCCAGTCCTCCTTAGAAACTGACAATGTCATTTAAATAAAATATGTGTTTGTAATCACTTTTGCAACACTCCAATTGTTCTATTTCATCTTTGCAAACTTGGCAGGAATAGAATGGTTTCATTTTTGTGCATCTTTTGATTGGTATAGTCTTTCACAGTGCCTTAAGGTTCTAATTAAGCCCCTTTCCTCCAGTTTCCTCTATACTTTATACATAATTCCCATCAAATAAAATGGAAAAATTATTTACATAGCCATTTCCCTATTTCCAAATTTTTATTTACTATTCCCTTCAATTAGGTCGCTACTCACACTATCGTTATAAGAAGTAGTCGGTTAAAATATGTCCCACTAAAGCTAGGTAGTCTTTGAGTGTGCGATAAAAATCATTCTCTGAGGCTAATGAAGACAGAAACTCTGCCTGTAACAATATTAAGTTTGTTTTCTCCGGTGATTCAGAGAAGTGAGCAATCTGTCAGTAATACATGGAGTGAAATTACTTGTCTTGTAGGAATTCCCCCTGACAGTCGCTCCATCTCAAGGCTGACCCAAACATCTCCCCGCTGACAAACAAATTACTCTGTCTAACTTTGAAAAGGTAACTAGCTGGTTTTTAATTTTGATTGGTCTTTCAGAATCCCTTGTCCATTTACTCAGTCCGACATTCTTCACTGTGTTAAAAAAAAATAAACAAAACAGAGAGACAGAGAGAGACAGAGACAGAGAGACAGAGAGACAGAGAGAGACAGAGACAGAGAGAGAGACAGAGAGAGAGAGAGACAGAGACACAGAGACACAGAGACACAGAGACAGAGACAGAGACAGAGAGAGGAAGAAGAAAGAAGAAAAGGAAAACCCCCTGGTTGATATGTAGCCATAGTTGGGGGTGACGAGGAGGAAGGATTGTTATTGGGGAGAGGGCTGGCAACAAACCTGTTATTGCCTCTCTCGTAGACAGTTATGTCAGATAAAACTGTTAAGTGTGTCTAACCAACATTAAGACTGGCAGTGCCGCCAGTGACTGACTGGGTGAGTGAACACATTACCGAGACAGTATTGTAGGAATTAATTTTCTTCAATAAAGTGATTTTTAAGGCTCATATATTTCACAATCTAAACATATGTCACTGTTTCATAAACAAAATAAATGGATTAAAATAATACATTACCAATATGCTGACACATGGAGATATTTTAATTAGAAATACTTAAGCTGTGTGATATTTAATGGCTGTATTTGCTGAAGAAGAGCATGCATCATTTAATAAGAAGGCACAGGGCAGGTGTATTGCCTCATAGGCCATGGTACCAGACTGCCGCCTAACTACTCTTAGTCTAAGCTACAATTATCAGGCAATATTTGTCTCAAAAAAAAAATTGGTTTTAAGGTTATATCCCATTTGGAAGAAACTACATAGAGCCAATCCTCTAAAACCATTTTTTCATTGAAATAAGTCACCAAGAGCCTAGTTCCTGAGGGAAAAAAAATTATATTTCTTCATAAAAGGCCACATTTAACATCTGAGCTATTTAAAGGACTGTATTTACATGACTGTCACATTACATTGGCCCCCTTTCCCTACACATTCTTCTTGACTTACTTTAAGGACCAATGCTAAAATAGCTGAGGAAAGCAAATGTCAACCATGCCTTGAAATTTATATGTGTGAGAGAATCAGAATAAGTAGAAATGTAATATATTGCTTACTGTACTGAGTGCCCTCTGTTCTCTAAAAGGTCAAAAGCATTGTAACCTGAGAGTTGCAGTTTCTGATTGTTCCCAGGGTTAAATATGTTATCAAAATTAATGGTTCAAACCCCGTCGACCTTCAAATAGACGAGTATGCATGCCTCCATCTGCTGAATGGTTCAACTAAAAATAGAATTTTTTTTGGCCTTCATTCTTACAATAGTGTGCCCCTGAGGCACAGTGAGCAGAGCCTTGGATCAGTACCCAGTACAACAATCAAAAGTCATTACTGTGTCTATAATTTAAAGGAAGAAGGAAAGGAAAGAAGGAAGGAAAAAGGAAGGGATAGAGAGAGAAAAGGAAAGGGAGAGAGAGAGAGAGAGAGAGAGAGAGAGAGAGAGAGAGAGAGAGAGAGAGAGAGAGAGAGAAAGAAAGAAAGAAAGAAAGAAAGAAAGAAAGAAAGAAAGAAAGAAAGAAAGAAAGAAAGGGAGGTTGGGGGAGGAAGGGAGGAGGGAGGGAGAGAGAGAGAGAGAGAGAGAGAGAGAGAGAGAGAGAGAGAGAGAGAAAGGAAGGAAGGCTGGGAGGAAGGGAGGGAAGAAGGAAGGAACGAAGGTAGGGAGGGAGGGAGGGAGGAAGGAAGGAAGGAAGGAAGGAAGGAAGGAGGGAGGAAGGAAGGAAGGAAGGAAGGAAGGAAGGAAGGAAGGAAGGAAGGAAGGAAGGAAGGAACAGAAGGAGAGAGGAAGGGAGGGAGGGAGGGGTCAAATCAGGCCAATATGAAGAGGGTCTTTCCATTTTAAATACCTTTGCTTCCTTCCATTACAAAACTTCGACCTTCCAGATTACAGCTGCAAATGCTGTTGAGACTTGCCCAGCCTCATTCATGTTATAAGTGACAAACTTTGAAGAACAAAATAGAATGGGGCAATTCAGGCAGGGAGATGAGTTTGGAACCCTGTGCACATGTGGCACATGTCTATGTGCGTGTATGTGTTTGACGTAGGCTTTTTTTTTCCTGGGGAACCTGTGTTTAGGAATAAATCTGGCTAACATAATTGTAATGCTTCATTAGTATCAACAATTTATCATAGCTGTTGACAGAGCTGTGGCATTTCCTTGTTTAGCTTGCAAACAGATGGGGGCTGGGAAGGAGGAGACAGAGAGAATGTCTTTAGCTCCAGATGAAAGCATCTCTGCTAATAATAATAATAATTTTCAAACCTGCTGTAAAGTTGGGAGAGGGAGGGATTGTTGTCCTGCCCCAGTTTTGTCATAGATTTCATGCAGCAGCATCCGTATATAAGAACTAAAGAGGTAGGTGTCAGCTGAGCTGTTCTGGGATTTCCCGGGCATCAAGATGTAGCCATGCTGGGAAGGCTTGGGAAACCCGCCTGGCAAGCAGTCTCAGCCTTTGCCAAATAGTGTGCCATGCATTCTCCAGCTTGCGCGAGATTTCCTGACAGGCAGGGGGAAACTTGAGAGAAGCGAGGAGGGAAAACAGGGCAAGACGCAGAGGGGCTACAAAGAGCTCCTGGTCAGTCAAAATTTCAAGTGAAAACTGCATGGGCTCCCTCATTAATAGACTTCCTATTCACCCTAATTAAAGCGACTGGCATGTGGCATGTGTTGTACAGATGGATCAGCAGTGGTATACACAGCACTGTGTGGACCTGGACACAGAAATCTGGTTTCATGCTTTCCAGCAGCCAAACAGACGCCAGATTTTTAGATGCTGGGGTGAAAAGAAGAGAGAAGGACAGAGAGAAAGGGAAAGAGCTCCAGAGAGATAGAAAGCAGGGTTCAAGGAAGGAGATAACGATGCAAAGAGAAGCAGACATGGAAGAAGGATGGAGAAAGGCTGAAGGATACTGGGGGAGGGGAAGGAGGTGACAATTGGGTACCCAGATCCAGGGGAGAAATAAAAGACAAAGGGTAGAGACTGTCTGGGGTCTGAGCCAAAGCCACCCGTCTTCATGGTCCTGCCAAGTACTCGGAGTCTTTCATACATTCTGTCTTAGGTAGGCAGACCTGTTTAACTATAATCATACAGACCCATTTCTAATGTTCAGGTGACTCTCTGCTTTCTCTCCCAAAAACACAATAGATACTAATACTAATGCCAATGCAAATACTAACTTTCTTATTACAAATATAGACCTCAAAGTACCCTGGAAAACTCTACCAGTAAATCGTACTGAAAAAAAAATCATTATCACAAATGAAACTGTTGCCCACAACCCAGGGACATAACAATGATCCATCAACACTTTAATGTTTTAAGTAGGTGGGGCCACCACCAAATACTCATAATCTCCAACCCACATGGAAGCAAAATTTTTCAAAACACAGATTCAAAATCACATGAGAGTTAGATAGGTGAAGGACATCTCTTCCCTGTTGGTGCTGAATAATAACAATAACAATAATAATAATAATAATAATAATATAATAATAATAATAACAACAACACAACAACAATAATAATAGCTAGCATTTATACAGTGCTTCAAGGTTTGCAAAGCCCCTTACATATGTTATATCATTTGATCTTCATAACTATGCTGTGAGGGAGGCACTCTTTTTCTCCCCATTCCCTGTTTGCAGATGAGGAAACTGAGGCTGAGAGAGATTAAGGGACTTGCCCAGGATCACAGAGCTAATTTCTAAAACTGGCTTGAAACTCAGCTCTTTCTGACTTAAGGTCCAGTGCTCTATCCACTGTGCCACCTAGGTGGAACTGTACTGAGGATGCTCTCAGTAGGTCTACCAAGGAGGAGCTCATATCCAAATACTTTTATTCAACTACCATCAGAAATATTTTATCAGCTTTTGTAGGAGTCCCCAGAACATTTAAAATAAAAGAATACTGGCAGGTGAGTGACCCATCCCCGTTGTTTCTCTCTGAGCTTCATCAACAATGATGGTAAAAAGATAGCAATAACACCATCAGCTCATATCTAGGCTTCACTTAATTATGGAGCCTTCTAAAGAGACAAAGCAGAGTTTTGAGGAAAGACATGCCATGCAAGTAGAAGACAGAACTACCTCTGTTCTAGTGGATGGCTGGTCATGCCCCATCAGAACCTCTCCCTTCCACTCCCAACATACATCCCCTAGTGAACAGAGAGTAGAGGAGAGAGGATACTGTGAATTCCTTCCCGAACTCCATCAATACCAGCTTCTTATCATTTTCTCTCTCTTCCAAAGAACTGATTTTGCATATTATTTGCCAAAATACAAGTTTTAAAAGAAAGAAATGGGGGAGGAGAAATGAAGGAGAGAAAGGGGAAAAGGAAAAGATAGGGAACAGCGCGACTCACCTTTCCTAACTATCTAATATTAGATATTTCAGATATCCAAAGCAAATAGGAGCAGGCTTGGGGGCACCCTTACGATAGCAGAATTATTTTTCTTTAGTGATTTGGATCCATGGTCATGGGCTGGGAGTTGGAATCATGATCATGTGTAGGAACCCTACAAAAATACTTGAAACCCTAAAAATGAAAATGTGCTTCAAATTGATGTAACTTGTTTTCTTTGCTTTGAATAGAACAGAAATTAAACATTCTCCTACATCTCCCTTAATGAAGGATCATACAAGCATATATTTAGAGTGAGAAGCGATCTCAAAAGTCATTAAGCTCAGTGCCCTTATTTTATGGATGAGAAGCTGAGGCCCCAGCAAGGTGAATGATAGGCCTAGGGTCATTGTCATTGTTGTTCAGTGGTTTTCAGTTGTGTCCAACTCTGTCACCCCATTTTGGGGTTTTCTTGGCAAAGATACTGGACTGGTTTGCCATTTCTTTCTCCAGCTCATTTTACAGATGAGGAACCTGAGGCAAACAGGGTTAAGTGACTTGCCCAGGGTCACACAGCTAGTAAGTATCTGAGGCCAGATTTGAATTGAAAGAAGATGAATCTTCCTGATTCCAGGAGTGGCACTCTATCCACTGTGCTACCTAGCTGCCCATCTAGGATTATACAGCTAGCAAATATCTGATGTAGGATTTAAACTCAGGTCTTCTTGACTCCAAGTTCAACACTCATGACTCAGCAGAAAAGGAGGATGAGTCATGTGTGTAATGTAGGATCATGATTTCCCAAAGCTAACACCACTGAATCGGCTGCTAGACAGCGAAGAACAAGGAGGAACCACTGGAAATGGACAATGTTAGGAATCTCATGGAGCTCTGCCTTAGACCGAGTCTACCAGAGAAGAAAGATCTGGGACAATAGAAAGCCCCTTCCAATGGAAGGAAAACTGGTAGCTGATCCACTAATAACTTGTGTAGTGTGGAGCGTGTCTCTTCATCTCTAAGTGCCTTCGTTTCCTCACCAACAAAATCAACCCCAATCCTACCAGTCTCACAGGAACAGGCCTTGAAAATCAACTGAGACAATGTATGTGGGACATGTCTGAAAATCTACAAAACAGGGCAGGGGGTAGGGACCAAGGGGAAAGGAGACAAAGGTGAGACTTCATTTATAGAAATGGAACCTGACACTGAACCACAAATGAATACCTCTGGGAAGTTTGCTTGGGTTCTTTTTGTTTGTTTTACCATAAATGAGAGATAGCAACCTGTAAGATCTCTTTAGGGAGAAAGGGATTGAGCCTGAGGATTCCTCACCTGATGTGCTCCCCTGGTCCCCACTTTCAGAGAGAGCTGGGAGTATGTTGGAACAAACAACATCCCCACCCACAGAAGCATCAATGGAAGCATTCATACCTCAATCTTTTTGTGGTTGTAAGACTGGCCACCACCATGTTCAAAGGTATCCAAATTCCTGCCATAACGTTCACTTAGGCCCTTTAGTCTTGGGCTAATTTGTGGGTGGGAGGCATGCCCTTTCTGTTTAGTAGCGTAGCCAACAAAAGAAAACAAACAAACACTCTGTCAGAACCTGAGACACAAAACCAGGCATTTCTCAACTTGGGGCAATGACCACACCAACGAGGGACAAACTGAGGCCCCTTTTCTCTTAGAGAAACCCCAGTGGCCTACAGATCAAACCAAGGGCTTGGGCTTTTATTTTCGCTTGGGGAAAACACATACATCCAAATGAAGATATTTTGATGGAGCAGAGCTACAGAGGCACAAGAACAGAGGCATTCTTATATACTGACTACGTCTCCTGTAATAGACAGGACAGCAGGGTAGCAATGTCCCTCATAGGCACAGGATAAGTGACTTTGTCTGGGTGGAGAATTTGCTTCATCTGCGAAGATCACAACCCATCCATGACTTTTTAATCAAGCCTTAGATAGTTATTTGAGGCAAACAGAAGTTAAGTGACTTGCCCAAGGTCACACAGCTGGTAAGCGTTAGAGGTAGGGTTTGAAATCAAATCATCCTGACTCAAAGCCCAAAACTCTATCTCTTCACAATTTTGCCATTATACATCATGAGTTATTTGCTTCCCTCTCTTACAGTCTTCAATGGCTACAGGAAGTTGTTGATTGGCAAAATTGGGCACGGGAGAGTAGGGAAGGGAAGAAGGGAGAAAGCAAGAAGGACATGGAGTACAGTTGAGAGAGATGTTGAGGTGGAGCCTTTACAAAATGCTTCACCATCATTTGGCTTGGCCACACAAAAATAAACCATGAAGTGATTTCGTTGTTGTCGTTGCTGTGAAATTGTTCGTTCCAGTTTTTTGCTTTTGAGGTTGAAACCAGCCATAGTCTTCAGGTGTTCATTATCACCTATTTTCTAATACTTCTCATTCTAAATACTTTATAGTTATTTTTGGCAGTCTTATATTTGTGTTTTTAGCTGTAAAAACATATCTCTCAATGAAAAACTAATTTTTTAGAGCACTGGAGTTGGAAAGCATAGATATAACTGCAGCAACCCCCCCTCATTTTACAAATGGGGCAACTGAGGCTCAGAGAGGGAAAGGGGCTGGCTAAAGGTCACATAGGGAGTGAATGGCAACACAGGACCTGAGGGTTATTTGCTTAGTGCTTAAATCATTCTGACTCTGAACAGCTTCATGACTGAAGGTGAGTGAGCAGGCCAAGACCAGAGGCCCTCGCTCAGATCTCAGCACTGGGAAGGTCGAGACTACACAGATGCAGAGAGAGTCTTCTTAAAGCTCTTAGGTTGGTTAGTTATGAAGCCATGAGGGAGAAAGAGCCCTTCCCTCCCTCTATAAGGTGCACAAAGTAAAATACCCAATCAATGGACTCTGCTTGGATGCCTGTGGAGAAAAAAAAAAGGCCATTTGGGGCAGAAAAGATTTTGATAAAAAATGAAATTCAGAGGAGGTTAAACTGAACATACCTAAAGACAATTGGGCATACATTCATTAACAACTATTGACTCATTTGCTCTATAATAGGGGAGACTAAGTCATCATGTCATTTTCCCCCTTTTAAAATACTGAAGTTGGCAGCCGACATCCCTATTTGGAGTATGGTAAGTACATAAGGTGTTAATCCTTCTGGGCTATGCTTAAAAAATTATTTAACATTCAGGCCATTATTTAGCATACAGCTGGTTAGCAGTTTTCCACTAAAGTGTTGGCTGGTGTCCCACATTTTTTTTTGTTTTGGCACATACCTGGAGCTGTAAAGGGCTCAGTCCAGAAGCAGCAGCAGCTGCCATTGTTGATGGAATGAACTGTACGGGGTAGTTATCACCTGTCGGAGAGAACAATGCATACAGGTTTAGACAATGAGCAGAGAATCACAGCAGACAAGTACAAACAGGGTCTTCACGTTGCTTGGGCTCTACAGCACTGCTCTAAGCCCAAACATCTGCAGAAACAAAAGGCTGAGTTGGGCACAGACTTGTAGTGTTACCTTGGAACTTTCCCTAAGCGAGATTGCTAGTAGGCAAACTGGCAACGCATAAATGTGATGGGAAAGAGAAAAAAAATTAAATGTGCAATTCAAGCATGTTCTCTCCATTACAAATCATGTAATACATCATTTTTGAGAGTACAAAAATATCTTGAAGCCAACTCGACACGCAGTGCACCAAAGATATGTACAGGCTTTTTCTATTAAAGCTGCAAACGGCTTAGGGAAACATCCTGGCTCAGGAGGCAAAACACAGCATTAGCGCCCAAGAAAGAAGATGAAATGGGGAGCTTCCCAAGTACCCCTGAGTTGGGGGTGTGAATAGGAAGGCAGACAGAGATACAGGCACAGACAGAGAAAGAAAGAGACAAAGGGAGAAAGGGAGAGAAAGGGGAGACACTTAGAAAGAGAAAAGAGAAACAGAGAGAGAGAGAGAGAGAGAGAGAGAGAGAGAGAGAGAGAGAGAGAGAGAGAGAGTCATCCTGATCCAATAGTGGGAACTGAATAGCACAATCTCAGCCACCAGCTTTCTGGAGAATGTTTTATTTTCCAGGCCCTCCCTAGGAGTTCAAGGGCCATGAAGATCAAAGAGATTCATAGGATGTTGGCATGGGAATAAAGCTTAGGACACCATCTCATTCAGCTCTCTCATTTTACAGATGAGGAAACTGAGACCTAGAAAGGGAAAATGCTTCCCAAACATCACACAAATGTTGATAGCAGAATGGAGACTAGTATCATACTTTTTAAAAAAAGAAACTAACTAGATCTCCCAAAAGAAATTAATTTTATTGGTAAAAATCCCCCTATTGTACAGCCACTAGTAGCCTTGTTCATTCATTCAGCAAATACACATCAGTATGATGAAATAGACAGAGAGTTGGCCATGGAGACAGGAAGTATCTGGCAGGTTCAAGTTCCGCATTTGACACATATTGGCCACGTGACCTTAGACAGATCCCTCTAACCTCTCTGTCCTCCAGACAATTCCCTAAGACTCAAGGTTGCAGAGACGTTGCAGGTGTGCACTGGCAGGAGCCTCATCACCAGGAAGCCCACTAACTAGCCCAGCGAAATCATGGGTGCATTTCCTCTCCCCTATCTTCTTACTCTTTGCCAGCCTTTGTATTATGGATTTGGGTATAGAAAGATAAAAAATAAAAAAACACACACACCATAGTTCCTGTCCTCAAGGAGCTTATATTCTATCAGAAGGAAAATAACATGTACAAAAAAAAAAGAAAGAAAAGAAAAGAACATGTACAGATAAGGAGATAAGACAGTTCTGTAATTTCATCACTGGAGGCAGTTTCCTGGTAAGAAACTCCCTCCATCGATTCATAATGGCAGCGGCTATACAAGTTAGAGTCTTAGAGAACTGGCCTGGAGGCCCAGGGAGATTGTGACTTGGTCCAAGGTCCCAGTGCCAGTATATGTAAGAGGCAGAACTTTTACCTAGTGCTTCCTGACCTCAAGGCCATCACACTATCTCTCATAGGCAGATAATTAGCATATAGAAAATAAATATAAAGTAAATATAAAAGGATGTCAAGAGGATAGTATTAACAATAAGGTAGGGAGGGGTAAGATCAGAAAAACTTCTTGTAGGTCCTACTTCCCAAATCTACAATCACACTCATCGCAATACTAACTCCTAAGAATATTATTATTATTAAAAGAAAACCAACTATTATTGGCCACTTTGCAAACAGGCAAATCATAGGAACCCCAAATGCCATTATACCTTAGAGATCAAGTACTCCTGTAGTAAAGTAACCCTGTTCAGTTATTTGGTATTAACCTTCCCTGGTACAGAATCATGCCTACCCTGACACTTTACAAATATAATCTGGCAATAATTTGATAAAATCAGACCAAATTTTCCCCAGAAATGAGGCAACCTGGTGGAGCTTATCTATGGTGCACCAGGATGTATGCCGATCCCAGGGACGCTCAAATCCATGCTCTGAAACTTACTGTGTGATCTTGGGCAAATCACTTAGCCTCTCTAGACCTCGGTTTCCTCATCTATTAAATGATAGGGTTGGACTCCATGACTTCTAAGTCCCCTTTCAGTTCTTAAGTCTTTGATCCCGTCATGAGGCTATGAGTAAGTGTAGGGCACAGGCAAATACTAATGCTAAATCTCAGTAAATTAGTCATCCAGCTCTATGAACAACCTTCAAAAGGGGGTGACTTCAGGGACTTCTGCCTCCCAGGGCTACCAGCCACATTTGGTGGCCTGAAGACACGAGAACCACTAGGAAGGGCTTTACTGGGGGCAGGGGGGACCTGTAAACAAAAATTAATACACTGATAGAGAAATTACCCAATAACAGTGATTTAATGGAGTATCACTTTGGCTCTAGCTCCTTATTTAAAGTCAGTGTTATGTACTGTCTCTAGGCTACATTTTAATAGGCTGTTCCTCGGCACATTTTTGACATTTATAATAATCAAGCTGTTTTGCATGAACTTTTTCACATTGAATGCAGAATGCAATAATGAAGATGGAACGTGGAGGGATCCCAAGGAATTGATCAAGGGCCATTCAAAGGTTAGAAATGTCCATTTAAATTTCTGTACCTGAAACCTTCCTGGATTTCCTGAATCCCAAGAACTAGTTCACTCTGCTTGCCACATGAAGAGCTACTCAGCTGACCCAATGGAAATGTTAAGTTGCTTTCACTTTTTAACAAATTGTGAGCTTCTAATCCACACGGTCTCTTTGCATCATATCCATAATACCTCATCAGACCATTGAGCACAGTGTGTGCTTGTACACAGTCCAGTAACAATTGGCTTCTGATTGCATATGGAGCTAAGCGACAATGCACTCACTAACACTACATTGTGCCGGTCTCCTATGGAGCAATGTTCAAAATATCGGATCTTGCTTTTCCCCCTTCCATGAGGTTGATTTTAGCTCGCAGTGTTATGTGGGGATGGTGTATTATTTTTTTTCTTTAAACAGATAACAAGATCAAATTATTTTTTATAGTAAATGATTGTCACTTGATGCTTAAATAATTCTACTGATCTCCTTCATATTTAAGCTAAATTATTTGAAGAAAGAATATGCTAATCTAAGTTAAATCATGTTTCTTTGGTCAATATTTTACCAGGTTAAAAAACATCACAAAGATGCTGAATTAATGATGCTTTAAATAGGAAAAAAAAATCGCCATTCAAACTATCAGCATGGACGGCTCCTGGAACATCGGGCTGTGCTTTCTTTAAATATCATGCATTATTCATCCTAGCTCCACACTGCACTGCAATTCCTCCTTCCCCCCCCCCCATGGTAAGTTTAATACCAGTTGCCGTATTTGTACTAAAACATTTTCCATGTCAAACATATTTTTTAAAAAATCAAACTCCGAAAGAATTCCCCACGGCACTCCTTTCTCATAGCTGTCATGCTTCTATGGTTGGAAATAGCTGCATGGTGGGTTTTTTTGGGGGGTTCCCCCCCTTGGTGTGTGTGTTTATGTTATAGTTTTGGGCTTGGCAGTTAATTTATTAGTATCTCTGCCACACCCTGTAGTATTCTCCAGCTCACCTGCTGGCTACAAATAGCTTTCCTTCTACTATTGACAAGTATCATTTTAAAAAATGTCTTTTAACCTTTCTTCTGGGTTGATTCTATGCATCTGAATGTAATCTGTAGAAGGTCATTTCCTAGGGCCATGCTATTGTATCAATACAAAAAAGGAAAAGTTAATACACCTGAGTTAACAGAGCACACTGCTAACATAGGACAGTTAAGAGAGGGGGAGAGAGTAGATATGGGGCAGGAAGAGAAGGGAGGGAGGGTGCAGGGAGAGGAGAGAAGGAAGAATATGGGCAAACGTGGAGAGAGCAAAAAAAGAGAAGGGGAAGAGAGGGCTGGAGGAGAGATACAAAGGTGGACAGAAGAGTAAAGAGGAAGAAGAGATAGGGGAAAAGGGAAAGGAGAGAAGAAGACAAAGAAAGGAGAAGGGGGAAACAGGGAAGGAGAGGAAAAAGGGGAGAGACAGAGAGAGGGACAGAGAGAGAGAGAGAGAGAGACAGAGAAGAGAGAGAGAGAGAGAGAGAGAGAGAGAGAGAGAGAGAGAGAGAGAGAGAATGCTTGTTTTAAAAAAAGTGAGCACTGAGGGTATGAAGTTTAAATTTTTAATTACAGAAGGTACATGCTTTCCCCTCTAATTTTCTCAGTGCAGGCAGGAGTTGATCAAGAAAGCTCTCACTAGCTGACTTGGCAAGAAATCAGTCAACATGTTGTAGCAATTTTTTTCAAATTTGTTTCTGGATTTGAAATGCTTGCGTGAGGACCCATTCTTCTTAAATATGTACAAAAGACATGAAGCATGTTGGAACAGGTTAGTTTGAGGTTCCAGTGTAATCTGGCCTTTGCTACCTGAGGTGGAAGAAGAATGCCTCTGAAATCCAAGGAACACAACAATGCCCATTCCATAACCTGACCTCTTGGGCCTCCCAGCTCTGGCCATTATCTGCTAATATCTGGAGGCTACTGGAAAGCATTTTTTTAAAATGGTATTTAAAACTCGTGGAAGGCTGCAGCCAGTTTAAAAACTTTCAGGTATTCTATAAGAATAGGGGCATTTCAGAGAAAGCAGCATGCCCTGGATGAGAAGCAAAGGAATTCCTAATTTTTCATAGAAATTGCAATGAAGCTAGGCTCAGCAGACCTCGTAAGCAAGAGGAAGGGAGCTATACTTAGATGCAAGAACTCTTTAGGTTTAGCAGGGCTACCTACCTGTTACAAGAATATTCTTCTCTGTTTCTGTTCAATGTCAGGTAAATGTTTGACTCTTAGAATAAACCAAAAATCCCCAATGGCAAAATTTAGCCCATTCTCTTCAGTTTGACTAAAGCTTTATTTCTTCCCTCCCCCCCCCGAAATACAAGGGATTTGGCTCATTCTTTCTCTCCTCTGGCCCCCTGAGATTACCACTGTAGGGGCTCTGCCTATTTGGAAACATTTATAGAAGTGAGTGGGGAGAACAGAGAAAATTTGGAACTGGAGAAGCCTACCACTGGGGGCTGTTGTATGGCAGTTCCTGACTCATGTATGACTCATAGGTGATCCATCCTCATGGATAAAGGCATGTGTGCCTTATCCTGGGAATAAGCATAACAACTGGCCATTTATATGGCACTATAAGATTTACAGAGACCTATATGTACTTTGAATCCAATAAAAGAAAGTGAAATAGAAAAAAAACTTAAAAGTTTAAACCTGGGTTCTAAAAAGTAACTAAAAAAAAAAATTCAACTCCATAAGTGCAAGATGGGAAAGGCATGGAGAGGCAAAGAGTTCAAACTCACTGCATGAATGACTGAAAAAGATCTGAGGCTTTTGGGGTATACTATAAGCTTGATATGAATCAACAGTGAATTGTGGCAGCCAAAAAAAAGTAATGAGATCTTAGGCTACATTGAGAGCTGTAGTACCCAAAATGAAAAAAATGATCATCCTACTCTCCCCCTGTCCTCATCAGACTCTGAAATATTGTGTTCTGTTCAGGGTGCCATGTTAGGACAAACTTTGATGGGCTGGACTGTGTCCAGAGGAAGATCGTTATGATAATGATGATGAAGATCAAGACCATACTATACACAGACTTGTTGAAGAAACTAAGGATGCCCAGATTAGATAAAATAAAAATGAGAGAGTTCAGAATGGCTTTCTTTAAAGTCTGAAGGATGGTAATGTGAAAGATGATTAGAAGTTTTCATTTTTGCTCCAGAGGGCAGGACTTGGAGCAACAGATATAAGTTGCAGTTGTTGGTTTAAAGTAAGGGGGAAAATATTAATTAGAGCTATAAAAAAAATAGAATGTGCTGCCTCTGAGACAGTCATTCTCTCTCACTTGAGGTATTCAAGACTGGATAATTACCTGTGAGGCCTCTGAGATGCCTTCAGCTCTGTAATTCTGTGAACTGATTCTTGACTCACCGCTGACTTGCTCTTTAACCTTAACACAAACCCCTTCCACTCTCTATGTTTCAGTTTCTTTTGTTTGTCAAATGAAAGGATTGGACTAGATGATTTTCAATGTCTCTTCAATTTTTCTCTTCAGAGAGTGATGTCAGTTGTCCACTTGGAAAAGTGAAAAAATTGAGGAGATACTCTCAGCTCCCTCACTGGATATTGAATTGAGACACTGGGGCCTACAGGACTGGAGTATAGACTAAAAGAACCTGAAAGCCAGACAAAACCTCAGAGGCATTCTGATTCAACCACAACCTGAGCAGTAGTTAGCTCTACAGGATTTTCAACAAGCAGCCAACAAGTTTCTGATTGAAGACCTCCAATAAGGGAAACCTACCACCTCCTCAAAAGAAAACATTCCACATCTGAACAACTCCATTGTTAGGAAGGCCAATTCAAACTCAAAATATTTGTGAAGGACCCTGGCCACCTTAGAGAAAGGCAGTGTACCACTACAGAGTAATGTCTCCTTTCTTTAAATGTAATGTCTTAATCATGATCAAGATTCTATTTGTTTGACACTGACAAATTTGGACACACCATGTCACACACATCCTGCTAGGAAATCGATGGCTGCACATTTTCAAGTTAACAAGCAAATTGCTGTTCCCTCTGCACTTTGTGGGCATGGCATTGTCAGTTTGGATTTTGCCTTGAGAAGAGGTGCCCAGCAGCATGGACCAGTGGTAGCAGAAATAGCGCTCATCATTCTCACCAAAACAACAACCCCCCCCCAAAAAAAGCAAATAACAACCAAAAACACCTAAGACTCATCCTGCCTCTCATCAGGTTAGAATAAAGGTATTCTTTAGAATGCCAGTAAAGGTGTCCTTAATCTTGGTATTAATCTCTGCTTGGTATAACCAGTTCTAGAGTATTGTGTTCAGTTCTGGACACATTTTGGGAAATAAATTGCTGGGGAGTGTCCAGAGGAGGGCTAGGATGACAAAAAGACTCACAAGCAAGACATATGACAATGTGTTGAAGAGAATGGGGATGCTTAGGCTTAGTGGGGACATGATAACCATTGAATACATGAAGAATCTGAAAGGTTGTATCACATGAGAGATTAACCTATTCTGCCTGGCCTTGGAGGAGAGAACCAAGGACCATCTTTAGAAGTTACCTAGAGGCAAATTTAGGATTAATGTAAAGAAAAATGTCTTAACAATTAGAGCTCTCCAAGAGTGCCATGGGTTGCCCTTTTCATCCTGCAATCTATTATCTTATGATCCTATATAATGACTTGTGGGTTAGGTCCTATGCTCTGTTGGCGTGCCACATACTTTCATTCTATTTACATAGGCACCTCTACTTGCTGCCTGATTGAAGATGTGAATCCTTAAAAAGCATTACAGCTAAAGCCAAAGAGGTCAATTCTCTGAAGATTCCCAAAATGGCATTACCAAAGGTCACATTCCCACCAGTCTACCACATTTAGACAAGTTTACTGCATTCTGAACATGTAACCTTGTGCATTAGATCTAGCTGTTTAGATTTGTTTTCTCCTTACACTAGGCTATGGGTTCCAAGAGGGGAACAGCCCAAGCACTTAGCATAGTGTTCTGCACCTTGTATTGTACTGTGTTGTGTTATATTACACTGCATTGCATTGTATTGTATATAGCTGTGTTACATTGTATTGGTGTATAAGTCTCTCTCCCATTAAGATTAATGTTTAAATGATGGAAAACCAGAGAGTTTGGGAGGAAGTTCCCATGAAGCCTTCCTTCCACTTTAGAAAGAAGAAATGCCCAAAGTTGCACATTACTCTGATCTAGCCTTTTCTCATTGAAAAAAAGAGATAACCATCTCTACAGCCATGGCCAAACCATAATCTCTAAGCCCTTGGATTAGATAGGCAGGAAGAAGCACAAAATGAGAAGGCCTTCTCCAAAGGACAGCCATTTATTTCTCAATGAACAAAGGCCAAGGAGGCTCTTGATGACACTTTTCCTGGAGAGAGCATAAGGGGAAATTTAAATGAATGTTTTTGCTTTGTGGTCTCTGAAATACTGTTTTTGGATGATTAAGTCACTATCTCACATGCATTTCAAGTGACTTGCAAAGGGGTCTCTTTTGACCCCTTCCCAATAGCAGTGTCTTTTTCCAACCCACCCTTCTAAGGCATAATTCCCTCCTTCTGCCATTGACCCTCCACTCCATGCCATTACCATCTTTTTAAATCCTCCATCTTTTAAGACTCAGGCACCAGCTCTTTGAGGAATTGGTCCCCGATCCCACAAATCTGAAATTATCCTTCTTTTCCAAGATTTGACATAGCACTTTATCTGTAGCCCTCCCTATCTTGAATTTTCTACTCTAGCTGAGAAGTCCTTTATCTTACCTCCCCTGCTAGACTTAGGGGACCCTTGAGGATAAGAACTGCATGCTGTTTATTTCTGTATGAACCATAGAAAAGTTGTACAAATGATGGAAGTAGTTGTTGTATTTCATTTTCAGGTTTAACATTTTTGGCCTCATTCCTTGGTGATGAAAATCTTGCTAACATGTCTGAGTGTATGTTCTTGCCTTAGTAAGCAAAGCCTAAGGTGTATAATTAAATCTTTGATTACTGATGGTCATAGTCAAAGAATCTTAAGAGTTACAATGGTCCTAGAGGATATCTAGTCTATTTCTTACACAAAAAGGGATTCCCCTTATAGTATTCCCAATCAGTAGTTATCCACTTAAAGACTTCTACTGATGAGGAACTCACTCTCTATGTAGAGAGCTCATGCTTAGGTAATCTAAAATCTGTCACCCTATAACTTGAACACAATGCTCTAGTCCTGCCCTCTGGGGCCATGAAGAACAATTCTAATCCTTCTCCATATGAGAACCTACCAAATATTTGAAGACAACTATCATGTCTGCCCAACCTGCCACCTTCTCTTCTCTAGGCTAAATCAGTCCTCCTTTGGCATGGTTTCTGGTAACCCACCATTGCATATGCTTCTGTTTTGTCCATAACTCTCCTAAATATGGCACCCAAAACCGTGGCTTACATTTCAATAGTTCTTTAAGGTTTAAAACCCACTTTCATTAAAAATAATTTCCTATTCAGATAGGTGATGAATGTGGCCTCCTTCCTACTTTACAGATAAAGAAACTGTGACTCAGATTGGTTAAGAGGGGCAATGACTTTCCTAAGGTCACACAGTGGGTGAGTCGTAGAGCTAGAACAAAATCCCAGGACTCGACATCAGTCAAGCCCAGTGGTCTTCCCATTGCCTCTTCCCACTGCCTCACATTGCCTACACATCAATATTTTACTGTTCTTTTCACATTTATACCTGAATTTTACACAGCATAATTTGTAGGCTTTCCCTACAAGTCAGAATTAGAATGCATCATAAAGAGGTATCCAGAGTACTGATGTCTTTATCATGTATATTTCGCCAATTCAAGGATCTGTAATGAGTGGTATGACTGCTACTTCTCTTGATGCAGACTGAAACCCTTCTGTGAGTAAGGATTTTAATCTGCTGTTAGCAGGTAGTCTTTGGTGAGCTGTTTTCATTTTTATAAAAAAATCTTCTGATCACTAACTTTTTGAGGATAAGTCCTCCCCAGCTTGAGTGTTATTAGTCCTGGGACTGATACAAGGGTGGCAACTCAGACCCAAGACAAGCTGGGATGTTTTACTATAGGCAAGGTCATGATTAATAATTGGTTCAGTCCTGACATTAAAGCATGACTGCCACTAGTCAAAAGAGAATTTAGGCCATATTGTCATTGAATTTTATTCTCACTGGAAGAATATGTATCTGTCATCCTTATGATTGGCACCCATCCTACAGGGAATATAGGTCAGAAAGTCAAGGGATACCCATCTTATTTCCTTCCATTCCCCAGGAGCCATCAAGCCATAGGACTCTGACTCACTGCCAGCCTGAATTTCATTCAAGCCAGAAGCCTAAGAAAGAACTCTGGAAGATGATTTTCAGTCTTCTAAGACTACAAGTTCCTTTATTTTTCCATCTCTGTAATCATTCAGGTCTTATCAAACATTCTCTGCTTTCCCTCCAAGGCAAGACTTCTCTACTAAATGTAGAACAGTAATCAAAGACAATGAACCAACCCCCATCAACAGTTAAAGAAACAAAATTCCCTGGGTTCATTTGGTTGATTTTTTTAAAGCTATTTTGAAATCTTGCCTGAATAAAGGAAGGGCAAAGCAATGTGTTTCACATGGTCTTTACATTTAAAAAAAAAAAAGATAAAACCTGGTGTCTTTGCTCACTTCATAAACCCCATGATTTATGTCCAAAGAAACTGCTACACTCAGATTTGGTGGTTAATATGTGAAAAAGAGCTTGACACAAAAAAATTATTAATGAGCAAAACAAGGTCGCTGCTTCTGGGCTGAGGTCACTTACAAAGAATGCACAAATGAAAATAAGGTTGACTTTTATTTACTTAACTATCTTCTGACGGTGGATTCCTTTGGCAACAGATCTTTAAACATTTAAAGCCCTGTTTACAAGGAGGCTCTGAAAGTAGCTTCAAACCATTATGGCCCTAATTGAATTCCCCAGGAGTCCAGTAAACTCAGAGGAATAAAGAAAGAAATCATAACATTTGCTAAATCATCTCAAAACATATTTCACTGCAAGGTTATGTGACCTGTTTCAAGACTTGGCAATGAATGAGGAGGAGCTCCTGGATGCTTTATTATTTAGAAAGAAGTCTAAACGTTACCTATTAGTGGCAAGCTAAGTAAATTGTACTAGGTTCTGCTTTTTTCAACAAAAAGAAGACAACAATCAGGGAGGGATAACATCTTCTCCTTCACGTGACCCCTCTCCCCTAGGGTAGCAAAGCTCTCAGAAAGAGAAGGGGTATTCCATTATAGGCAACTACTGTCTATAGAGGGAACAGTCATAGATGAAAACATCAAATAGTCTTCCTCCAAATGTCGTACCACCCTGTTACAAATGGGAATCCCAAAGACTTCTATCAGGGGACAATACTAAAAATAGGACTTCTAGGAAGCAATGTTTTATTTCTTGATCAAAACATTGATGGTTTTCCATATCCAATCAGACCAGCATTCACTAATAGTACCCAGCATAACTTGTAGCTAAACTTCTGAGCATCTTATTCATTTCCACCCATCTCTTTTTTGAACAACTGCTTCAATGTAGTCTGAGTTTCCCAAACATAAAAGCTGAGTTCTTCTACCAGCATTTCTAAAGTAACTGCAGCAGCTCCCCCTCTGCTTACCTGGTTTGTATGGTATTCCAGAAGGGAAGAGGAATCCCTGTTGGGCAGCTGCGGCTGCCGCCAGTGTCCGCTGGTCGTGTGGAAAAATTGGGATCATGAGCGGAGGCATGTGACCCTGAACCTGCTAAACAGAAGAGAGCCTATGATCAGACATAGTGCAAATATGTCTTGACAGGTATTTATTTTCCATTGCTTATAGAGATCCACGTGCTCCCATGGACACGTCTTCCCCTGGCCCTACTCAAATCTGCTGCAAACCCAGGACAAAGACATAACATCACATCCAACCCATCCAACATGGAAACCCAAGGCTGCCAGAGCAGGAAGAGGTGCTAGAGATCATGCAGTCCAGGTTTCCTTAATCTTGAATCCATAAACATCTTTTAAATTTGTATAACTATTTCATTGAAATTATTTTCTTTTAATTCTATATATTTTATTTTATACATTTAAAAACATTATTCAGAGAAGGATTCCAGACTGTTAATGGGATCTCTCTCTCTCTCTCTCTCTCTCTCTCTCTCTCTCTCTCTCTCTCTCTCTCTCTCTCTCTCACACACACACACACACACACACACACACACACACACACACACTTTAAGAACCCCTGTTCTAGCCCAATGCCTTCATTTTATACACAAGAAAATAGAGGACTCAAGAAGAGAAGGAATTCTTACTCTTTTCCTTCCATTTTAGGGAGTTAACCATCTTTAGGGACTTATTTTTTCCTTATTAATTTAAGGTGCCTATCTGCTTTACCCCCCAGGTTAACACCATATTTTAAGTTTATATTAACTATGGCCAGGACTGTTGCAATAACCACCTTAGTGACTTCCCTACCTCTTTCTACTTCCAACTGGCCACTCACAGGGCTGCATAAGTCATTTTCCTAATGCACAGGTTCTGACCACCTCTCCTCTCCTCCTAGATTCCAAATTCCATGAAGTCAGGAGCCATGTGCCATTTAAATCTTGTATCTCCCCATCCCACCCCCTAAAAAAAGATTATGGAGAGTACTTTGCACACAGTTGTTAATCAATAAATATTTGTCAGGCTGGAATTTGTTGAGAGTTTACTATATGGCTTTTGCAAGGAAGAAGGGAAAAGTGCAAGCCGGTTATTTAAAATTAAGCCAACAAGCAATATACCTTGCATGTTCCAGGCACTGTGCTAAGTAACAGGCTTGCAAAGAAAAGGCAAACAAATGAATAGAAGAGAGACAGAAAGAGAGAGATAAATATGTGATAATTTAAAGATAAATAAATACTAGATAGATAAAAGATAAATACATGATAGGTAAAAGATAAATAAATACATGATAGATAGCTAAAAGATAAATAAATATGACAGACAAATAAATACAAGACAGATATAAATAAAAATAAATACATACCAGATAGATAAATAAAAGATAGTTAAAAGATAAATGCATGAAAGATAGATAAAAGATAAAGAAATACAAGATAGATAAAAGGTAGAAAAATAAATATAAGAAAGAAAGAAAAAGAAAGGGAAAAAGAAAGAAAGGGGAAAAAAGCCCAGAGTCTAGATGTTTTTTCCTTCCCATGTTTGGGTGTCTTCCTGTCTTGAAATGTGGAGTTAGTGTCCTAGGTTGGGAAATAATACTCAGCTGTTTGTTATATACTCAAAAGGCAGTATCTCTCCACCTCAGGTAGTTCACTGTACAACATCACAACAGTACCGATTTCCTAGAAATCCCTGCCTCCTTCTCCCCGCCTTCCCACCACGTTTCAGATTTAAGACCACCACATCTTGGCTCCCAATTAGACTAATATTCTTTGCTATACACACCTCGGTGTAACATATAAATTGCTTGTCTGTCTAAGCAGTTTTACAGCCCCATGCACGATCGTGTAGCTCAGTAATTATGGAGTTGTATTCAGAGAGCATTTCCGAATAAATCCTACTATATCAAATTTCATTTGACCTTAATAAATGTATCAAAGAGCACAAAAACGCACAAGAAGAAAATTCTTCACCTTCTATCAGCATTTGTATGCTACATATAAAAAATGAGGGCTGGGACGGATGAAGCCCTGCCTCCTATAATATCTCTGCCTTTTACCAACTTCTCTCTCTCTCTCTCTCTCTCTCTCTCTCTCTCTCTCTCTCTCTCTCTCTCTCTCTCTCTCTCTCTCTCTCTCTCTCTCTCTCTCTCTGGCTGGGACTGGAACCCAGTAGAATGCTTTGGCAAACATTTCTTGTCCTGATGCTGGGTGGCATTATGGGCCAGCCTTCAACACACTGATATCACAGAGTCAGCTTTTAATCTACTTTGATTAAAGAAAAGTAAACATTTAAAGAAACACATATCAATACTAGGAAGTATTAAAAGGAATTACCAAGTCAAATCAAACAGGGTTTGTGCGGATTTCTTCTCTACTGTGAAAGTGAACCATTTACAGAGTTACCAACGTCAGAGCTGGAAGGGAGCTTGCAGTCTGACTCCTTAATTTTACAGATGAAGAAACTGAGGCCCTTAGAGGTTAAACGACTTGCTGGAAGTCACCCAGGTGCCCCAAGAAGGGACAGAGCTGAGACTCATACCCAGGCCTCTTGTCCGCAAGTCATCCCATATCCAATTAAAAAGTCAAACTAAACATCAAAAGCACTTCAACCCACACCCCCCTTTTAATTCCTAAACCTTTTTTTTTTGGTCAGATCCCATATGTTGACCTATGACATTGTTTAAATAGTGCCAAATTTCCTTGTCATATCCCACTCCTTCCACAATCACTGATGCAGTACAGAAATGCTACTGTGTGTGTCCATAAGGCTTAATTTACCAACAACTTTTCTCTGGGGAAGGCCCAAAGATGTAGGTTAATAAAGGTCAAGGGAAAAATAAACACTTTACAGTATTTTTCTGAATTCATTTCTCAGGAAAATCAACTTCTAATAAAAAGGTCTTTGTGCAATTACCACCTTGCCAGTGGGGCGTGGAAGAAACTAGCTTTGGGCAGCTATTTCTTTCATTTTAGCTGAGGTAAGTAAGCCCTGGCTTTTGACTGTTAGGAGTATTGGCTTAACTTGGTTAAATTGGCGCTGATCCCCCAAGTGCCCATTCCTGGCTTTTAACTCCATAAAACAATGCTAGGGATGCCGCTGATCAGCCAGGGAGAACCCTAAGAGGGAGTCTAGAGACCTGGGTTCCAGTCCCAGCATCACTCCCTATTAGTTGTGTAAACTTGGGCTCCCACTCAATTTCCTTATCTCTAAAATAAGAGGGAAAGGGAAATCTAAATGACCTTTCAGGTTCCTTTCTAGGGCTAAAAGTTTATGAATCTATAAAGCAAAAGGTATGGGCACATTTGAATGCTATTTGGTAAAAAGGTGAACCAGGTGGATACTTTGTTTTCTTCTGGGGAATATGAAATCCTGAAAAGAGAGGAGCTATAAAAATCATTTCTAGACTGTCAATGCTGCATGGCCAGAAGAAGCCAACCAAGGTTTAAGGTTTCTGTGATACTGCAAAAAGGACAGCTTTCCTAGAATCCTAGATTAAGGGTTGAAAAGAACCTAGGAAGCTATCTAGTTCAAATCCTTTATTTTTCAGATAAGGAACTTGAGACCCAGAGAAGTCAAAGATTTTGCCCAAGATCACAAAGACATTAAGAGGCAGAGCCAGGATCTGAACCCAAATGTCATACACACTCTTGCTACTAGACTGAGGTGCTTTGCGGAAACATGGAATGTGAGGTTTGGAAATCATGGTGTATGAGAACTGATGAAAGGCAGAAGGACAGTTAGAGGACTTGCGGGTGGAAGGAAGCAAAGGGGTATGATCACTGTCTTCAAATATTTGAAAGACTGTCACGTGGAAGAAGGAAGGCCACTGACCTTTGACCCATAAAAGCCTGAATTCAAATCCAAGCTTTGCTCCATACTAGCTCTCCTGAGCAAATCACTTTTTCCCCTGATGTCAGTCTTCTCATACATAAAATCACAGGCCTGAATTCGATAACCTCTGATGTCCTTTCTAGGCAGCCAGGTGGTGCAGTAGATAGAGTACCAGGCCTGCAGTCAGGAAGACCTGAGTACAAATCTGGCCTCAGGCATTTATTAAGCTGTGTGACACTAGGTGAACCATTTAACCTTGTTTGCCTCAGTTTTCTCATCTGTAAAATGAACTGGAAAAGGAAATGACAAACCACTTCAAGGGGGTCACAGAGAGTCAGACATGAATGGAATGACTCAACAACAAATGTCCTTTCCAATTCTAATAGTCTGTGAGTGTAGGTTTATTTTGGATATCTCTAAAGGGCAGAACTTGAAGCAATGAGGGACAGGGACAGGTTGTCAGACCTTTGATTTTAACGAGGGATTTTCCTTTCTTTGTCCAATAATGGACCTGTCCAAAACCTGTGTGGTTAGAAACTCTCCCACCCTGGAACTTTACAAACAGAGGCCAGATGTCCATCCTTCCAAGATGCTGTGGAAATAATTCCTCCATTGGCTGGGAGGTTGGATGATATTCATAGATCCTCCCAACTCAGATTTTGGTGATTCAGAGACTCTATATGAATATAGAGTAGCCATGGAATCATTAGGGACTTTGTCACCATCACATTTAGAAGCAACAACATAAAACTATCTTTCTAACACATAACTGTCTTAGGGAAGAACACCTGAGTGGATTTCAGAACTTTAACAAAAAGAGGCTTGAAACCAGAAATACTATTTTCTTCCAGTTCTTAGTCTAATACTATGACTCAGCATCAGTAAGGATGCCAGAGTTCATAGGCCACAGACTCTGAAAATGTCATAATGTTAAGGCCTAAATATTATTTAGAATAAACTCTCAAACTTTTTTTGTCTTAAGACCTCCTTACTTTCTTAAATATTAATGAGGACGCTCCCTCACCAAAGAATTTTGTTTATGTGGGTTATAGCTATTTTATCTATGATAGAAATTGAAATGTCTTGGTATTATGATGAAAATAGTTTTGACTTTTTGGACCCCCTGAAAGGGTCTTGAAGAACTCCCTGGGGATCCCTGGACCATACTTTGAGAACTACTGAGGGGGGGGGGGAATGGAGAAGGATTCAGAAAAATAAACATTGGGTGAATTGGACAGTAGTCACCAAATCTTTTCAGGCTATGGAACATATACAAAGGGGAAAATGATCTTTGCGGCCATACTTCAGTCCTTAAAGCATCAAAGGTCCCCCAATCTATTATCTGAAGATTTTCACTTTACTAAGGGAGGTGTTTATTGAGGTGCCCAGAAGAACAAGTAGCCAGCTCTCTGGCAAGCAGAAAACCCCAAGAGTAACAAGCATCATCACACCAGTGTGTGCTGTAGGAGTCAGATGAAACCATTTTCTGCCACAAAATCTTAATGAAGAAGATGTTGCACAAATGGCCACAAGGTCCCTTGTATCTCCACATCTATGAGCCTGTGTCAGAAAACAATAAAGTTTTACCAGCCCAATGGATTCAGAAAAAAATAGAAAAAGGATGACTCATTAGTCACAGATAATCAGCCAATTCTCTACCACACAGGTAAGGAAACAAAGAGCTAGAGTTATAGTCACTTTAATTCCTTTAAATTTATTTCAATTCAGTTAAACAAATATTGGATTGTGTTAGTTGCATACAAGGCATACAAGTCAAACTAGCTCCTGGTCTAATGCATTTTCCTGACTATACCATATTCTCTTCCAATATGCAATAATAGAGAAAAGGTAGGCAGATTGTAACAATTAGTTCGTTAAATCATGTCCACAGAGTGGCCAGGGAAGGAAAAGAGGTGGGTCAGTCATGCAGAAAGAGTCAAGGATAGGGGCAGCTAGGTGATGCAGTGGATAGAGCACTGGCCCTGGAGTCAGGAGGACCTGAATTCAGTGTGACCCTGGGCAAGTCACTTAACCCCAATTGCCTCATCAAAAAGCAAAACAAAATGAAACAAAAAAAGAGTCAAGGATAACAGAGAGATGGCCTTAAATGAAGTAAAGGTATCCTATAAACAGTCAAAGATCTAAAGAACGGCAACCTGTCTATAAGGAGATACTAGATGGAGAAGTCATCCAAAGACATAGACCAGAATCACACTGTACAGGAAGGTAGGGAAGGCATGGTGAGAATGCCCACACAAAAGCACCAAAATGTGGGGTGCTAGAATTGAAATAGTATGAATGAATGTCAAATGCTTGTTTTTAATAGGGGTCTCTGTAACTTTCTTCCACTAATTACCAGGATATGATCTCAAGTTGGCATTTGCAAGCAGAATTATAGAGCCAGAAGGGGCCTCAGAAATCACCTAGCCCAGCCTTCTGACCTCTTTTTCTTTCCTTTTCTTTTCTATTTTATTCTTTTCTAAGAAGATGAAGAAAGAAGCCCAGAGGGCAAGTAATTTGCCTAATGGCATACAGTGAGTCAGTGACTGGGGCAAACCCAGAGTCCACACTCCTGATCCCCGGATCTTCCCATGCACTGCCCAGCCACGTCACTGTTCTTTCCACCGCTAATTTCTTCTAGTTTGGATCTGCTAGTATACACACTAGCAGCGGTCATTCAACTCCAAAGGCAAAATGTGCTCCTAAGTTATTTTAAGTAAGATACAGATGCAAAGCTTTAAAAATACCCTTTGTCAAGGACAAACAAGAATGCTCTCCGCCAGTGCCAGTCTGAGCTGAGGAGCAGAATAGCCAGGCTCCTCTTTCAGAGCTCAATTCAGAATGCTAAGGAAGCACAGCTCGATCCCAGGCTAAAAGTGATCACTGAGCTGAAGCTCTTTCCAGAAAACACAACTGAGCCGCCATGTGGAAACGCAAATAGTTGTCTTAAGGTATGATGGTGGAATTGTCTTTAGCTATGGGTAGCAAAGACCTGTGGAAACTGGGACGCCCCCATCTCACCCCCAAAGCATTTGATGAGTATCACCGCTTGGGAAAGAACAGCAATGGACACTCTGTGGGAATTTTACATATGCCCTGCCTTCAGGGGGCTTAGGATCAGTCATAGTAGATGAAGTGTTAGACTTTTATTGAGGAGGACCCAAGTTCAAATCCAGCCTTCAGATACTTCATAGCTATGTGACCCTGGGCAAATCATTTAACTCTCTCAGTCTTAGTTTCCTCATCTGTAGAATGGGATTAATAATAATAATAATAATAATAATAATAATAATAATAGTGCCTACTTCAGGAGGATGAACTGAGATAACATGTAAAGTTCTTTGCAAATATTAAGGTGCCATGTAAATGCTAGCTTCTGCTATTACTAAAAATATATCATGACACCTCAGAACCATCAATAATGAAGGTTTTCAATAATTAAGGTGGAAACCAAAAGGACAACTTGGATCAAATTCAGAGGATGTGGGGCCGACTGAAGAGGATGATAGAGAAGAAGAATCTGGAGATGTTTAGTGTGAAGGCTTGATTTGGGTGGGTGAGGTAGTGAGGAGGATCACAATATTTCCAAGGATCCCAAAGGCAACCTTGTAGAAAAGGCCCCAAAGGAAAGAACTAGGAGCAGTAGGAGATGTGTTAAGTTCTTTTCATGTCAGAGTATTAGACTTGGAGGTATAAAGACCTGGGTTCAAATCAGGCCTCAGACACTTACTACATAGGAATATATGTGAAGTGTTTTACATTCCTTAAAACAATATATAAATGTCAGTTACTGTACGTATTGCCCCCCCCCAGTAAAGTATAAGCTCCTTGAAGGCAGGGACGTTTCTTTCATTTCTGTCTTTGTGACTAGCACAATGCCTGGAACAAAGCAGGCCTTTAATAATGCTTACTGATTGATCTATTGATTATAGATGAAGGGTTGATGTGTGAAAGGAAAGAGCTAGGACTAACAGACAGAACTCACAAGGAGCCTGGCATATGGGGAAAGCTTTATAAGCATCAGAGCTGTCCAGTAAAGGGACATGTTGCCTCACGTGGTCATGAGCTACCCATCACAGGATGTGTTCCAGTAAGAATGCGTGACCACCTCTGCTTGAAAATGTGTGGTAGAAGGTTAGGCTAAATACCTTCTAAAATCCTTTCTAACTCCAAGATTCTATGATTCTGAGCATGCCTCATCTTGGCATGCTTTCAAAGGGATGATAACGGCTTAGAATCTAGCAGAGTGTTGCAGACCAGAAAACATTTCCAACTGCATGACTGTTTAGGAAGCCTGCCCACCTGGCCAAGTAGGAGATCCTCAGTTAAAAAAACAGAAAAGTTCCCTCTGTGAATATCGTCTCTGTTTTTCTTTCTTAGGAGGACTTGGATTGAAATTGGAGTCATGGAGGACAAATTTGGAGGATGGAAATAGTGGTACAATTTGATAGGGTTAGAGTAGGGAAGCAGGGCTAGAAGTTTCTTCTACATGCAACTGGGTCACAACAGTTTAATATGGATATAAAACACCTCCTTCTACCTGTACAAGGCAGGGATTCCAGGTCACCTCATTCAGTTTGCAGCTGAAGGCAACAGTCAGATTGCCTCAGCTGTGGTCCTTAGGGCAACAAGGCAGAAAAAAAGGTCCCCCCATAACAAGAAAGAAAGCCCAGAGCCCCATGCCTAGCCTTCTTCTGGCTGCTTTCTCTAATCCTTCCTTTCATCTTCCTTCCAGGATTCTCTCTTCCTCAAATCACCCCAGCTTTATATGTGCAGACCTGTCAAGGGAGTCAGATACATGGGAAGCAGCAATCCCACAAAGATGGAAAATTAATATTTTACTGAAGAAAGAAAAAAATCAGATTCTAGATTCCGTTGAAGCAACAGATCTTCATACAGCATGGTAGGAAAAGTTCTTGAAATTCTTTATCCTTATGAATAAAGATTGCACCTAGATTTTTCTGGCCCAGTTTTGAAGGCTATTTAATCATCCCTATAAGTGAAAACAATTTTGGTCCTGCAAACATCCAAGATTGGGAACACCAAGAATCATTTTTAAAGAAGTGAGACCTGGGTCTTGGGAGTCCAGAAAAGCTGGGTTCACAGGATAATAGGATCATTGATTAGGAGCAAACAGAGAATTTAGAAGCCTTTTAGTATAACCCCTTCACTGATGAGGAATAGGACACTCCAGACTCAGAGAGGTTAACTGACTTTCTCAGAGTCAGACAGTTAGCAAAAATCAGAGGTAGGATTGGGATCTGGGTCTTCTGCTTCCAAATCTTGCACTCTTTCCATCATACTTTTCCTGTCTCATCTGTGTGATCCTAGGCAAGTCACTTAATCTCTCTGAGACCCAGTTTCCTCATCTATAAAAGGGGATCTTAATAGCATCTAGTTTTTAAGATTATTGTGCAGATCAGATGGGACAATGTGTGTCAATCACCTCACAAACCTTAAAACCAATACACAATGTCATCTATTGTTATTACTACTCTAAAAATATGAAAGAAAATTGTAACCTTGTGGTGGCCAGTGGAGGCAACTCCTAGCCGGCTGCCCAGAACAGCATGGAGACTAAAATGCCAACCACGGTTCTGTGTCAGGGAGGCTTAATCAGTACCCGGTGAAAGCCATATAATGGATGCCCCAAAGCACAACTGTCCATTAATGCAAAACTTGCCAAGTCCCTGGCCAAAAGCTTTGTCCTTTTACACATTCTTCATCAAATCGGCGACATGCCCAGAAATTTTAATTGCCAGGATGTTCCTCAGGTCTCTTGGAAAATCAAGACAGCAGCAGATGCCGGTGAAAACACTTCGACTCTGTCTCTTCCCATTCGTCAAAAACAGCGGCATTGTTGCCTCGACACTCTCCCCTTTTGTCTCCTCGGCGCTAAGTTGTTGATGATGCCACTTTGTGCCATCTGCCCCGGAGCTTCATTAAAGATACATGAATGGGCTAACCGGCCTGATATCTTGTAAGGAACAGGTGCTATTGTTTGTCCCTGAAGACTCGCACTAAAGATCTGACTCAGAATACTTGAGAATAGAGCATCTGTAGCAGTCAGCCAGAGAGCAACTTGGCAGAGACCCTGCTCTGCCACTAATATGCAAACAGAGGGACACTCAGGGGGGCTCATTTTCTCTTTCATGAAGATTATTTAACTTTTGTACTGATGGGCGATAAGTATTTGTATTGGAAATCGTGGGCATGTGAATATCCATGCCTGAATTGGAGACCTTAAGTGAGGAGAATTTGGGGCGCAGGGGGGGTTCAAATTGCTTTCTGCTTACACTTTGGAGTTTTAGAATTCTTAAAGCTACTGCAAAGACTGTTTCCATTGTAAGGGGGGAAAATAAGGAAAGAAAGAAATAGCAAGCCAATCCCCTCAATAACGCTCTTATTTATTACAAAGAACAGTCCTAAGCTATTTGCATAAGACAGTGCTCAGCTTAGGATCAAGCAGAAGCAATGGAAAATGTTGCAGGAAAAGATCCAAAGATTCTTCCGTCCTCCCATGGGAGCAGCCAGAGATTCCTCAGACCATGGGAAGTCTGCACGCACGCACACACACATGCACATGCACGCACATATGAGCGCATAGGATTCCTCCAAAACAATGGCAACCAGGATAAAATGAGAAGAAACAAAGAAGGGTTTGGAGCAGAAGGGTTAGAATGCTGAATCTCCCGGATCGCTAAGGGGTTGACAGAAGCTCCTTTGGGTTTCAACCAGTTTTGACAAAAAAAAAAAATCTTTTGAAAACAAATATAGTCCTTTCCTCCCAGAATCAGCGCACTGTAGCAAGCACCATCTGTACTTTATTTGGTGAGGTTTAGTATATATCACACAAACTGGCCCTTAGTTACCTTCACCCCATGTTGTTCACTAAAGCACACCTACAAAAAGATATTTAGAGGGGCAGCTAGGTGGCGCAGTGGATAGAGCACTGGCCCTGAAGTCAGGACCAAACACTTGATACTTCTTAGCTGTGTGACCTTGGGCAAGTCACTTAACCCCAACTGCCTTTAAAAAAAAAAGATATTTAGCTCCTCCCCTCCCAGGGTGGGAGCTTTGTTCTTTTTTTTCCCAATACTTCTTGGAAACTGGTCTACTGGTTGTTTCCCCTATAGTAAATCCCATTTCTAGCTTCCCGTGCTTTTGCTTAGGATGTTTCCTTTATCTGGAATGTACTTTTTTGAAATTATTTTATTTTTAATTTATGGGAAAATACATTTGCATCTGTCTTCTAAAAATGGAGTGGGGAAGGGAGAGGGGGCAAGAGCATGGGAGATACAAATCTTAGCACTGAAGGTTCAGGTTAACAAAATTAACTGGTCATACTTCAGCTTTCCTCTCCTCTGGTCAGAAAACATCTGGAGTAACTGCATTAAGTTCTGGGAACCACATTTTATGTGGGACACTGATGAGTGTCAGAGAATTCAGAAGAGATTGGACAGGATGCTGAAAGGCCTTAAGGTCAAAATAAATGAGAAGAAGTGGAAGGAACTAAGGACAGGTAGCCTAGAGAAAAACAGAAGATGACCGCTACAGCTGGGTATGTAGTGAGGGAAAAGTATTTGAAGTTATTTCATGTAGAAGAAGTTTTAGACTTGTTCTGCCTGGCCCCAAAGGGTAGAATGAAAAGCAATGAGTAGAAATCTTACAGAGGAAAATTTAGATGGATGTGATGAAGGAAAAACAATAGAGCAAAATGATATCAGCCTCTAGAGGCACTTTTCCAATGAGATGTCTCCCAGCCACACACCAAAATTATTCAAGATTCCTTAAAAGACATAATAAGAAAAATAGCTATCCAATGACCCTCTGATCATAAGCATAAGGCATGGTACAAAACAGGGAGATATATTCCCGCCAAAGGTGTTTATCATTGTGATAGAGGAGTTCCAGCACAGAACCCAGACTGAAAAATAATTCTCTGTGAATAGTACAATGCTGCCTGCTTGCAGAAAACATTGCATCAAGCTCCAGAATATTGCAAATACTCCATCTATAACCACTCAAAAGAGTTTGACCTGACCATCAACACAGGGAAGACTAAGTGGATGAGGAATGTTTATCACCCAGATCATGACATGCACTTTGGATGGACCTAGAGACTATGTGTGTGTATGTATCCACACACAATACACATGTATGTATATGTACATATCTCCATACATATACATACACGTATATATGTACTTATCTCCACACACATATATACATGTGTATATGTATATATATACACATATATGTATGTATGACAAAGATCTGAACATGAGTTGGACTCAAAGCTATATCAAAGAAAGAGACTGGTTTAGATTGTTTTCTGGAAATTGAAGAATCTTTTAATGAACCAAAGCTTCCTTTGGAAATAAAGGCCCATTTTTAATACTAATATTTAATTGGAGTTGTTGCATTATAACAAAACACGGAATGTAACAATCTGAAGAATTAAAAAGGAGTATCACACAAAGCAGAATAGAGAGGCATATGGTGGGTATGAACAGGCTGCAACCCATAACTCACTAAGAAATTTGAAGAACAGAAGTAAAAGATGTCTCAGTACATTGGGTCGCTCCTGCTCCCAAACTCCTGTGATGAATTTATGAAAAGACATGAGCAAGAGTTGCCCAGGATGGGCAGGCATGGGGGGATTGGAATCTGTATTATTGGAGGGAACCCCCAAATCAAAGAAATTACAAATCCAGTGGAATATTCAAGTGAGGAAAAGCTAACAAGTAAGGACATTAAAGAATGGAATGGACTGCTTTTAAAAATTAATTAGCTTCTCTTATCAATAGAGGGCTTTTTAGGCCAAGGTCGGATGACTACTTGCCAGATAGGTAAAGGAGATTCTTGTTCAGTTATTGGTTCAATTGAATAGCCTCTGAAGAACTTCCCAGCTATGAAACAAAGTAATTTTGTGGGTGCTTCCCACCACATGAGTATCTTCTCCATGCCCCTGGTTTTCTACCTCTTTCTTATGTATTGATTGATGATCAAACCATTACCATTGCTACTATGATGGGTACAAAAATCTACTGCCCAATGGGCACACAGTAGATCCTTAATAAAAGTTTGTTGATTAAGAGACCAAATTTTATATTGGTTAAGCTAAAGCTCTCTTCCCTTTCTACCATTCTCTAAAGCCTCATACTCTTCCAAGTGAGCCCTATCACTCCCATGACTCTATCTTTCCCTTCTCTACTCTTTTTTTTTTTTTTGCTTTTTGGTGAGGCAGTTGGGGTTGCTCAGGGTCACACAGCTAGTGTCAAGTGTCTGAGGCTGGATTTGAACTCAGGTTCTCCTGAATCCAAGGCCAAAGCTCTATCCATTGTGCCATCTACCTGCCTCTCTCTACTCTTGTATAGTGCCCTCTGAAATGTCTATTCTATTATTAACAAATTGGCCTCCCTATTAGACCTCTATCTTCTCCCATAAATTTTATATATACATTATATTTGTATAAATATTATATATATACATACATCTTTATATAGAATATGACAAATATATAACATACAATATGTAATGACATATTATATTGCATGTATCATATTGTATATATAATTATATATGTGTTATGTTTCTATCAAATTTTATATGCATGTGGTAACTCCTTCCCTCCCAGGAGAATGTAGGCTCCTTGAGGGCAGGATATAGCACCCAGCAGTGCTGAATTGCTGAACTGAATTTAATTCAATTCTTATACATTAGGACTAATCCATGCTCACTGTATTTAACCAAGCCCCGAAGAATAAATACTTCAGCTTACCAAGGGGAATATCACCTCAATTCTGGGTAATCGAGCTGCCTCAGAAGAATGGAACAAAACAGAGATTTCATGAGCAGTAATTCCCAGGGACCAAGGGTCCAGAAGTTCCAAGACTAAACAGTAAAATCCTTAGAGCCACAGGGTGCCAGTCTGGCATATGTGTACTCCTCACATACACACACATATGGTACTCCCCATATACACACATACACACATACTGCAATTGTGTAATTCTACAGGAAATAAACCCCTCATCATTTTTTGTAGGATGTCATTATCTTGCCTTTGACTCCTTCCCCCAAATCCTACTGTCAAAAGCTAGAGTTAAATAGACTGGGCCCGTCAAGACGATGTTTAAAGAGTCTCCTTTCTTTTTTTAAACACTGTTAACCTCCAACTCTAAAGGGGAGAGGCGAGGAATTCTTCAGGGACTTATAAAGTCCTGTTATTTCTCCTTTCCAAACCCTCTGTGAGGAAGCAGACACATGGTCGCCTGGGATTCTCTGCACAGGCTATACCCATTTGAAAGAGCACCCTCTTCAAAACCTCATCAAAACTTTCAGCACTTCACTTTGGGAGTGTTTAAAAAGAGAGTGTCCACTCCCCTTGAACCTTCCTTTTCTTTGATAATTTGGACAATTAAATAAACTGCTTCATCCAATGTCCAGAACATTTCCCACAGAAATAGAAGATTAGATCACAGGAGTTAACTGCCCTGCCCCCCAAGCCCTCAACCCTGATCCCCAGCTCCTTATCACCAAGGGTAGGTAGGACAAGCAAACAGAGTAACTGGACTCTATCTGCTGGCTTCACCTTTAGAAAAAACATTTCAAATCCTCCTCGCAGCCTAGCACTTTCCAACCCCCTTCTCCGGTTACACAGGAGAGAAATGATCTTTGAAACTAAGATCAGAATGACTCCATCTTTCAGGTCAACAACACATGTTTTTAAAATCTTCTTTGGGTATATCCAGAGAGATGTTAATAGCTCCAAAAGAGCTAGTCTTGTCCTTTGTGCTAATAATACCTCTTTTAAAATTCCCCTCATGCCAGATGAATCTACTCAAGTCGCATCTTTTCAAAGTGGGCCAACATGGCCATGACTGACCAGAGCATCAGCAGTCAAGCGCCACCATTTTCCCCCTCTCTTGCTTCCATAAGAGTTGTTTAAAGACTTCATTTTTAAAAGAATACATGAAGGGTTTTCCCCTCTTTATTTGAACATTTCCATTGTGTCGGTTTGATGCTCCAGGAAGAAAGCAAACCCACCGTTTGCATTCCAGGGGCCTAATCTAGTCCCGGTACTCAAGAGGGTAATAACTTCTTTATCCCCTTCCCCAATTCAGCCCATCCACTCACCAATTTCATACACAGGGAGAAGAGAGCCAGCTCCGAAGCCACAAGATCCGGGTTCAAATTCCTTCTCTGATGTTGTACCTCCACGGCCTCAGGCAAGTCATTTAGCCTCTTCAGCCCACTTCCATAACATGAGGGGGTGGGACTGGATAGCCAATGAAGTCCCTTCCAGCTTTATGATCCAGTGAATACAAGGATCCAAGAGAATCTAAGTAGACCCCAAGATTCTTGAGGATGGAGCCCATTCACCTCTTATCTTTGTACCCCTAACACCTAAGAGTACCTCACATGGAATATATGCCCAATAAAATGTTTAGGATCATGTATTTTGAGCTGGAAAGGATCTTAGAGGTCATCTGGCCCAACCCCCTCTTTTTACAGATGACAAAACTGAGGCCTATCCCAGTTAAGGGACTGAACTGGAATGAATTAGATTAGATTGGTCCCCAAAAGACTGCTTTCTCTGTGACCCAATACCATCCTCTCCAATAAGCTAACTTCAAAGACTCGGATGTAACAGAGGACTTGCTACTAATCCTAGTGATCTAAGATTTCCTGACCTCCCCCCACCCAGAAGTGACAAGCTGTATGTTGGGAGCTCTACTCTGTGTTCACAGGATCCCTTACACTGTCACCCGAGTTCTCTCAGACACAAGGCAGGAGTGTTGGTACGCATTCCTTTCTCCTGTATCTACCAGGCTGTGTTGTGATTTCCATACTTGTTTCCAGCATCCAATTGGCTAGCGCAGGTTTGAATGGGGTCAGCAGGCTATCCCATAGGAATAGGGAAGAATCATATTGAAGAGGAATAGAATCAAAGAAATGTAAGTCCTATTGTCTGTCCCCCAACTACATGGCATGAGAATCTAGGAAGACAGAACTCAGATTACTTTACAAACTTAAAAAGAATGATAAATGGTAATTAAATGTGTTTAAATTATCTTACTATGTTTTAAGAAACTCTCACTAGGAGGGAAGTAGAACATCCTGGCTATAAAGAAATTAATAAAACATGTTATGCAAAAGTGAAATTTATGGTTCATTTGGAATTAGATATATACCACCTTTTCAATCCATACAAATGCATAATCTTGTCAATTAAATATTATTGTTAAGGTCTAGTAGTATGTTAAAATCACTTTAAAGTGCAACTAAGGAAAATTCATGTGTGTTTATTACTCCTTAAGGATCTATTAGTGGGTATTTTATTCAGATTCGTGTTGTAAAATCTGCATAAACTCAGCATATTGTTATCCCCCTGTGTGCATTTGTTTGGTTAAAGCCAAACAGCAAATCTCAATTTTTGCAACTTCTGGAAAAGTCAAGAGAACTAAAACAGTCTTAATTTTAATCAGATACAAACAGTTATCACTACAGAAGTGAAGAGTTGACTATTATGCAAATAGTCACAGTTAGTGGTCACTGAGCCATCACAGAAGACGGAGCTAGTCAATTATTTTTGATATTTCCAAAGACTAGTGAAGATGGATGCTTCTTCTGCCTTCCCTGTCTTACTTCTACAGAAATAGGAAACATATTATAGACTAATGATGGCTGCTCTTAAACAGAAGCCCCATTAAGTACACAATGATAAAAGTATTTTAACAGAACAGAAATTATTTTTTTTCTGATTGTTTTTAAATGACATATACAAATGGGTCTGCCTGGGGATAAGTGTGCCATTTCCTTCACTGTACCAACCCCCTTCAGAAATAAGACTCCTGTCACCTTTTGCTTCATCACAAAATCATTACAACTTTTAGACCTTATACACTGCACCTTTGTTTCATTTTGTAGTAGTGACCAGAGTTCATTAATGACTTTTTTTTTTTTTTGCTTTCCTGATTGTGAGGAATGAGTCTGATAACAATTCATTATGGTTAGGTAAGCTCTGCAGATAGGGACCAGCCTTATCTGATATCTTTGCATTGCCCAACAAAACCCAGACTGTGGGGATGAGGGTGGGGCTGCACATAGTAGGGGCACAGTAAATGGTTTTCAAAGAGGTAAGTAAATAAACATCTCTAGCCCATGGTAGTTGGAAGCCAGGAAGGAATGTCTTAATAATGACATCTATGATTTTTAAATCTCCCATATCTCTCTGGAGACTTTTCAACAATGGCAGTACTCAGATAGAAGCAATGGGAAAGAAAGGCCAGCTCCAAAATTATCTGTTAATATAACCTGAGATCCTTCTTCAACAGGCCAATCCATTTCTTAAAGTGTTTGTTGACTAAGCCTTTACTATTAGTTGTGACAGAGCCTGAGCTTAAAGTCCAAATACTCTCATCAGGTTAAGACTTAATGTGTTGTATAGTGGGGAGAGGGAGAGAATGGAAAAGACTGAGGAGGGAGGGGAATCTTTATTTATCTCATAAGAGTATTTAGTTTTAAAGCAAAATTTTTAATAGGCTGAACTTTCCATTTTTCACTAGCTAGTATACACAGGATTCTAAGTGCCTCATAAAGCATGACTTAGAGACCTCCTTCCAGTGTTAACTCCTAGAAAGCAAGCACTGTTTCTACTCAACTTGTTCTGCATAATGTCACACTGGGAGCACCATCTCTGACTTAAGAAGCTGCCAACGGCATTAGAAGTTTCAGAGATGATCAGCCAAGAGCTGGTGTACTCTGGCAAAATATTTATTTAAGCAAGAAGAGGGATTATTTTACCGGGTAGGAACAAGACAGAAGATGGAGTGGCAATATTATCTGGTGAATATTGACACCTGGTACCCAACTAGGCTAGTAAAATTTTAAGAAAGAAAAAAAAAAGGCCAACTTTCTGTCAAAAGCTAGAATGAAAACTCATTGATGAATTCTGCTTCTGAAGAAGAAAACTATCTAATGACAGACAATTCGACATTTACTAAATACTTACATGGGAAGCTAGAATCCTATTGCACTTTGACATAGATTGCATCTGGAGTTATGATGTTCAGTTTCGGGTGTCACATTTTATAGTGAACACGAACAAGCTAGATAAGACTGACGGAACTCAACAGTAGGTAAAATAAGGATCAGTTGATGGAAAGGAGAATAGTTTTAGCCTGAAGAGAATAAGGTATAGGAGAGACATGATAGCTGTCTCCCAATGTTTGGAGGACCATCGTAAAAAGACAGAAAAAAATCCTTTGTTTGACTCCAAAAGGAAGAACTAAGAATATATGGGGGAGGGAAAGTTGCAGAGAAAGAGCTTTAAATTTGATAGAAAGAAAAGCTTTCTAACAATGAGAGCTATCCATGAGCTGGCAGGCTACCTTGTTGGGCAGTAGTGAGCTTTCCATCTAAGGAGGTCAGGTCTTCAAGAACAGACTAGGTGATTAGTTTTGGGGGATGTTACAGACGACATTTCTGATCAGCTATGGGTGGACTTGATGCACTCTGCAGTCCTGACATTCTTGAATAGGGTTTTTCACTTGAAGCCCACAGACCCCTGGAGTCTGTGGATAGATTTCAAAGAGTTCATTAACTTGGAATTTTCAGTATTTTGATAACTGAATTTCAATATAATTGGTTTCTTTTGCAATCCTATGTATTTTATTTTACACATTAAAAACATTATTTCAAGAAGGGGGATTCATAGGCTTCCCCAGCCTGCCCAAGGGGCCCATGACATTAAAAAAATGGTAAGAAATCCTCAAATAGAGGTACAAAGTAACAGAAATAAGAGTTGCAAGGGAAAAAAGTACCTTTTCTGAATGAGGGATATCCCGGAAAGGAGACAACATGATAGAGGAGATAGCATAATAAACCAAGAAGTAAAAAAAAAAAAAACCAAATTAAATGATGATGAAAGATTGATGAAGCAAATTATGTTCTCTGGGGGATTGTTAGATAAAGGGCATTTCCTACATGGAAATGAGCTCCAGACCAAACTAAACATCTGCAAAACTTGATCCCATTCCTAATTTTTTCTTGCTGGGAGCCCTGAATTGACCATAGGCATCAGTCATATTGACCTTCCCAAGCAGTTTCATCAATATCAACTACAACCCTACTGAACTGTGATGCGCAGGAAAGAGGCCTGAAAAAGAAGGCCTGGAACGGTCCTGGACTTCAAGCACTAAGTTACTGCTCATCCCACACAGATCCACCCCGATGGACATAGATGAAAGAATGAATGACCCCTGGCAACCCTTGCAGCTGCTCTATGGAAAGCTGAAATAGAATGGAGACCAGAGAACACTCAAAGAGAGACTTCAAACAATGCAGCAGAATCGCCAGAGGTGGACACACACAACACAAAGGGAGGCACTTTCAAGGCCACAGTCAAAAATTATTGGGGTGTGGGAGATGGGACAAGGACAGGGAATGACTCTGAGAAAAGATTTCAGGTTAGGGCTGTGCATCGCAGCTGCAGCCAGGAATGAGGAAAACCTTCACATGCATATCCTGGACATGAATCGGCCTTTTTAGAATTCAAAGATTCTAATCATCACCAGTAATGTCACCCCTGAAGACAAAGGGCAGCGTCAGAGGATATACAGCACACCTCACATGAGCAAGTGGCTCCTTCATAGAAGCTCTCTGACAATGGGAAAAACAAAGCACCATGTTGCCTAAAGACAGTAATGCTTCTCTCTCTAAGAAGCAATCCTCACAATAGCTTGCCCTGAGATAGGCTGCAACATTGTCACACTGAGAAGAGATGTCCCCACTGCCTCCAGGACAACATATCAATTCCTTTGCTAGGCATTCAATGTCTTCCACCATGGAGTTCTAATCTATCTATCCTTTCAGCCTTCTCTCCTACTCCATAAGGACTCTTCTCCCCTGACTCCTGCACACACACACACAGGAACCAGGCATGAACCAGCTACACCATATGAATAAAAGGTAGTAGGGCATCATGGGAACAATTCTGTGCCTGAAGTCAGGAGAAGTGGGTTCAAATTCTGACTCTTCTACTTACTAGCTAGGTAACCTTAAGTATATCCTTTCACCTCTCTGAGATACAGTTTCATCATCTGTAAAATGGGGCTAATAATACTATTTCTCACATCAGGTAGCTGCATGCAAAGTGACATGAAAACATTGTATCTCCATGTAAATATGAATGATGATTATATTGATCACTATTCTTAAAATGTGCCTCCACCACCTCATTTTCTTCCTTTCAGAATATCCTTCTTAACTACCCAAATCTTATTCATCCTTTAAGCATAGTCCAGTGCCTGTCTTCCCTCACTATTGCAGCCAGGTGTGACCTCCTCCATTCTCTAAATCTCTATAATCCTCCTGTTACCACTAGTTAGTTTTCATTTACTGCTTTATATTATTGGTCATCTTTTCACATATGTATATATATATATATATATATATATATATATGTGTGTGTGTGTGTGTGTGTATATCCTATTGCCCCAACTAACTGTGAGCTCTTTGGGGACTGGGCTTAAGTCTTCTATTTCTCAGCATTCCCCATGGCCCACATGGACATGTGGAATAGGCAATTATTTATTAATAGAAACATGATTTGTTCACAGGTAAACCGGCATATTTTCTCCAAATACTGCAAGGAAGAATGAGAATTTCAAGCACTTGTTTTCTATTATATTCATGGAAAAAGACTGTAGTAAAACACAGTGTTCTAGGGAATGCTGTTATGGTATCACTTTTTTCTCTTCAATTTTTTTTTCTCTTTGTTTTCCCTATCAAAGCCTGTCACAATTCTAGGAGAACCCAGGTACATAAATTCTGGATTTGATCCTTGCTTAAAGAGAGATGAGATATTTAAAAGAGTAAATATCTGAAGGAATAAAATCAGTGCAACTAGAATCAGAAGGAAAGAGATGGATTGGGTAAAACTTTTATATGAAGCATCTCTGATCAAAGTCTGAAATCCAAAATCTATAGAGAACTGACACAAATTTATAAGATAAAGGGACAACAGGACCCAGCAGACAAATTGTCAGGAAACATGAAGTTTTCAGAAGAAGAGATATAAAACATCAACAACTACCCACCCAAAATGTTCAAAATCATTGAAAATTAGAGAAATGAGTTAAAACAACCTCACACCCACCAAACATATTCATATGTAATGGAATGTTAATGTCATAAGGAATGACAAATGTGAAGAATTCAGAGGAGTATAAGAAATAGTGCAGAATGAATAGAATCAAAAGAATAAGACAATGAACATAAATAAAATTGAAATAGAGAAGTAAAGGCTGATCAATAACATCAGCCAATATTATTTAAAAAACAGTGGAAATGTTTTGAGGTTGGGTAGAAAGATCTGGGGTAGGGTTATAGGGAAGGTAGAATTTGTTGTGTTAAAATATATTGTATTGATATATATTAAGAATTTTTAAAAAATCTAATAACAAAGCAAACCAAGATTACCTGTAATATGAGAATGAAAAGAAATCAGTTTGGGAAGGTAAAAGGCACTTTTCCAGTCCAAGATTAAAAGTGCTCTGATTTTTCCTACTTGTTTTAGGTGAAAATAATACCATATTTTCCCAAAGGAGTTGATGAGGAATCTAGAAAAATAAATTTAACTTGAGAGTGTGCTGCCCCTAAAAGGGACCACTCAGGTCCCATGATGCCGTTTTTCTAAAGGACAGTGGGAAAAACAATCCACAATTTATGTAGTCTTAGTTCAAGGGAAATCAATCAATCATTTGGAAAACAGAGAAAAGAAAGATGCAGAGGTTTTCAAATTATTAGCAAAATTGTGTAATTAAATATGGCAAATGAATATATTAAATTCAAATACTTTAAAATAACGTATTTCTCTTCCCTATGAAGATGTCTTAATCCATGTAGTCCTTCATCCTCCCTTTTAATATGTTTTTTGCTTTTGCCTCTAATTTGTTCCATTCAAATACAGGATTTAGCATTCCATGGCATGCCTTTATTCTTTTCAAAGGTCTATGTAGGGAAATAATATTCTTATTAGCTCATATTTATATGTGGCATCTTACAGTTTAAAAGAATTATATTTGTTGTTTAGTCATTTTGAGTCATGTCTGACTCTTCATGACCCCATTTGGGATTTTCCTGGCAAAGACACTGGAGCAGTTTGCCATTTCCTTCTGTTCATTTTACAGATGAGGAAACTGAGGCAAACTTCCCCAGGGTCACATAGCCAATAAGTAGCTGAGGGTGGATTTGAACTCAGGTCTTCATGACTCCAGGCCTATTCATTGTACCTCCTAGCTGTCCTGAATTAGATTTAGAGTGAGGAAAACATGAGTTTAAATACTGGTAATACCATTTGCTAGCTGTGTGACCTTGGGCTAGTCCCATAATCTCTCCTAGCTTCAGTTTCATCAAATATAAAATGCAGATAATAATATGCTTACCTTACAGGGTTGTTGTGTGAATGAAGGGGCATAATAAATGTAAATTACAATGCAAACCTTAAAGTGCCATGTTACCATCTCCATTCTCATCTATTGCTGTTATTGAAAAATTATTCTAATCTTTCAGAGAGAAATGGTACTGTACACGTTATTTTTTTTATTGTTTCAAATTTGGTGTTCTGTGGACAAATTTACAGGCAGATACAAAAGTTTTCCATAAATGAATAAATGTATTAGGATTTAAGCTCATCCTCTTTTAAAATCTCTAAAGGAAAACTCTAGTAGTGGAAGATGGGGATGGAACCTGATCCCATTCCCACATGTTTTCAATTTCTTCTGCGTGGTTTACATATTTGGAAAGCTTTTCATTTTGCAAAGCTGGGAAATCATGAGTATGTCATATGGTGACAGCTATTAAAAATATTAGTCCTAACCTTTTATGGATCATTGTTATGTCAAGGCAACTGTGGGCAACTGGTTGATCTGTGATGATTGTCCAATTCTATTACTGTTTATATGTTGAAGTCTCAAGAATATTTCAAGGTCTATAATCCTAACATGAAGATTTGTTATCTGTCAGTCTATGAAAGATAGTGAACTTCTATTCATGGCATTTGGTCATGTCTTAGTAGGCCATTCATTAAGTGCTAAATTTTTGTGCCTGAATTGACATGTTGCACGGTTTCTACTGTTTGCTGCATATTTTGCAGTGATCAACAAATCTGAGCTCCTTAAGAATAATTCTTCTGTAATTTCTGGTGGTGATGACAAGGTCTTGAATTATCAGTCAGCTCCTCCATTTCTATAAGTAAATCCACACAACTCAGTAATTTGGTTGCTACTTTTTTTCCCAATATATTATTGGTTGAGTTTATGTAGGTGTCATCTATGGTGGGAAAGGAGGCAAGCTTTTGCCTTTGTTCATTTTTCCATTTTGTTCATTTTATTTTGCTTGCCCTTTTTTTTTAATCAGGTAGATTAAATGCTAGTCTTTTCAGAGAACCAGTTTTTAGCTTTGTTTATCAGCTGTATAGAGTTTTTATTTCTTATTCAATTTATCTGTTTCTCATATAACTTTCAAGAGACTGCTCTTTGAACTGTTTCGAGTCTATTTATTGGTCTCCTAACTTTTAAAATGGACATTCAGTTAGTTAATCCTTTCTTTTCTATTTTGTTAATATATGTTGTCAAGAATATAACTTTTCTTCTGAGGAATGCCTTATCTGCATGTAAGAAATTTTGGCAGGTTTTCACATCATTATTATATTCTCTCATATTGTTATTTGTTTCTATGATTTGTTCTTTGACCCTCTCATTATGAAGGACTTCAATATTAAGTCCCCATTTAGATCTATATCTTTTACTTGTGTTCCCTAAATTGATTACTATGTTTATTATATTATGGTTTGTAAAGTATGTATTTATAATTTATGCCTTTTCTCATTTATTTGAAAATATTCTATACCTCAATACATATTTTTTTTTCTTGTAAAGGTGCCGTGCCACGTTTAGAACTATGGATATTATTTGGTTGTTTCATAAAAAGATATCATAAACCTTTTATTTCTAAATTCTCCAATAGTTTGTACAGTTCTATATTTTTCCTTTTATCTTTTTGTTAGATATGTCTAGCTCTGAGAGAGGAACGTGACAGTCTCCTACAATAGATGGAGCTACCACCTATGTCTTTTTGTAATTCAGTTAATTATTACTTTATGAATTTCAATGCCATGCCATTTGGTGGCTATATGCTGAATGTTGTTGGTTTGTAATCTGTGGTTCCTTTAAGTCTTATTTCTCTCTATTAATATAGTCCATTTTTCTTCTTTATATGACAACATGATTGCAACTCCTTTTGGGGTTTATCTGATGCATAGCAAATTTTATTCCAGCATCCCATTTTGAGTCCCTGTATGCCTTTGCTTTGTAGACTTTTTTTTTCTTATAAGCAACAGATTGTGAGGTTTTGCTTTCTTATCCATTCTGTAATCCTCTTTTCATTTTATCAGGTTACTTAGTTCATTCACATTTAGAATTATGAGTTAGATTTTTGTTCTCCTTTATCTGTGTTTCTGCTTTTTAAAAGGTGCTGTAGTCTACGTTCTCATTTAAGTAAATAATTTGTTCCTACAATTAGTCTTGTTTAAACTACTTTCCGCAAACTTATTCTCACAAGTTCACTTCTCCCCTGAGCCCTCCCACTCCTATTTACCAACCTTTTCTCCATTTGGATGGTCTTATTTAAATTACTTATCACTTTTACTTTCCTTTATTTCATTTGTCTAATTCTTCCTCTTTTTTCGCCTTTCTTTCCCTCTCAGTTAAGTGATTGATTCAACTTCTTCCCACTTTTCCTCCCCTCTAAGTTCTTTTATAATTTATATTTTTCTGTACCTTTACCAAGAGTAATCCCTTTGCTTTGCTCTCTTCATTTATCCTCTCATTCCTTTCTGCTGAAATTGTATTCTCTGATTTGACATCTATGTGCCGGTTTATTCTTTTTTTAAAAAATTTCTTGATTTTCTTCTTAAAGTTAAAGCACAATGATCAAAATACTTTTCAAAATATTTAATGGACCTCAGGCTAAAAGCTTCTGGTAGGAACTTCAGAATCACAAAGCTAGAACCAAGCCCAGAGGAATCAGCTCACCAACAGAAGTTTAAGGTAAACAGGAAAGGCGAGCTGGTCAACTCAGACTGTAAGGTCCCCATCTTCCACTGCTGGCATCTACTATTTGGTACTAAGTACCATTAGTATTCTTCAATTTTTTTCTGCTAAGCCTTCTGCAATTTCTGGTAACAATGACTCAGTGATGTGCTGGTATTGGCGTTGTTGCTGCTGTTGTTATACCAATATGAAAGTGAATTTTGTGCAACCTGCCCTGGGAACAGAAACTGCTATTTAGATCTGTGGTTCTACTATCTTGGCTTTGGTCAGTCTAGGTTGCAACATGAATTCATTTGAATGTAGCTGAAAACTCATGAATCAGCATATGCCATAAACCTCATTATCACTTCCAGGATGGTGTGGCTTTATTATCAAAGTCTTAGGCATTTTCCCTGAGTTCTACACAACAATCCACCAGAATCAATAACACAAAACACAGCTTCAGTCCTCTCTTACTCCGCCTGACTTCACTGCAACAAAGACCAGGTTAGTTAGCTCTTTTACATTGACATTGGGACCACAGCTTCCATGGTGGAACACCCAGTCAAATCTACCTCGACATTATCCACCGATAACAATGAGCCTTTGTCCAGCTGTGACTATTCCCCCCTCTACAGCCAGGCCTTATCTAGTTCAGGAAATGCCTGTTTTAACTGACAGGTAGGAGATTAAATCTACAGCTGCTGAAACACAATCTCCGCTCTGTTAGATAGGTTTTCATTGAAAAGCACTACAAACACATAATTTGTTTATGTTGTACCAGCAATCTCTGACAAAGCAGACTGTCTAGCTGAGACAAATGTGGTTAAATCCATTTATTGTATTATTTCTGCTACACAGAACAAGCTCTTAAAACGGAGAAACTAGACAAGGCACAAAGCTCTAGCTGTCTAAAGAAATCAAGAAAAGATGACTTCTTGTTACACTAGCCCTTCTTACATAGTAAAGCATGTTCTCTCCTGGAAAACATCCATTTCAATTTTCTCTTTTAAGTGGGTGGCTCAATGCTGTTTATGTTTTAGTTTTTAAAGTTTCTGAGGTTTCTTCCTCCATGTAGGCACAAACTCAGGCTCCTCAAAATTAAAGAAGCTGGTGGGTATTTCTAGTAAGTGCCATGAGTCTCCCCCTGCTTCCTCCCCCTCAACCCTAAAAGCAAAATTATAATTTTACTCCAGAAAGCCAGACTAAGCTATTTTTCCATTTTAATATCATTTCCTAAAAGTGCTACCTGACATTTTTGCATATTACTTCATGGGAAAGCAGCTTTCTTTGCAACAGTTATCCCTTTACTATTAAACCTTGGTTGGTGTTTATAAAGTAGAACTCTACAACAAGAAATACAGGAGAAAGTTACTCAAAATAATTAACAGGAACCATCAATACAAAGAATTTCTCATTCAGATATTTCAAAAATTTCTTTTCTAGCTGTAGTTCAATAATCCCAATTAACATTCTTGTCAAGTCTATGCCTTTATAAGCTTTCAGATAGGTAAGTGATTGGGAGGTTTTGAATCTCTTCCCACCATCAAAGTTTTAAAGTTATCATCATGACTGATGAAACAATGGATGCTTGACAAGAGGGTTCTTTAAATAAGCCCCATCTCTTCCCCTCTCCAACACCCCCCCCCAATTAATCCAGGAAAGCTTTCTGCAAGAAGGGCGATTGAATGGGAGAAGGCTGATGAATGAGTCCCTAAACTCTAAGATAGAGGTTCTTAATCTGGAGTCCAAACACACAGCCCTCCCCAACAAATTTCAGATGATCTGTGAATTGAGATTTAAAAAAAATTAAATCTTTATTTTCACTAAGTTCTAATTGAAATTTAGCATTCCCATTCAGGCCTAATGGGGTTAGAGATAACCCTCTCTCAAATACATGGTCATACCAGTGAAAGGGATAGGGGAGTGGAGGGGCAGACTTCCATTTTGTCTTGACCATGATCATCAACCTGAATTTGGGCAAACACTCAGCCCTACTGGTACAGAGACCTGTTCCTTGGAACTTGGAGTTAAGCACCAAATGTAAAAAGTACACAGTAAACTGGCTAGATCCATGGGGACGCCCTTAAACAGCATGGATAATGAAGGCAATCCATAACAGACATAAACAAACCCAGAAAGATGTCTGGCCCCCACATCATTATGTAAGATCTATGCCTGAGATATATGGGCATACATTTGAATGTTCAACTTCAAACTTGGCCTCTATCAGATTGATTCAATCACAGCATGGGGTTCAGTTAATAAACAAACCTTGCTGTTAGAAAATATTTGGGACTGAAATCATGTATTCTACCCCAGCTAGTTAAGGATGTGGTACTCCCGTGTCCCATCTCCCTTTAAGCTTTGTTAGAACCGACTGTAAATAACAGCCCCAAAAAGACTTCTGTGGAAGCTGAGAGAATTCTCAAGGCTCCGCATCACAGCTCTAGAGCAGTTTCTGCACAAAGAGGGTGTTTCAGCAGAGGCTCAAGGGGCATTTTACAACATTTCGCATTAAAAATTAGAGACTGGTTTAACACTGTAGGCCTTGGATCACTTTTTCCATGTTTTTTTTAAACATGTGGCACATGTTTCCACAAAGGATGTGACCATAATAGCAGCAATTCTTTCTGATAATTATTCATTTCACCATATTACAACCCTCTTTGACATGCTTGAATGGGGGAAAATATGCATATTTAGCTCACCTTAGAATCCTGGAATGTCAGAGCTGAGAAAGGCCTTAGAACATGGTGCAAAGAATGTCAGAGCTCAGGAGGGATCCTGGAGATTACCTAGCATGCTGGGCTACACACCCTCTTCCCCTCCCTGTTTTAGAGAGGAAGAAGGTAAGGTTCAGAGGAAATAGGGACTTGTCCAGTAGCAGAACTAGATTTAGAACCCAGGTCTCCTTATTTTTACACAGTTACTATACTACCCCATCCCCATTTCCAATTTTCATCTTTAAATTCCTCTCAAATATAACCATTAATCCTAGAAATGCTTGAGGAATAAAATCTAGTCTAACCACTTCCAAAAAACATTGTTCAACAACTCTGGGCCATAATGATGTCCTGCCCCTCTCGAACACTTACTGGCCACGATATACATTGTAATCACTTTATTATTATTCTGTAATTGATTCATGTACTATATATGTATTGTCTACACAATGAAACTGCAAGTTCCTATTAGGGCAGACTGTGTTACAGCTTTACACCTCCCAGCACAGTGCCAGGCACTCAGTAGGTGCTTCTTGACTTAAATTCCTGAGACTCCAGATTTAAGTCAAAAAGAAAGGGGATAGGACAGACTCATCTCTTAAGCAAATGACTATTCCTATGTCTGTAGAAAGAAGAAAGTGAAGGAAAGGAAAGGAGAGAGGAAGAGGAGAAGAAAAGAGAAAAGAGAGAGGGGAAGATGAAGGTGAAGAAGGAAATGGGGCAGGAGAGAAAACAAGGAGAGAGCGGAGAGAAAGAAAGGAGAGGAAAACAGAGGCAAAGAGAGGAGCAGGGGAGAGGAGAGGGAGATACAGATGAGGGCTTACTGATAGAAGAATGAGTAATAATAACTCCCCACCCCTAGCAGAAGTGAAGATTGTTTCAGGAGTCCTCATGGGCTGAGCAGTACCAACCAGCACCTTCCCTCATTTACTCAGTCTTGCTCAAGTGACAGCCAAACTATCAGCTCCTTATTTTTCCTTAATTCAAGAAGAAAAGAAAATTTATGCAAAGAGCCTTGCATTAAGCAAGCCTATATTAGAGCAACCCTGACCAAGATGTCACACTTATGATGGCACAGAGCTGAAAATCCAAATTCGAGCAAGCACAGCAGAAAACCAACTCTCAGACACATCACGGTCGCTTTTTTAGGCACACTGTGACTTTTTTTACCTTACTTTAATAGTTTCTAAGTAGATCCTATGTAAAGGAGTGATTAGAAGAAAGCAAGAACTCCATCTCTTCCCCTCTCCAACCCCCCCCCCAATTAATCTAAGAAAGATTTCTGAAAGAAGAGCGATTGAATGGGAGAAGGCTAGTGAATGAGTCCCTAAACTCTAAGGTAGAGGTTCTTAACATGGAATCCAAACACACAGCCCCCCTCCAACAGATTTCAGGTGATCTGTGAATTGAGATGAAAAAAAAAATTACACCTTTATTTTCACTAAGCTCTAATTGAAATTTAACATTCCCTTTTTCAATTCTGAAAAGGAGTCCATAGGTGTCACCAGACTGCCAAAGGGATCTATGACAGAAAAAATTTAAGCAGTCTTGCTCAAAGGAAAGATAGCTAAATAAATCCTGAATAGTCTCATCTCACTTGAACTGAAAATTGGGGGTGGGGGGAGAGATAATAACAAGTCCCACTTACTAAACACTTTAAGTTTTTATTTTTTTTATTTTTATTTTTTGGCTAGGCAATGGGGTTAAGTGACTTGCCCAGGGCCACACAGTTAGTAAGTGTTATGTGTCTGAGGCCGGATTTGAACTCAAGTCCTCCTGAATCCAGGGCTAGTGCTCTATCCACTGCACCACCTAGCTGCCCCAACACTGTAAGTTTTTACAATATCCTTTGTAGACATGCTCTCATTTGACCTGTATAATAGCTTTGTGAGATAGAAGGTCCAAGGTCCTTTGCACATGAGGAAAGTGAGGCTCAAAAGGTGATTCTCCATCATCAAGTCTGCTACTGCAGTTGTACCAAGGATGCTTTCAGTAAGGCTAAAGGAGGTGAGTTGACATCCTAACCCTTTTATTCCAACTACAAAAAGCAGTCATTTTATCCACACGTGTAGTAATCACAAAGCACTAAATAGATAAGAATAATAGCAGGATAGCAACTTGTTCCAGTGCTGTGTCTATCTGGAAGAAGGGCTTTTGCTAGCAACAAGATGAGAAGAATAGTTTAAGTAGCGAAGGTTTTACAGCTGTGGGCACTCCTCATCAACATTTGACTGCAGATCCTCTATCACCCTGGTAAATAAAAAGCCTTTGGCAAGTTCTAAACTCAAAGAATTGATCACCTGTGGCCAGGCTGATGATGAGCCTCTTCTAGCCAGCTAGGCTGATCCTCAGAGGGAAGACATATAATTCACTACCCAGCCTGTACTTGAAACCTATCTATTCTTGGTAGACTTTGGCAGATATTACATTCCTACCAAAGACCCAGAAAAGTAAGTTCTTCCTAACAAAATCCTTGGCATTGTCAAATGGTTCAATCTCAGAAATTCCTGTGCTCTTATCAGTAGAAATTACATTAAAGAAGAGGCATTGCCATCTGCTTTTCTGCTGCACCCTAAGGACCATGGGACTGTTCCATCTAACTTGCAGCTGAAACTGTCCAAATGGGTTGTTTCCCCCACTAGAAGATGAGCTCCTTGAGAGCATGGTAGGGATGACTTTTCTGTTTGTACCCCTTTCACTTATCACACCGTTTTGTACAAAGTAAGTTTTTAACAAATGCTTCATTCATTCATTCATTTATTCCATTAGTCTTTGATAACCCAAGTTCACTTCCCTTCCATGATGAGACTTCAGAATAGGATTAAAGTGGAGAATTATTGTTAGTAACATTAAATATTCACAATTAGACAAAGTACATTTTAATCCAATTGAAAATGAGATTTTTAAAGGCAATTGGGGTTAAAATGACTTGTCCAAGGTCACACAGCTAGTGTCTGAGGCAGGATTTGAACTCAGGTCCTCCTGACTCTAGGGCCTGTGCTCTATCCACTGTACTACCTAGCTGCCCCAGTATGAGATTCTATGATTGGAGAGACTGAGAAGAAATCAAGATGACTAAACTAATACTCAAAGTACTCCAATAGTTCTCTGAAGTCATTAATGTCGATATTCCTTTTGCACTGATTGATACAGATGTCAACCCATCCATGTCCTTACATCCTATGTGATTCTTGCCCATGTCTTCCAATTAGTTCAACAAGGGGAGTCCCCTCAAATTTTGGGAGGCCTTTGCCGCATTTTACCTAAGGCAATTAGATGATACAATGTCAAGGACTTGGAATCAGAAAGATCTGAATTCAAATTCTGCCTCAGATAATTAATAGCTATGTGACCCTAGGGAAGTGACAGAAGGGCTTGAATTCAGGAATGCTTTGAAGTACTAAGCAAATTCTGCATCAGTTAGTATGCCTGGTCCTTAGCCAGCAGTGTGCTGGTAAATGTTAAAAAAAAAAAAGCACTCAGCACAAAATTTTAAGTTTAATCTACATTATTAACATCTTCTCCATCACTTTCTTAAGTCTAGACACTCTAGAAAATCAGCACAACAATAAATCAAGCCCTTGTTTGTAGTATTTGAGAGTTTCTGGGGTGTAAATGGTCACAGTGAGATTTTAACAATCAACAAAAAATTTTTTTTAATTGTTTTCACATGCAACTCTAAAATAAGATATATAGGAAATGGGGTATAGAAATCTATCCTGCCCTACAGGAAAATTGAAGGGAAAGGGTACAAGAAGAGGGGAGAGTCAGAAGAGAGGGCAGATTTGGAGAAGAGGTACTCAGAATGCATGCTGTCTTGGGGTGGGATGAGGGATGAGATGGGGAGAAAATTTGGAACTCAAAATCCTGTGGAAGTCAATGTTGAAAACTAAAAAAATTAATTAATTAAAAAAATAAAGGGGAAAAAAAGAAATTTTAACAATTAGCTCTTATGAGCCTGAACAAGCTGATTCCAGCACAGCCCTGTTCTTAACCTTGCTCAGCCTCAGTTTCCTCATTTGTAAAATGGAGATAATAGTAACACCTTCCTTGCAGAGCTGGTTTCAGGATCAAATGAGGTAATAATTGTAAAGCCCTACATAAGTGCTAGCTATCAACATTACTATTACTGTCGTTGTAAGGATTCTAGTAGAGCACATGAGCTATCCATAGGTTTTCTCTCACTTGCAGGAGGATCTGCCCTTTTCCATCATATTTATTTTTTGACGACATCCTTTTACTTTTATTTTTGTAAGTATTTCTATGTTATAACGTGCTCACACTTACCATGCACCTCTCCACTGTCCCCTGATCAATACTCATTTTCAATTATTTGGAGTCTGCTAGATTCCAAACACAAATACCAGTGGCGTATTCAATATTACAAAGATAGAATTTTAAACTGTTTCTGAGAAGAACTACTAGCTATCGGTAGCTAACTAGCTGTGGGCCTTTGGATAAGTCCAGTTTCTCTCTGGGCTCCAGCGGCTGCACGATCCCTGAGGTCCCCTTGAGCTTCAAGTGTCTATTAATACATCAAGTAAATCATTCCCGCTTTAGGGATTCTTTCCCACCACCCTAGTGGGAAATTTTAACAATAAGATTAGATCTACTTTAAAACAGTGTGCTCTTTGGTTTATTGCACATACTGAAGGTATAAGAAAGTAAAAGCAATTCCGATAGACCCCGTGACTTTGGTGCTCCCAAGAAGCTCCCTTTCAAAGCGGAAGGGAAGACACTGAAAGTGTTAAAGCCCCCTTATGCAATCAGCCAATTGTTTTCCTTGCTTTTGAACCAACCTCTTTTTTCCTGTTGTCCCTAGCTCGCTCCCTCCCTCCCTCTCCAATAAACACAACAAAGAAACAAAACCTGTTGAGTCTCGCTGAAGATTAATTTTATTCTACCTCTCCCACTTAGAGCCAACACGCTATTGGAGCAGTCCTGCTCCCCTCTCCCCCTCCCCTCAGAAGAACTATTCCACTATCTGTAGGACAATGAAGTGAGTGCTTGACCAGGGTTTACCCAGTCCATTCACCAAGTTCTCTCAGTTGGGACTTTCAACTTTCAGAAGCTTTGTCCTTGCCCCAAATACTGTTTCGAAGCAGAAATGGAACGTTGGCTACCAGCCAGGATGCAGAAATCCTGCCTGATCAGAAGCTTCTCTATTAATATTAGCCAAACTCACATACCTTTCCAAAAAGATAAAGCTTTCCTTTATGAGCACAGGGGTTTTTGTTTTCAATACAATACTTTTTTTTTTTTGGAAGCACTAACTGCTACTTAACAAATTATAGAAAACAAACGGTCTCTAACGCTGTCTCTATCCACCACACTGGAGACTAGCAGCCTCGAGTCTGCCAGCTGATTAAGAAATATGATCAATGCAGCACTGTGAATTTTGTATTTAACATTTAAAAGCCACATTCTAGAGAAATCGAGGCGCGGGTGTGCTGCCAATCAATTATCGAGTCAGACCACCCAGCGCCAACGTTTAAAATTCTGCATTGTTTGCACTAACGGGAAAGGACATTTAGGGTATACCCTCTCCTTCCTGTATTTTTCAGCTAGATTAAGCTGTTGTCTTCACAATTGCCTTCCAGCTGCTGTGACTTGTGAAAACAACAGACCCTGCTCTGTTGTCTGTAGAAAGCCTGGATTGTTATGAGTAACTTTATTGCAGGCACATGAGTGTGTTAAGACTTTAAAACACGCTCAAATGTCATGTGCACACCCAGTGACGGGCAAGAATAATTATGAAAAAACAAGAATTCTATGTCTATGAAACAGTGTTGGACAAAATGGGGCCATTCATTGTGTTCTCCTGGGAATGCCTGGACTCTGCCGCCAGAAAACAAAAAGGGCACTTTTTTCCTCCCGTAGGCTCAATGCTTAGCTTTGCCATCTGAGCCCTAAGAAAACACGGGCCCCTCTCTAACTACAGTCTGGCCCGTGAACACTAGAAAGTATTAATGCACACCCCACCACCACCACTTTTTTTTTCCAGCCGCCCTCTCTGCGTAGGCTGAGGCCACTATAAAGTCAATGCAAAGACATAATAGTTTGCCTAACATTCACTCCCCTTCCTCCTCCATCACTGTTTCCCGTTTCCCGCCGCCGCCACCGGCCCCCCCCACAAAAAAAATCCTCTAACTCCACCAGAGGCTGCAAATCTCTCTAACACAAAGGTTTTCTCCTCCAGCATGCGTGCTACTGTTAATGTTTTTTCCAGGTAGTATGGGTGGAAGGGGTGGAGATGGAAGTTGGGGGAGGGGGGTCTTTAACTTGATGCAAAAGTGAGGCCTCTGCTGCTGAAGGACTGTTCGTCTGCTGAAGGGTCTCAGCTATCTCCTGAGATTCCTCCTCTCCAAGTTATCTGCGATTTGTTCTCCTTGTCAGCATGTGCGCATATTTCATTCCGTGGCATGCCAAATGAAACTCCAAATCATTTCAGCCCCGATTCATTTTGATGCCCACATTTCACCACAAGTTCAAGGCTTTTATGTTTGATTGCCATTTTCCACTCCCGTTACTTTTATGTTAACAGACAAGGTGAGTTAGGCACTGATTTTCCTACATAGATAGATGGTACTTTGAGGGCCCTTTGAGATGTCCTTGGCAGCAGGGTTTGGGCAGGCAGAGCTCACGTGTGAGTGAAGTGACTTCCCAAATAACAGACTTTTGTACGTGCCTTTTTATAAGGGTTAGGGAGAGTCATGCTATCCCAGAATCTCAGATCTGGAAGGGACCTGAGAGGTGATTTGGTCAACCCCCTTATCTGGTTTAGGAATACCCTTCCCAACATCCTTGACAAGTAGTCATCCAGCTTTTCCTTAAAAACTGCCAATGATGGGTAGGTGACACATTAAGGCAGCTAGGTGGCATAATGACTTGAGCATTAGACTTGGAATCAGGAAAACCTGAATTCAAATCCTACCCCAGATCTTCATTAGCTACCTCTCTCAACCTCATTTTCCTTATCTGCAAAATAGGTATGATAATAATAGCACCTGCTTCACAGAGTTGTATCAAATTCAATAACACATGGAAAAATACTTTGCTCACTTTAAATTGCTCACTATATAAATGCTTGCTATTATTATTCTCTCATTCCCTCCTCCTAAAGTAACCATTGGATGGTTGTTATTATTAGGGGCTCCCCCCCTTTATGTGGAGCCAAAATTTACCTCTCTATAATTTCTACCCATTGTCCTATCTCTGCCCTCTGACAATTATTAAGGAACTGAACACTGCTATCATGGGCCACCTCAGCCCACCCTGCCACCTATCAGGGTTCTCTTTTCTAGGCTAAGCAGTCCTCCCCCAATCCCTTCAATGCCTGTAGCATGGTTTCCTATTCTCCCACCAGCCTGGACCCCCTCTTGTGGATTTCAGCTTCTCAATATCCTTAATAAGAGTTAACACCCAGAAACAAACACCATATCTCATACACTGTTTAAGCAGAACAGACTACAGTAGGGCTATCACTACCTCCTTACTGGTAACTACATTTTTAAAAGTCACATGGAGGAAGGGGAGAATGGTTGGCCCAGGGAGAATGGAAATCTGGTCATGTTCAGGGATATGAAACTCCTCTTTTTAACCTCTAATCACCAAATCAGGAAAGCTTGATGGTCCCCTTTCCCATTCTGTCTCATTGAACACTCCCCTCCTCCAGAATTTTCACCATATTGCTGCTCCTTCTGGGGCAAGCTGAAAAAAAGTCAATTTCCCATTGGTTGATGGCTGCTATACAAGGACACTATAGTCACTGGACCTGTGAGTTCATTTGTATAGAGAACTCTGGACAAGGAACCTCCTTCTACTATTATAGGTCAATGCCTCCTCTGCTCCTTGCAGTCTTAGAGAGTTTCCTAGAGCTCTGGGAAATTAAGTGATTCTTTATATGTGTGTGCATACATCCATATGTAGTTATAAAAGACCAATGGCATTTTCTTTGAGTAGAATAAGTATTTTTAAAAAGTAATCAAGGATAAGCATGTTGTGCTACATCTTGAGCTAATCAGCAACTGGCTTAATAAACCCCTAGTTAATCCTCTTCAGGTGAGGTGCAGATTGCAACTAACAATAAAATATGGAAGGCTCTTATTTGGATATCTGTGATGCTCAGTAATGCCTGAAGGGAGAACACATTGAGACTATTTCTGTAGCCAGTGGAAATGTGGGCTAATTAAGTCAATCAATTAGTTATATTGTCTATACCACTACCATCAAACACCTCCCACCCCTCAAAAATAAATAAGTGAAATAGGCCTGGCCAATTTGCTTTTATCCTAGTGACAACTCCTTGTTTGAACATATCACCTTGAATCTGAGAGCTGGACACCTTAAAGATTGATCTAATTCCCATGAATTTTTCCTATGGCATAATTCAAAGAGCACTGGGTACTAAAAAAATCTGTTTTCCCTAAGCTGGGCTCTACCACTCTGAGGCCCATCCAATGGGGGTGACCATGATTCCAGCTCCAGTTAAAGAAAAGGGCTACTTGGTACGAAGAGGAGAAGATACAGTGTGTGGATGGGATTGTTGCCTTTAAGTATGACAAGGGTTGCCATGGAGATGTGTTCTGATTGCCCTAAGTTGGAAGTTGTAAAGAGACAAGTTTGCCCTTGATGTAATTAAAGAGTTTCTAACAAGCAGAGCTTTTTCCATATGGAAAGGAAGTAGAGAGTCTTTCCCACTAGCGGTCTTCAACTAAAAGATGAGAAATTATTGTCCAGGTCTATGGTAGGAGAAATCCCTTTTCACACACCACTTGGACCTACACAGAAAAGATGAGATTCTTTTGCTCCCCTACAAGGAGAATTAGAGCTTGTGAAACCAGGAGCAGCCACTAGATCTATCTGAGCTTCAGTTTTTTCCTCGATAAAACTGGAGAATAATTTCTGTATTTCATATATATGAGTTGTTCTGAGAATCAAATGTGATCAGTTGGATAAGTACAATAAGTACTTAGTTGGGGAAGTACAATATCAGCTGGATAATTACAATGAAAAGCACTCACTTTGTAAGCTATACTTTGGAATAGTTTACTTTGTAAACCATAACATCCTATGTAAACAGTGACTTAATGAAAGTGATGGCATGAAGATGCAGCTGGAGATTCAGACTGATGATAAAAAAAAACCTTAGAAAATCATCATTTGTTACTGAGTAAGGTGCCTTGTTTCACTGAAGACCAGCCAACCAACAGACAAAGCCCCAAAATAGACATGGAGTTTGCACCCCACCCCATACACTTGCAAGGGAGCATGTCTCCTTCTGTGTCCCCTTGGAATGGCTAAAATTGTAGTTTTTCTTCTCTCACTGGGGGATGATGGTCAGTTAAGTCCCTGAGTAAGCTTCCTCAGAGCCACTAGGGGAGGATCATGAGGCTGCTGCTGCTTGCCGCTGCTGCTAGACCATCAAGCTTAGACTAGATGTCCTCCCTGGACTAAAGTGGTCTTGAGCAAGGAATCTGGGCCTAGGACTGTCTCCCAAGCTGAAGTCCTAATGCCCAAGATCTGGCCAGTCTTCAGATAATTTGTTTTAACAATTCTACAACATCACCATTCCTCATTCATCCACTTAGCTTAATTTTCCTACCATCACTTTCATTGCTGAGGTTGTCTCTATTAAGCCTTTTTTTTGTGCATCATTAACTTTTAACCAGGCATCGATAGCTTTATTGTTTAAATTGCGTTTGACTTTATTTTAACGTCAGCATTTCTTCTGGCTCCTGACAAGAAGTCACATTTTATAACTAATTAAATTGATCCCTGGGAAGCAAAAGCCACTAAACGGAATTATTCGTACCCAAGTGTCAATATATTAAATCAAAGGGCTAATGAGTTGGGTCACTGCTTCTTTTATCAAGAGGCTCTAGCAGAACAGGGCGCAGATCATCCACTATTTTCTGCTTTAACAATCAATTTTATTTAAACCAAAGGAAGCTAATTAATACATTTTGATCTTGCAGTAAATAACCCATTTTATCCCATTTTATAACTTATATAAATTTTAAGGTCACACTTAAGTGGGAAAAATTGTTCTGTTGATATAAGCTACATGGACACAGCATTTTGGTGGGCTCTCAGTGTTCCCAGGAGGTCATAGGAAACTTCCAAGCCAATCTGAAAGGTGTTTTGCAAACCCATGATTTCGAGAACTTTTAGTTTTCAACTATTAGCATCATGGGTATAAATCAGGATGAAAATTCATCTCTTGAGCTGACAATAGTGCCTAACGAAAGTGATTAAGAAATGACGAAATTTGTCATGTCAGCTTTCTCTATAGTTCTTGCAGCTGCTGAGTAATACTTTGGATGCTTTCACTATTTACATCTGGACACTACTTTCAAAATTCATCACCTAATAATTTACACAAGTCATTATATTAGTCATAGTTTAGCTTCCTTTGACATACCCCTGCAGACAGTAGGGAGGCTCTATTCCCCTGCTTGCCTACAGTTAATTATGATCATGTCTAGTTCGTGCCCAGAACCAGTCTGATATTCCTACATATTTTTGTATGTGAATCTGTCATTTCATTTGGGTGATTTCTACTCTCCAGTTTACCACGCAAATTTGCCATTGGAATTTCTAGAAGGAAAAGTAAAAAGATTCATAGAATATTGGAAGAGCTATCTTTTCAACCCTTAATTTGGTTTATTAACACACACTCAGACAGCTTTCATGCAGCTGTCAAAAAGTCTACCTAATGCAGTGATATGACAATGTCATTCCCTTGCTCAAAAAACTTCAGTGGCTCCCTATGACTAATACAAAGCTCTTTGGCATTCAAGGCCTTCCACAATCTACCTCTGTTCCACTTTGATTTCCAGCTTTATTTCATATTAACACTACCCCCCTCAAACACAGACGCATTCTCTCTCATCTACACGCTACATTACTCCACAGTGTAGCCAAACAAAATTCACTCAACGTTCCACAATATCATCCAATCCTTTTCAACATGCATGCATTTGTACATGGTGGACATTTGCCTAAAACAGCTTCCTTTTCATCTCTGCTTGTTGAAATCTTTTTTTTCCTTCAGGTCCCTAATCAGGTACCACCTATTTCATATTTTTTTCTTGAAGAGCCTAGCCAAAAGTGCTTTATCTCTCTTTACACATTTTCCAGGAGTCCTTTATCTACATCTGTCTTTTAACCCTGTCACATTCTACCTGTATCACATTACATATACATGTGTGTGCATGCATGCATATGTGTACATATCATGCCCTCCTTCTCTCTTTCCAAGTAGAGCGTAAGCTCTTTGAGGGCAAAGATTGTCTCAATTTTCACGTTTACGTTTCCAGTGCCTAGCCCTTGCGCATGATAGATATTGAATAAAAGTTTTCTTAATGAATCAATGCATGAATATATTGAATAATAGTTGGCAATACTTATACAGCCCTAAAAAATACATGCTGTGGCTATGAAAAGATTATGGGTTTGACTAGCCTATCTCCAAAAAAATGTTGGAGCCAGGTTGAAATCTGAAATCAAGATGGACACACATACACACACATATAGAGCTCCAACTGTGATCTGCTGGATAATTTGGGTTAAATCCTTGCCCATCACTTGGTGCCTCATTTTACCCATCTAGAAATAAAGCATCAGTTCCCAGACATCCTTGAGAACCTCGGACACCCATGGACCGAGGTAGGGCTCATGTTATTTGACATATAACAAAGCTGTCGAGATGTCAATTGTGTCTTCCTAACCCTTCACTTTGATAATTTACCACCAGGATCAAATCTATCACTGAGAGCACCACAGATGTTTTTGACAAAAATATGTTCTTTCACCCACACAGAGTCGGCTTTTTCAAACAGTGAATTAGGTTTCCTCTGTAGACACAGCGGTTTTCCTTTGAAACAACCTTAAATAGACACTTTTATCCATTTATAGATGCATGTGCTTTGGAGGTCAACCATGTGCTGCTGTTTCTTTACCACACATGTCTTCTTGTCAAATATGTGGTCAAATATTGGAGGAGCGTTTGGCCCCACCCAGAGATAGCATCATTCAGTATTTGGACAAACCTAGGCCTGACCAGAGATCTCTAGAGTCATACAGATGCTTATTCAAAGCACTGATTTTATTTAAAGTGTCCCAGAATAAGGCCAGTAGAATTTAACTCATGCCCTTTAATAATTGACAGAATTCTAGCTCCAATACCCTATGGTCATTCTCTTTGGAACTCCTTTAAAAGCTATATAGTATCTCTCAGAATTACTTAATAAGGCTTTCTGGACAAGCATTGGATTTTATTCTCTTGTAACAATAATTGAATTCCTACTGACTATTCCTTGTTATCCCTCCTCCTCTTCTCCCCACCATACTGGCCATAATATAGCTACATACAACATACACATACATGCACACATACACACAGAAATAATACATGTAAATACATGTACACATATATAGATATATAGATATGTATACAGACACACACTCTAGGAATTATCCAGGACTGATGAACTAGGGAAATTTGTTTTAAAAGGAAAGAAATCATTCTAGTCCTGGAAAAAGACAAATTTCTTAAATTCTGTTAGCTGCCTTATCCATGGATGATTGCATCCAACAAGAGAGTTCCTTACAATCCAACAACTAGGCTCCCTCCCTTAGACAAAACCAGCTGGACAAACAAATAACATATCACACGTAGCCACAATATGAACAGTGCCAATCTAATAAGACACTGCCCCTCTCCAAGGTGCATATATACTCCCAACACCTCTAACACAGTGCAAGTAACAGAACTACATTCTGAGAAAGAGCTGAGATTCACCAGGCCAATCAGAAGTCTGTAAATCCAACCTCATGAGGCCCTGAGTCTCAAACCAGCAGCCATGACCTTGGGACACAGATACCCCTGCCTGCCCAGAGCTCACACAGGCCTGCCAGCAACCCCTCATGCCAGAAGTACTCAGTGAAGACCCTGGCCTAGGAAGGCAGGTAAACAAGAGATGAACCAATACAAATAACCTCCACAGGATGAAAATGTGTTGCCTAGATTGTGCATATTCTCTGCAGGATGGCAGAGAATAAAACATGCAGAAACACAGATAAAAGCTTTTAAGTTTACAGAGTGCTTTCCACACAAACACCCTGTTCTGTAGATATGACATTTCTCTCCCTCCCATTTTATAGACTTGGAAACTGAGGCTGAGAAAATCTGAGTTACCAGGGACACACAAAGTCAAGGACAGGTCACTTTCCATTCGGCCGCCATGATGTTCCTCAGCTCCGCAGAATCTATATGCCCAAGAGACAGATCCATACCAGAACATGTTTGTGAGTGGGACTTTCCTAGAAACAGTTGGTGGTAGAAAGCAAATAAGCCAGCATTACTGGTCCTAGCTCAGGGTTCCAGCTTGGATCACACTCCTCCCTTACATTACTCTGGGCACCACAGAAGGCTCATTCTCAGTTTTCTGTCTGTTTTCCGAGTAAGCAAAGTTAACCCAAGATGGTCAATGAATCTAATATAATCCAATCTAGTCACTATTTATTAAGCACCTACTATGTTCAAGGTACTATGCTAAGTACTAGAGATATAAAGACAAAGACAAAAGCAGTTTCTGTCCTCAAAGAGCTTACATTCTACAGGAAATAAACAGAGATTACTTTTGTAAAGTCTCCAGTTATTTCTCCTAGGTCAGGCTCCTAAGTCTTAGGGGAAAAAAATCTGAAAATCCCAGGTAATTCCAAATGCTTCTGGCAAATGGGAACATTTGCTAAGAAAACGAGCTAGAATGAGAGCCCCCAAATTGGGGGTACCATCCTTGCAGAACTATCTCAGTCCTTGTAATATTCATATTATATTCTGTAATTTATCCCTTAACGTTGCCCTTACTAGTAAGGCATTATGTCAGAGTGGAAATATTCCTGGAATTGGAATTAGGAATCTGCATCTGCTAGGTCCTTGATAAATGCTTGTTAAATGAATGAATAAATGAGTTCCAACTCCACCATTTACTAGATGTATGACCATAGTCAATGCATGTTCTGTCTCTGAGCCTCATTCTCCCCATCTATAAAATGGGGGTGATACTTGCTCCATCTCCCTTTTATAGCTTTGTCATATGAGGAAAGCCCCCTGTAAAAAATCAAGTAGAAAAAGGTGAACGTGTTTTCTGGTAATCCTTGACTGCAAAGGCTTGGAAGCCACAGCAATTCCCTGGTCCTGCTGCTGGCTGCTTTCTTGGGTTATGCTCCCTTTTGTTTGGTTCTGATCCTCAACACACATATCAGACGATTTGCCATCTCCTAGGCTGGTATTAAATTACCTACTGTAGGTTTCTGAGTCATTACAATAAGAACATTTTTTAGAACCATCTAATGTTTGCACATGCAAATATGCAAAGCAGCTACAAGCTCTGACTAGGTCAGAAAATGTTAGCAATTTGAAAATGCTCTTTTCCTGGGTAAGTTTCTGGTGACCTGTACAAACAGTCAGACACGAGCACACAAGCCCCCATCATCATAAAGTCACACAGGCAGGTTTGCAACTAGGCATTTCCTGGGCAACCAGTCTTTCAGGGAGTGTTCAAATATTTGGAGGGGGCACTTTGAGGTGCGCATACTTCAGCTCTTATTCACGCATTCCTCATTCACAAATTTTGAGTATAGCTGAAATTTCCCTTTACAAAGTTCTCTCCTCCCTTAGTTCCCCTTCATTTCTGTGGGAGGTCAGGATAGGAGGGGAGTATAAGCTCCCCTTCCCTTGTGGTGAGGTCCTCTCTCTCTGGCTCTCAGAGATCCAACCTGTGGCTTAACCGCAGGCCCCAAGGACAAGCTCCTGGTCAGGGTAGGCAGCTACATTTTGTCTCTTTAGAATCTCTGCTTAGTTCCTGAATCCATCTTCCAGCTAGTCAAATGAGCTCTGCTTGTCTTAGCCATTGTGGAGAAAGCAATGGATCTAAAGTCAGAAGACCTTGGTGTAGCTCTCAAATACCCCTCTGTAGTGAGCCTTGTACCCTTGGGGCAAAGTCACTTTCCCTCTCTAAGGCAAAGTATCTTCATCTCTAAAATGAGGGCAATAACATTCACACTATAAGGGAGTTAAGAGAATCAGATGGAATAATGTATGCAAATTGCTTTGTAAGTCATAAAGTGTTATGGGACTGCTAGCTATTATTAGTAAAACCATTATTAAATCAAAGCAAACCAAGAAATATTTAATATTTACTGTTTTTAAGACCCTGTCTGTACTCTCCTCTCATTATGAGCTCACTGGCTCCCAACAATAGTGACTCCTTGTCTCTTACATTAAGGGCAAATCTGGCATTGTGAGATGAGCACTACTGGCTCTCTGTAATCGGACAGCCTGGGTTGGAATACAAGCTTTGCTTGTCTAAGGGCACTTTACTTCCCCTCATTGGTACTTAATGTCCTAATCTGTAAAAAAAAAAAAATGGGTTGTAACAGATCATCTCAGAGGTCCCTTCCAACTCTATATGCTATGACCCTTATCCTACCCCACCATCCTTTTCCCTCCTTATTCCCCATTTCCTCTCCAGCTCTCATCCTCAGCTTCAATTAAACAACCCCATTTCCACTACCAGGTTGTGTATCCACATTTTTCTGACTTAAAACATCCTCCTATGCAAATCCTATTCATAATAATGACAAAGATACATCACCTTGAGGTATGCAAAATGGTAGACAGAGATCATTTCATCTGATTCTCACAATAACCTGACTGTGGTCATTGTTTTCCCCATTTTACAGATGAGGAAACTAAGAAAAACCGAGGTCAAGTGACTTGCCCAACATCACATAGCTAGTAAATTTCTAAGGCTGGATTTGAACTCAAGTCATCTACTCCAACTTCAACCTGAGAGGGATCCCCTTTGTGACACCTCCTACTGACCTTCTCTATAAAACTTCCTCATATTCTAGCCCACACAGATCTTTTCCCTTTTTGTTTCATTTTGCTTTGTTATTGCCGGAAGGAACCCTAGAGAGCAATCAGTAATTTAATAAGCATTGAGCAAGCCAATGCTTTATGCCAGTGACTGTGCTAGAAGCTGGGGACATAAAAATTAAAACAAGCAGTTGTTTGCCTCCAAAGAGCTTACATTCTATCAGGAAGAAACATCATATATACATGTAAGCATATATGAAAAATATCCAAAAGGTGAGACAGTGTGGCATAGAAGATAGAGAACTGACCTCAAACCCTGGAAAAACCTGGTTCAAGTACTACTTTTTGTGACCCTCTCAATGTTCTAAGCCAACAGTGTCAAACTCCAATAGAAATAGAGGCCACTGAACAGTACATAAGGATGGATGTCTACAGGCCACACACTGATATAGAAAACCACATATTAATATCATCTGTGTGATTTTTTATTTTGTTAAATATTTCCTAATAACATTTCAATCTGGTTGGGAGAGCACTTGGGAGTGGGGGATGGGGCGATGCTGTCATCTGGTTCACACCTCTGTTCTCAGCTTCAGACAAGGTACTTCCCTCCATTAGTAAAGGGCTTTTTCTCAACCAGGGTTCCTATACCAATGAAATCATAAGTCCAGTCTCTACACCCAAAATACAATTTAATTGGGGGAGGGGGAAGTAGGAGCATGAGGAGAGTCTAACTATGGTAAATTAGAGACAAGGAAATTAGAAGAGAGAAGATGGGACCATTCACAAAATCACGTTACTGATGAGTGGCAGAGCTGGTCTGCTAATGCAAGCCAGAGCTCCTTCTAGTAGCAGAATTTGACTATTTAAATAGACTATTCCCCAGTGGCCTTGTATAGTGTGGTTGTGTACCGAACTAGAACGTGACTGCCTGGAGGTAAGGGACAACGCTGGAAATTTCTAGGACCTTCATAGAGCCCAACACCAGGGAATAAACATTCATTGATTAGTTGACTGGCTTCCCTCCCCAACCCTTCTGCTACACCAATAGGCATGAATCCCACATCCCTTCCTTATGGTTTACAAAATGACTCCCATTTCTTACCACTTAAATTACTTTCAGTCCATGCAGTCTCTGTATCCCCTTATGTACAAAGGCCTAGGAAGCAGAATCCACTCCAATCCTGTACCTCCTTCCAATTCCTCTTTCTTCTTAACTCCAACATCTGCCAAGATGCCCCACCACTCCTTGTTCACTACATGTGCTGTGTTTCAGCTGCCTTCTCAGAGCAAGAGCCCCAGAGTGAGGGATCTGCCTTAACTGTCTAATTCAGTGTTAAACTTGCAAGGCATCGTGTCTGTCTCTGGCACCAGACAAATAAATAAATAAATGAAGAGCTCATCAGCTGCCATTTCCTTTCCCACATCTCCTGAGTCCCAACTTGTCTCTTCCTTTTTATCTCAACTTCAATTTATATAAAAATAAATGCACAAGTAATTTGTTATCCTTCCATGTTTTGGCAGGACAATAGATAACAAGGAAATGAAAGTACTCTGTTCATAAGGCTGGGGTTGGTGGAGGTGGGGAGGAGAGAGGGTCTCACCCTGTGTTGGAGATGGAGGAGGGTAGGGCTTGATGTTGCCATAAGTAAAAAGCAGGTGAGTTCCTTCTGCCTGCCCCATTGTTGTTGTAAGCTATCCTTTCGAGATCCCATTTCACTTCATCGTGGAGCTTTGGAAAACTACAATACCATCCCCAAGTACTAGCAGATCATACATAACAGATGCTTCATAACATTTATTCAACATGAATGAATGAATGAATGAATGTCAAATAAAAAGGTGGATAGGGAATAAAATTATTTGATTGAAGCAGGGAAGTAAACAAACAAGTAAAAAGTGATAGAGAAGGAATTTCACCTCATTTTTAACTTCCAGAACTTGACAAAAGTAAGCAATCATAATAGCACCCAGATTTGAGATCAGAAGATCCTTCACTTACCACCTGTGTGACCTTGGGCAAGTCACTTCTTTAATACTCTGGTCTTCAGTTTTTTTTCTCTATAAAAAGAAAGAATGAACTAGATTGACCTCTTCAGGTCCCTTCAGCTCTAATATCATATATGACACTATCATTCTTTGAACTATGGTGAATATGGTATAACTAACATCAGTGTCAATATTAACTTTTTTGCTCCAACTTACTTAAAAGTAAGTTATTTAAAAATTTAATTCAGTATCAAAGTAATGCCTTTTCTAAAAATGGTTTGAACAACTAATAATTAAGACATCTCTGTGAAGGTAAACACATTCCAGTTTTTGGGTATTTATTGTATATACATAATTTCCTTGGAGGGGATATTGAACTTTCAGAGAATCATGGAATGTCAGAAGTGGGAGGGACTTTAGAACTGAGGATGCTATTAGAAAACTCCCAAACACAGAATGTCAAAGTTAGAAAGAACCATAGAGCACAGAACGTGCATATACAAGAGCTGAAGCAAGCTCAGACATCCATGACTCTCACCTTCCAAATGAGAAAGAACACTGAAGTCCAGAGAGGGTAAATAGGTGCCCAAGAGTAACTTAGTAGCAGAGCCAAGATTTGAGCCCAAGTCTTGTGGCTCCCTAGTTCAAGGGGCTTTTCAACATACCAAGCTTTCTGCATATACATCTATACTCATGACTACTAGGCAAACTGTACCATTTCTAACATTGAAGGAGACACGGAAGAATAAAAGTAAGAGAATATGGCACTCTGTGAGAGACATCTGCAGAGATCCCAGAGACAGAGGACATTTCTGACAACGCCATAGCAGTGCATTGTCGTCTGTCAGAGAAAAAATACAAGTCATTACCTGGCTAGCGCTCATTCCATTTATTCATTCTTTTTTTTTTTTAAAGATGCATATAATTGTGAAGCAAATGCCTCTATGAGAGAAGTCAAATGATATCTAGAGTTCTGAGCAGTGTCATATCCACTCACCCAATCAGTAGAATTATAAAGGGCCTACTGTGTGCCAGCCACTCTGTTTGGTGATATGAAAACATTTGGTCTGGCTGTTCAGGTGTGACCTGAACTCGAGGCTAATTTTGTTCTAGGTTTTTTATTGGTACTTGTAAAGCTGCTTAAAACCACCCACTCACCTCACTCTCCCTACCTGCTCTCTTGTTTAGTTAGTTTTTACTTGACCTTCACCCTGGTTAGACTAACAAAGGAAGGAAGCAGCTAAATCATTTTGAACAAGTAGATAATTAAAATGTCAGGTTTGGGAAAAACATGCAGGATTTTGAGTCAGACGATTTGGATTTTAGCCCTATTTCTACCACAAATTGGTTGTATGACCTTGATCAAGTCACTTTCCTTCTACAAGACTGGGGATTTTTTCTTCTACAAATTGAGGTAATTGAGCTGATTTCTAAAGTTTCTTCTAGCTTTAGGTCCTATGATCCTAGAAATCATTGTCATCATGGAAGGGCTATTATTTGGCTAATTCTGTAATAGTAAAACTAGGGGATATATACCTTCTCTTCTTTCTCTCTACCTGTTCACAACAAATTCCCTCACTTCTTCCCTTCCATTTCTCTTACTTGACATCTTATTTCCATCCTAAATACATTTTACACAAAGGATTCTTGTCAATTAAAAAGAATCACACTCTTTTTGTTGTTATAGGAATAGAAGAAGTCTTGGCATAAGATGAGAGGAAGGTTGAATTAAGTGGATGGTAGGGTTGCATTCTAAAACAGAAAGGCTTTGATGGAGAAAGTAAGAGAAAGACCTGCATTCAGAATATTATTTAAAATAAGCAAAACGATACCACAGGTTCTAAAACATATACCTATGGATTTGAGTGGCTCTATAGGTAAAACCTTAGTGCCTTTTAAAATTATTTGATCATGTAGAATTTCAGCCTGCATATTTGAGATGTAACAGTGTGTATAGAATATATATTTGCAATGAAAGTATTCACCCTTTTCCTGGACTACTGAAAAATCACATCATATAACTCTAGCTAGGCATGTACAATAAGTCTGTTTCCATCAGAATTGGATCAAAGGACAGGTGAAATTTCATTACCACCAAATGTGCATATAAATAGAAGATGGTGTTAGCATGTACTGAAACTTGGAGAAAAACAAAAACTCCCAGGCATACTGCCCAAAAGGAACAGTTTCACTTTAGGGGAGGAATAGAAAAGCCTCTAGGCTAAGGGCTAGCATACTGATCCAATCTCATAGATACAAATATTGTACTAATAAAAATCTAGGCAAACTAACACCCATGTTGCTCCCAATGCAATAGTAACATTATTGTTAAATGGGGGTGAGCTAGATATAATTAGAGCCGGAGCAAGAAAGACTAGGTTTATTCAGTGACAAGGGTGAGGAAGTCATGTTGTCGATAGACCTATCAATGAACACATGGAAAAAGTACCAACTGTCAAGGCAAAATGAGGGGTTAGAGATAAAAACTAAGAGTGAAGTGTCTGCCTCATTCACGCACGGCTGGTTTCAGACTCCTGAGCAAAATTTCCTTCCTTCCTAAGGTATACAAAGGCAGTACAGAATGCCTAGAAGGCTAATTGTTTCTGGCTGTAAATTACTCCCAAAGATTCCTAAATTTGTACAATTATCATAGGAGCAGAACACTCTCCCTTGGCCCCATATCACGTTAGACTCTGGGGGGTGGGGGTGGGAGGGAAGTTTTCTACTCAATCCAACACTTATAGTACTAGATATCTAAGCCACATTTACTCACAACAGCAGAGATTTAAGGGCTTAAAGGAGAAGAAAGTATTTGAAATAGGCCCACTTGTGACAGCACACATTATAAAATATTCCCGTACAATAACTTACATTTTTTCACTGCTAGGATCCAGCAGCCATTTCCTAATATGTAGATACTACGGCAAATGTAGACTGACCACGAAAACCAGCTTTTCTAAAATTACAAGGAATGCTATATCACCAACTTATCATGCAAAAATACCATGATTCACATAACTGAAGCAAGAATATTTTATAATATTCAAAAAGTTTCATTAATCAACCTAATTTATACGAACCACCAGAAAATGGTAAAAAAAAAATTCTCAAAATAAATTTCCTATAGAGGGTTCTTCTGAAAATTAGTACTGCATCACCAACATCAATTGCATTCATATGATGTTTTAAGGTTGGCAAAGTGCATTATAAATATGATTTTATTTAGTCCTCACAACAATGCTGGGAGGTAGACACTATTATTAGTCCCATTTTACAATTGAGGAAACTGAGGCAGACAGAGGTTAAGTGACTTGCCCAGGGTCACAGACCTGGTAAGTGTGCGAGTCAGCATTGGAACTCAGGTCTTTCTGACTCCAGGTTCAGTGCACCACCTAGCTTCCTTCATGAAAGGAAACAGGATACTCCAAACTGAAAGGTACCTCAGTGGGCCTCTAGCCAAGCTGATGAAAGAACACTCTCTGTGAAATCCCTGACGAGTGATTGTCTGGCTATTTTACTTCTGCTATTGGGGAGCTAGTGTCCTAAAGCAGCCGACTCTGTTTGGGGGCAACTTATCGTCTGGGACCTCTTCCCCATACTGAAACAAAATCTGCCTCCTGGAAACACTGATGTTAACTATAATTTTCAAGTAAACTTTTTCTAAAAGGAATAACCAAAGGAAAAAGAAATGGAACTGGAAAAAACAATCATGATGATACCAGAACTGGGGCAGTGAGATGGTGCCACAGTGGCTAGTGGGCCAGGCCTGGAGAAGGGAAGACCGGAGTTCAAATCCAGCCTCAGACACATACTATGTGACCCTGGGCAATTCACTTCACCCTGCTTGCCTCAGTTTCCTCATCTGTAAAATAAGCTGGAGAAGGAAGTGGCAAACTACTCCAGCATCTTTGCCAAGAAAACCCCAAACACAACCGAACAATAACTATAGCACTATAACAACCATGACATTGTATTGTCATCTGTTGACAAGGACGTAGACATAGACAGTTGTGGGATAGGCTGTTGTGTGAAGTAGGGAGTTCCCCATCATGGCGGGGGGGGGTTCCTACAAGGGCTGGATAGTCATTTACAGGTGATGTTGCCGAGGTATTACTTGATCAAGCATTAGCTCAACTAGATGGTCTCTTAGGTTCTTCCGCCTCTGAGGCCTATAAAGCACCAAGGGGTGTATTCTTAGGTCGCGGCTGGAAAGAAAAAGTCGAAGAATCCTCCCTTCCTGTGAGATCTCCTTAATCAAATAGCCTATGGACATACAGAGGATCCCTTCCCCGAACTGAAAACAAGCCATACCAATAAATCACAGGCAAGCTTCTCCAGGAATATAGAACTGCTTTCTTAGAGCCTTAACACTATAAACATTGAGCTGACCAAACATTAGCCCAGGAGAATGTTTATCCAAGCAAGGAAGCGACCTGCAGCTATTATCTGCCTTCACAGCATCTGCACCCGAATACTCCTGTGACCAGCAGTGCCTTGTGGGTTAAGTCCTTTGTAATCTGTGAAAGGCCCAGGCCTTGCCAGGTGAACTTGTGACTCAGCCAAATCAAAGCTCATCATCAGAAGTTAGGTTGTTTCTGTTCTTACGCTCTGCCTTTTTCTGAGAAAGAACACCGGGCCTATACTCGGGGAGTAATAAGCCTGAAGGAATCCTCAGATGAAATCTGGGAGTGGCGAACGCTAAGCATGTCTTGGTGAAAAGAACATAATGAGGCAATTTTAAACTGGAAACAAATGAAGATGTCTCTCTCTTCCTCTTTTTTAACTCACTCCCCTCCCCTTGACCAAATCTGCATTCTACTGCAAAATGGTCAATTTGGGTGATTCTGCTTTGTACTTGCTGACACATTGGTCTGCATTATTCTGGGGATTTTGACAGCTGTATTTGCTTATCTCCTCCATCAAGACTGTAAGCTCCTTGAGGTCAAGGACTGTGTCTTCTTATTTTGTGGCTCCAAAAGATAAAAAATAAAATCCAATGCTGTGTACCATGTACTGTGTACTCAATAAATGCCTACTGCCCCTGGCCCCTTGCTTATTCACTGGGCTGCTGCTCACAACTCAGTCACAGTTAGTCATGGATTGTTAGATCAGGAAAGGCCTCTAGAGATCACTGAATCCAGAAACCTCATTTTACAGAGGAGGAAACTGACGGTAGGAAAGGGCCAATGGTCTGCCCACAGATAGACGATGAATCAGTGCCTACTTATCTCCTAGGTTAATGTTCCTTCCACTATGCCACCCAGTGGAAAATACAAATATAAATCATTTTTCATAAATCAACTTCTAGGTTGAAGGGGGAAAAAACTATCTTTATCACTAAAATCTATCCTCTTCCAATATGCTCCCCTCAAGAGCTCCAGAAAAGACTACTACTTTAGCCAGAAGCACAGATTTTAAACCACAAAGCTCAAGAACATATTCAAATAATCCACTCTTGGTAACTGGATTGGATTGTCACCATATCTATCCTAGGATGCATAATAATTAAGTCTGTGTTTCTAGGAGGCCACTCTCCTGAAATCTATGGTTATGACAATACTCAACTAAATGTTTCCAACTGCTTCAGAAGCCATGGAGTTTATTAAAGAATTTGACATGAGGCCAAGACATATGTTGATGGTAAAGATGCAGCTAGACAGGAGTTCTTGTGAAGAAGATCAGATGGTCTTAGCTGACTACAGGCTCAGGGTAAGTCAGAAGTGCTTTAGCTTAGGAAGCTAATAGCAGGCTTTGGGCTGTATTTCAAGTAGAAAAACAGAGTGAAAGAGGTAATAATCCCACTATCTTCTGACTTATTCAGACTTATTTGGACCTGGGCTATTGTGTTTACTTTGGAGCACTCCATCTTCAAGAAAGCTATTGATGAGGCAGAGATAGCCAGAGGATGGTGACTAGGATTTCAAAGAAACTAGAAAGCATGTCCTAGGAATTCAGCTGAGATGTTTAGCTTGGAGAAGAAAAGAATTAGGGAGAACACGGGGACATAATATCAGTCTTTTCTATTTGAAAGTATATCACATGGAAAAGGGATTAGACTTACTCTGCTTGGTGCCAGAGGGCAGAATGAAAAGTAATAGGTATAATTTGCAGAAAGATAGATATCTACTTGATATATGAAAGCTTTCCAAAGGATTACAACGCTCTACTCCTCCACAAAGTACTACTACCAGGCCTCATTGCAGCATGGAGATGACATTGAGTTTTCAAAGGCTAAGGAAGCAGAGTATAAGCTCTGGCAGTTTCTACAACGCTAGAAAGGCATGGAATGAGGTCCTAATGACAGACTGAGTCTGCTTCCACAACCCAACAATGTTAGGTATGCAGAGGATCATCTCTAGAAAAGCTGGCCCTTTGGTAAGGTATTCTTTAACCATAGCAACCCACAAAACAAAGAAAAATATTCAGAAATGGCCCCCAGTCCTATAAGGCCCCACTCCTACTGCTAAGTAAGAGTGGTAGAGAGGCAGAAGAGAAGGCAGTTAGGTGGCTACAGCAGTGGCACTGAATTATTTAGCTTTTGAACTTCCTAGAAACATTGACTTAACTGTAGGTTCCATGAGTGTGAGATGATAACACCATTGGACTGGAAGAAAGGAGATGCATCAGTATGGATACCCTCACAACAAACGAAATCAGAAGTTGAAAAGTTGCAGTTCAGTGGTTGGATGTTGGCTGGCTTCTCTTTGAAGAGGCACACAGAGGACTGTGATGACGATGATGATGATTATGGTGAGAGACAGATAGTACTTATACAGCCCTTTAAGGTTTACAAAGCACTTTACATATATTATCTCTTTTAATCCTGGAAGGTTAGTACTATTATGATTCCCATTTCACAGATAAAGAAACTGAAGCAAGGAAAAGGTGATTTGCCTAGGAAAGCATAGCTAGTTATGTACCTGAGACAGAATTCAAACTCCAGTCTCCCCTACTCCAAGGTCATTGTTCTCTCCCTCACCCATGAGTACCTAGGCAACCAAAGGGAAACAATCAACATTATTTCATGGGATGCTTGATCATCTTCATCGTGTGGTGCTCATGATGAGCATAAGCAGAAAGAAGATAATTGCAGCTTATGTATCAACATCTGTTCTAAAAGATGAAGAAGTAGGGCAATTCTATTAAAAAAAATCAACAAGATCCTCCAAAACAAGACCACATCTATACACATAAAAATCAGCTGTCTGTATGCACAAATCCTTGACTAGTCAGAGCAAAAGTCAAAATCAACATTAAATTAGAAGAAAGGATAAAGATAAGGAGAGAATGAATGCTTGAAACCACTTCAATCTGACATATTTAAGTGAACCATCAATACAAAAAAAAAAAGAAAAAGGCAAAGATAGTAACCTGTATTTTACCACCATTTCCTAATAGGAATCAGTGGTTAGCAGAAAGGGACCAAAAGAGCCAAAAAATTGCCATAGCCAGCAAACGCTTCATCCCCTTGCCAATTAGAAAGATATGACAAAGGCAAAATTACTTCCAAATACACGCTTATTTGTAAAATGCTACTCAGATAGATCACAGAAGATTGTATACAGTAAAAGAGCAAAAAGGAATTGAAGTAAAAACAAGCGTACACAAAGTTTGGCATGAGACCCAACTGAGCCACACTATATGAAGAGTGTTGATAGCTGAACTTGGCAAGATCACAATAAACAGATGGAAAAAAGAACTAATGTGTCAATGTTTCCATCATGATCTATTTTCCTTTTAATAGAATTTTATTGATATCTTTTGCTTTTAAATTACCTACATTTCCCCCTATATCCCTCCCCTGACCTCCTACAAAGAATCATTCTTTGTAACAAAGAATGTTTTTAAAATGTGAAGGAAAAAAAAGTTCATGAAAGCCAATCAACACATCAGAAAAAGTCTGAGGGGATAGGAGTCGGGGTGAGGGTTGGGGTGGAGCCAAGATGGCAGATCAAAACAGTAGATTTGATGTTCTATACACATAGACGTTTTCTACAACTAGGCAGGGCATGGTGTTTCCTCCTAGATCTTCCCTGAGGTCAAGGTTGGTCCTTAAAATTTCCCAGTATTTAGTTTCAATTGTTATGTTGTTGAGTTTTCTATTTACATTGTTGCAGTCATTGTGTATACTATTTTTCTGGTTCTACCTACTTCCCTTTCATTTAACTCTTTACCTGCTTCTCTGTGCTCATCCTAATCATTGTTTCTTATAGCAAAATAATATTTCATTGAATTTATGTACTTCAGTTTATTTAGCCATTCCACAATAAATGGGCAGCTACCTTTTTCTAGTTCTTTGCCACTAAAAAAGTGTTGTTAACACATATTTTGGTGTATTATGGGGGCCTTTCTTTTTGTCCTTGACTTCTTTGGGGAATATGCCTAGAATAGAAGTGGAATTTCTGGATCAAAGGGTATAGACATTTTTTAGTCACTGTATTCTATTTATTTATTATTAGTCACTTTATTTAGTCACAAATAGGTCTCCAGAATATTTAGACCAATTCAGAGCTCCACCAAAAATGCATTATTGTGACTATTTTTCCATAACCCCTCCATCATTAACTATTTTTATCTTTTGTCACCTTGGCAATTTGCCTCATATGAGGGAAACCTCAGTGTTCTGATTTGCATTTCTTATTAGTATTAGTAATTTGGAGCATTATTTCATATGGTTTTTAATTTTGCTTTGTTTATATCTTTTAACCACTTATCTATTGGAGAATGCCTTTTCATCTTAAATCCTTCATGTTAAATATTTCTGTTGTATATATTCCTTGAATACCAAACCACTGCCAGAGATATTTAACATAAAATATTTTGTTTCTTTTTCTAGTTAGCCACTTCTATTCTTATCCTAGATAGACTAATTTTGTTTGTGCAAAAGCTTTTCAGTTTCACATAGTCAGAATCTATTTTATCTTCTATAATTACCTCTATCCCTTGTTTGGTTAATAATTCACACACACACACACACACACACATTCATAGCTAGGTATGTGAACTGTTTTTTTCCTAATTTTTTATGGTATTATCTTTATTATTCGGGCCACATATCCATTTTGAATTTACTGTACAATGCAGTATAAGATGCTAGCCTAGGCCTAATTTCTGCCAGATTGTTTTCTAATCTTCCCAGCAGCCTGTGTCACATATGGAGTTCTTTCCTAGGAAATTTAGGTGTTGAGGTTTATGGAACACTTGGTTACTGAGTTCAGTTACTTTTTATTCTTCCTCAACTAATATGTTCCGATAAACTACTTTTCTATTTTTTAACCAGTACCAAGTAGTTTTCATAATTTTTGTTTTATAAAATAGTTTAAGGTTGGCAAGTACCATCCTACTTTTTCCTATCTTTTTTATATTTTCAGTAATTTCCTTGAAGTTATAGATCTTTTGTCCCTCCAAATGAATTTTCTTATTATTCTGTCTAGCTATGCAAAGTATTCCTTTGGTAGTTTGATTGATGTTACACTGAATCCCTAAATTATATTTGGTAGCATTGTCATTTTTATGATATATTATCTTGGCATAGCCCAGCCATAAGCATTCCTCCAGCTAATTTAAGTTGTTCTTTATTTCATTAAGGAACATTTTGTAGCTTAATCTATAGAGGTACTGAATATGCTTTGGTTGATTAAACCAACATACACTCATTTTATGCATTTTATAATTTTTTCAGTGAGATTCCTCTTTACGTTATTGGCTCCTGGATTTTGTTATCATTATATAGAAATGCTGTTGGGTTTTGTTGAGTTGTTTTTTTTTTTATACTGCAACTTTACTGACCTATTAATTATCTCAATCATTTTCTCTGCTGATTCTATAAGATTTTCCAAGGGAAAAAAATCATGTCATTTGCAAATAGGGGGAGTTTTTTCTCATCTTTTCCAATATTTATATTTTAAATTACTTTCTCTTGTCTTAATGCCATTGCTGGCATTTCTAGAATTATATCAAATAACAGTAAAGGAAAAGGGGCACACTTGCTTTCTCTTATGCTTAGCACCAAAGATTCTGCTTCCTCATGTATATAATACTTGATTTTGGTTTCAGATACTTTTTATCCTATTGGAAAAAGTTCTTTAAATGCCTATATTTTTAATGATTTTAGTACAAAGTAATACTATATATTATCAAAGGCCTTTTTGAGTTTATTATGATAATAATGTGGTTTATGATGGGTTTGTTTTAATATGATTATAGTTGTTTTCCTAATGTTGAAACATCTTTTTTCCCTGATATAAATCCAACTTGATCATAATGATTTTTTGGATAAACCACTATAGGATTTCTATGGGATTTTATTAAAAACATTTTAATCAATAGTGATTAATATTATTGGTTAGCAGTTCTCTTTCCTTTCTTTATTCTAGTCCTGGTTCAATTCAAATATTAGAACTCTATCTCATAAAAGGAATTTGGTAGAATGCCTTTATTTGAATTTTGGAAAATAATTTGTGTAGCACAGGTATTACTTATTCTTTAAAAGTTTCACAGAATTCTCCTGTCAGTTCTTCAGGGTGAAGAGGTTCCGGCACATATACTTTGGTAGTTCCTTTATAGCTACTTCTCCTTCCTTTTCTGGAATTAGATTCTCTCCATTTGGTGTTATGTTAGTTTGGCTATTTCATATTTTTGCAGGTAAAACTAAATGTCCTGGAGATTGCTGAAAGTGACTTGCTGAGCCACCACAGGAGTTAGCTTACTTTCACTGTTAACTCATGGAATGTCTTCCACTTTCCCCTCCACAAATACGTGCTTTCAAATAGTATTCAAAAATAGCAAATAGTATGCTTCAATCTGCATTCAAACTCAATAGTGCTTTCTTTGGATATGGATATCTTTTTCCATCATGAGGCCTTTGGAGATGTCTTAGATCCTTGTACTGCTGAGAAGGGTTAAGTCTATCAGTATTAGTTATCGCACAATGTGGCTGTTGTTGTGTATGATGTTCTCTTGTTTCTGCTCACTTCACTTAGCATCACACCGTACAAGTCTTCCCAGGTTTTTCTGAAGTCAGCCTGTTCATCATTTCATATAGCACAATAGTACATCATTGTATTTTTTATAAGTCTTTTATCACTCTGTTGTTGTTAGCCAATCCCCAATAAATGGGTAACTACCTTTTCCCAGTTCTTTGAAAATCACGTAACTTTTGTCTACCTCAGTTTCCCTACCTGTAAAATGAGGATAGCAATAAGCACCTGTTTCCCAAGGTTTATGTGAGGATAAAATGAGATAAAATAATATTTGTAAAACATTTAACACAGTACCTGGCACGTTGCTGTTCAGTTGTTTTTTCAGCACTTTCAGTTCTTGGGGACCTCATTTGGGTTTTTGAATTGGTTCTTTGAATATTCTTCTTTAAATCTTTAACTTTTTAGCCTTTTTCTCCTCATATTCCCCTGCTACTCACTTTCTTACTTCTCCCTTCTCCCTTTTGATACCCTCAAGTCTAGATAATAAAGCAGATTCAGTCTCTTCCCAAGTTGGGGGATTTCTTTTTCCATAGCTTCAGTGCTGCCCTAAATAGCGGGGCGGCTAGAATTCCAATCTGCTTTCTTTCATGCCCAGTCTGGTAGCTACCTCCACTAGTCCCTGCCTCTTTTCCTTTCCTTCTCTGATCCAGCTGTTCTTTTTTACAGAGTTGGGGGAGGGCAGGCTAGGTGTTTAGGATAGAGTCCCCGTAGCCTTGTGGTTCCCTAACATAGCGGCCACCCCAGGCAGAAGGCATCCTAGACTTTCTCTGTACCCCTCCCCCATATGACTAGGCAGAATCAGTGTTTGCTGCTGATTGCAACAGGCCAGAGGATAAGGCAGGGTCTTTGGAGTGCCAACAAAGTCTCTGCAGCAAGAGGAGAAGACCTGTTAAGGTACCAATCACAAGACCATGGGTTTGTTTATGTGGTCCTGCTGGAGAAGGGGTGTTGATGAGTGCAGTAAGGATTAGCATTCTCCCATGTTAATTTATAAGTCTTTTACTTCATTGGGTTTCAGTTTCTTGTTCTGTGGATTCAGCTGTAATTGCTCTACATTCATTTATAATCCCTCTTTTAGGGCTTATTTAAGAGCTCATAGCAGGACCAGAGAAAATGTTTAATCTACCATCTTACCAGTCACATGACCCAACCCTAATGATCTCTTCTGGCGAGTAGTATAGAAGAACCACCAAATCTATACTCCAAAATTTTACTCCACAATGTATTACATAAGGAAGTTGAGAAAGCCGTTAATGAAGAAATGTGGCTTGATTGGACTAAGCCACACGCTGGATAGTTTAGCACATCTGAGCTCAAACATACTCTGTAGGTAGGGTTATCACAAGTTGACAGATATTCACATGGTGATCTGAAATCTATTCTGAGCTCTTCTGAGCAGTCTGATGAGGGGAAATATGCTTGAATAACTACACAAGGTAAGACATGGCCAATGGACAATAACCAAGATGGTGAAGGGACTAGAAACTGTCATGGATACTGATTAGAGAAATGGGAGATACTTGGCTTGGAGAAGAAAAGACCAGGGAAACATGGGGACCTGATAATCATGTTCCACACGTGAAGTGCCTCCATTCATTAAGTCCATTGATTCCCAAACAGAAATGTTGTGGTAGGTAAGATAATGTACAGGTAAGAAACTTAGGGTAATTTGTAGCAACTGAGCCAAACACCAAAAGAGGCACTGGAGGAAGGGGAGTTTCATGTTAAATTAGTTACTGCCTCTAGGAAAAGGTTACACAACAGCCTCAAGGATGCCACTTAGTAAACAATTTAAATTCCTTCTACAGAGAGAAAAACAGAGAGAGACCTTCCCCCTCCTCTGAGTCTGTGGCTGGAGAAGGGCCATCCCACTTCCATCATTGCTCATGGGGCCACCTTCCCGAAGCAAGCAGGGCTCTGCCAATGTCTATTTCACAAAGAATAAAAATATACCCTTGTAATTTTAATGCATGTTTATGTAAAAGGAAAGTGGTAGCTCCATGTTAATAAACCTTGCTTAAGGGAGGAAAAAAAAACCCCAGTTGCTAAGCCATGGTGAGTAATTAGCCCTTTAGCATCCCCTTTCTTCAAGAATGCTTCCTCCTGTGCTGGCTCTTTTAAAGAGCTCCAGCCCTGGCTGCCTTTGTTGGGCTTGGAAATTGTGCACATATGAGAGAAATTAAGCCCTCATTTAACAGAGACACATGCCTGTCAAGACCAGAGGAACAAAGACTGGTCCCTGGGGCCTGTTCAGCTCCCTGAGGCTGCCACTCATTCTGTTAGCAATGCTTACCCTTTACAGAATGTGTATAAAACCCAATAAATCATTTCATCTGCTCTGGTTAATATACACATGAGCCTAGACCCATTCTTCAAAGTGCTTTCTCTTTCTTGTACAACTTCATGGCATTTTTACAAGAGAAGACCTCATTTTCTCCCCTCTGTTCAGAATGAAGTGGGCCTTTTACCGGGAAAAAAGGACCCACCAAGGCTCACAGGTCATAACGTCATAACATCCCACGGTATTTGTGGTAGAGAGGAGCAGAGGCACTTGGGACTTTATCATGAAAATTATCCACACTTTTTTTTTTGGGGGGGGGAATAGGTTAATATAATAATTGCAAAGTCCATCGTAAATACTGCTAGCATATCTTTCTACTCCTTAAACCCACACCAACCGCAGCAGAACAGAAAGAGGAAAGCACTCATACTATCTGTGAGTTTCACACTATCATGCCTCTTGCTCCACCTGGAGGAGTGGGTCCCCTAGACTGAAAACAATACCATTCAGCTGTGGAGAGGGGCATTCCTGTGCAGAAATGGCATTATTCCTCCTCTCCTGTGTCTTAGGGAAAGAAAGAGTGTGGGTGTCCTTTCTTCCTCATCTTCACCTTTCTTCAGGACTCCCCATTCAAGAGCTGCTTCCTTCTCTGATCCCTCTCCCCCTGAGTTGTCAGGATTGTCAGGACACATAGAGATAAATGGATAAAGTATACATGAATGTGTATGTATATGTGTGTGTGTGTGTGTGTGTGTGTGTATAATTTTTATGTATTATCTGTTTACCTCTTATTTCCTCCTAGTACAATGAAAGGGATTATTTTTGTACTTATCACTGTATCCCTAATGCCTATCATAACACCTTACACATAGTAGATGCTTAAGAAATGCTTGTTCATGAGGTCATAGATTCAGGACTGGATGAAAATTTAGAGGTCAGTCCCCAAATTTTACGTATTAGGAAACTGAGGCCTAGAGAGAGGAAGTGACTTGCCCCAAATTAACCTAGGCTATAAGTGACAGAGTCAGGATTAGAACCCAGATCCTCTAACCCAGAGCTAGTTCTCCTTCCATTGTTAAATTGAATTGCCTACCTACAGAGCCAAAACTAAACTTCTCTTCTCACTTCTTCATTTCCAAAAAGGATCAAAATGTTTAGAGTCACTGCCAAAACATGAAACTATGCTATTGACATGAGCATCATTTTTTTCCAAGGATGAAATATTTTAGACTTGAATTGAAAAATGAATGAGCAAACTTAGAAAGTATTTTACTGTGGAAGACTGCCTGGGTCCAAAGTGATGGGAATAAGATAAAGAAAACAATGCCTTTCAGTAATTATCAAATACCAATTTGAAAGGAAAATACTTATTGAACCCAACTATCCTTCATTCTAAGGAAACTCACTGAGGGTTTTCTCCAGTAGCACTAACCTTTCCAAACCACAGAAACACAAGGAGCTACGAGGACTGACAGATTCAATCCCTAGCATGTTGGGAACCCCAAATAATAAGAGGTAGAGACCACATGGAACTTCTTTTGCGTAGCCTGGAGAGAAAAAGCAGATCTGGATTTGATAAGTAAAACCAGATCAACTCAATGGGGCTATTTTAAAGGCCTGCAATTAATGGGGACCATAAACAGTCCAAGATGCCTGTGGATCATCGATTTTTCAGAGTGGGCAGTTCTCCCATATCATTAGATATTAATCAGTTATACAACTGGCATGAGAACTCTTTGTCAACACAAGCCATTGTTAAGGACTTCAGCATAAACCTGAGAAACAAGGATGAAGAATCATGCTGGCTTCTGACCACTTTGTCATGCCTCCCCCTTAACAATCCGCCCCCTAAACTGTCAATCCTTTAAAAAAAATTCAATTTCCCCTCTTTGAGGCCACAAATCACATCTTACAGCCTAAGTAGATGTCAAACTATGGTAATGCAACAGAATTAACAACATAATCCTTGAAAAATATGACAAAATGTCTATATGAAAATGATATTAAGGTGAACTTGCCTAATATGAACATGGATTTGCTTAAATAAGACATTATATGAGTCTGTTTTAGATTCATCCCTAAAGCCCTGAAAGAGATTAGAATTTTTAGTGAGTAATTACTCTATTTACTTCAAAACAAAATAGGAGGCTTTGGGGGGGAAAATGTTTTAAGGCACCCAACACTGCAGAAATAGAATTCTCTCATTTCTCTACTGTCCACCCGATATTACTATGACCAATTCTCCTACCCTTGGAAGTTAAAAACAGATAAATGAGAAAAAAGTAAGAAAAGCATCATCCATACCCCTCCAACCAGAGGTCCTGCTTCCAGGGCACCCAAACCTCTGGCATCCTGATGGAGGCTGAGTCCTCCTCTCAGAAACACTCCCCCACCCCCACAGTGACACACAGGCCTCACTGCTTCACACTTCACTTTTCATATCAGAATGCAACACTTGGGGCGAAAACCAGAGAGAATAGAAAAAGGTGTTACATGCGATGTGTGCCACTGACATAATACTTAATAGGATATGCTGTCATTTCCTGTAATTAATATCTTACCAGAGCCACAAACGGTTTTTCCCAAAAATTATAACATTTCACTTGCAATGCTAAAATTAAGCTTGTGTCACCCTTTCCATTATAAGCCATGATTTCCAGGGGGTTGCCTTGCCATTGGTTGCAAAAATGGGTTTCCCAAGTGCTGAAATCTAATGTATACACACACACACACACACACACACACACACACACACACACGGAGAGTTTATTTTTTTTAAGTCTCTCCCAGCCATTACTCACTCTATCAGCATGGAGAATGTCCATCAACCATAGTGAAGGGATTATAAAAAATCAGAAAGCTAATTTGTTTTCAAATGCAAACATTACCCTAGATAGGTATGAGACAGGTACTGTCCAATCCAAGATATTTGCCTTCAGGTTTTGCACTTGGAATAGCTGCTACTCTCCCTTTTCTGAGGGTTAGAATGAACTCTCAGCCTTCAGAACAAGATTTCTTAACCTGGGGTTTATGGACATCTAAGAATCCATGGATAGATTTCAAGGGGTCCATGAATTTGAATGGGAAAAAAATTACATCTTTATTTTCACTACAATTATTTTCCTTTGTAATCCTATGTATTTTATTCTATGTATTTTGAAACATTAGTCTGAGAATAATAGTAACAACAACAGCAACAATTAACACTCCTATGGCACTTACTATATGCCAGGCACTGTGCTAAACATTTTACAAATACGATCTCATTTGATCGTCACAATCCTAGGAGGAAGTATCACTCTTTACAGATGAGAAAACTGAGAAACACAGAGGTTAAGTGAGCTGCCCAGGTCACACAGCCAGTAAATGTTTGAGGCCACTTTTGAACTCCGGTCTTTCTGACTCAAGGTCCAGCACACCATCCACCAATCCACTAGGCTTCTTTAGAGGTTTTCATCCAGTCTCCTAATCCTACAGAAGAAGAATGAACCTCAAAGGAGCTCTAATGTTTTGCCCAAGTGAACAGACATGTGAGAATGGTGGACACGAAATTAGGACCAAGACATTGCTGCTGACTCGGACCATAACAGGGCTCCTTCCATTTCACCCAAATCCTTCCTTGAGGACCATTACTTTTTGCACATTTTTAGGCAGTGCCCTAAGGAAAGTTCTACCTGTATGTATTTTTGTCTGGTTTCTGGACCTCACCAAAAAATGGTTATTGTAAGGGAGAAATGGTTGTTTTAGGTTAGGAAGTGATCTCACTGAAGTGACTCCAAGTCACCAGAACCAGCCAGAGGAGAAAAGAGAGAGAGAGAGAGAGAGAGAGAGAGAGAGAGAGAGAGAGAGAGAGAGAGAGAGAGAGAGAGAGAGAGAGTTGTTTTGGGCCTAAGAACCCATGGTGCTGATTTTTCCCCAAATAATCAAAAGTCATGGGAGAAGAACCACCTTCTCACTCATCTTTGAAGCACAAGTAATAAGGTACCAGAGTCCTCAAAGCCAAGAGTCCTAATTACATTAACCAAAACTGATAATACAGATAATACAATGATAACCAATAAATGATAATCAGAAGACTTAGCTGGATCTTGGTCCACAAGCTGGAGCCACCCCTCCTGTTGGGCACAAGTGCTGCCCCCAACCCACCACCAGCATATCCAACTTGTCCTAAGGATTCATTTTGCCTTTCCTTCTGACCCAGGTATAGGCAAGATCAAGATTAGATTAGAAAAGATGCCTGTGAACGTGAGGCTGAGCACATAGGGGTTTAGCCTGGGCTTACAATGCTGCAGAAGCCCAAAGGTAGTTGTTAGAGCAGCTGTTCACACAAAGTTCTTCCCAATGCTCAGGCCATTTCTTGTATCCTGAAAGTCTTTGGTCCTAACTCTACTTTCCTGGGACCAGACTCTACTTTCCAAAATACCTTGGATTGTAGACCTCACGCTTACATTCCGTTTGGGAATCCCTGTTTGGCCCTGGTCTTGGGAATGTTTGATTCTGTATAACCAAGCAGAAGGACCCTAAGTGACCTCGTTACTGAACTTATTACTACCTAACCACTGGACCTTGCCTATGGACACAGAACCCTAGAACCCCTGACCTTGCAGCAATCCGTCTTTCAATGTCAGTCCATAGAAGCAATAAGCCATGGTTAGGGCAAAGAGAAATACGTGAGAAGCACAAAATAAAAATAAAATAAGGAAACAAAGAAATTGGATTTGGAGTCAGAATGCTTGGGCTTGAGTCTTGTTCCCACTTCTGTATGATACTAGCATCCACCATGGAGGGATTGGCTCTTCAGAGTCTCAGTTTCCTCAGCCATAAAATGGAGATATTCCTATGGCATTACCTCACAGGCTTGTTGTGAGGAAAGTGCTTTCTGTAACCTGTGAAGCACAATCCAGACATGAACTGGCTCTCCTGCTCTGAAAAGGTCCCTGTCTCCAGCCTCTCCAACTCTAAACAAGCTTCTGTCTCCGTGTCTGCACATTGGTCCCTTTCTCCACCACTCACCCCAGTTTCTCTGCTTCCCCTTTACATTCTGCTTCTCCCCAATCTCATCTGGCCAAGCTGCCAGCTGCTGCCTTGATTAGCTGGGAGTCAGCAATGGGAGCCCAAGGCTGAGGGAAAGGAGTGAGTTGGCAGCAGGTGGGTGAGAAAAGATCTTTTTAGGAGAAAAAAAGCACTGCTTGTGCTACCTTCCAACAGCTGGAAACATCCTCATCTCCAAGTCTCATCTCCCCAGTGGCCTCCCCAGACCCCTTAAAAATTAACCAGTTCTAAAGTGGCCTCCGCTTAGGAATTAACTAATTCCTGATGTATTAACAAGCACCTTCTGCCACATCCAGCTGGAGAAACAACACCTTAGGACTAATTACATCTTTTACCGAACAACTTCTCATAATGAATATCCTTTCCAATCACACAACTAGCCCCCGAATATCATCATCATGTCATTTTAAAGGGGCATAACACTTTTGAGTCAAAGTCCTATTTTAGTATTTGGCAGCTCTAGGCACCGACTGATTCGTATTATGGCTCTTGGGTGGGTCGGAGGGAACTTAGAAAGAGTGGGGTTTGTTTTAGTTTTATAAGTATGGCTCAAGAATTTCTTTTTGAAATGCAGAAGATTCAACATTTCTATGGCTTGCAAATCAGCATTCTGCTCCTGCATAAAATGAGCCTGGTAAGTGTATGTGTGTGTGTGTGTGTGTGTGTGTGTGATGTGGGTATATGGGGAGGGGGAGAGGGGGTGCCTGAGACTATGGCCTTGGTGTTTGCCCACCTGGTGTGAATGCTCAAGCACAGTACTGTCTGTGCCAACCAAGAGCTCATTCCACCTGCCCCGATCTCTGCCCAGCAAGGAGGGTAAACTCATCCGCAGATTATTTTAAGAGAAAATTAATTCTTCCAACTGCAGTGTTGTCAATGTAAGGAAAGCCATGGCTGTGACCTGACTGAGGATGGATTTCACACTTGCCTCTGAACTGTGAATTTCTGGGCTTTTATTGTTTGGTGTTACAACTTTAATGGATTGGGTGGTGAATGCACTGAATTCAGGATCTCACAATGAAGCACTATGGACCATTTGCATCATTTATTTTTCTTTTATTTTGAACGGGTGGGGGGAAAAACCAATTCAATGTTATTAACATGGTGGGGAGAGGAGTAATTGGGTATGAATTAAATATGGTTACGTCAATGCATCCCTTCAGAATTTAAAAGATATTTCACTGGGTTATATCATGTGTCACACAGTATATCAATTTTTATTTCCCATTGCTCCAGTAGGGTATGCATACTGTTTAACTTCTTAAATTCTGAGGTTAGACATGATTTATATGAGCTGTGTGAGCTCCCAACTTACAGGAGATGGCATCTCTAAGACTTATAGGCACAACTTTGTTTTAACAAGGGGGGAGGGTGCCCTGGAGCCAACTATAGCACATCATTTCACTTGAACTAAGAAGCTAGAAAACAAATTGGAGAGGCCCCTTTCCACATTCAACAACCATATCAATCCCACCAACACTGATTAAATAGCCACCGTGTGGTACTCAAGTAGAGATGGGACAGGATGCCTGACCTCTTGGAGCTTACAGTTTAACAGAAAAATATGACATATGGACACATAAGGGGTGGTCAAAGCAATATCCAGGAAGTATGCCAGGGAAGGGCAAGCCAAGGTCTATGTAGGATCCTAAGGGATGAGTCAAGGAAGGATTTGTGCAAAAGGTAACATTTAACCTGCATTTTAAAGGATGGGTAAAATTTCACATTGAGTGGGAGGGAGGGAATTCCAGGAATCAGCAAGATTACAAGCAAAAGCTCAACAATAGTGGAGTAATGGACGTTAAGAGAGGGTATGTGACACAATACCTAACATTTATATAGCCCTTAAAAATTTACAAAGTGTTTAGCTTATTGTTTTAAGCTTGCTAACAGCCTTGTGACTCTTATAATAGATGTTATTAGTCCTGTTTTATAAAGGAGAAAACTGAAGCTCAGATGAACTGTGATTTACCCATGGTCATATAGCTAGCAAATATCCAGTAAAATATGTGTACGATGTTCTGCAAATGTTAAAGCACTCTATAAATGCTAGCTAGTAGCAGTTGTAGCAGTAGTAGCAGTAGTAGCAGTAGCAGTAGCAGTAGTAGTAGTAGTAGTAATAGCAGCAGCAGCAGTAACAGTAGTAACATTAGAAGCAGGATTTGAATTCAGGTCTCCCTAACTTGAAGTCTAGAGCTGTATCTACTATGCTACGTTGCTTCTCAAGTAATATAGTTTAGCTGGATCCCAGAGTACCTTGAGGCTTGAGGTGCGGAAGGGGAAGAAGAGACTGAGATGAGGCAAATTTCACAGGTAATACTTTGTCCAAATAGCAAACTACTTTAGCGATCAACTTTGACTCCAAATATTTAGACAGAAATATCACTCATTACCTATAGAAGTAGCTCCATCCAGTTACAGACTAAAACTTTATTCATTAAAGTGATGAACCTCCATGCCCTCTAAGCTACAACTGACAAAAGTGGCATTTGGCAAAAGAAGATAATCATCAAAGGAAAAAAAAAAGAAAAGAACAAGCCTTGGGTTATGTGTCATAAAAATTTTAAAGAAACTACACGCTTGCATATGCATGTGTATGTGCATGCACACACACACACACACAAACACACACACACACACACACACACACACACACCCCTATTGTCCTGAATATACCTCCCTATTGTTCATTGCAATGGAAGAACATTATCATGTATTCAGACACACACATACCATTTTCACACCTCAGGGCTGGTCTTCCTTTTTTTATGGAGAGAAAAGGGCTGGAAATATCACTACACACACACACACACACACACACACACACACACAAATTACAGGTCTAACCCTGCCATCTCTGGTTCAGGAAGTTTACGTGTTCCCTTTTGCCTCCAAAATAGAAGACAAACCTCTGGGACCTTTAAAGACCTTCCCAAAGGAGCTGTAATCTATCTTGTAGTTTGATTTCACATTCCTCCCCCTCAATTACTCTACATTCCAGCCAAAGGGAACCACGGGATAGTTTCCATACCCCCAGGTTACTTCGTATTTACTTGATATTTACTCTTTGCTTATATTTGCTCCGGCTGTTTCAGAATGTGAGCTCTCTGAGGTCAAGGACTGTTGTTCATTTGTATCTCCACAGAGTAGGTGCTTAAGAAATACTTGATGATTTGAACTATAATCATGAAAGCTAGAATAGTTACTAAAGGAAGAAACAGAAGGGCTATTAGTAAAACTCAGAACATTGCTATTTACACCCTCCACAGTTAAAACCTTTTTAAATATTTTCCACACTTATTAGTTCTGACACTTACTGCACATGTGGTTGGGCCTGAGCCTTAGTTTCCTCATCTGTTGTTATTGTTGATCATTTCGATGGTGTCCAACTCTTCATGACTCCACTTGGGGTTTTCTTGGCAAAGATACTGGAGTGGTTTGCCATTTCCTTCTCCAATCCATTTTACAGATGAGGAAACTGAGGCAAACAGAGTTAAGTGATTTGCCCAGGATAACACAGCTAATAAGTGTCTGAGACTGGATTCGAACTCATAGAGATGAGTCTTCCTGATTCCAAGCCCAGTGCTCTATCCACAGTGCCACCTACATGCCATTATCTCTAGTCTTCCTGATTTATATCTTGCCACTGGACCCAGATGGCTCCTCAGGAGAGAGTAAGGGCAGTGACTTTGCACAGCCCTGCCTTGTTTAGAGCCAATTTACCTGCAAGTCATGACATCATTTTCCCAATATCATGGTCCCTCTCTGAAAAGGAAGGAGGAACAATGAATGCACAGATGAGCTACCCTAACCCCTTATCTGTAGACTGAAGATAATGATGCTTGCCATATGTATCTCCAATGAGACAACACAAAAAGTGATTTGCAAATCTTAAAACACTCTCTGAATGCTAGCTATTATTATTACCTTGGGAGAGGGGGGAATCTTTTGAAAAAAGTGCTTAAAGCACCACAGAAATGTGTGCCATAGTCAATCTAAAAAGTGAAGCTTTTTGCCCTTCAAGAATAGAAAGGAAAAGGAAAAAAAAACATTTAAAATTTTTGCATTAAAATTAATGAAACTGCAACAAACAGTCTAGTATTGGAAGAAATCAAAGGGGATAAAAAAATGTTATTTTCTAGGTGTTTTTGCTCTTTTTTTCAAGATGTGGTTTCATTTTCCTTCCAAATACCTATTCCCAAAGGCACCGGCTTTGACCTCTGATATCACATTCCAGTCTTGCCTCTAAACCTGAATATAAACATAAATCAAGTGGCTTAAATACTAACATTTTATTAACATTTGCTTCATTCCCAGTCTGTCCTGAACTATGCTAGCTTCAAAAAACAGACATACAACACAGATATAAAATATATTTCAACCACTCAATATTTTTAATTTAAATTATATGCCAAAGTAATTAGATGAGAAAAAGATTCAGGATCTGTGGCACCGCCCAGCAGGGAATGTTGACCTGAGTAACTCCCCTCTTGCCTTCCCCCTCTTAGGCTAGGAGGTCATCCTGCAAAGAGGACTGCCAGTGTCCACAAAGGAGGAGATCATCACCAAAAAAAAGGTAAGGAAATGCTTAAATTGCTACAAGATCCACATACCAGGTGGACGTTGGTGACTCATTTGGCCTCCAATGGCGAGAAAAAGAGAATGCCAGAAGTTTTTCTTCCTGCTATATTTTGTTGATATGACTGCTTGCCTTTTGCTTATATTACACAAGTGACAGTGGTATTGATGGTGAAACTGAACATCCAAATATAAAAATGTAGATCTTAGAAGTGACTTCAAACCTATAGTTAAGCCTCCTGCCATATCACTAATGGAAAGAGTCAGCTGAAACTCAGAAAGGTTAGGTGACCTGCCCAAGGTCAAACAGCTAATAAGTGCTCAAGGGATACTTGGAACCCAGGTCTCTTGGCACAGTGATCTAGAAGGACACCATACTTCCTTGATAGAGATTAGGCCCTCTTCCTTTTTTTTTTTTTGCTTAGGTGATCAGAGTTAAGTGACTTTCCCAGGGTCACACAGCTAGTAGGTGGTAAATGTATGAGGCAGGATTTGAAATTAGGTCCACCTGCTGACTCCAAGGCAAGAGCTCTATTCACTGTGCCACCTAGCTGCCCCCCCCTTTCCATTTTCAAAAATCACAAGAATGGGTATCCCAAGTCTTTTTTCCTGATGATGACCAATTCTGAATTTCCTTGGGATGATGACTTGGAGTGAGAAGCCCTGGTTTGAATCCTTGCTCTGACACTAGCTATGTGAACTTGGACAAGTCTTAATTTCTCTGATCCTCAATTTCCTCATTTGTAAAGTGGGGGGGGGAGAGACATGATACTTTTATTACCTACTTCACAGGCTTATTGTGAAAAATAAATTAGATTCACTCCACACTCTTTATGTGTTGGGTTTATTTGGTTAAGAATACTAGGTCCACTGGAGGGGCTGTGAGAATGCAAGTGGATGACAGAAAGAGGGGAGGGCAGCTTACTACCTCTGCTTTCCATAGGACTCCCCACAAAGTAAAAGGAGGGGGCGTGGCAATGGCAATGGAGCTGGAGATTTAACAGGAAAGAGGATCGCCAGCAGCTGGAAGACGATGCCTGCTCTAAGGTTTCAGAAAATGGCAGCTGACTATTAACACTACACCACTGGCTCATGGAGTCAAGTTGTCAACTAACAACTTTGCTCTATTTCTAAGTCGACTGACTTGCATTTCCATAAGCATGCTAGTGTTTATAACGGGGAGAATGCCACGAGGAATGAAGTCGCGGCCAGAATTTCTATTTTCAACCGTTGCTGCTCTCAGTAGCTTTACCTAGTCTTTATAATCCAGAAACTTGGTTATTAAAATGTTTGAGGCAGGCTCTCGTGCATCTATCATTACTTAAAAAGTTAATTAGATTACATAAAAGAAATAATTAGATTTGCATTTTTATCCTGGTTTGAAACTTCCAAAGAAGATCACAACAGCATGCCTGTGGGGCAATTAGAAACAGCACAGAGCGGCGAAACAGACATGGGAGAGAGGGTCTGTTTTTCCTGGCTAATTCATGATTGAAGATACAATTACAAAATATTTTAAGGGTTTGCTGAAGCTGGGGGCTATTCCTAGACTTCTAAGCTTTGTTTATAACCCTCGCTTCATTTCAAGGGAGGATCAGATCTATGCACGGTGCCAATAGACAGATCCTGTTGCTTTCAATGGGTTTATTTGGTCCTGCTCTGAGCCTGCTGGAAGGGGATCAGTTTCATGATCAATAACACACAAAAAAGGGACTATTCCCTGGAGTCAAAACAGTAGCAATGTAATTGCTTTTTGCTTGTCAATGCTAAATACAATTTACAAACAGGAGATACAACTAAGACAGACAGAGTGGAACTCCATCTGAAGCCTGGCTCACAGCTGCCTCTTCTTCTCCCAGTCTTCCTACTAGCTGGTCTAACATCCCCAAAAGGCAATAAATGAAAGGTCCAGCTCTTAAAATTGGAGGTCAATTAGATACTTAATGATGAAGCATATCTTTAAATATATCCCTGCTATTATTATCCTAGCAAAAAATTAATTAACCAGGTCATGTGGGCCATGAAGGCTAATGTGGAATGTAATTATTCCTGATCTTTAGACATGTACTTCACATAAGGAATGAGTCCTTATTCAGCTAACCAGCTACCTGAATTGTAAAAAGGGAATCCTGCTGAAGAAGAGGGGTTTACCTTCTTAAAATCCAAACCTCAACTCTGAATGACTCCAATGTATCAGTTAAAACAAAAGGAAGTCAGCTCTTCAATAATGACATAATCATATCTGGCATTGCCTCAGGAAAGACAAAAATGAGAACACAAGTTTGTGGATGTCAAATCATACAGATGAAACAAAATCCACAATGGCAAAGTATAGACCCTTCACACACACACACACATACACACACACACACACACACACACACACACACTCACACAGGCACAAATTAAAACCAAAGTAGAAATACTGTCTGAAAAAAAAAAGTGAAAATGTCTGAAACATAACTCCCTTTTCTCAGTAGACTCCGTGTATGTATGTATGTGTGTGTGTGTGTGTGTGTGTGTGTGTTGTTGTATGCATGTGTATATACAGATATGGGATGTATACACTGGGAAATGTGGTTCCTGTGTCTATTTAGATCAAAATGAGATACTAAAGTGATTAATTAACTAAATGTTAACTATTACTATTGATTTGCTTAAATGTTTTTATTTGTTACAAAAAGGTCTCAATGGTAGAGGCAGAGGGTGATTAAAAGGAAATGATTGATGTAAAAAGGCATCAAGAAAATATTAACAAATAAAATATAGTTGAGGGTCTTTATTGGAACTGAAGGATGATGGAAAACACCTCCATATTCAGTATCTTTAAAGGAAGAGTGTAATCACAGAATAGAATCATGGAACTTTGAGCTGGAAGCAAGAATAGAAGGTCTATTTTAACACTGATTTTACAGATGAGGAAATTGAAGCTGAGAGAGGAAATCAGATTATACAGTGAATTACTATCAAACCTGAGACTCCACGATCACATTCATTCATTAATTCATTAATCCATCAATTCAAAAATTCTGTGTTTTCAGAATACTCAAAAATATACCACACACCATGGACTATAACACTAAAGGGGAAACTTTTCAGAAGTACTGAATTGTATCCATGAAGCAAGGAAACCTCTGCTAACTACTACTGCTAACTACTGACCTTGAACAAGTCACTTTATCTCTCTATAAAATAAGGGGACTGAGCTAAATGAACTTTGAGATCTCTCTTGCTATAAAGCCCATGAATCTAACAGGACTGGGATCTAGCATCTCAATTTCCTTACAAGTGATGATGCATTATTTTTTGCCTTCTATCACATAAACCTCACTGTGCACTAGTCACTTAGAAGAAAAATTAATAATAAAAGTAGATGATACTGTGTCACTATTTGTACAAAGAAGTATTTCCACTTACTGCTATTGGTTTGAAGAAATTGAAAGTTCAGGCAGGACTCAATCTATATAGGGATGCTGTTCACTGGGAAATTTGGAACAAAGTGAGTAAAGTATATATGGATGCTGTTTTCATAACATAGCAAATGCAAGCCACTTGAGAAAAGCTAAAAGTGGGTTTTAAGAACACATAAGTCATTGCATGGCACCATTCATATCTGGAAAATGTGACTTTCTCATAGCACTATTTTAATGACCTAAATTCTTGTAATGACTGAGTTTCTTTTAACATGTTCTGGATATTGTGTCTCTCAAGACTATCCATGAAAGCTCCACAGGCCAAGAACTGACCACATAAAGTTTGAAAAAGAGATCTGTGAAGTCGGAAGAAAAGGATCCAAAAGAAAACAAGAAAATTCTTCAATTTCTCTTAGCATCTTTCCATGTTTAATACTGTTGATTAAAGAACTGTAAACATCTTTGATCTATTTCCAACTCTCTTATGGATTAAAAATGTATTTTGTTTACTAGTTAAAATTACCCTAATAAACATGACTCATCAAAAGAAAAGCAAGGACACTGTGTGATAAGGCAACAGGGGAAAGACAGAGGGGGGAACCCAGATGCAATTTATCTAGCAATTATCTATGACATGGAACCAAAAGATGACAGACCACATTCCTAAATGGTACAATCCACAGTTCTTGAATGTTATTGGTTTTCTTATACATAGGCTTAATGCAGACGGTGAGATTTTCTGCAATGAAACCAAAGCAAGGGAAAAAATATCTTCCTAAGATTTTTCAGACTTACTGAAAAAAAGTTATTCAATTTCCATCATGTGTTCTGGGACAGTCACTTTTTTTTTCAAAAGAGAAAGGAACCTTGAAAGTTCACTCTCAAAATACCTGCCAAACTATCTATATTCCTGTGGATGGACAGACACATAAAAAATAAATATGTACATGTACATGAGGAGTATATGTGTGTGTGTGTGTGTGTGTGTGGTTTATAGAACACAGTAAATGCTTAATAAATGGCTGACTTATTGATTTGACTCAAATTATTCAAACTATTATTTTTATTGGGACCCTCACAGTCTTAGAAATTATATTTGAAATTTTCAGTTATTAACACAGAAAAAAATTGCATTCAAGATGAAGAGGAGGAAAAAAAAGACATTGCCTTTTATCTGCATACAAAAATTTTAGTGATTGAAACATTCCTATTACACTTATGTCCTTTCTTTCTCTAGAAAGACTCTCTGGTCTGAAAGCTCTAGAAGTTGTTCATGTTTTCATTTGCCCCATTCCCTCCATACCAGCCCTCAAAAATCTCATCACAGCTCTTGCACAGATATTGTGAAAACCTTGGGCTATTTCCCTTTCTCTAGACAGAAGTATGCAAAACTCAAAGAATCAGTGCCAGTTCATAAGAGAGTAGCAAAAAAAAAAAAAATAGAGAGTCTTCCTGAGTTCAAACCCCTGGTGTTGCAGTCAATCCTGTTCCATTCGTCAAGTCTGCAATTCCCAGGGTTGACCATGGGTGCAAGGACTTGGTATCTGCTGTACCCAGACCTTCCCTAGAAGGCAGGGGTAAAAATCTAAAGTTTAGAGAGATATTAGAGATTATCTAAACCAAGGGTTCTTAACCTATTGTCTGTGAACATTTTATTATTATTTTTAATAAACATATTTCAACATGATTCGTTTCTTTTATAATTCAACGTACTTTGTTTCATGCATTTTAAAACATCATTCTGAGGAGTCCACAAGCTTCACTGGACTGCCAAAGGGTTCCATGGAACAAAAAGGTTAAGAACTTCTGAGGTTAATGACTTATTCAGCCATGCAGAATAAGTAGCAGAGAAGTATTGGAACCCAGGCCTGCTGATTTCAAATCAAGGAAAGGCTTAATTTTTCTTTTGAGTAAAACTAATCTCTAAAGTCACCTATCCTAAAGATTCCCTGCTAATATTGTGGGCATAAATGGGATATTTTATGTTAAAATTAGCACAATTAACATTTCTAGTCTATATTTGTCCATTTGGTGGTTAGTTTAAAAAAAATACGTCAAAAAGTGTGAGCCTTCTAGTCATTTAGAAAGTAAGATAGTTTGATATAGTAAATACCTACTCTGTTACTGTTTAAGAGATTGATAAATTCTGTGTAAGCAGTGGGTGTTTTCCACATTTGAAAAATTCCTTGCATGGTCTCACAGTGATAAGATAAATGCTGAAAAGAGATGAGGAGTTGTTGAAGACATAAAGAACTACAGCTATGAGGTCCCTTATTTTCTCTTACTTCATTGAGCACAAGATGCTGTTAGAAACAGTCTGACATTGCTAAAATGAATAGGACCATAGCACTTTTACCACACTCATTGGGAAATGGGATGGACAACTGTGGATGTTCTCCAAGCATGTCAGTAGAATGACTTAACAGTTAAGAAAATGAGCATAGGATCCTGGTGTTTCATAAAAATATGAAGTGAATGTTAGACCAGCCTTGGGAGCACTGTAACAAACCAGTAGGGTCATACTTAAGTAGTATGTAGCCATGGCTTTCCATAATTAGGAAGTAGACCATAATGAGGATTTCAAAGACAGATTGTTTGATTTTCCCCCTTAAATTCTGCTAAAGTTCATAATTTTAAGAAAAATGTGTGTTTTTTTGCTAGAAAGCAAGAAAACAAAAGGTTTCCCCCTCCTTTTTAAACTGAATAGCTACTAGGAAGTTCTACTGCATGACTAGGCTTAACAGTTCCATGAGAAAAAGAGCCATTTCATGTCACAGACTAATAACTATACAATTATATGCAGGTAATAAATACTAATAATAGTTCATAAATAATGCCTTGGACTTACTTGGTTCCTTTCATCTGAGGTCTTCAGAGCCATTTACAAACATTAATTAAGAAGGCCAGTTGAAGTCCAAGCAACATAACGCTGGGATGAGAAGTAAAATATTGGAAATCTGGGAGTAATAAAACCACTAAGGGCAGCAGCCAAGGAGCAAGAGTAAGAAACTCACCGAAATGCAGCCCTCTCAGAGAGACACTTCCATCTCTGCTTGGCAAATAGGAGGGTCATAAAGAGTAAATAGCCATTGAATCGTTTCACACGCACCGTGTGCTTAGGAAGGGATCCAGGGAGGAAAATGCAGAAAGTGAAAGGTTAAAAGTCCCGACCTCAGCAGTAGGAAAGGCACTGACAGTTCTAGTAAGTCTGGTGTAAGAGAACACCTGAACAGTTATTTAAGAAACTCAGTAGGAATCACAAGATGGTCATCATCAAAAATTCTAACAAGATTTAATTGTGCAGACAGGCAAGACCCCAAGATGAAATACAATTCTCCCACATTTAGACATCCTGCAACTGGGCTAATAGTTTTTGTAAGCACAGAATACAAGATTAGGACTAAAGAAACATTTGGCTGAAATGCTGAACAATCACTGGATAGAGGAGCTCATCCGATGTGCCGATGACTGTAATGGGCTTCCCTGATACATAGTTTTGTGTTGAGTTCTAAATGCCACATTTTAATAGGACTATTGACAAGGCTGAGTACATTAAAAGGAAAAGGACTGCGATGATTAGGGGTCTGAACCACCATGATTTATAAGGATCAGATAGAGGAACAGAGAACTCCTAACCTAGGGAACACTTAAGGGGAATATATTCCTTGTCTTCCCACAAGTCAAGAGGTGTGAGGTGGTAGAAGGGTTGGACTCATTCCATGGGCTCCAGAGGAAGTCACAGGGACACAATTTTGGTGATGAGTTGTCCAACAACTGAGTGGGCTACCTTGTGATACAGAGAATTCCTCAAAGCTGCTTAAATACAAGTTAGACAGCAAAAAAGAAAAGCAAACCAAACCAAACCAGGTCCTTTTTCAACAGCTAACTGGCCTCTCTTAATACTTGTGAAGTTGATTTCTGAACCCATGTGTAAGGCTTACTACTTATTTTCCTAAATTCCATCTTATTAGGTTCAGCCCAGCAGTCTAGCCTGTCAAAGATCTTTGTAAATCCTAACTCTGCCATTCAGTGTTTTAGCTGGCTCGCCCAGCTTTGCATCATCCGTGAATCTTACGAACATGCCATAAAATTTTATATGTTGTCTCCCCTGGTTTGAATGTGAGTCCTCTGTGGGCAGGAACTGTCTTGATTTTTCTATTTGTAGCCCCAGGGCTTAGCACACTGCTATGCACAGAGTCAGCACGTATTAAATGATGTACCATTCGTGGACTCATTCATTCATACCTTTATCTAAATTATTGACAAAAGTGTTGTATGGTACAGGATGAAGTACAGATCACCTACTGGAGACCTCCTGCCAAGCTAACATTGAACCATCAATAACCATTCTTTGAGTCCAGCCATTCAATCAGTCTTGTCTATATCCATTTTTTGCACAAGAATAGTAGTAGACGCTTGATTAAGTGCTTTGCTAAATTTTAAGCTAACTATATTTATAGCAAATTGGAAAAAAAAAAAAAGGTCAGTCTAATAGGGCCCATTTTTAAAATGAAGCCAGGTGGGTTTTTTGTAATCACAAACTTCCTTTTTCTAGATGCTCACTAACCATTCTTCCAATGACTCACTTTAGAAATTTCCCAGGAATTTAAGTCAGGCTTTCAGTTTGTAGACACTCAACCTCTCTGTTTCTCTCTCCCTCTGTCTCTCTCCCTCTCTCTCTGTCTGTCTCTGTCTCTCTCTGTCTCGGTCTCTCTCTCTCTTTCTCTCTCTCTCTTGAGAATTAGGAAAATATCTGTAGACCAGTTGGAGCTCTCCTATTTTCTGGAGTCTTTTAAATATCACTGACAGTGGCTCAGCAATCACATTGGCCAGTTGTTTCAGTACCCATTTCCAGAAAGGGAAAACCCTTTCCATCCCAACCATCTAACCATCCCAAGTCCTCATCTATCCTTCCTGTCAGGGGAGGAGAGAAGCAGGCATTCAATGCTTGAATGCTTGTGCCTTTACTTACATTTCTAAGGGCTTTTCATTTTATCTCTCTTTCTAGGTCAGATTGAAAGTTCCTTGAGAACAAGAATTATGCCTTATTCAATTTCTTACCCAACAGAGAGCCCTGTCCATAATCGAATTATTAAATTAATAGTCCTCAAGAAGAAATGAATGCCTGGAGTGAGAAGGTCAGAAGTACGAGCTGCATTCTTCTTGTTCATAAGCCCATGTGATATGGGAGATGGTCAAATCAAACCACTTCAGGTACCCGGGAGAAAAAGAAATTCTGGAAAGCTGGGTAGAGCAGTATCTCACACAAACCAAAGGACAAGCAAATCACAAACTGCAACAATGTCAGATATGGTAAAACACCAAGGAGAAAGAGGTGAGGATGAGAGCACAGAAACGCCACATTCTTCTGGGTAAATTGGTGTAATACCATGTCAGGCAAATGATGGGAGGAAAAGCACCAACGTCTGTTCCACTGACTTCTCAGAGGAGCCCAGGACATCATCAAAAAATTCACAAGCTGTGCTAGACCCCCTACTGGGTCCAACATGGCCTAGAGTCACTTGGAAAGTCATGCAGGCTGACTTTCGATAAATGCAACTCTTGCGGCTGCTCCTTGCAGGAGAGGGGCATGTCTGCAACCTGGGAAACTCCATCTTCAGGAGGGCAAGCATGAAGTGCAATCAGATGAGAGTCATAAAACACACTGACCTGAATTTGCTGCTGCAGAAGATTGATTTTGTGCTGCTGTTGCAAAAGTTGCTGCTGCTGCCTCGCAATCTGTCAGAAAGAAAGTTGTGTTAAGTTACAATGAAGTGTTTAAACCCCAAGCATCACCTCAGGTACATCTCCTGGCATCCAAACGATGTTTTATTGCACCTCTGTGGGCAAGGGCTACTGGAAAGTGAGGGAGGCAGCCAAGGAAAGGTGGAGCAAAGGACAAATCCCAACCTGGTGCCATCTCTCTGCTGGCTCCTAAATCGCTACAGGCAGATGAGCACTACTGTTTCGGGGGGGAGGTTTGCAGACGCATCATATCACCCAGACCCACACCTGTCATCTTGAAAGGTCCAGAATTTGAAATTCTGGCCCTTAGAGAATGAAGACTGTAAAACTGTAAAACTCCAGCTATACTTTTCTAATGAGATTAATTTGGGCTGAGAAAGCAGAAACTGGAAGTAAGAGTTAGGAAAAGTGAGTGGCTTTGATACAAAATCTCTCCAGACTCAACATGGGAGTTAGAGGCAGAGTTCTGTCTTTTTCAGCACCTATCAGATACAATCTTCAGAAGAACTGAAAAATTAAATAAAAGCTGCCACAGCAATCCCCAAAGCGCCCCTCCCCAATACCTATATATAGGTGCATTCCAATACAATGTCTTTGAGAACAGAGGCTACTTTCTTCTCTATTTTTCTCCTCAGCACATAGCATGATGCTTTGGACATGAGTGCCTATTAATGCTTCAAACATTCATATAGGCTCAAGTAAAACAATAACACTAACAACAAAAGCTAGCATTTATATAGAGCTTTAAGGTTTGCAAAGAATTTTACAAGTAATTATCTCATTTTTATCCTCACAACAACCCTGGGAGGTAGGAGCTATTCTTATGACATTTCAAACAGTTTACAGATGAAGAAACCACGGCAGTCAAAAGTTAGGTGATTTGTTTGTGGTCTCACAGCTAGTTAATATCAGAGAATGGATTTGAACTCAGGTCTTCCTGACTCAAGGTCCAGAGCTCTAGCCACTGTACAACCTAGCTGCTTAGATATATAGAAATACTTAATATAGAGACAGATGAGAGAAAGACAGAGAGAGAGACAGAGATAGAGACTTCATTAGTATAAGCAACTCCTGGTAAGAAGACTCCCTCTACCAAATGAAGAGAGTCTGCAATGTATAGTCTAAGAGAAATGGGGAGTGAATCAAGGGTTTGGTTAAGGAACTTGTCCAGCATCAGATAGCTAGGCTGGTATCAGGGGTAGGACTTGAACCTAGATCTTCCTGAAACTGAGGCCAATACTCTATTCACTATACAACTGTATATGCATTTATACATATTTCTATATGCATATATGAATGCATATATACATATACGTGCATATATGAATATACACATGTGTATAGATGCAGGCATCTATACACATGTGTGTATATATAATACACACACACACACACACATAGTGAAGTGAGTGAGCTATTTAAAGACCTAAACTTCCAGGTAAAAGATTTCTCAGGTTTCTGCCTTACAGAATCACTCATCCCTTCCTAAGAGGAGTGAGTCAATCTTATCATCCATATGGGGATTCCCAAACAGACACTCCATTCTTTTTCCTGGTTAGAAAATTGGATTCCATGCCTGAAAACATCTTCTGGTGTGTAGAAATAGTCTATCTACGGCTGGATGCTCTCCTCAGGGGGGACCAAACAACTTCGCTGGGATGATGGTGCTTACCACGAAGCACAGGCTAGACAGCAGGCTGCACACTATCTCAAAAATGGGATTGTTGCAGCTTTAAGTCTTGAAGGCAACTCGATGGCCAGAGGAAGCTCCCTTCTAGGTCAGGCTGCAGTGGAGAAAAATGGGCAGGGAAGGGAGCAGGTCCAAGGTGGCCCCTGGCTTTAAAGGTGCTCTTAAGGAAAGAGCAAGTGACTTGTCTTCCTATTTCTCAGCCCTAAAACAGAAAGAGGCTGGACCTGTATTCTAGGGACATTGTGGATCTAGGAGATGGAAGGGACAGAACTTCAGTCCTGGGCTGCACTGCCCAGGCCTCCCAAGAAGAAGAAAGCAAATTCCCCAGGCCAGTGAGATGACTGGCAGAGTGGTGTTGCCCAGGACCCAAGTGTCGCTTCAATGGTGGGTTGGCGTCCTAGGAGTAGGTCAGTGGAGCTTAGGCCAGGGTAACTCAGTTGGAGGGGGAGAAGGGAAAGGAAAGGATTCCACTCTAGCCCATGGACACAGCCAGCTGTCCTTGACACAGTCCAAATCACTGGAGCACAGCTCACACTGCAGCTCTTGGTTTGATGCTAGGGCCTCTGAATATTTATTTCCTGCTTGGAAACCAGTGAAACACCACCAGGCATCTAATATTGATGGTACCTCCTAAGTGATAAAGTGATGCATAGAAATGCATCCCAAACACCACATCGCAATTACCATCATCCACTCTGGATGTATAGGCTTGACACAGTGAAGTATGGGACATAAGCACCATGTGGCTCAAATTCTGAATTTTATTTGCCAATCGGCTGAGATACATGCTCGCTTCATTGGGCATGACAACCTAGTTTTAAGTGTCATTTAATTTTCATTTTGAAATATAATTACAAAGTGTTCACTGTAAGATATCACTCGTCTGCAAATGTGTCAAGATTAATTTGTGCTAGCTTATTCACAAGTGTCAATAGTTAATTACTGTGTCATCTCTGGATGGCTAAATGACATTCTAACTTCTGATTTTTTACAGTCTTCCTTTATGTTATTTTCCATTAGAGGCTGAGTCCATATTCCTACATGTGGGCAAATATTCAAGCACATAAAATACCAGACGTCACAACTCATTAAAATCAACAGAGCATATATTGCTCTATATACCCCTATAAAATACATTTAACTGAAAAGATAATTCCAGTAATAATGTCAGATTCCTAAAAACTGCACATTAATTTGGGTCTGTCTGATCTAATGCCTACAGGACTGCTCCATGGAATCATTGTTGTTAAGATTACTGCACTCTAATGAGATGTATAGAGTGTTTGGGAGAGTGACTACCTTTAAAATTATATAGTTTAAACTTTATTATTCATCTTGTTTCCTTTTGACTAGTTTACAGACAGTTTTTAAAACCAGGAAGAGTTTCCTAAGCTGAGCTCCGTGGTTCAAGTTCATAGGTCCTTAAGAAAGTAAATTTTCACAATCTTGGAAAAAAGTATGGGAATTTGGCTTGAAAAATTCACCTGTGCTAATAAAAGGCAAGTGTATCAAATACCTACAGGGAGAACTATCCCTAAGCGACTGACTCCCCACCATTATTAATCTAATACACTGGCCCCATTATTCTAGAATAATGCATGTTATAGCTACTTTGTCGGGCTGATAGACTCTTCCCTTTGACCTCAAATGACACCCCCCAAAAAACTCCAACAGGTTCTGATCTGCGGGCGTGACGTTTGAGGGAGTCACTGTGCCCACATCCTCCCCAACGTCATGAGGCTGATCCAGGTGACGCTCAGCCCTCTGTACGGGGATCCAAGCCCAGGCTTGGGCAGGTCAGCCTCCTCTCTGGGTGCCTCACCTGCTCTTGCTGCTGGCGAGCTAGGTCCATCTGCTGCCTCTGCTTCTCAATCTGGGAGGCGGCTAGCTTTTTCTGCTCATCGTGCGCAGCCAGGAGCTGCTCCCGTAAGCTGATCAGTTGGGTGATCATGGTGGAGAGCTGCCGTTCTTTCTCTGCCAGACTCTCAGGGGTGCCTAAAGGGGAAAGAAGAAATTGGGCATGTCTAGGAAAATTCTGACATGCAAGAGAGCAAGATACACAAAGGCACGTTGAGCCTAAGACACCCAACTGTAGTGTACAAATGGTGGCTTTCCCACACACCAATCTAGATCTGGAAAGGATCCCAGGAGCCAGCAAAGCCAACTCTCCATTTTCCAGATAAAGAAACTGAGACTCAAGGAGGGCCTCTGAGCCCAGGGCCAGGCCTTTTCCTACGGTACTGTTCCCTCAGAGATTATCCCAGTGGGTGAATGCAGGCCATCTTCACAAAGGCAGAGAGACAAGAAATCAGGAGAACAAGCATTTTGCTGATGGGAGCTGGATTTCTTAACCTTTTTTATGTCATGGACCCCTTGGGCAGTTTGAGGCAATCTCAGAATCATACTTTTAATGCATAAAATAAAATGCACAGGATTACAAAGGAAATTAATTCTATAGAAATATCATTATTAAAATATTTTAAAAGCAAGTTCACAAACCCCAAGTTAAGAACCATCACACTAGAGTAATTAATGACATGCAGCAAAAAGGGAGTCTCATCTTCCAACCCCAAAATAAGAGCAACAAATCAGTTTCTCAACTACAGACAGGAGAGACACGGCTGGACAACAGCTATTGTGAAAATGACCTGGGGATTCCAACGGCCTGAAAGTTCAACAGAAGGAAGCACCATGGTATGGCCAGCCAGCCAGCCAGCCAGTGTGATCTGAGGCTACATTAAGAGACAAGAGTCAAACTACCTTCAGGCAGGGTAAGACCCGATTTACTGCGTCCAGTTCTTGGGTGCCACAATTTAGGAAGGTCATTGACAAACTGGAGCATGTCCAGAGGAGGGCACTCGGGATGGGAAGGAAGGAAGGAAAGAAGGGGAGGAGGGAAGAATGGAAGAAAGGAGAGAAGAAGGAAGGGAGAGAGAGAGGAAAAAAGGAAGGGAGAGGGAAGGAGGGAAGAAAGGAGGGATGAAGGGAAGAAAAGAGGGAAGGAAGGAAAAAGGGAATGAAAGAAGAAAGGGAAGAAATGAAGTAGGGAAGGAGGGGAGAAAGAAGAGAAGGAAGGAAGGAAAAAAGGAAGGGAGGGAAGAAGGGAAGAAAAAAGAGAAAGAAGGAAGAAAGGAGAGAAGGAAGGAAGGAAGGGAGGGAGGGAGGGGCAAAAGGAGGAAGGAAAGGAAGAAAGGAGGGAAAGAAGGAAGAAAGGAGGGAAAGAAGGAAAAAAGGAAGGAAAGAAGAAAGGGAGGGAAGGAGGGAGGGGAGAAGGGGAGAAAGAAGAGAAGCGCAGAAGGAAGGAAAAAAGGAAGGGAGAAAAGGAGGGAAGAAGGGAAGAAAGGAAGAAGGAAGAGAGGGAGAGAGGAAATAAAGGAGGGAAGGGAGAGAGGGAGGGAAGAAGGAAGGAAGAAAGAAAGGAGAGAAGGAAGGAAGGGAGGGAGGAAGAATTTATTAAGCATCTACCATATGCCAGGCATTGTGCTAAGCACTTTACAAATACTGTTTCCTTTAATCCTCACAACAACCCTAGGAAATAGGTGCTATCATGATGCCCATTTTACAGCTGAGGAGACTGAGGCAGATAGAGGTTAAGTGATTTGCCCAGGGTCACATAGCTAGTAAGTATCTCAGGTCACATTTGAATTCAGGGCTTCCTGACTACAGGCTCAGCACTCTGTTCACCTAGCTACTTCTATAACTAAAAAGTTTTCTGTATAAAGACCAATTAAAGGAACAAGAGGAAACAAGAGAAGTTTCACCTGGTATAGAGAAGACTCGAGGGTAGCTGCCTTCAAGCATCTAAAGTACCTAAAGTATCTAAAGTCATGTCAAATAGGAATTAGATCTGTTTTTTTTCTTGGCATTCAAAGGCAGAAAGGGAACCAATAGAGGGAAGGTTGGGGGGAAGCAATTTTTTCTACAATTGATGCGAAAACTTGCTATCTGCTACTTTGATGATGCTTCTCGCCCTCAGCTGGGATCTTTGAGCAAAGAATGGATGGTAACTTGAAGGGGATATTTTAGAAAGGATTCTAGTCAGGCTAGATCACTGCTGACCTCTCTTGCAGCTCTGAGAATCTCCCAAGCCAGAATGGGACAGTAGAAAAAAACCCTGATCTGAAGACCTGGGTTGGGACACAATCTCTGTTACTACTATTTGTGCTATCTCTGCCAGTCATTTATCTCCCTGAGTCTCAGTTTCCTTCTCCATAAAATGGGTGGAGAAATTAGACTTGATCCGTAGGATCCCCAAAGTTTTCTTCAGATCCTACAATTCAGATTGTATGGAAAACAGATATTGCAAAACCAACAAAATTTTTTTTAAAAATGGTCAAGATGAGAAGTCCTCAATATTTGGTACAAATTTGTGTTTGTTTTTTAAGGATCTTTGTATACTCTGAGCTTCACCCTGAAGGGTGTCCCCTCTAGTACCATAACGCCATGTGCCATTGAGATCAGGAACCCTATTATTAAGGATAAAGAACCAGGGTGCATTCCTTTGTCTATAGCATGAGTCTAAGGAGGGACTCAAAACTACCACCAGTGAGAAGAAACTCAACATAAGATCATAGTTTTGAGGGGAGGTGGAGTAGATTGGGGGGAGAGGGTGAAGACAGGGACAAGCAAAAGTTCCCAAGTTCATTCTTTTGGAGGCAACAAGGTTGCTTTGGGGCTCCCTCACCCATTTTTTCACTTGTCATCCTTCAAAGGAAGCAAACATCCTCAGGGTTGAAAAGGTTATGCATAAGGATATGGTGTTTAATAAGGATGAAGCCTCTGAACACTTACGGCATGCACTAATGGTGCTGAACAGTCTTTTTATGGGTAAATTGCATAGCTCTCCTAAGTAAAGGGTACAGAATCCTTTTGTGAATCTAAATTAGAGCATTTCACTGTGGCACAAGATAAGAATTTCAACCCACTGTACTCGAGCCACACAGGTTTCATTATGAAGGAATGATCTATGATTTGAAAGCTTTTCAGAAAGAAGCCACCAGCTGTCAGCAACGACAAAGATAGTCTTTTTTTTTTTTTGGTGGGAGGGGTGACTAGCCTCCCGATGACTGTTCTTTCCCCCTTCATTCCTTCAGAGGCAACACCAGAAGACAAGAAGGGGGCCTGGTGATACAGAAATTAAGAAGCCCTTTTTTGTTGCTGATGGCACTGTTCCTTCACGGGATCCTGGCCAAACTAAAAACAAGGATGGCTAAAAGGTGACTCTATTGTAGCAGAGAAGCTGCCACACTCTTCAGACAAACTGCCTTGACAACCTATGGCCACAATGCAGACTTTGTAGCCTACGAAGAGTGACTCAGGAACAATGGTGGAAAATCACACCTGTATGCGGAATTTTTATTTTACACATTGTTAAAATAAATTTATAGAGTAGATATAGTTTTTCACAAAACACTGGAGAATGTAACTCATGGACAAGAAAAATTAGATTATATCAGGTGATGTGATCAGATACTTCCCAGGTCTAATGACGCCAGTAAACAAAGCTAATGGACATTCGGGGAACAAGAGGGATCTAGGCAAAAGAAAGAACTGTTTAGCCCATAAGGTTCTTAAACTTTAAAAAAAAAAAGTCTCCTTCAGCATATCAGGAAACTTTGCCAAAAGCATAAGAGACTTTGTTACTAAGAGGAACAAAGTAGGAATAGGGAAAGAATTAAGAAACACACACCTTCCCAAAGATGTACTGATAATTGGACATATCCAAACATGCAAGATAAGGCATCTGTATTGTCTTCTTTGTAATCTATTATGAGGCTGTTGTTTTTTTAATATCTCAAAATGCTAGTAAAATATAAAATATAAAAATATCTTAATTAATAAAAGCCTAAGTAACCACCTCTTTTTCTGATCTATTATTTCTCAGATATTTACCTGCCTGCAGGCCATGAGCTAAGTTTAGTTTGAGCACAGCAACAGTGCTGGCTCTGGAATTTAGAAGATCTGGGTTCAAAATCTCCCCTCTGACACTTCCTGACCACTTGTCATTTCACGTCCCGTGGCCTCCGTTTCCTGCTCTGCAAGATGAGAGGGTCAGATGAAACAGCCTCTGAAGCCCCTTCCAGGACAAAATCTAGGGGCCTGTGATGGGACCTGTGTGATCATAACACTTTTGTGTACAACTTTAGGCAAGTTGTGTCCTGTGCTTCTTTCATCTGGAAAATGAAGAATTTCATTTAGATGACTCTTAGGGTCCCCTTCAACTCCAAATCTATAAACCATGATCATCTTCTCTGTGCTTGTGTGTGTGTGTGTGTGTGTGTGTGTATGTGTGTGTTTATGGCACACATAGATACAGAGAGGGAGACAGACTAAAGATAGAGGTCCCAGGGAATTGGAATTATTGGGAGTCACTATGACAAGAGTCACTTAGGACATTAGGATTCCCCTAGCGAGGACTGGGGACTTTTTTTCTTACAGATTTATTAAAATATCCTCACAAACTTCAATCACTTTGATTCAACATCAAGTTTTTATTAAGCACCCACCTAGAGCAGGCACTGAGAGAGAGCTCAGGATACCAAGATAGCGGATCCCTTTCTCCTCTGCCCAAGAATTCCAGGACTGAGGAGGACATGGAAAAGGTTTCTTATCATCTATTTAAAGATGAGAACAACAGATTTCCCAACTTAGAAAAGAATCACTCTGGTATAGAAGTAATTGGCCTGGGGTCCATGAACTTTTAAAAAAATTTATAACTGTTTCGATATAATTGGTTTCCTCTCTGATTTGTGTATTTTATTTCAAACATTTTGGTATTACGAAACAAAGTGAAGCACTCTGTGGAACTTTTACAAACATGACATCCTGCCCTCGATAGGTTTTTATCACACACTTCAGTGACATATGTCTCCAGGACCTGAAACAGACATCAAGGGTCAGGAGGAGTCAAGAGGCCTGAGGGGTTTGGCATTTGCATTTGTTTGTTTGTTTTGGAGGATCCAAATCTAGGATTTTATTAGTGGGGCACCTTCTGCCACCAAACAGATCCCAAATTCTCCTTTAATATACAGACTCAGGACATTGTTTGAGGCCCTGCAGTTCTAGCAACTTGTTCATGGTCATTGAGCTACTGACCGTCACAGTCAGGATTAAACACCAGGCAGCCTCCCTCTGACGTGCTTTCTTTCTACTCTACATTGAAAACTGTACGGTTTTCTTTTTCTTTGCAACTGCATGTTCTTTCTTTGTGTTTTAACTTGGCAGATATGGTTTATCAATTAGGCTCTGGACCATTATGGTTGGACTACTCTGAAACTCTCAAGACTTGACAGGAGGGTGGATTAGTGCATGCAGTATTCTTTGGAGAGCTAGGGTGGCATGATATAAACATACCCACTGAATATTGAGCCTCCTGAGGGTCAAACTAAAGTGCTACCATGGACTAGTTTACAAACCCAAAGTCTGTGAATTTTGTTTTGTATCATTTTCCTTTCCTACTACTTACTGCATTTGCTCGGTTACAAACTCTGGTTTGAAATTATGCATTTTAGTGCTGAGCACCCAGTAGGTACTTAATAAATATTTGCTGGTTCACTGGCAAAAAAAAAAAAAAAGAAATGATGCATTTTAGAGCTATGGTACAGGATATTTATTTTAATTACCTGAAAGTAGTAGATGTGTTTCCGTGATAGATAAAATCGCAATATCTGAGTGGGTTCCAAGGACTGACCTCAGGAATGGAGAAGAGCTCATGCCCAGAAATCAAGAGACCACAGTGCCCTTAGAAATAATCTGGCCCAGCAATTCCTCACTTTTTTATGTGTGTCATGGTCTGTTTGGGCTGTCTGGTGAAACCTACAGAACCAGTCTCAGGAAAATGTTTTTAAATCACAAACTGCCTAGGATTGTAAAGAAAACCATTTATACCAAAATACAGTTACTAAAATATATTGGAAAAAGAGAACAGAGGTTAAGAACTCTACACCTAACCCAAGTGCCTTATTTTACAGAAAGAAAACTGCCCTCCAAAGAGCTATAGGAGCTTGCTCACAATCACATGTAATAAGTAACAGAGGGTCAGGATTCAAACTCAGGTCCTTCTGACTCTCCCAAGTTCCAATAAACAATTCCAATAGAAACTCTGTCCTAGAATAGAAACTACAAAGAATGTAGTTAAAAACAGTGGGTACCCTACAGGACACAGTGGAGTAATGCTGAGATACCCCTGGCATGTCAAGAGATGCCAGGAGATTATCCCAAGCACTCTGATACTCTATCTTGCCTCTCAATGGAAAAATCTAGCCATTAATTATAGTTTAAATTCTGATAAAGTAGCAAACTGGACAGATTCAAAGGTCCTGCCTAGGCCATCGGAGGTCACTGGGAGCTGCTTGCCAACATCATCTGTTTCACATCCTTCAGGCTGAAAGCTCTGCTTAGCCTCTTTGCTCATCCAAATAACAAAAGAGGCTTTCTCTGAACACATGGCTTAGGAAGGGAGTGAACAGAAAGCCTTCCTCCGGAACATTAGGAAAGTCGGCCTGCCTGCCTTCCTCCAGCGTCATATCTCATGTGTCTGAAATTCAACTATGAACGTATATTCTCTAATTCCAAAGACAGTGCTTTTTTGGGCTTCATTTTTCCGTGTGTGTGTGTGTGTGTGTGTGTGTGTGTGTGTGTGTGTGTGTGTGTGTGTGTGTGTGTGTGTGTCTGTGTGTGTCTGTGTGTCTGTGTGTCTGTGTGTCTGTGTCTGTGTCTCTCTCTCTTTTGTTCCATGGGGTCGCCTTTATCCCCAAACCACATCTGTCTTGACTTTCTCTCAGATTTGTCAGGTGGATCACTGCTCCCCAGGGCCTGCTCCAGCTGAAGTATTTTAATTTGACTAAACACCTGATTTATTTTATCTCTCCGATGAGAAAGGCAGTTTGTCTTAATAGAGCCTGTCAGCCCACAGTCCCATTCATGGCAATTTACAGGCAGCCAGGGACGCTGGAAGAGAAGAGTGCTGTGATTCTGTACTTTTTCCTCCTCCAGAAAGCACCTAAAAGCAGCTATTCACTGCTACTGCATGTGGCATTTTAGAACTGAATTAGCTTTTTATTCAAGTAACTACACTTGTTGTGAATAGCTTATCTGTAAAATTGCTACATTCACTACTGATTTTATTAACCTTTGGCTCTATCGCAAAATGGTCTTCAGTTAGGAAAGACCTTTAAAATTGACACATTTTTCTTAGGGGCCTTTATTCCAGTGACTTCAGATTTACTGAATTTGATCCATTGAATTCTTTACCAGTTGTACTTAAAATTTTGAGTCTCAATAGGAAGTCAATAGTGCGTAAATAAGGAAACATTTTTTTAAATGTAAATACAGTGGCAATTTCCTTCATCAAAAGTTTTCAAATACCATCCTTCATTATAACAGTTTTGAAATTAGCCCTCTAGCCTAATTTTGTGGGAATCTTAAGAAGCTGAGAAAAATCAACCAAAGATATCAACTTTTGTACTTTCCAAACTATAGCTAATACTCTGGGTTGTTCCTAGATCCTAACTAGAAGAAAGCCAATGAAAGAGATTAGGACATATAAAATCATGGCAGAGAGATCAGGTTGCTGCCTGGCTAGACAAAAATAGAAACATAATAAACAGATCACAAATCTATGCTTTAAATGTATTTAGGGCCATTTTTTTCTTGCAAGTTTCTCAAAAGCAGCTCCACATAGAATGTCTACTTGAATATGGCCAAATATTACTGAATGGGCATAAATTTTTTTTTATAAAAGGCACTACTAGGAAAAGGGGGAGGGTGGCATTGAGAAGGAACTGGAACTTTCTAGTCTGAAATCTGCTGATGCAAGCAGTTTGACTGGCACTGGACAGGACAGAGGTTTGGTTCACCCCTTTCATCATATCTCAATACATGGCTGAACTACTTAAACGATCCAAGAATTTTGATTTCCTCAAAAGCCAGCTCCCTGAGAGTAACTGTTCCCTGACAGTGGATGACCACATCATTAGAGCTAAGGCATTGTTGAATGGAAAAGCATAAAGGAAATATGGTAATGACCAAGAGAAGAAAAAAATTCTTCATTTTAATATATATCCTCTCTCTATACATGTAAGCTGCAACTTGAAAAGAGGAAATTTTTATTTTATCATCCTGACAAGTTATATTATGTAACCTGAATGTTTACTAAGCACCTTGGGCAAAGATTCTTAAGCTGGGGTCTGTGAAACTTTAAAAAAAAATTGATAATTATATTCAATATATTTGGTTTACTTTGTAATCCTGTATATTTCATTCTATGTACTTAAAAGTTTCTGATCCTGAAAAGTGGTCTGTCCATTGGCTTTACTGGACTGCCAAAGGGGTCAAGGACCAACAAAAAGGTAGAAAAACTCTGTCCTATCAAAAGTCCCTCTGCTAGGCACACAAGATTCAAAGATGAAAAATTATAGTCCTTGCCTTCATTAGGTTGATACAAAAGTGTGATAGAGGCATAGCAGAGATATGGACAAAATGCTGTAGGAAAACTTGAGAATAAAGAGATGAAACAGCTGGGAATATCAGAGAAGTTTACATGAAGGAGATGGCACGTGAGTCTGGGCCTTAAAGAAAGATAAAGATTTCAGTTGGCAGAAATGAGGAGGGAGTGTGTTCCAGGCATAGGGGAAAGCCTTGATCAAATGTATGGAGGCAAGAAAAGGCAAGACAAGATCGGGGTTCAATCTGGCCAGTGCATAATTGAGAGTTATGTGGAGTCGGCTGAAAAGCTAAGTCAGTACCAGATAGTGCAGGGTCTTAAATGGCCAGCTAAAACTGTGTTCTTGCACAAAAGCTGTCAGTCTCTAGGGAGTCGTATGATGAGGCTATGGGTATTTCTGCAAGAGATCCATGAATTCATATTCATATCCATAAATGAGTGAGCCTCCCTTTAGTTGGCTGACTGAATAAATGATTAATGAATGAAAAAGCATTTATCAAACACTGTGCTTAGCACATATTATATGAAAATACGTCTCACATAAAACGTTTCTATTTCTCAAATTCACATAGATGGTGGTGTAATAAAGAAAATATAAATTCATTTTTAAATGTTAAAAAATATATAGTACCTTTTTGCCATTATGTATTTTCTGAATCAAGATATTAATGGAACTAATTATAATCACTTGGGTGAACCAGGTCATCATCGTTATCATTATTACTATTACTATTATTATCAAAAAGGGTGTTCATCCTTGAACATATCAGGATCCACTGGCCTAGAGAACTGTAAACAAGTCTGCTCCCTGATGGTTTCTACAGTGGGCTCATCACACCTAACTTTAATGAACTCAAGAGGACTTAATAATAAAAATCACAGGAAAGGACCAAAAAGACAAGTAGGAGAGAAGATAGGGTCATTTTTACATCTATCCTAAAATGATCCAAGTAGAAAAAGCCAGCCCAGGGCACCATCAATTAAAAGAGTCGGGCCAACCAACCAGGAAGGCGCCAAAGATATTTAAAAAGAAGAACTTCGTGAGCAAATTCCCTGGTCAGTTCTAATTTTTTATGGGCATTGTTGGAGAAAAAGGCCTAATACAATGCCAGTCATGAAAGGGAGGTGGCATTTGATCGCTGCTGCTCATAGATGACCCGGCTCAACTCTCCTGTCTCACCCAAAGTCTGCACATACATCAGTTGGGCTATGATGTCCCCACTTCATAAGACTTTTACATTTGCCTTTTTTGATAGAGGCTGCTTTTAAATGCCACAAAATAGGGTAGCACAAGTCAACAAAAATAAACAGAGAAGGCTGGAGCAACTCTGTGCCTACGGGAAGGCCTCTGGAGATAAAAGTGACTTTGTGGTGATGGCTGGGAAAGGACCCCCCCCTCCACCCTCCCAGTGTACCAGCATCTAATTTGAGCTCTGATTCCAACAGGCATTTAAAGAGCTTTCCACTCTAAAGGCCCCCGAGTGCATCATAAAGATAAAGAATTTCAGTACAAACCCACCACAAAGGCCTCTATTATCTTATCAGTCTTTGGTTACAACAGCTGAACCAATATGACGAAGTTCTGAATGACTTTTTTCAAAACACCAGAATACTGGAATTTCTTTGTTTTCCCATCAGTCCATCCATTGTCACTGCTCCCATATGCTACTGTCCAGTCCCCAGTCAATAAAAAGTTGTATAAATGCTGCAATTGTCCTCTGTCACACATACAATCAAGGCAAGGAAGCCTGCTGAGCTGCTAAGGACACACAGGCCAGCTTCTTCCCCAGAGGTGTGAGAATTTTCTTTACTAAATGTGGGTTCCCTCCTCTCCTTTGAGCTTCACAAAATCTAGCCTGTAAAAACAACATCAGGAAAGACATGCCCACTCTCTATCACCTTTGCCACCTTAAAGGGGTAGCAGCATCAGGCATGGATCTATCCCTCAGCAGCAGTGCCTTCCCCCTCTCATCTCTGCTCCCCTCTTCTCCTCCTCCTCTCTCTACCTTCAGAACCTGACTCAAATGAGGGCTATTCATGCTTCTAACTCCAGTGCTCCCCTGACACTCCATGGAAATCTGCCACCCAGGATCCCAACACCACAGCTGGGATGCCACAATTATCCCAGGATAGTTCTTCCTCAGGATGAGCCACTTTGGAATGTTTGTGCTCCATTGATCAAAACCAGTCCATCCCTGGGCATCTGTGCTTTCTCTAAAAAGCTGGGGATCCACAATCATTTGTCAGGGCCATGGGATCCTCTTACAGTCCTGAACAACTGGAAGCGGTGTTGCCCTTGGAGACTCCAAGGTTTCAAATCCCATCTCAGACACCTTCTAGCTGTATGACCCTGGACAAGTCATTCAACTTTCCTGGACCTCATTTTCCTACTTATTAAAATGGGAATTATGATAGCAGTTCTCTCAGAGAGTTGTTGTGAAAAACAAGTTAGAAGATGTATGTAAACCACTTTGAACACCTTAAGTCCCTATAGAAATGTGAGCTGTTAGCAGGCCTAGCTTTGGCCTGAGGCACAGTCCTTTCAGACCCTTGTATTCTATGGGAATAGGGCTTCCCCTTTCCCCAAGATGCTCAATCAGGGAATTCCCAGGGACTGTTCACCAGGCAGAGGCTACTTTACAAAACTGTATTTGGAAGCCAATCACATCAATGCCACTGCTATCTAAAGGCAGGGCACTGAGACAGTCAGGTGCTTACTAAGGTTCCTATTAATGGATGACTCAGGAGAAAACTAGGCCAAATGACTGGGCTTCCTGTGAAGTCAGGTAGCTGAATTTCCTGCATCATGTACAGCCTATGAGGAGACAGTGACAGGGAAACTAAATGGCCTTAAGCCTGGCACAGTGGAAATCAGAAGACCTGGGTGTGTGTCTTGGCTCTAGCCCTAGCCAAGTTATTTCAGCCAGTCTCTTCCCCTCTTGAGGCCTCAGTTTCCTTATTTGTAAAATGAGGGGACTGGACTACATGATTTCTAAGGCCCCTTCTAGCTCTGAACGTCCTATGAAGTTTCTGCCTGAGGCCACAGAGGAAGTTGGCACCTGGCTGGCATGGAAGGCCTTAATACTGTCCTCACACCTCCACAGCATATGGCCTCCTGGTTCCAAGCCCAAACACAATAAATATGCAGCCAGGGTATTTTCCAACATGCCACATACAATATTTACAACACCTATTAAATGCCTGATAAACAGACTCAAATATTTACACACTTCACACACCATCCATGGTGTTGCTGCCCTGAGGGGCCATGTGCCTACAGGCAGGTATCAGCAGGTGTTAGCCAAGAGGAAGTCATTGAAAGTCGACAGAAATCCAGGAAGTGTGCCTGGCAGGGTTTCTGGGACCTAACAGGCACAGCTGAGGTTTAGGACAGCTGCCTATACAAACATACCATATACTTGTCCCTAAAAGCCTGCTTATGTCTTTCTCTACTCAGAATCATATCTATCCCTGTTCTGGCCCCAAATATCTCAGTTCTAATGTAAAAGTATTCCACCAGGGTCAGTTGCAACTCTGCGTCCAGTAGTTAGTGTGCTACCTGGTGCCATTTAAGGAGTATCGTAAAACCCACCAGTTTCAGAATATCTCTTTTACCCCCAGCCTGACCTGGTACCAGAAAAATCCCAGCATGATGGTACCTGTGTGAAATGAAGACATTATTTACAAAAGAGATCCCTGGGATGAAAATGCACAATCTGGGAACTGGACCAATTAATACCCATTGAACTCAGGGGAGGCAGCTTAGTTTAGGGGAATTACTTTACTATCATCTAAGGAGTAGGACCCAAAAGGAAAGTGGTTCACACTTAGGTAGGCATCACTGGAGAGAGTGCAGAGGAGGACAGAAGAAGAGGCACCAAACATGGTATTCTTCCCTGGCAACACAAGCATGAGAGTTGTTCAGAGCAGCTTGGGATAGATTGCCCAGGGGAATAGAGGGGTCTTTTAAAGGGGGCATTTAGGAGGTGAATGAGTAACAAAAATAGCCATTTTATCAGTCATCTATAAATTGAGTGTATGGGAATATGTGGCTTGTAGGCATGTCCCTAAGACTTTGATTCCCACAAAGTTTGGGACCAAGATAACATTATCCAAGGAGAAAAATTCTCTGAACTACATTTCCTAGAAGGCTTACACATCTGACCACAAAACTCAATGATGTCACAAGGAAAAGACCGATTGGTGTTGAGCGCTCTACAATGAGGAAGGTTTAAAAAGTCAGAAACAGAAAAGAAGAAAAAGAAGGTAGAGTAGAACAAGATGCCAATTGTTGGCTGCAGTAGGAGGCGACAAAGAAGAGAAACACATGGCTCTCCATTTTGTCCCAACTGGATCCATATGATTCCAAAGCTAAAAGCAAGAGGTCTCAGATTTCTCCAGACCAACCCTCAGACCTTCAGGAAAGAAATTCTAAGAGGCACTGAATTCTGAGTGTTTACCACTTAGGCATAGGATTCAGAAGAGACTGTTTTCCCATTATACTGGGGAACCAGATGGATTAAAGGAGAATTGGCTTTTAACTCCCATGAAAATTTAGGTGATTGCTCTTGTTGGTGAACATTGTTGTTCAGTCACTTCTCAGTCACGTCCGATTCTTCCTGACCCCATTTGGGGTTTTCTTGGCAGGGATACTAGAGTGGTTCGCCATTTCCTCCTCCAGCTCATTTTACTGATGAGGAGTCTAAGGTAAACAGGGTTAAGTGACTTGCCCAGGGTCACACAGCTAGTTAAGTGTTGGAGGCTGAGTTTGAACTCACAAAGATGAGTCTCCCTGACTCCAGGTGGGCTGCTCTATCCACTGAGCAACCTAGCTGCCTTTCCCATTGGTGAATAGGTAGAAATGTTTTTATTCTTGATTCTCTTCCTTGTCACTGATGTTATTTCATATATTAAATGCTCTTGACATTGAGTATGAGTATCCCTTGTAAGATTTTAACAAAATGAAGAGGTTTTGAATGAAACCTCAGGCCATCAGATGAATAGATTATTACCCATGATATTAACATACAGAAAGGGATTCCCTACATCCTTCCACATCTCCATTCAGTGATAAAAAGTTCTCTTCTTTCACGACCCAGCTCAGGTATCACCCACTCCATTACATCTGGAAGACCCACTTTTTGAAGGAGATATGTCTCATATCAATTTCTCATGCTTCTCTCTGGACCTGGGTACTTATTACATTCTAAGTTGTATTCCAGTTAGTTGTGAACATTTTTTATACCCTAACTGTACTGAGTAAGCTCCCTGAAGGTAAGTAATGAGTCTTATTTCATCTTTGTATCTCCAAGTAGTCAGTTGAATTGAATGGGCTTTCTAGTGTCTCCCTCTCACAACTGCATGCTCATATACACAATCTTGCTGATAAAGCAAATTATCCCACAAAGAAGGCACTGAACATTTTCAATCAAAGCTGATGATAAGAGCAAATACTGATGCAAAACTTGCCATATGTGCGCAAAATTTCAAAGTAAAGTGAGAATTTAAGACAAAGTGTCTCTGAGGTTCCTTCCAACACTAAGATTCTAGAATTCTAGGTCTTCTAGCTGCCTGAGTATCTGCTTTTTCGTGGTTTATACTAATTGAAAAACCGCACATCTTATTGCAACTTTTCATTTCTGAAATGCCTTCAAAACTTCTATTGAGTGAAAATTACCTATACCATTTAGAAAGGTCAAAGCATCTTTATTTTGAAAGATGCAGCTTTCTTCTTTAATATACAGTCCAAGTGTATGTCTTGTTCTATACCTTGGGTACATTACACTTCTATCAGAAGATGGGTTGTATGCTTCATTATCAGTCCTCTGGAATTGTGGCTGGTAGTTGCATTGATCAGAGTTCTCAAGTCTTTGAAAGCTGCTTTTCTTTACAATGGTATTGTTACTATAAAAATTATTCTTCTGGTTCTGATCACTTTACTCCATTATCAGCTCATATGAATTTTCTCAGGTTTCTCTGAAAATATTTTTATCATATTACCCATTATATTCTTACAACATAATTTGTTCATACATTCCCCAATTGATGGGCACCCCATTTGTTTCCAGTTCTTTGCCACTGCAAAAAAAGACAGATATAAATATTTTTGTAGATATTAGTCATTTTTCTATTTCTTTGATTTCTTTGGGTCCTAGTGACATATAACTCCAAACTGCTTTCCAGAACAGAGAACTTTTCTACAACTACACATGTATAGTCTATATAAAATTGCTTGCCTTCTCAGGAGGGGGTGGGGATAGAATTTGGAACAAAAATTTTTTTTAATATTAAAAATTGTTTTTACATGTAATTGGGATAAAATATTTTAATAAAATAAAATGAAGGTCCAATTCACAGCAGCACCAACAATGTACCAGTATGCCTATCTTCCCATGATCCCTTCAACAATCGTCATTTTACATTTTTATTATCTTTGCTAATGTGACAGGGATGGGTGGACTCTTAGAGCTGCTTTAATTTTCACTTCTCTAATAGGGATGTGGAACATTTTTTCATGTAGATCATGTATCCATTTGGAGTTTATTGTGTTATATGGTATGAGATTTTGGTCTAAACCTAGCTTCTGCCAGACTGCTTTCTGTCATAGAATCTTGTATGATTTTAACAACGCATACAATTTAGAGCTTGAAGGAATCTTATAGGTCATCTAGTCCAACCTCCTGATTCAAAGATGCTAACTGGCTCTTAAGCCAGTTATTGTGTACCTTAGTACACAATGAGCAGCAGGGTCAGGATTTACACTGAGGATCCCACTATTCTGCCCTGTTTCACAGAAGACATCCTTGTCTGAGGGAATTCTTTCAAGCTTTATTTTGTTCTAGTGAGTCAAATACTTAAAAAAAAACAATAAATATAGTGAGATTTTATACATTAACTCTCAGTTATATAAGGCATGGTCTCCTCTAGAAAATATTTCGTGAAAGTCTTCCTGTTCCTTTATGTTTTCTTCAAGTATAATGATTTAAAAAATTGAGAATGGGTCTCCCCATGTCATCCAAGCTGGAAATGCAGCAGTCACTCAGAGGCCAGATTCCAAATGAGGACTAGCACAGAAGCTTTAACTAGCTCCATTTCTCTGACCTGGGCCAGCTTATCCCTCTTTAGGCAGACTGGTGGCTCTTCACTCCCTGGGGTTTACCATATTAGTGCTGGACACAGTGGAGGGACCCAATCAGCTTTAGCCCTACTGCAGCTCAAAACTCCCATAGTCAAGTCATCCACCAGTCTCAGACTCCTCAGCAGAAGAGACTTTAAGCCAATATGGTGAGCCACCATGCTGGGCTAATAACAACAATAAAAACAACATTGATTCATAAATATTTAAGAATATTTTTAATGGATGTCACCCTCCCAGGCAGAATGAAAAGCTTTCAAAATACAGAGATCTAACTGAAGAAATAAAATCCATGTAGGAACGTGATGAAGTACATAATCATTTCTGTCATCCTGACTGTGACAAAAGTTGTCTCAAAAGTGCTTTCAGTTACCCTGCTGAAGAATACCTTACATCCCAATACTTTCATTCATTAAAGAAAGCAATCATTTTATTCACATGTGCAATAATCTGCTAATCTTTAAATAGAATAGAAACAGCAGAGTAACTTGTTGCGGGACAGTTTATATCTGGATCACATCTAAGAAGATAAGAATGAGGTACTATAGTAGTATATAAATAGCCCATTAATGATGATAGTATTGATGATAATGATAATAGCTATCATTTATATAGCACTTAAGGTTTGCAAAGCATATTTGATCTTTATAACAACCCTATGAATTAAGTGTTATTATTATCTCCATATAACAGGAGAAAAAAACTGAGGCTGATAGAGGTTAAGTGAGTTGCCCATGGACACAGTGTTTGAGGCAATATTCAAATATGGGTTTTCTTGACTGTGAATCCAGCACTCTTTCCAATTATACTACCTACCTGCCTCCCACAAAGACTTTCTCAAGGAGAAAGCAGGTACATAGGTCAATAGTTATTGCTGTCTTCACAGTCACCTTTTTTTTTGTTGTTCTTTTCCATTCTTCTGGAATCTCTCCCATGTTGAGACATCTTGATAATGGATAGTGAATGTGTTTAAAACCGTGTCCCCTCCAGCAGAGATTCCTTCTATTTATATCTGGTTATGTCGAGCTGCTTTTCATCTTCTTACATTGCGTTATCACTTTCTCAATGATACACTGGGTAATAAAAAAGTGAATTCCAGAAATGGTTTTACTACTTTCACCAGAAAGAAGCCATTATTATAAAGGACCAGTAAATTCATTCCATTTTATCTGTTGTTCTTCATACAGTTTCATCTTCAAGAGCTTAGGTGGATTTCATGCCCATCTCTAACATGTTCTCTTCAGTGGCTTTCCTTTATTGTGTTGCTTCTACTCTACAACTGTAGAGCAGTGTTATCCCTGGGTGTGATGTCTCTCTACTTGGCAGAAATTAACTGTTAATACCACCTCATTGTGGCAACTGTTCTTCGTGGTTTTAATTCTCCTAGAAAATGGTCATAGAGTTCATGTCTTTACTTTTGCTTCTTTCCTATTTTGGGGAGTTAATAGCTTGTTAAACAGATGGAGTTGGGGTGGTTGTAATCATGCCCAGGGTTGTTTCTCATCTTTAATTTTTCTTCTAATTTTGTGCTTACTTGACCCTTGCTCTAACTAAACAATGATACGACTACAAACAGACAGTAGATTCTTCAGTGAATGCTCTATCTGTGACTAGGCACTTCCGATCTGTTAAGATAGAGGCAGTTTCATGTTTCATAAGATTGTTTGATGCTCTCCCTGCTCAGCACTGATTCTCTTCTTAAATAAAATATCACTTGTACATAGGTGTGAAGATCATGAATAGCCTTTACACCATTGAAATCTTTCATTTCTTGATCCTGAACTTGACTTTCTAGCATAGTTTTCACTGTCCTCCCAGTGGGCCACTTTTACACTGAATTTACCAGGTACCAAGGTAGATCTTGGAAAGGTATGTAGCTTAGAAAATCTTGGCAAGTTCTTCAGACAATACTTCTCTTTCTTCATCATGTGTAAAAATACATTGATGCACACAATGAAATTATTCTCCTAGTTATCTGTTTGCTTATACTCCCTGTGAGTCCTGTAAATTAGGATAACCAAGTGACCGGCTAACTACTATTTTTATTGTCTTTGGATACACAGTGAAACCAATCTGTTATTTCCACTTCTAGAGAAACCTAAAGCCAGACTTCCATTTAGCAGCAATTTTTTATATCTTCTGGTTTCATTTATTGTGAGAAAGCCAATATGGTTGTAATTTAATTCTTCTACAAGTATGTCAATTTGTTGATCATTGAAATAAATTCACATGTTGAGAGAATAACAGCTAAAATAATGAGACAGCATGATGCAATAAAAAGGCTAGAATTCAAGATTTGGTTTGGTATTCAAGTACCTGAACTTAAATCACAGCCCTACTTACTACCCAGGGACAGTTAGGTGGATCAGTGGATAGAACACTGACCCTGGAGTCAGGAGGACATGAGTTCAAATATGGCCTCAGACACTTACCAGCTGTGTGACCCCAAGCAAATCAATTATACCTGTTTGCCTCAGTTTCCTCATCTGTAAAATGAGCTAGAGAAGGAAATAGCAAACCGTACCAGTATCTCTGCCAAGAAAACCCCAAATGGGGTTACCAAGAGTCAGACACAACTGAAACGTCTGAACAACAACACTTACTACCCATGGAATCAATGGCAAGTCATTTAACTTTCGTGGTCCTCAGTTTCCTTGTTTATAAAATAAAGGGGTTGAGAGAGATGAGCTCTAAGATTCCTGCTAGCTGTAAGTCTATGATGCAATTTTTGAAGACAATCTAAAGAACCATGGGGCTCTTGGCACTTTACTACTCAGCCATCATCACAGTGAAATCAAGCAGCAATTTTTTTACCCTTTATCATCTCCATGTGTCACCATGCTCCCTGCTCTCCACAAAACAAAACAAAACCCAATAGCTAGTGACCAACATTCTAACGACCAAATTCCTAGTGCTTAGGTAGGCTTTCCCTCACAGAAGAGATACAAAGACTCTAGTCAAGCCATTGCTCGGACTCTTTCCAGCTTGATAAAACCTGCCAGTTCCTGCTCTTGACACACATTGGCAGAGGAATTTTGATAACTGAAGTCCTTCTCGATGGCAAAAAAAAAAATTACTCACTTTTTTATTACTTGAAAGATTCAGGAGGGAGAGTTTCAATTTCATGTTGGCAGAGGAAGTTTAAAGACATGAGTTCAGAGAATGATAAGCCATAATGCTGAAGATGTGGGGTCCAAAAGGAGGCTGTGGCAACTGAGTGGAAAGCATTTCAAATGAGTCCATGATGTGGTTCTGAACAGATCATACTTCCTATGTAACAATTTCCCAGAGAAGAAGACCAGCAAAAAGAGGACAACTGCTTCACTATCCCATTCACTTGACCTGTGACTACTAAACTCTTTTCATGGAGATGTGTTAAGTATAGTAAAAGGTTTCCTTTGGTGGAATTTAGGACTAGGGTCACCTGTCGAAGTCAGTGATCAGGGACTTGGCTTCAGCTCTGCATCATCAAGGACAATAATTATATTAAAATGATAAATTGAAATCACAATGTGGAGAAGGATATAGTTTCATTTTCTTAAAAATTTGAATCAATTTGCTTTTGGAGGGGGGAGCAGACCTATCATTTCATGCATGTAAAAAAAAATTGTAATGAGGAAACTCATTCAATCAAAGCAAATCAGTACCCATCCTGTAACTTAGAGCCTTCAAGAGTCATCTGGGATGTGGATAGATTAAGTGACCTGCCTTGGGTCATAGAGCCAGGGTATAGCAAACAGAGCTAGAACTTGAACCTAGGTCTTCTGGACTTTAAAGAAGGCTCCCCGTCCACTATGACACACTGTGCAGCATGAGTTTATGAATACAGCACAAGACTTTGACTCAAGAGGACCTGGGTTCAAATGCCTCCTTACATTCTTACTAGCTGTGTGGTCCCGGGCAAGTTAAAATGAGGTGGTTGGGCTCTATGTCTTCTACAATGCTTTCCAGCTCTAAATTGACAACCCTGGGATCCTTCTAATACTATTTACAAATCATAAAACCAGCCTACATTACTAAACTGGCTTTTGTTTGTTTACTTTTTGGTTTTGGTTTGGGGCTGGCGTTTTTTAGAGGGCGGTGGGTCAGTCAGAAGGTGAGAGGCAGACTCCCAGCCTGGATATTTTTTCCACAGATGCATATGGGTAGCTCCTTTATAATTTATAGTGTATGAGAGTTTCCTGAAGGCTATAAGAGGTTGTGATTTTCCAGTGGTTATCCAGAGTTCAAATTTGAACTCAGGTCTTCCTGACTCTACGGATGGCTTTATACCTACTGCACTTCTGAGATTAAAACAATAATAACATAGCTTCACTTCTTTTCAAAAATCCTGCCAGGCTTATTCATGCCTCATATGTCACTAGGATTGTAGGGATCCCTAATTCTACTTCCTTGAGCGGACATTGTAGACTAGGTGGGCCTACTATGCTCTGAGTATCAAAGAGAGACTCTGACTTGATTGTCTGTCTGTTTGGTTTCAACAATGAAAAAAAAATTAAAACTAATCCAAATTACTTGATACATGTCATTCATTTTTTACCCATGTAAAATGAACCATAGCGTGCTCACTTGGTGGCAGTTTCTCTCCACAGAACATCATATGAGCAAAATGTGATAGCTGAAAAGACTGCCCCCAAATTTTCCATATCTTTTTAAGGTAATTCATGAGCTAAATATATTGCTAGAAAATATTAAAAGCATTTGGTGTAATTTCATACCTCTATCATATATTGTTAATGAAGGACAGGAAGGAAATTATCATGAGAACCAATAATGGATGCATTGTATAGAACAGGCATAGCAAAACATGTACAGCCTAGTCTGGAAGTCATGAAGCTTATTTAAAAAAAAAACCCTCATTATTTGCCAAATATTTTGAAGAGTAATTTTTTTAATTTAATATTCATAGAAGCATTCAATCTATTTTTCATGAAATGTTATTCCCAACTTCCAAAATATTAAGGCACATCGATTTTCCTTTTTTCAGAAGATACATACTTGCACTTCTCGTTAGCAATTAATTGAAGCACACAGAAATGCCCAAGTATAAATCTTGGGAGTATTAAAATATATAAATCTTGCAGCATTATCTAAGCATAAATTTTAATTTTTATATTAATTACATGTTCATCTTTCATATGTTGAAAATACAAACATGTAAATCAATGAAAAACTTATATTTGCCTCTGAAGATGTTATGGCCTTGGGTGATAAGTAATGAAGAAGTAATGAGGTATCATGTAAAGACAGACTATTAGAATATCCTGTCTATCAAAAGAATATAAAGGGAAATCTCCCCATTCTGCTTCCCAATCACTTCTTTGAAAATCTGGAATAAGATTTACAGCTGACCAGAATTCACAGCCACTAAGCTCTGAAGAAATTGTATGTTAGTTCATGCTTCTCCAGGACCTATAAACGACTCACAGCTCCATACAATAAATATCTGTATGTTCCCTATCACTCCAGAAATTTTTCTCCTTATGTTGCAAAGAAATAAATAGCAAAATTAGTGACCCAACTTCTTAATTACAAAAATAAACAACTCCCAAATCATATTAGTAGAAACATAAAAGAGATAACCCTCTGTATCCCAACCTGAACTACACATGGGTTCTAAAAGCATTCTGACCTAATTATATCTCCAAGCACAGACACGAGCAGGGCCAGCCTGATATTTCGAAGGATCGTTAAAACATACAAAAAGGGGAGGGGGGAAGAAAGAATGGTTCTTAATGAAATGTAAATCTTATCCAGCATCACAAACTAATTTGTTTTCTCTAGTACAGTTAACTACTATAGACTATGCATAATTAATAGTTCACAAATCCAAACCAGAGCAGTATGAGGTGCCTGTCTCTAATACATACTTTTGAAAGTAGGCAAATTCCAAAATGCAACGAGGATCTATTCAAACCACTGGAATTGATCTGGCTCAAATAAGAGCCAAATGATGACACCTCCCCCCCACCCCAATTCTTTTCCAGGGGTATGGGGTCCAAAGAGATGAAACATTACATATCATATCAGATTTTTTTCAATGTATTGGTTGGTTTTATTGTACTTTTTATTTTTCTCTTTTTCTTTTAAAAATTGTTAAAAGGAATAGCTTTCTGGGAAATGGAGGAGAATAGGATAAGGGAAAAACTATGCAATGTAAAAAAATATCAATAAAAATCTGTTTTTAAAAAATAAATTATTTTGGACAAAAGAATCACAACTTTTGGCAAGCACCTGAGGAATCACCTCATTTGAGGACCTGGGTTATGATATAATTATAATGATTCACATTTCTACAATTCAGGAACAATAGTCAGCAACATCCCCCAAATGGAAAGCTACATTAGAACTAGGTTAAAAGAAAAAAAAAACTCTGGGTGGTACAGAGAAAGATGAGATCAATCTGATCATGAATTTAACTAACCACATCCTTGGGCCACTCCAAAGTCCATTTACATTGGCAAGACTAGGAAGGGGCCCATTCACCTCCCTCGAGAGCAAGGTAGAAAAGGATACTAGGATCACTTAATCATAGAGCGAGGGCTGGAAGGACCCAAGACAACATCCATCCCTTTAGCACTCTGGTGAAGCCTACCGACCCCTCCTCAGAATATTTTTTTAACCATAATTGAAGAAAATGCTAAATTTCCATTAGAGTTTAGTAAAAATAAAGATGCATATTTTTCCCATCCAAGTTCACATACCTCTTGAAATCGATCAGTGGACCCCTTCCATAGATCCCCATTTAAGAGCCTCTGATCTAGTCCAACTCTAACATTTTTCAGATGAGGAAACTGAAGCCTAATAAGCTTCAGTGACTTGCCCAATGTCATAGAGGTAGTGAAGGTCAGGGGCAAGATTTGAACCTAGGTCCTCTGATTCTGGAGACAGTGTTCTTTCCAAAGGGCAGAGCTTCCATTTATATCCCTGAGTCCATACTCAAAGCCTTTCCACTTGACTAGACTGAGCTCTTCTCTGAGGGCACGGACTCCTTGTCACTGCCACAACGAGGTGTTAGAGGATTATTAGTAATAATCACAAATTCTCAGCAACATCCAGTTACTCTGCAAAAAGTAACCTGGAGACCACTTGTAGGCCCCACGTCTCCCCAACATGAACAGAGCTCATGCATTCTTTGTGTGGTCAAAAAAAAAAAAAAAGGAAATGAAGAAGCAGCCCAAATTCTGTGGCACCACTGTGTTCTCAATATCTATCCATCCACAAGAGTGACATTTTTATATCACTTAATCTATGGTACAGAATTAGCTTTTCAGGTGCGATTTTTGTTAACCTTGAAAATCAAGTGAGCTGAATAAAAAATCTATTTCTTGTGGAATACGGGACACTACAATTAATGTCAATTTAACCAGCCAGCCCACTCATTCTCATAATGTGTTTTAATCCATCTTTATAGTTTTCAAAGGCAAAATCTGCTGGAACAAGACAGACTAACTAAACAGAATCTGGCTCAGTCTGCACTTCTAAGTACAGTACATTCACATGTCAGAATTTGCTCTGTTTCCTCATTGGCATCTTAAAAAAAAAACACCAAGCTGCAATAACAAAAGACCACATTTTACAATCGGCTTTAGAATCTATCCTGCCCATAGGAAAAACGAATTGTCTGACAAATTACCGCCTAGAGGTGGTGATTGACTTTTCTCAGAATACAAAATGAAATCCTACAGCTGAGTAGAGACACCTCTCCCCACCCAGGCTGGATGAGAGGTCAAATAGCTGAGCTGGCTCTGCTGAGAGCAATTTTTATACACTATACACACTTCCCAAATGATTGTGGGGGGTCAGGGGATGGGGAGGAGAAGCCCCACTCTGGAAAAAATGATAGCTTGCACTTAGTAAGTCCTTGTTAACTGGCATTTCCTCAGCCCTTTTGCTGGTTCCCTAGTGTTTTCACACACTTTACCTGCCTGAGTTTCGCTGAAATCCTGGGAGATAAGTAATACATTTTACAAACAGAGAAACAAAATGATGCAGTGGATAGAGGGATGGCCCTGAAGTCAGGAAGGCCTGGGTTCAAGTACAGCTTCCAGCACATGGCTGGCCGTATGAACATGACCAAGTTAATCAGTCTTCAGTGCCTGGGACACTGCTCTAAGGCTATGAGTTTCTAATCCGTAACAGTGGGAAAAGTTGTCACACCAGGAATTTCCAGACAACAATGGAATTCAGATTCAGACTCCATCCCCCAAAAAATTACAAATGAGGTAAATGAGGCCCATAGAGGTTAAGATACCTGCCAAATATCATGTTTTCCAACACTCCCTTTCATGGGTTGCTTTCCTCCAGTAGAATGTAAACTCCTACCACGTATGAAGATAAGGTCCAAATGGATGCCTGACTCAAATGGAGAGGGTCACCTCATAAATAAATTAAAGGAGCAAGGAAGGAAATACTTTTCACAACTATGGGAAGGCAGGAAGAGTTCATGACCAAACAAAAGATAGAGAGGCTCACAAGAAGATAAAAGGCTGGGCACAAACAAAAATGCAGTTAAAATTAAAAGGAGATTAAAAAGTTAACTGGGGAAAAACATCTTTACAGCAAGTTTCTCTGATAAAGAGCAGATACAGAGGATCTATATGGAACTGTTTCAAATGCGTAGGAACAAAAAACATTCTTAAGCATATGAACAGGATATTCTCAAAGAAAAATAATCCAAGTTATCAACAAATATGAAACAAATCTCAAATAATTAGAAAAATATAAATTCAAACAACTCTGAGGTTCTACCTCACATTCATCAGATTGATAAAGATGATAAAAAACAGAAAATGACAATTGATAGAAGGGGCATAGGAAGATAGGCCTGTACCAGCATTGGTAATACATCCAGGAAGTAGAGGGTTATGAAAGAAAAAGAGATTTATTGAAGCATATTTTTTTAATGCACAGAAGAGAACAGAAGAAAGGTCAGAAAGAAACACAGATATGCAGGATAGCTTTGAAGGTTATTTATTAAATTTATTATATGCTTAAAAGAAAAAATACTTCTAAGTACAGTATATTCATGTCAGACTTTGCTCTGTTTCCTCATTGGTATTTTTTTTTAACACCAAGCTGCAATAGCAAAGACTACATTTTATGATTTGGCTTCAGAATCTACATAATAGAATGTGTGTAACAGAAATTCACAGTTTCACATACAATTCTTTTTTTTTCCTGTTTTACTTTATATATGGAAATGCTCCTTTTATTTTTCATGTGTGTATCTCTAGGGCTTAGCATAGTGTTTGATATATAGTAAATGATTAATAGAAGTTTTTTTATTCATTCATTCATTCATCATTCATTCATTCATTCATTCCAACTTCTGTGCAGTTTAGGTTTGACTATAAGCAGAACTTTCAGATATCAAAGGGGCATAGTTCCAAAAGTGACTTTAGGATGTTTCTAGGAATATAAGAGGCAACAGACCCTCTTGGAAAACTTAGGAGCAATCCAATATGTTCCTTCCTAGCTGTCCAAAACTATACTATGAGTGAAAATCTGATTAAGATGTCAGTGGTTCAAATCAGCCTGGTTTGTTTAATATTTGTGAAAATAGCAGAGAAATGATACATATAGGGAATGAGGTAACTGCTTTGTTGGTGATGGATTGATATCTTCCCTCAGTTAAATTGCCATTACAAAATAATAAAAAAAGTAATCTTTGTCTCATAGATCCTGTCTCCATTAAAGAAGGCAATATTGCATCTTACAGCAAGGTCTCACAGCCCACAAATTTATGAATGATAAATCTTATTTTGCAGAAAAATGCCAATCCAGGTTTCATCAAGCAGTTCACATTTCAGGAATAATCATTCTCTAAAGGGAAACATTCTAAGGGTATTTCTCTTCTTTTTCAATTACATCTCACAGATTCATTGAACTAGAAGGGACCTTAGACATCATGTTGAGTCTACCCATCCTCACTAAACAGATGGGAAAAGTGAGGCCCAGGGAGTTCTCATCTAGGGCATGGGCCTTATCTTTTTTTCCCCCTTAGGGTCTGTCTAACTTAGTGCTTTGGAAATAGTAGGTGCTTTGCACATATTTGCTAAATGAATGAATGAATGAGTGGATCCCAAATGTATTACTGATCCAGAGCCAGATCAAGAAATTGGGCTACCCGACTACCAGGCCTCTTTCCCTTGGAACCTGCTGTCTCTACCTGTCGATGCTTTTGCAGGTTAACCATTATGTTTGTGGTGTTTGGTAGAAGAGAGGATTAACCCCATCACGTTTCATCTGCAAATATCAAAGTTTGGTTCTGTGGGAAGTCACTAGTGACTCCAAAGACTAAAGTGACCTCACTGGGCTCACAACTAGAACTCCCCACTCAGGAGTAATTTGAGAGGGGAAGAGGGAGGAGAGGAGGAAGAGCTGCCTCATCAGCACTGGCAATTTCAGAGCAACTGACAATCCCCCAGTCGTGTCTAAAATACAGTGGCATGAAAAGATCTTTTTATCACAAAAATCAATTCTTCCAACTGATGTCTTGAAGGAATATGTGACACTGCCTTCCTCCTCCTGACTCCAATTGTAAAGTTTGTTAAACCTCACTATGGAACCAGAGAACTTCCACCTCTCAGAAAACAAGAATGCAGCCATGCCTGACACCAGGGCTAACATTAGTGACTATGCTTAGCTCTAGGGATTTGTTCTTAAATCAATGATTATCCAACTTGACTCATCACCCCTGGGCATGAGTTTGGGAGGCTATGATGGGTGGGGTGGGTTCTAAATGACAAAAGCTCATGCTTATGTTTATTGTTGGCACTCTACAATGAACTAGCAGCCATTAAGTATCCATCTCATATAACTGGGGTTGGGTTTTTTGGGGGGAAGGGGGCGGAAGGGGAAAGGAAACAACCTTTGGGAGCAGTGTTTTTTAATCATGTAAGGGACTCTAAAGTGAAGCAAAGATAGCCACCTTAACTTTTAAAGAAGGGTTTCCCAGTATCCTGTTACTTTTGTTACTGTTCCTGGGGGTTCCAGGATGGCACAGGTTTGAGAGGCCAAAAGAAGTGTTGGAACCCTGCTCAGGAAATGCAAGCATCTCTCCTCCAATTCTCTCTGCAAAGTAATTTGTTTATTCACTTTTGGTGGGAGAGAACTTCACTGTGATGCTGATATTTTAATCACTTCCTCTTCAGCACCCACCAAATCAGGTTCAATCACAAATAGAAACATCCAAGTGTCACTAAGATAATGAAAAAACTGGCTCGGCAACAGGAGGCTGCCATGTTGACAGCCTGGTGATGCAGAGGAAAGACAGAAAGGATCAGCTTTCCCATCAGCTAGCAATGGAGATGAGAAAATTTCAAGTAATTCACACAAGCCCGCCTGCACTGCCAGGCACACAGATCGTGAGTGAATGGGGGGGGGGGAGTGTTAGAAGAGACTTTTCAGCAGCCCTAGAAGCATGTTATGATCCATTCAAATGCAGAACTTAGCTCTCCCCCTCTGAAAAGCCCCTCTCTGCTTTCATTATCCACCAAACCTAGGTCACCAAAAGTTTCACAAATATGAACCTCCCAACTAAGCTGCTCCAGGTATTGGAAGTCTGGCCTTCAAACCTGTGATGACTTTTAGATATTCCTGAAAACTTAAGGTAAATCTCACATCTCCTACAAATCAGAGAGTCCCGGAGCTTCAATGGAGAGCACCTGCCCCAGACACTGCATCATCCATTCTCTGTTTCTGCTGTACGTCGGAAGCCCTTGGTCCATGCCTGTGGAGAACACATCTGCCCTTCAGACTAAGATGGAAGAACATAGTCTCTGGTCTGGAGGGGCAGGAGGGATTCAAGTGGAGGGTTAAAAACCCTAACAACCCTGTGGTTAGCACTGCCCCTACTAGCCTGCTGACCTACTGGTCACATTCTGGTTGGCTTGCACTTCTGGATGTCTGTTATTAAGATGGTTCTTCCTTTAGGGCTTGGTTCTAGCCTTGTGGTCCTGAAGTTCCAACCAAAGGTTCTTAACTCAGGGTCTGGAAACTTGTTTAATGATGATTGGTTAATTGGTTGGTTTTAAGACTATATTTTGGCACCTTTAATTTCATTGATTTCCTTTATAATTCTGCACATTTTATTTTATGCATTTAAAATATTATTCTGAAAAGGAGTCCATAGGCTTCACTAGACTGCCAGAAGGGTCCATGACCCTTTAGATAGAGTTCCTACTTCCTACAGTCAAAGTTCAGGTCATGGGTCACCTCCTCCTGGAAGCCTTTCCTGATTCTCCCAGTTGTTAATGCCTCATCCTCCCTTAAAAGATCATATCCACACATGAGATAGTCCACATTTACACAATGCTAATTTTAAGTCTGTAAAGTATTATATGTTACCTCATTTGATCCTTACAATAATCCTAGGAATGAGGTGCTACAATTCACTCTCATTTACCTTTGCCTGAAGTCACATAGCTACTAAATATCAGAGGCAGAATTGGAATCCAAGTATTCTTGGATTCATTATGCCGTGCTACCCCTCCTTTGTCTATGTGACTCCATGCTCCAGCCCCCTATAGAATATAAGCTCCTGGAGGGCAGGGGAATGTTTTTTGTTTTCGGTTTTGTTTTTTAATCTTATATCCTCAGAGCCTACACAATGCATTCATTGCCCAAAGAAAGCACTTCATAATATCAGCTAGGTAGAGGACTGGATTGATCACTGGACTCTCAAATCCTGTCTCATTTCCCAGATATGAGACCCTGGGCAAGTGACATACTATGTCAGCCTCCATTTCCTCATTTATTAAAAAGGAAGTAAGATTAATACCTACCTCATAGGATGGTTGTGAGAACTATATAAAACACTTTTCAAACCCTTTAAATGCTATCATAAATGCTATGATTACTGACAAATGATTGCTGGACTGCACTATCTGATTCCTTTCAGATTGTCTTCTCATGTGCATGCTTGTTGACCTTCTCCTCTTCCCTGTACTGAACCCCAGACTGGGGACACTGAAGCCCCATCTAGGTTTGTGAGATTATCTGTTCACAGGCTCCCAGCCTGATCTCCTACTTATAATGCCTTACTCTATCTAACCAAGGCCCTCTTGTCTAGCTGAGCTCCAGACTTTGACCTCTCCTGGCCTGCCTGCACTGCTCATCCTGTTGGCACCCCAATGCCCTCTTCAACAAGACAACTTATGAGGGAATTTGATGAAAATTAGCAAGCTGCTTCCATGGTCCCTAGATTACAAAACTCTTAACTATTATTCAGAGTGCCAATTATTTTATGACCTTGATAAGCAGGAATTATTCAGATAGATTAATGAAATAAATCATGTGATATGAGAGGGAAAACCCAGGGTTCCCATTAGTTGATAAGCATTACCCCTACATTCAGGGCACCTTAGCAGGACCCTCAGGCTGAAGGCTGGGAATACAACAATAGTAGCTAGCATGTATATTGTGCTCAAAGTTTGCAAAGTGCTTTATATATCTTATCTCTTTTGACCCTCATCACAACTCTCCGAGGCAGTTATTATTATTATCTCCATTTTATAAATAAAAAAACTGAGGCAGTCAGAGGTTAAGTGACTTGCCTAGGGTCACATAGCTAGTGTCTGAGGAAGGATTTGACTGGTCTTCAAGTCAGGTCTTCTTGACTTCACTGTGCCCCTTATCTGCCATAGATTAAAAACAAACAAAAAAACCCTTCCCCTCAAGACACTTGCTCTCTCATAGAGAAGATATGACAGGGGCAGATAGGTGGCGCAGTGGATAGAGCCCTGGCCTTGGATTCAGGAGGATCTGAGTTCAAATCCTACCTCAGACACATCACACTTACTAGCTGTGTGACTCTGGGCAAGTCACTTAACCCCACTGCCTAGCCCCCCAAAAAAAAAAGAAAAAGAAAGAGAGAAGATATGACACGCAGATAAATAAATACAATACAAGGTAATATGTGATAGGAAAAAGGAGAGATATAGACTATCCAGGACTGTTCAAGGAGGAAACAATGACTTTCAGCTGGGGGAGATCAAGGAAGTCATGATAGAGAGATGTGACTCCAGTACTGGACCTTGGAAAGAGAGGATGCCAAAAGGCACCCATGAAGAGTGTATTCCAGGCATGGGGAAGAGCCTCTGTGAACACACGGAGGCAAGATAGGGCAGGGCAAGACAAGAAAACCATGAATAGTCAGTCTGGTTGGTTGGACTACAAAGTCAAATGAAAGGAAATAATAGGAAATAGGCTAGAAGGGTAGGTTGGAGGCCAATTGTTGAGGACTTTAAATGAGAAGCTAAGGAGTATATAATTTATCTTAAAGGCAATAGGGAGTCACTGAACATTTTTGAGTAGGGTAGTAAATATAGTCTGACCTGCACATTAGGAAGAAATTATGCAGTTGAAAAGAGGTCACTATAATACATCAATGTCCTTCTCCATTTTCCTTGTAGTTTTAATTTAATAATCACAGTGTAATTTAATATTACTTACTGCAGATTACAAATGTCATTCATGCTTCATAACCTTTCCAAGTAGCTAGAACTTGCATTTAGTCCAGAAACTCAAATACTAATAAAACTAGAAATAAAAGTCCTCAGGTCACCTGGTCCAGCAGACAGCTTGTCTGGTCTCAGAAGCAGGCTCACATCCTATGGTAACTTATGGTACATCCCTAGGACATTTGTAAGAACATCTTAATCACAGCAAGTACTAATCTGCTCTGAAATAATAATTAAGGTCATCTACAGGCAACTAGATCTTCTAGTATCATCTGAACTATGTGGCATTAACTGCTTGGTCTACCAATAATGATGTAAAGAAATAAATCAAAGGTAGACCAGAGGGACAGGAAGAAATAGCCCTAAAACCTGAGGCTAAGGGATGACCAGGAAAATAGAGAAGGGCAGGCAGGGGCAGGACTTTGGAGGAAAAAAATAATTTATTTGTGTCTAAAAAGTATACCACGTTTATTAAAGGCCAGAATTTGTAACTCACTAAATACCGTATGAAGCAACTAGTGAATATGGAATCATAGGATTTTGAGATGAAAGGGACTTTTGGGGTCACCTTGTCCAAATCTGGAATGCCAGAGGGGAGGAAGTTAGGGCCCACAAAGGTTGACTAACTTGCCCAAGGTCACACAGGGACCACATAGCACTGTCAGGATTTTAACCTTGGGTTTGCTTTTATTCCAAAGCCTTCTACTACTACACCATGCTGCCTGCTCCACACCTACCTGGTCTCCCCTTCCCTTGAAATGAGATATCTTTGAAAGGAAAACATTCTATAATATGGAAAGCTACTGCTACCTACAGATACATACTTTCTACTTTATCTATATAGAGATACACTGAAATATAATTACACAAAATCCTCATATTGAAAATATATATTACTACAAAGGAGCTTTTAAAAATTTCTCTAAATGCAATTTTTTTTTTCATTTTCATCACTCTTGTCTTCACCTTCATCACTTTCACTGTCACTCTCTTATATGAATATGATTATAAGTTACACTTTGATTTTCTACATTGCTGGGGAGGGGAATGCAATTCAGACCAAGGTAGAACATAAAGAATTCTTCTGCAGGGAATAATAATCAACCATCTTCCATCTCAAGTAGCACAGAATACTTAGGTTAGACTTAAGGAAATATCTCTTACGAATGAAGACCATTTAATATTGGGTTGAATATTCCCAATTACTATGGTAGTACAGTAGATAGAGCACAGGGCCCAAAGTCAGGAAAACTCATCTTCATGAGTTCAAATCTGGCATCAGACATTGGAAGACTATGGGCAAGTCACTTAACCCTATTTGCCTCAGTTTCCTCATCTGTAAAATGAGCTGGAGAAGAAAATAGCAAATCACTCCAATATCTTTGCCAAGAAAACTCCAAATGGGGTCAGGAAGAGTCAGACATGATTGAAAAATGACTGAACAACAACAAATGGAAATCTTAGAGTGATAGAATCACTTTTTCTCTAGAGAGCCTTGGAAACAGAAGGTTTGTTATCTGTCTACATATCTGGGATCAAATTCTATGCCTTTGTGCTATCCCTATAGTGCTTAAAACAATACTGAGCGCTTAACAGGCACTTGTGGCCTCCATAACTAATTGTCTTTCTGGGATTCTCTAAATGCATCCCTACTTGAAGGTGAAAGAAGAGGGAAGATGACTTCTAAAGACCCCTCTCCTGCTTCTGGATTTTGAGATTCAAATCCCGCCAGGCAAATGTTATAAGAATTAAAGACAAAGACACTAATCCCCTGAAAGCAAAAAACCTGTTTCTGGGCCTCTCTCCAGACCCCTTTATGAAATATAACCAGGTGACACTTCATAAAGGACCCTTACTGATCTTCCCCTTCCTAAGTGACTCCTCGATCTTGGGCAGAAAAACATGCCACCCTTTTCTCCTGCTATAGCACAGTCTCCAAAGAATTCTTTCATGTGTCACATCTCACTCATTTGCTTTTTTCATTGCTTGGCTTGAAATAATTTCAGATTTTCTGGAATGTTGAAAACAGGACTGATCCCCCCACTACTAGTGCCCTCCCTTACTACTTTGTAGCTATTTTGGATTTTTTTCTGTCTATGCTGTATATTACATATGCAATATGTATAATTACATAACATATTAAATAAGTATATACAAAATATTGTCTATTAGGTATATATAGTAACTAACCCATTGCTTTCAACTTTTATTAACCTTTCCTTTGATTTTCAGGATTTTTCATTTTTAAAATTGAATATTTAATTTTTAATTAGTACATTTATGTCATCTCTCCCAGTAGAATGCACACGCCTCAAGAGAGAGCAGTTTTATTTTATTTTTATATTCCTGGGGCCCCCCAAAGTGCCCATGGTGCCTGGTACACTTCAGGTTCTTACAAATGCTTGTTGATTGATTGACTGATAGATTGCCTGGGGTCCTAGCGCCACAACAGGTCCTTCTCCTAGGCAGCTATCACTGTTTCCTCCCACACAAACAGAGTAAGGCTCACGGTTGGGAGTCCAGGCACAAAGAGAAACTACTCCACGAATGACTTGGGCCAGCGCCCTTCTGGGTGGGAGGGCTACTTCCAGCTCCTTAGGCAGCCACTGAGGATCGCCCCATCAACCTGTGCGGGTTCGAGCCCAGCCACGAGCTGTCCTGGCCAAGGGCTGTTGGCATTGCCCTGAGGCTGCAGAGGTACACTCAGGAGGAGCCCCACGGCTCCCCATCAGCCTTGCAAGTCCAAGCCGGAAGTAAACCACAGAAAGCTGTGCCCCTGCCACTTCCTCTGCTTTCTTTACGAAACATCTATTTGTGTTCTCTTGATGTTCCGCAGTGCAAACTTCAGGGCCCCCCGCAGGCTTTCCCACTTCAGCACAAACAGGCCTTCCAAGAGTCCTTTGGATACGTCCTGCTGGTGCAGGGCAGAGACCGAGTACAACAGCATCCTCGATGGACCAGCGGGTGGTTTGCAGCCTTCCTGGGCCCGGAGAAAACTAACATTCTCTTACCGGCAGATCCATAAATTTGAAATGCCCACAGCTGAATTTCAGCCTGTTCAAAAGTTGGGGCCTGCCCAAAGTACAAATGGAAGATTCTTAGATGGTGCTCACAAGCAGAGTCCCATGTCAAAACCCACCACTGGGGATCTTCCTCCTATAAAAAAGGGTGGCTTTAAAGAAATTGGAGGGGGGCGAGGCGAGAAATGTGGCCTAACAGGTGGCACTCCGGGCCTGGAGTCAGAAAGGTGAGTTCAAATCCTTGCTCAGGAGTATCAGCTGTAGAATCACGAGCAAACTGATTACCTTCTAATGGCTTAGCATTCTCATCTGTAAAATAGGGATAACAATCACTACAGTATCTACCTCTCATGATTGTTGAGGAGATCCAAATAAAGAATGTATGGCAAAAGCTGTGTACATGCCAGAAATGCTAGCTATGTATAGCCAGCATTTAATAATGATAGTTCTATAGCAATATGATATGAAAAAGTAGGAGAAATTAAGGGAATAAGCATAGGCAAAAAGAAAGCAAAACGATCACTTTTTATAGATATGACTGTTTACTTAGAAAGCCAAATAAAAATTAATTGAAGTAATAAATTTTAACAAAGTTCCAAGATAGAAAATAAATATACCTAAAACACCAAATTTTTGCATTAAACCAAAACCAATCAGGAAGATATGGAAAGAAAAATGTCATTTAAATAATTACAACATGAATAAAATACTTAGGAGGCTACCTACTAATGCAGACACAGGAACTATATGAATACAGGTAGAAAACACTATGGAAATAAAGACAGGCATAAATAATCAATAAATGTTCATTGCTTATGGGTAGACTGAGCCAATATAATAAAATGACCATAATACCTAAATTAATTTACTTATTAGGTGATATAGCAATCAAACTACCAAAGGATCATGTTACAGAGCTAGAAGAAAATAATAACAGAATACATCTAGAGGAATAAAAGGTAATGAATCTCAAAGGAAATGAGAAAATAAGTGGAAAGGAAGGGGACCTAACAAGAATGGTTTTCAAGTTATACTATAAAGCAATGCTTATCAGCATAACTTGGTACTGGTTAAAAAGTAGAGAGATCACACAGGGGAACAGATCAGGTATATAATGCGCGGAAGCAAACAAAGCGAATAGTCTCATGCTCAATAAATCAAAGATTCTGGCTATGGGTGAAAGTATTAATGGAAAAAAAACTACTGGGATTACTGGAAAGCAGTTTAACAGAAAATAGACTTAGACTATATTGCATACCATATATTAAGATGAGCTCCAAATGCATAAAATACTTAAATATGAAAGGTTATATCATAAACAAATTTGAGGACAAAGAAGAAATTTCCTTGAGGACCTATGAACAAGGGTAGAGTTTATGGCAAAACAAGAAGATAAGACTGAACAACTGTGTTTACATCAAATCAAAACGTTTTTTGCACAAACAAAACCAATGTAGCTAAAATGAGAAAGGAAACAGTTAACTAGGAAAAAAATATTTACAACAAATTTCTCTAATAAAGTTCTCATTTCCAAGATACATATGAATTGATTTAAATTTATAAGAATAGGAGCCTTTCCCAATAGACAAATATCCAAAGAAAATGAAGAGTTTTCACAGAAAAAAAAATCCAAGCTATTAATAATGAAAAAATATTCCAAATCACTAACAATTAGAGAAATACATATTAAAGCAACTCTGAGGTTCTGCCCCACACTCATCAGCAAATAGAACAAAACCAAAAATTACAAATGTTAGAAGGGCTTCAGGAAAACAGGAATATTATCAATACACTGTTGGTAGAACAGCGAGTTATTATTGCCATTCTCAAAAGCATTTTGTAACTTTGTCCCCCAAAATCATTAAACTATGACTTTGACCAGCAATACTCCTAATAGAACCAAAAGATCAAAGATAGAGAAAAGGAATTCACATATACAAAAATTCTTAGTATTGGCAAAGAACCAGTATCTAAGGGGATGCCTCTCAATGGGGGAATGACCAAACACATTATGGCGTGTGTATGTAATGAAATGTTATTTTGCCATAAGAAACGACAAAAGGGCTTTCTGAGGGTTTCAAAGAAACCTGAGAAGACTTATATGAAATAATGTAGAGAGAACCAGAAGTAGGGAGAACCAGAAGAACAAGTTATAGTATGCTAACAACATTGTAAAGATAGCTTTGAAATAGTTAAGAGCTCTGTCCAATGGAATGACTAGTCATGATTCTTTCTAGAGGATCAATATGGAACTATACTACTCAAAATGTAAAATAAGACATACATTTTTGGACATGGACAATGTAGGAATCTGTTTTGCTTGACTGTGAATCTGTTATAAGGGTTTTGTTTTTTTCTTTTTCTTTTCTCTTAATTTGGGAGGGAGAGTTAAGAGGGAGAGAAAAGAAATGTTTTTTATGGGAAAAAAAGTAAAATAAAGTAAAAGCTAAATAAAAATTTTAAATGTAAACTTCATAAGCTTTAAAGTGCTATGTAATGTCAAGTTGTGATTAAGTGACCTCTGTCATGGCAGATATTTTCTATTATGCCTTTCATATAAGTCAGACATCCAAAAATCTGTAATAGATTAAAATGAATTTAAGAGTAAGATCCATTCCTCTATGAAGAAACAGCTAAAGAATAAGAACAAGCAGGTCTCAGGGAAAGAAACCAATTGTCAACAACCACCAGAAAAACTGCTCAAACTCTGTAACCATAACAGAAATGCACATTAAAACAGCTCCAGGTATTGCCTTCTACCAGTGTAATTGTCGAAGTATCTGAAAATTATCAAATTCAATTTTTAAAAATGAAGTCTCCAAAACTCCCCCAAAACAGGCTGTTTCCACTGAAAACTAGCCTTCCTTTCCAGTTCTCCAGGCCTGCATCTTTGGAAGGAAAGAAGGAAGGAAGGAAGGAAGTGCAGAGCCATGCCCACATGCACAACCTCTGATTCCCTTCATGCCCCTGCCCTAATTTTTGTGGCTTGGACCTCCTCCAAATGCTCTGTCTGACTTTGTGGTTTTGTATTTGAGATCCCATGTCCTGATTCATTGCATTCCCCTGATTGACAAACAGATTCAGATATGAAAACAAACAGTTACCTGCATGTAATTGGTTTCTGACAGCTGCAGCTTTTACACTTTCGATTCAGGGTGGAGGCTGCCTAGTAGAGAAGCTTATTGCTTCAGACTTCATCCTTCATGGGGGCCTCTCTCCACAACTCTGCTTACTCAGGTATTCAATAACCAGGGCGGTAGAGACAATTGCCACATTTTGTAAATGACACTTCTGCATTCTGATTATTTTTCCCCTCCATTAACTAAATTATTTTTTTTCTAAATAAACTGGGTTTCAGGTTTCCAAACTGATGTGCCTTCTAATTAAATGCAGAACATTCCCCAACTCTTTTTCTAGGAGAGGTCCACTTTTTTTCCTCTCTCTTGATTTAACATGCAGCATAATACCTTCATTGGTGGATTAAAATGTTTGACTAGAAGTAAAACCTATTATTATATTTTTTTAGTGGTTTGGTCTCAAATAATGTCTGTTGAATTATGTAAAGTATATCCTACCGTTTGCACTACAAGCTACTACTTGCATCCTGCAAACAATCACAGCTCCCATTGCAAAGGCAGAGAAGAGACTGGGACTTGAGCATCTTAAAATTCCCGTGGAAATCAAGTGCATTTTAAGTATCAGGTCTGATTATTTAATCAGACAACTTGCATTTTTGCCCTGGCTAATTTTGAAGGCTGATAATATTTTACCATAAAATAATTGTGCACCTGTTGTGATGGAAACCTATTCAAACAAATGTTAATCGCGATGCAATTCTTCCCTTAAAGCCTGGAAATATGGGCCTCTCTTATTATTTCTAGATGAGGCAACAAACCTCTTTTTTTTTTTTAAATCACTGGGAGTAGATCTGGGCTTATATCTCCTATCTTCTCCAGTGCTCAGAGAGGACTCTAAGACCATTATTAAAAACATGCTTTAACAAATAGCTGCATATCGACTTGAGAGGGAACAGGGCCCAGATGATGTCCACAGAACAAAGTGGCCATGAAGTACTCCCTTCCCATGTCAGACCAGCAACCCCATAATGCTGCTCTCCCACCAGACTATTTTAATGGCAGCAAACAGTTTCAGTGAAACACTGGTACTTTCCTTACTAGCCTTTGATCAAAGTAGAAAAAGAAAAGTAGACCCTCAGAGCCCTGGCTCCTCTAACACTTTCCGTATCTGTCGACCCTTTTAATGCTAAAGGTCTGTTTCCGCACAAAATACCCCCAAGCTCAAAAACACCCTATGGATGGAGGGACAGAGAGAAAAGCCCAGACCTTTTTCTGCTAGAGCTTCATATCATTTCATTCAGACTTGCTGGGAAGCACCAACATGTTTCTGTTCAGCCAATTTCCAGGTGCAATCAACTTCTAAGTACTAGAAAGAGGCTCGAGGAAGGAGGATTTTGCCTGAAAGTTAAATTGAACTAAATTTTGAGCTCAGTTACACACAGCTCCCATTGGGTTCTGCAATACAGTAGGAAAAGAGAGCAAAATTGGTCGAGAGTCCTTAATGGTTGTATTTAAAATGTAATTTTATCTAAAATCCCCTAAACTCAGAAACTCTATACTTTGCAGGGCCTATTCCACTCTCATTTTACCTTTGCTGATGCAAGACAACACATTTCTCATCAGAGTTCAGAAAAAGCAGGAGTTTTTTTCCCACAGCCTAACCTCCCTATAGTCTGTCTGCCTTGTCAGTAGTGTTGTGCAGACATTTGGATTGAAGGGGAATCACGAATAAACTGAATAATTGCATCAAATTTCGTCAGTGGATTAAATATGCACTCAGTAGTAATTACTAACAGTAGCAACACATTAAAAAATGCAGAGAATGATGTACAATTTATGCTTATTTCAAGAGCCCTATTCATAAAAAACACCATTTGGGTGAAAATACATGCATTTTATGAGTGGGTAGACTGGGCAATTTTTTCCTAATTCAGAGACAAATGACCTAAATACTGAACATGTGGGAGGTCTACTACTGTAGGTAGGTGCTGGAGCTTTTCCCCCCATTTATCATCATCTAGGTACTACAACTGACATCAAGATACCATTAGAGGAACAAGCCCTCTCTAGACACAGGAAATGTCCACAACACACGCTGACTCTCAGGAAATGCCAGCTGCTGGAGGGCAAAACAAAAGACATGCCTTCTAAGCAGCACAGAGAGGAGCAGGCAGTGAGCTCATGTCTCTACTTGGCCCACTAAAGTCTTTGTGCACAAAATCTGGACCCACCATGGCTCAGAAGAAAATTTTTCACCTTAGAAAGTGACTCTTTGGTGCAACTCACAAGGCCTAGATGTGAACTCCCAACAAGAGGGCAATTCCTGGATGACTGTCAACATCTTTGAATATAGTCCAATACTAGGAAGAAAGCTCCTCAATCCCAATCCCAAAAGAAATTTGATTCAGGCTAGAGAAAACAGAATTGTAGAAGGGATAGAAATCAGATCACAATCAGTCCTAAGGAACCATAACAAATGGAAAGAAAGAAGTGGTTAAATCTTTTTGTTTTTTGTTGTTGGGTCATTTCAGTCATATCTGACTCTTTATGACCCTATTTGGGGTTTTCTTGGCAGAGACACTGGAGTAGTCTGACATTTCTTTCTCCAACTCATTTTACAGATGAGATAACTGAGGCAAACAGGGTTAAGTGACTTGCCCAGGGTCCGACAACCAGTAAATCTCTGAGGCCAGATTTGAACACATGAAATTGAGTTTTCCTGAATCCAAGCCCAACACTCTATGCACTATGGCACCACCTAGGACAAATTAATCTCAGAGATGTGAGAATCACACATTTTCAGAATTGAAAGGGATCATGAGAAAGTCATCTCGCCCAATCCATACCTAAGCAGAGATGGTCTCTGCAACTTCTCTGACAAGTAAGCATCCACCCTCCACCTGAAGGTTTTTGGTTATGGGCTGTACATGACTTCTACAACATTCTCCATTTCAAGACTGCTCTAATCATTAAGATAGCTTTTCCTAATACTAATATGAAAATCTCCCTCTGTAATTTTATGTATTACTTCTAGCTTTGTCTTTTAGCGTCAGATAGGATGTTAAATCTCTCATTCTCAAAACAGTTTTTCTAATATTTCTAATATTTAATATTTCTAATATTTTCTAATATTTCTAATATTATCATGCCCCCACTACCATCAGCAGCGTTTTCTCTTTCCCCAGCTAAACACTTTGCTTCTTCAAGTGCTCATGGGAAATGAGTTCCAGTCATCTGAACGTACTGGTTGCTCTCCTTTCAACATGCTTCCACTTTTCAATGTTCTTTCTAAGACGCAGTGCCCCAAACTGGATGCCCACAATACTACACATATGGTCTGGCAAGGGCAAAGGACAGAGGGACAATCACCTCTGTCACTCAGGACATGTACTAAATATAGTCTAAGATTACATTAACTTGTCAGCAAGCTTGTGAAAGTAGCACTGTTAGTGTTTACACTAGATAGCAAAACTCATACTGACTGTGGGGTTAAGAAATAAATGAGATCTCCAGTTTAGAGAAGAATTTTGGCTGGAGTGTCATGGCAGAAAGCCATTGACTAATCCTTCAGACAAGCCATTGACTAGACCCCGTTTCAGATCCTTGTCAGATCTGGTCAAGGTCAGGTTCAATGGTCAAGTTCCACAAGCCAGATAGTAAACACAGACACATCAACAACACACTGGACAGTCTTTAGAGAATTACTCTGAATCTTATAAGCTTGGTCAAAAAACTCAATTCAATTAAGCAATTTTTAAAAATTCCTCTGTGTATATGTAGGACTGGGAAAAATAATTAAGTTTAAATAAGGTATAGCCCTGTCTTTATGGAGCTTACATTCCTAGAATAATGTTAAGTAATGTGAACCATAACATAAACATAGGTTCTATAAATGCCAAGTAGTCCCATACCCATGAATTCAAGCAGTGGCATATCTTCACTTCCTGAGCAAGTACTTATCTGTTATCTTCTGAATGGTCTCTGTGAAAAAAGACATCATATCAAACTTTTCCTTGACAACCCATTCCAACACTGACAACCCTTATTTCCTTGGTGTTCTTCTGGGGATTCTCACCAAATATGTCACAAAGAATCAATCACAACTCAGAGGGATTGTAAGAGATTGTAAGAGTCCATCATAAGAGATGCTATAGGTCAAACACTGGCACAAACAAGTGGGTGTTCAGGTACCAAAGTCCAGTTTAGAGCACATGAAAAAGAAGTAGACAGGATATGAAATCTATCAATAGATATAGATATAGATATAGATATAGATATAGATATAGATATAGATATAGATATAGATATAGATATAGATATAGATATAGATATAGATATAGATATAGATATAGATATAGATATAGATATAGATAGATATAGATATATAGATATATAGATATATCTATATCTATATCTATATCTATATCTATATAGATATAGATATAGATATAGATATATATTATGTGTCTACTAGGTACCAGGCATTATGCTAAGCCTGGGGGTACAAAAAGAGGCAAAAGACAATCCCAGCCCTCAAGGAACTTTCAACCTAATGGGGGAGATAATGTGCAAACAAATATACACAGAGCAAGCAATATATAGAATGAATAGAAAGTAATTAACAGAGGGAAAGCACTGGAATTAAGAGAGGTTGAGAAAGGCTTCCTGTAGAAAGTGGGATTTTAATTGGGACTCAAAGGAAGCTAGGGAGGTCAGAAGGCAGGGTGGTGGAAGGAGAGCATTCCAGAGATGGGGAACAGCCTGAGAAAATGCCTGGAATGCAGAGATGTTAGTGGAACATCCAGGAGATGCACACTATGCAAATGTGTCCTAAAGAATACATACATATATGTATATGTTTATACACATTTATACATGAATGTATATGTATAAATATATGTCTATCAATACCTATCTCTCTCCTGAGCTCTAGTCTCACATCACCAATTACAATGAGCTCAAAACTTTACAAGTACACAGATAGAAACAAGTTTATAAAGAAACGTACTGATATTGTATAGCTTAAAATGAGTATTATTTCATATTGTTATTTTACATTTATAAAATTTTATACATTTTATATTTATTTTTATATTTCATCAAAGTATAAATAATTCATAGGATCAGAAATTCAGAGGTGGAAGGAAATTAGTGGGGAGCATTGAGTCTAACCCCTTCATTTAATAGATGAGGAAACTGTGGGCCAGAGAAGCTAAGTCAGAGTCACATAACTAATAAATATCCTAAGCAGAATTCAGGTCTTCCTGATTCAGGTGCAGGACCCTATCTACTACACCAGCTTTGTCAAGCTAAGAAAGGATCAATGATCAACCAGTGTCACTTTCTCATCTCAGAGAGGAAGGGTCTTAGCCCATGCAGGATCCAGACTCCAGCTCAGGCATTCCAATAATCTCACTCAGTGTCCTTTTCCAATACATACGCATTTCAGTGATTTTATTTGGTGCGTAATTGTGCAGATTCTTTATTATTTTGATTTGTTGTGAATTCTACTAAATTTAGAATTTTTTCCCCGTTTTATAAAGAAAGTTCTCATGGTCATGCCCCATGGCCTCACTGGTGATTGAGACAGTAGATTTCAAAGGCACAGAAGATTTCCCCACCCCACCTCTCCATAGTGTGGTCCTAGGAATCCAGCACACAAAGCCAACCACTCTTCTCTCTGGTAATCTTGGGGTGTCCCAATTACACCAGCCCTGAGGATAGAACTTCAGACTCTGATGTTACTATATCAGCCTTGTGCCACTGGTCACCCCAATATTTTTCACATGGGATATGTAGGTGTGCATATATGAGAGAGAGACAGACAGAGACAGAAACAGACAAAGACAGAGACAGAGAAACAGAGAAAGACAGAGAGAATTAGGCATAGATACAGAATAGCTATGCCTGTGCCTGTGCCTGTCTCTTTTTTAACCCCTATCATTTCCATGAAAATGTCTGGAGTTCAATGAAGAGCAATCTCCCCTCACCCCAGCAGTGAAAGTCCATCCTTCCTGCCTTAGTCAGACACACAGCTCCAGTATACAGTTTCCCTAATTCTGCCCAGGAGTATTACAGATGCCCTGATAGCTACCATTTCCTGGTAGACAATCTGAATGGCTTCCAGGAAATTGCTAATGACCCTCATTTTACTTAAAAACCAGGCTGTAATTAGTAATAGCTTTTCTTCTCCATACTAGTTATAATGCTTATTTTAATCAGAGTAATCAGGAGAGAAAATGTAAAATGCCTTGTTTCCCAGTCTATCAAAAGGTATTCTTTCATTTTTAGGTTGGTATGTCACCAAACATACTAATACATATTGAATGCAATCATAATTGTGAGAGACTACTTTTTTTTTATCTTTTTGTTCCCAACTATTCTACTTCCTTCTTTGTTAAAGCCTGTCACTTGTTACTCAAATCGGGCTTTCTTAATGGTGTCAACAGAAATACTTCAGTCCTGTAAAGCTACCATAAGAGAAGATAGTGGAGAAATCTGGTAGTTGAAATACTTAAACGCAAGGGTGATTTTTAAAGTAAGTTTTGTTTTAAGTGCCTTATTTACCTGTTAACATAGTCTATCAAAGACACATGAATGTTTCAGATTCTTACCCAATTAATTTAAGATATTCTTGAATGCGATCACTGATACCAGCCAGGGATGCTCTTAGCCTGTGTAATATTTATAATAAGGGCCAGTTATTAAACTTCAGTATTTTCTTTTATGTGTACATTGATTTCACTAATTAGATCCAACTGATCTTTTCCCCCTGCAGATTGATTTTTTTAATCCTCACAGTTAACAATGATTCTAATGTATCATAACACTTTAGACCTTAATCATATAGCGAGGCTTTGCTTGTAGCTTTTGTTTGAGTTTTAATTAAGAAGACCTCGTGTCTCCAGCCCCGAGTGGGGGAGGTTTTAATTGCCTGCATGTATATCACACAGACTTCAAAAGGAGGAAAAGATGTTTATAAGGGAGAGCACAAAGGGGCGCTCAGAAATGTCTGCAACCATACAAAGCAGGGATAATTAAAAACCTATGGGTGCGGCTGTGATAGAAAGCACGTAGATTTATTTCTAAAACTAGCTGCTGTGTGCCCTCATTGTTTGCAGAAGAAAGTGAAGGCAGGCGGTAGACTGGGAAATAATCTCAAGCTATTGATTACAGTGGTGTCAACAGAATATTCGGGGAGTCAAGTCAATTCATCTCAATGAGCATTGATTAAGCAACTGCTATGAGCTAGCCACTGTGCTAGGCCGGGGACACACACTGTCCTCAAGGAGCCCACAGCTTAACCTTAGGTAGAGAAATGGAAAATGGCCCAGAGGTGCTGCCAAATTTTACTCCAGTTTCTGTGTGGTGAGAATCTTGACTTCTTCATCATACTCGCTTTGTGATTTCGTGTATGTGTTTTTGCCCTAACCATTTCTTGTCACAGATAGAGTGGTAGATTAGGGGTCAGTGAGCCCTGGGTTCAAGTCCTCCCTCTGACATTTACTATCCTTGTTGTCCTGACTAATTCACTCAACCTCTTTGAGCCTCAGTTCCCTCATATGTAAAATAAAGGGGCCAGGCTAGATGACTTTCAGTTCTAAATCTGTGATTCTAGTACAGTCTGTGAAAGTATGAGTTGAAAAGATCTATGACTTCATCATTGAAACTGACACAGTTTAAACCCTCCAAATGTTAGGAAACGGCCTTCACAGGTTGCCAACAAAAAACATGGTTTGGTATCCAGTCTTCTGGTACTAAGCTTTTCCTTTCTTCATTGGCTTGGGCTGGTCCTTGGAGGGCAGATATAGATACAGTCCACTGTCCAACCATATGCAAAGCCTTTCTAGTAGCCCAAGACTTGGTAGAACCTGACAGCATGTCAGTACATATGCTCCTCTGGCATTGCCTTTCCTGCGTGCCACAGGGAGGCATCAAAAGAAAACGACTTTCCTTAATGGGCAAAGGCCTAGATGCTAAATTCCCTGCTTCCTCACCCCTTCAAGGTTTGTTATTCTTGGTTGTTTTGTTTTGTTTTTAACATCAAAAACATGGAAAATTAGAAAGACTGCATCATACTATTGGAAGAAAGTCTTTGAGAGCCAGACACACTGTAAATAGTAACAAGCAGCACTCTCACTCTGTACCTTTTATATGCATTTTAGGCATTTTATAAACATAAGAGGCTAAGGAACCAAAATCAAAACAAGATGGGATCTTTTAAGCCTAGTCTCTCTTCACTGATTGGTCAATACAACAGTAATGGGTCTTCCCAGAAATACTGTTCTGAGTCATTTTATTTTTTTATTTTTAATAATCTATATTATAATAATCTACATTTATTTTCCATCTCTATATTAATAAATTACTGCTTCATCACCACTACCACCGCACCTCCAAGATCCCAAAAATTAGCTCACTGTTGTTGTAGGGTTTTTTTTTTATGCTGAAAAGTAGTATGGATATTGTGTTATCAATGGGAAAGAACATTACAGGAAATGTATTACCATTTGCTTTGCTGAAGCACCCTAAGGACCATGGGACTTTCCATCTAAGTTGTAGCTAAAATATCCTATAACTCCCCCTTTAGAATATGAGCATCCCAAGTACAGAGAAGGTCTTACTTTCCTATTTGTATCTCTAGCACTTCGCAAAGTGCTTTGCACATGGTGATCATTTAATAAATACTTTTTCATTCATTTTTCATTTGTACATTCTTTTATGTATCCATGCTGCCTACTTTTCTAGTTCCCTGCAATGAGCTTGATGAAGTAACTGCCTTAGACTTAGGAATGGCACTCCAAGAAACACACTTCTCCCAACATTTAAAAATGATAAAGGAGCAGACAATAGACATAGAAAACCAATGGACTGTTGAAAATGGAAAAAAAAAACAATGCGAGGGATATACATTGTCCTGCAGAAGAAAGGCAGCATGTTGACACAAACTCGCAATGTCCAGAAATAAAGGTGATGATCTCATAGTGTAGGTGAGCAGCAAATGGCCACAAAGCCCAAGCTTAATGGACAGGTCAGCTGTGCCCTGGGCAGGAGGTACCCAAGCCCTAGACTTGCTGCGAGGCCAATCCTGACCCTTTGTGATAACAGAACTGCTTAAGTTACTTAAAGAATGACCTTCACCATTTGATCTTCAAAGACCTATCAGAGATTGAAAAAGACCATGACCAGACACAGGAGCCAAGTGGCTACACGATGCCTGCTTTTCTGCCGTGCTCCCAAGATTTATGTTTGCAGCTGAGCCTGAAAACTAAACCAGGCTCTCTTCTGGTGGTGATAAGCGGCAATGGCTGGCTGCCTTGTCCTACAATGAGAGCTTTAAAAAAAAAGAAAAAGGGAAAAAAAGAAGTAGAAGAAAACTGAGACTGGAAGCTGTAGCGTTGCTACTGAATCTGCATTGTTTTTTAAACTCAGCATTTAAAGGCAGCTAAAGCATACACATAGCCCAGCATGTCAGAGCTGGCAGGTGTCATTTAATTCCATCCCTTCAATTTATGGATGGAGAAAGTGAGGTCAAGAAGAGAGAAGGCAACTGCCATGGGTCACAGCCACAAAGCTGGGAGGACCTGGCTCTCCTGCACTTGAGTCCATTGTCTGTTCACGCAATTCAACAAACATTACTAAGCATGGACTGGGGGAAATACTCTATTGTAGGCCCTGGGATATAAAAGCAAAAGCAAAACCATCTCTGATCTCAAGGAGCTTCCATTCTACTTCAGGGTGGAGTGGGTTAGGGTAGAGTGAGGTGGCGGGGTGAGAAGGGAATTCAACATAGACACAGTTCAGCAAGCACAAGGCCCTATGAGGAAAGAGCAAAGCTAATGACTCCATGGATGAAGGGGGTACCTGAGTTGAGTGTTGAAGTTACCTAGAGATGGAAAAGAGGAGAGAGAGTGCATTACAGGAATGGAAGACAGCCTAGGCAAAGATGCTGAGGTGGGAGATGGAAGGTCAAGTTTGGCAACAACACATTTGAGGAAAAATAATGATAAATATCTCAATAGGTAACTTGGAACCAGACGATGGAGGGCTCTAAGTGCCAGGCTGGAGAATTCATATTTTATGCCAGAAAAAAAACAGGACCTACTGGGGATTTTGGAGCAGAGATATGACATAGTCAGACCTGTGCTTAACTTCCTAATTCTATAGGAAATAATAATAATAACAATAATCTTCATTGCCTATACTGATTTTTTTTTACTTCAAGGTCTTTCATATATATATATATATATATATATATATATATATATATATATATATATATATATGTGATGAGCCAGGTCTTACACCCAAGTCTTTGAACTACAAATCCAGTTTTGTTTAGTTTCTTTTTGTTTTCCTTCTGCACCAGAACTTTTAGAGAGATCCAAACTACCTTACCTTCTGTAAAAGGTTCACAATTCCTGCTGAATTCCATAATCCACTAAAAGTGGGTGCAAACTAAGTATTCGAATTAGTACTGTAACAAAGAGACATTTCTAGTCTTTAACACTGAACTAAACTATGAAATAGTATCTAGATTCTAGAATTACCCTCTCCCCCAGATACAATGAAAAAGGAGAGCAACCTTCAGATGCATTTCAGCTTTAAGGTTTGAAAAGAACGAGGGGCTTCATTTAGACTGATTTTTTAATTTTGGCCCAGACCTGTGATTTGATCAGTATAGGTGAAATCTTGGTATGGAAATTCTCTCCACCAATGCCCATCTGCAACTTCTTTGTAATTTATAATCTCAGAAAATTACTCACAGCACTGAAAGGTTAATTAACTTGCCTAATGTCACACAGCTATCTTATGTCAGAGATAGGGTTTTGAACCTTGGTATTCCTGTTTACAAGGCTATCCCTGTATCCACTATACCATTTTTCTATAAAAGTGAAAATTATGACATGAAAAAGCACAGCTCTTCATTCTCTTTCCTCCATTAAGAAGAAAACCTCCATCCTCTGCGCTACTTTCCTGAGCACACCTAAGAAGCACATCCCACTTTGAAGCCTCAATGTAAATATTGATGTAATTAATCACAAATGTCCGAGGACAGAAAAAACTATTTTCCTTATTTGGTCTGTATCACCTAATTATTTTTTCACCCCTCTTATCATCTGTGTGTTTGACAAACATTAGTAGAAACAGTTTGTGCTACGGGTACAGCTAGCGTTCCTGTTTTCCTGGCAAGCTGCCCAGGGAGGGGCCTTCCCACCATGAAGATGCCAGCCCAGGCACAGAGGGCCATGTGTGCAGAGGAACAGGGAGGAGACTCACTGAGGTTCTCCCCAGAAGAAGCCATGCAGGGCTGGGCCCCACCCTTCCAGGCAGCAGGGAGAATGCTGGTGGTCTGAAGAAGAGTGGCCGACTCATCTTTGCCATTGGGAGTGGCTCCCAAGTAATGGCCTCTTCTCTTCTAGTGCCCAACTCCAGGGAAAGCAGAAGAAGCCCAACCGGCAATTTTCTTGCCCTGAAGCACAACTCATGCCCCCAAAGTTTCCATTCATACCACCACCAGGCAGAGAGGAACTCAGATGTCTGACCCCACTATGGCTTTGCCTCTCACTGATGTCTCTGCTTCAGAGTGGTGATCATCACCTCTGTCGCCCTTATTAACAAATGAATAGGGAAAAGGAGAGAGATTGCCAATCCTTGTAACATACTAAAACAAATGATGTGGAAACTACAGATAGAAAACTAAATACATAATGCCAAGAACCACTGAATTCTGACATTGGAAGAAACTTCAGAGGCCATCCAACTCAACCTTTCTCCCAGTGCAGGAATTCTCTACAAAAGCCCTAATAACTGGTCATCTCACCTTACTCTGAACACTTTTAGTGATGGGGAACTCACTACCTACCAAGGAATTCTGTCCCATTCAATTGTGGAATCACAGAATTTCAATGTGAAGGGATCTAAGTGACCATCCAGTCCAACCCATATCTGAAAAAATATTCTTTTAGATAGGTGTAGTTGTTATGGGCTAAAAAGCAAGCCTAAATGTGCTGCCCTCTGTCTTCAAGGACCCCATAGAAGAAATCCAGTATCTCAGCCTTAAATACTTGAAGACAGCTATTATATGTTCCATAGACCTAATCATCTCCAAGATAAACATTCCCAGTTCTTTAAATAAATCATAGAATCATTGATTTAGAACTGAAAGGGTCTTCAGAGGTCATCTCTCCTCATTCCAAAGCCACTAAGCTCCTCATTCTACACATGAGAAAACTGAGATCCATTTACTAAAGGTCGGTTACTTTCCCAAGGTCACACAGATAGAAATTAGCAGGGCTAGGACTTAAAACCAAGTTCTTTGCAAATTCAGTAATAGGCACATAGGTAGCAATTAATAAATGCTCATTTACTGACTGGTGGATTTTCCTTGTATGGCATGGTTTCAAGTCTCCATCCTGGTTATATTCTTCTAAGATGTGCTCCAACTTTTCAAAGTCTTATCTAAAATAGGATTCTTAGAAATGAACAAAATATTCTATCTATGATCTAACTAAGACAGATCCTATTTTTTAATAATAATTGCTCTTTCTAATTGTTTTCTTTAGCCATGTCTATAACCTCACCTAACCTGTACATTGACTTGGATCCCCCCTGGCTATTCAGTACATAACAACTACAGTATTATATACTGGAGACTATTATACAATTTAGGAAATCCTAAGTGTGAGGAAATGCTAAGAGATTATTACTATTATTAATTATAAGGGGCAAGATGCATAATAGTCATATTAGAATAGCCTTGAAGCCAAGAAGGTCCAGGGCCAAGTCCTGCTTTTGAGTCAAAGCAGCTCTATGACAAGTAATTTCACCTCACAGTGACCCAAGCAACTCCCTAAACCTATCAACTCACAGGCAAGTTGCCAATCTGCATTGTGGAAGGAAGTTTCCACACCAAGAGTGTAAGCAACTAAAATTCTAGCTCACTGCTCATCATTATAATAACTCACATCTTCCAGATTTTTAATGTTTGTAAAGTACTTCATTCACAATATTATTATTCCCATTTTATAGATAAGAAAAGAGAAGGGTCTATTCTCTGCCTACAATAGGTCATAAATGCCTACTAAGTTGGAACTGAATCGCTAGTTTTAAAAATAAAGGTGTTTTTTTTTCACTAAGTGCTCAAATCAATAGGACCTCCTTTCCCCCTTTCCATTTATTTTAGGCCAGACCTGTGTTACTTAAGAGGTATGGGGCATTCCTGGTTAGAAACTCCTTCTATCAATGCAGATCAACAATCCATAATGTTAGAGGGTTGTCTAGGCCACTGACCCACAGTCACACAGCTAGTATAAACCAAGGAAGGATTTGAACCCAGGTTTTTCCAACTTAAAGGTTGACCCTCTACCAACTTTGCCTTAATTTTCCTCCCTTTAAATATGTAGTGTTCACTCCCTACAAGTCTGACAATGATGCTGCTGACAATGATTGCTATCTCCTGGTAAAGGATAACTGAAAGGACATCATAGACACACAAGGTATTATGAGTGTAATGCAGAGAAGGATTCTTCATCACCCCTGGGAACAAATGAACAAGAACAAATGAGCTTAGATAGTTTCAAAAGATTGATGTAGAAAAAATAACTTCTGAGCTCAGAGTGACTATATCCTAGAAGAGATACACACTAATGTTCTAGAATCAACATTCGTAGACAATCTTTGCCAGTAGAGTAAGGAGAAGCGGGCATGGAGAGCTCAGAGGCAGATGAGGAGGGTGCAGGCAGGAATGATCCTGTAGAGAAATGATAGAGAGGAGGAGGAGGATTCCATGGGCAATTCCAGTAGGCTGCTGCTGCCCAGCCTCTCGGCTGCCGATACCTAAGAAGCATGGAGTTATTGCAAAGGGGCCAGGCAGACATGTGGAAATAAGCAACTAACCTTTCTGCAGACTGAATAATTTGTCTTGTACGTGTATGTTTTAGTATTTTTGAAATAAAAGCAAATGCAATTGTGATGAATAAAGTACAAATTCATTTCAAAAAACATTACTGAATTCACTGTAGCTTTCCATCACAAATTTTCTCTGCCAATTGATAATAGTACTATTATCCTGCAGATGTCTGTGAAATTTGGGGGTGTTTAAAAATAATCTTGCTATTTGAAAAGTTATGAACCATTGCTCTAGAATACATAATAATAATTGTCATTATTATTATAACTAATATTTATATAGTATTTGTTTCTGAAGCCAAACTTGAACTCAGTTCTTCCTTGACTCCAGGTCTACTGCTCTATCCACCATGTCATCTGGTTTCCTGGTTTTTAAGGAAACGAGGTAGTAGGGAGGAGGCAGATGTATCTTCAACCAGATCCATGGATGTTATATGGAATGAGAGTGAATAGGTCGGCCCTCTCATTGCTGGGCAAATACTTGAAGTTGGTTAAAGATAAAAGCCAGGGTCTATGATACAACAAAAATTCATAGCAGTCCTTTTATGGTAGCAAAGCACATTGGAAATAAAGTGCATTCCCATCATTTGGAGAATGTATAAACAAATTGTGATGCATGGGTATAAGAGAGTATTTTTCTCCCATAAGAAATAATAACTATGAAGAAATAAAGAAGTTGGAAAGACAGAAGGACAAAGGCAAAATGAAGTAAACAAAACCAGACAAACTATATGTGTGTGTGTATGTGTGTGTGTGTGTGTGTGTGTGTGTATATACATATGTATATACATATATATGTATTTACATATGACAACAATAAAGGAAATGGAAATGGAAAGAATAACCACCACAACACAACTGAACACTGCACAATTATAATGACCAAACTTGGGCCCCCCAAAAAGATACGAGGAAATGCACCTTTCCTTCTTCCTGTCAGAATCAGTTGATATGTTGGTTAGTTTAGCTGAAATGCTTTTTATTTTCTCTCTTTTTACTCTTTGTTACAAGGTTGGCCCTTTGGGCAGGGAAGGGGGAAAGATGTACTTGGAAAAGAAAATGATAAAAAAAAAATCAATAATTGTTTAAAAGTAGATTGTGTGAACAGCAAAGAACCAATTGAGGTGGGTGGTAGGGTATGATTGCTACTTTGAGGTTTTGAGGCTGAGATAGTTCTCCCCTTATGTCATCATTGGTATTTATAGTAGAGGTATTTATAGTGGTCTTTGTTGGGTCCAGCATGAAGGCTCATGCTGACTCAGAGCTCACAAATACTGTATATCAGGGATGAAAGTCATGGTCAGATCCAACCTTTCTATCACAATCAAATCAGGTGAATGGAAAAGAAATACCCAGGGAGATACATCAAACGAACACACTTTTGGTGAGGCTGTTAATTTGTCCAAATGTTCTGAAAGAACAATTTGAAATTCTGCCAAGTAAGTCACTAGACTGTTCATACCCCTTAACCCAATGATCTCACTACTGGGAATATACCACAATGAAGTCGAAGACAAAAAGAAAGGCTCCATATATGATCAAATATTCATAGCAACATTTTTTGTGATAGTAAAAAGCAGAAGGATAAAATTGGTAACTACCAGCTGAGGAATGGCTAAACAAATTGTGGCACGAATGGAATGGAATATTATTTACCCCAATTACATGAGGAATTCTGAAAAATATGGAACAACTTACATGAACTGATTCAGAATGAAGAAAGCAGGATCAAAACAACATGAATGAAAATAATACTAAAAAACTTCAGAATTCATATTAATTGCAATGGGGAGGGCAAAAGAAAGGAAGGCCACAAGCATTTATTAAGTGCCTACTGTATGCCAGGTACTGTGCTAAGCACTTTATAAATATTATCTCATTTGATCCTCTCAACAAATCATTTCAGTTCCAGAGGACAGATGGTAAAACTTGATAAGAAGGGAGTGAACTACAGGTATAGAATGTTGCACACACTGTCAGATTAAACGCTTTGTTTTCTTTAGCTGTATTTGTGGTTGTGGGTTTTTTTGTTTTTTGTGTTTGTGGTGGTATTGTTGTTAAAAGGAAGAAGAATTCTTGTAGAGGTTTATTGATACATTTTTTTAAAAGGTATCTGTAACACTTTTTTTGAAAAAAATTTTTTAGTGTTACCCATGCAGTAATAAGCCTTGAGAAGTCTAAAATGGGAAACAATATGTCTTAAAAGATGGAGATATTCACCTGCCTGAAGACACGAAGACCCTGAACTTTGTCTCCTAAATTTCCAATCTTACATCAAACACATATTAACTATGTGACTCTTGGAAAGACCATACTCTTTGCGCTAGAAAATAGTGGGAAGGTGGGGAGAGGGACATCGAGATTACTTCCAGCTTCAAAATTACGACTTTGTCTTATCTAAATCCAATAAGATTTAATAAATCATATTAGCTGTTTCATTATTACTTCCTAAATATCTTCTATTTAGGGGTGCAATCATTTACCTCATTTAAACAAAAAATCAATAGCTAAAAAACTCTGATTCAAAAATTAAATCAATGGAATAATATTAACTAATAAATTCTACTGTTGAGTTTGGGCAAAGGATCACTAAGATTTTGAGTCAGAAGTGACTATGGTGATCATAAGATTTCAAAATGGAAAGGATCTTGGAGGCCATCTTGTCCAACTCTCTTTCATTATACAGATGAGGAAACAATGCACAGAGAAGGGAAGTGCTTTGCCTATAAAAATAATAATAAGCAGAGGCAAGATTGGAACTCAGGTTCTCTGATTTTAAATTCAGTATTCTTTCCATTCCATCAGACAGAAGAATCATGAAATCATAGATCTGGTGCTGGAAAAGAACCTAGTCCAACTTCCTTATTTTTTCTAGTTGAGGAAACTGAGGCCCCTGTGAAGTGATCTATCCATGGTCACACAGGCAGTGAGCAGCAGATCCAGGATTTCAGTTCAGGGCTTCTGACCAAAGCCAGAACTTTTCCCACTGTGCCATCCAATAATAGCTAGCAGTCATATTGTACTTAAGACACTTTCTACCCATCACCTTAAGTCTCACCACAATCATGTGGGGTAGATACTGCAGATAATACTATCCTCATTTTAAAGATAAGAACTGAGCCTCCAAGAATTTAAAGTGAATTCCCCAACATCAAAGAGCTAACAAGTGTCCAGAGGCAAGATCCTCTTGATTCTATATCTAGCAGTCTCTTTATTTCCTAACTTCATGACCAATAACTCTTACACTGAGTAAATCAACAAAGATTAGTACAAATATGTGCGTCAATCAACAAACATGTGAGTAAAATGTTTATAGCTCAGGAAAGAGTGTCTGTCATTTTTCAGTCCCAATATTCAAGAGTTTTCTGATATACAGAAGACCCTTAACAAATATGACCCTTGAGCTTGTGGGGTAATGAATTAGCCCATTAGAATGGGCTCACACTCCATTAGATTGTGAGTTCCCTGAAGGCAGGTAATTTTTTCCTTTCTTTATATCCTCAGTGATAATATTAGTACAGTGCCTGGCACATAGTAGGTTCCTTACTCGATGCTTATTGACTTCACTGAGCCCAAGATAAACATTTCCTTGTATTCAGCAATCACTTTGATAACCACAACAATATATTCATATTGGTACATTTGATATTTTGCATCTCCTACCTTTAATTTCTCCAAGAAGCTCACTGGCATTTAATCTTTCCATTTTCTCCTTCCAGTCTTTTGAAAGTAGTTTTTCCATGCAGGATGAGTCTGCCACAGAGAAAAAAGAAATACAAATTTAATGAGTGTCTTTGAAACTCATAAATTCAGAAGGCTGGCTCACAGAGTCACTCTCCTATTTTAAAATTTGCACAGCTACAACAGCTACTCCAAAAAGGCTTCAGGGAAATTCAACAGCCTCCCTGGAGGTATGTTACACCGACAGAGTTTTAATCGCAAGGTTTCAGAAATTTGTCTGATGCATGAATAACAGAATGACAGATTCTGCTGCTCTAACAAGGAAAAAGGAATGGTCAGTGCCACCAGCACCCCCATCCCTAACCAGGGGTCAGTTTCTAACAGCCAAACACTGAATGAGCATACTGTTTTCTGCAATAAGATCATAGTATTGTAGATTTAAAGTTGTAAGGAAGCTGAGAGGCCCTTTAGTCTAACTCCTTCATTCCTAGAGAAGTTAAGTGACTTGACCAAGGTCATGGATTGACCAATTTTTTAATGCCTCACAGACAGGATTAATAAATTGTACTAATTGATGACATCATTGAAAATACCAAAAAGTTTATATTGACTGCTTCTTTGCATTTCCAACATAATTTAGGTAAAAACAGGTACCTGTCATTGCTCTATTGTTGGCATTTTTACCATCCTTCTGTTAAGATTCCGTAACATTTATACTTATATTTATGGAAAGGGAAGCACACACCTTGGTGTTTTCTTCCAATGAGTTTCCATATCATATGTTACTGCTTTAAATCCAAGGCTTTTTTTTTTCTTTTGAACCAAAATAAAGCTTGGCCTGGAATCCAAGAGCTATTTGAGTAATAATGGCAGGGCTTTATACGAGAAGCCAATCAACCTCAAATCATTTAGTCCTTCAAAAAAAAACCCTGAAGGAAAATTTTGATTAAAAAAAGTAGTTTCCATTTACAGAAGCTGAGAGAAATAAAGGTCAAGTTGTATGACTCTGCTGTTAAGGGGAAGGGGCTGTGACTCTTTTTATGTAAATGACCCAACAGGCCTGTTCTCATAAAAACAAATCCTTCTTGTTCCATTAACATACCATACTTTCTTTCTAAATACAGTTCAGGGATTCTAGTGATGTGGGTCATAGAGACAGTGAGGTGATTCTACTGGGCTGGACACAGACTCATGCTGATTACAGACATTTAAGAGGAAGGAAACATTCTTAGGCTCAGACGTTTGACCTTTTGTCATCAGGTTGATTATCAACAACAAATAACTGATATAAACCCCTTTAAAGTTTGCTAAATACCTTACCTATTTATTACCTTCATTTTCTTTGGCACTTGGGTGATTGTAGAGCCTACTCTCCTACTTCAACCCTCCCCACTCCTTCCACATCTTTCTCTCTGAGAACCACTGAAATCACTGCTACCTTTGCCTTTGGGATAGGTGTGCCATTGCACAACTTACCTTCTGTTAACCCTACACATAGATGTACTGTCTCCCCCAGCCAAGGAAAGAGGCTCAGAGAGAGGTTAAATAACTTGTCCTTGGTCACAAAGTTAATTATGGTGAGGCAGGATCTGAACCCCAGATCTTCCTGACCTCCCACTTGACAGTTAAATACTACACCATACTATCTCTGCAGTTATTGCTTAGCTTGACAATTCAGAGTTTCACTGTGCTATTGACATGACCCTGAGTTCTTCAAGTCTGTCCCATGAGACCATAAGATCTAGCAGATTCTACTCAAAGCAGCAAAGATTTTGAGTATGCAGCTGGTGATAGACTGCAGGTCATGGATTCATGGCCCAGCCTGGCTATGTTCAGAGATCCTTGGCAGCTCTCCAAGACTTATGAGCTGGAATCTGCAGCAGTGGAAGAGGGTCCCACACTGACCTGGGATCCCTGAAGCTGAAGTGCTTAGCTAGAGCTCACCACTCTCAGACTTTAATGTTAGTTTTTAAAAGTGCCATGTAAATGCCACAAAGCAAAAGTCATAGGGAAGGATAGAACCCTACATCTCTGAAATCTCAGTCTTTAGTAGAGTCATTCATATATTCATTAAACATATTGATCAAGTACCTATCATATGCATATCCTTGCACTAGGTAGGTATTATAGGAAATACCCAGATTAGGGCAGCTAGATGGCACAGTGGATAGAGCTCCGGCCTTGGAGTCAGGAGGATCAGAGTTCAAATCCGGCCTCAGACACATGCTACTTACTAGCTGTGTGACCCTGGGCAAGTCACTTAACCCCACATGTCTCACCAAAAATAAGAAAAAAAAGAAATACCCAGTTTATTAGATATGGATTAATCAACAAGCATTTATTAAGCACCTACTATATGCCAGGTATTACACTTGACACCAGATATACAAAGACAAAAAATAGGACAATGCCTATGCTTGAGGAGATACGTGCTAACAAGAGACAACACATATATGTGCATGTATATATATGAAAAAGAAATGCAAGGTTATTATGAAGAGAGGACACTAGATCAAGAAAAGCTTCCTACAGAACCAGGGTTGGTTTTGATCTTGGATCCACGTAGTCCCAGTAGGTCTGTCCATGGACAGACTTCAAGGGTCCCTAAACCTGAATGGTGAGAAAAATCACATCTTTATTTTCCCTAGCCACTAACAGAGGGTAGTATTTCCTTCAGTTATGATTAGAGACAAGAAACTACCATTGTGAGGAGGTGACTGTGGAAAGGGCCTGCCCCCCATAAGGTGAAGAGCTCCTTCAGGAGCAGGTAGTGCTCAAACTGCCCCTCCAAGTGAGGGCCTCATCAATCCCTCTAACTCTCAGGACTTTCCTTCCTTTCCAGTCTTTGTCTGAAAGTTAACCAATCAAACTCCACACTATCCTCTACTCTTGGAGCCCTTGGCCAAGTCCAGCCTAGATAGCTCCCACCAGAGATCCCTTGGCTCTGCACTCCCAGGGACCATTCTTCACCCCAGCCATTTTCTGTCCTTCCTGGGTGATTGTAGAGTTCATTCTCCTACTTCAACCCCCACTCCTTCTACATCTTTCTCTCTGAGAACCACTGAAATAACCACTACCTTTGCTTTTGGGATGGATGTCCCATTGCACTACTTACCTTCTGTTAAAGCCACACCTAGACTATGTTGAATTCTGTTAACCCCCCAGTCAAAGACTGTGTTGAATTTGTACTCAGTACAGTGTTTGGCATGCAGTAAATACTAAATAAATGCTTTTCATTTGCTAATTCATTCATTCACACCAATCATCCCTTCCCTGCCCCACCCCGATTCTTATTCACATACTGCTGAACTGGACTGGAGGAAATCACACCTAACTCACTGGGTACACTACAAATTATGTTATCTAACCTCAGTTGGACAAGGCAATCCTTTTACTCCTCCCTAATTGATTTTCTATCTCACAAAAAAGCTATTCCAAACTTCCTCTGCTCTACTTAATCTTCCCATATTTTCTCCTCTCTCACCTTCTATGATCACTTAATTGCTTATCTGATGGACTTTTTTTAGCTCTCATCTTTCTTGACCCTTGTGCTGCATTTTACACTACAAATGGCCCTCTCCTTAATATTTTTGCTCTCTACATTTTTATGACACTATCTCCTGGTTATCCTTCTACCTGCTGGAACATACTTTATCAGCTTCTCTTCCTGGCTCTTCTCCTATACCATGCCTTCTAATTAGGTGTTCTCCAAGGCTCCCTCCTTCAGCTACTTCTCTTCTCTTTATAAATTCTCTCAGTGAAGTGACCTCATCAGTTGCTATGTATTTAATTATCATTTCTATGCAAATGACCTATAGTGGATGTCCAACTCTTCATGACCCCATTTGGGATTTTCCTAGCAAAGATACTGGAGTGGTTTGTCATTTCCTCCTCCAGTTCATTTTATAGATAAGGAAACTGAGGCAAACAGGGTCACATAGCTAGTACATGTCTAAGGCTTGATTTGAACTCAGGTCTTCCTGACTCTAGGCCCAGTGCCTAGAGTAACACGAATAACTTATAGATCAATATATCTAGCCCTACTTTCTCTCTTGAGCAACCAACTATTGGACATTTTGAATTGCATGTCATGTCCCAGATACCTCAAAAAGTCAACACATCCCAAAGATAACTCACTATCTCTATCCCTAAACTAGTCTTAACCAATTTCCCTATTTCTGCTCAAAAGTATAACCATTATTCAATTCTCACAGATTCATAACCTCAGCATTATCCTCAATTCCTCATTCTTCTTCACCTCACTTATCCAATCAGTTGCCGAGTCTTACCATTTATACCTTTATATCTCTGACATCAGACCTCTTTACTCTGCTCACAACGATATCACCTTCATTCAGGTCCACATCACCTCTCACATAGACTTTGTAATAGCTTCTCAATCAGTTTATGCTTTAAGTCTCTCTCTGCTAACTCATCCTTCATACAGTTGTCAAAGTGATTTTCCTTAAGCATAGGATCTGACAGTGTCTCTGTGTCAAACTCAGTGGCTTCTTACAAGTGGCTTACCTCCAGGATATAATAATAATAGAAATGATAATAACAATAACAATAATAATAACTGGCATTGATATAGTGCTTAAGGGTTTGCAAAGTGCTTTACATATATTACCTCATATGATCCTAAAATAAAAACAAATTACAAACTCTTCATTTGTTTTTTAAAGATCTTCCCACACTGACCCTAGCTTATATCTCCTGTCCAATTATATATTAATATCCTCCCTGCACTCTACAGCCCAGCTAGATTGACCTTCTCTCTTCCTCACAGAAAACATTCCAACATTGTGTTTTGGCATTGCCCAATCCCCATCCTTAGCTGGAACGGGATTCGTATAGATGATTATAATGTATAGTACTAATATAATAAATGCATCCAAAGATTGGAAAATAAATGCTATGTGATGTCTAAAGGGAAGATAGTTGTTAGCTGGGAGGGAGTAAGAGGTTTTATAAAGGAGATGACATTTGATATGTTTAATATAAACGTATATATAGAACCTATATCAGATTGTACATCATGGGGGGGGAGAAAATTTAGAACTCAAAATCTTACGGAAATGAATGTTGAAAAATAAAAATAAATAGTTAAAAAAAGAGAGAGATGACATTTCACCTGGACTATACTTTCAGTATAACAAACAATGCAAGCAAAAGCATGGAGGCCAAACTGGGTAAGGAAGGTCTGGGTACAAAGAGTAATCCAAGTTAGCTGGAGCCTAACATACATGGCAGTGAATATAAAAGAGACTTTAGTAGTAGATTACGGAAGGCCTTAAATGATGAATAAGGATAACATTTAAACAACAGAGACACTAAAAAATATTTTAGTAGAGCAGAACATGATCTACAAAGTAAAGGAGTTGGGCTAAGATGACCTCTAACATCCCTTTTGGCTCTAAAGTCTATGCTCCTATGATCATATGTATGCATAAGAAAGATCACTGTCATATCAATATGAAGGATAGATTGGCACTAGATGGATGGGAGGAGAGAATGGAGGTGAAGAAACCTGTCAGGCAGCTATACTTCTGGTAATAAACATATATGTATATTGTTCTTATTGTTGTTCACTTATTCAGTCATGTCTGACTCTTCATGACCCTGTGGACCATACTGTCCATGGGGTTTTCTTGGCAAAGATACTGACTGGAGTTGTTTGCCATTTCCTTCTCCAGTAGAATAAGGCAAACTGAGGTTAAGTAACTTGCTCAACATATATACATATATAATGTATCCTTCATATAAGCATACATGCATATATAATTATTTCCAAGGTATTATATATGTATGTGTGTATATGTATGCATGTATATGTATATACACACATACATGTGCTGGCAATGGAAACAGAAAAGAAATAATTGACATGAAGAAATGTGAAAGTAGAATTAACAAGATTTAGAAGTGAAGAGGCAAAGAAGCAAAGATGAAGGAAAAGGAAAGACTAGATTTAAATTGCAAACATGGGAGGCTAAAGATTAATAATATTGAACTCAGAAGGAAAGCAAGTTTGGCAGGGAGGGGTGAGGGAGTGGAGAGACAATAAGCTTGTTCTTAGCCATGTCAACTTTGAGATATCCTTAGAACATTCAGACAAAGATAGTTTATAGGAGGCTAACAAGATAGGTATGGAGCTCAGAAGGAAATCATAAATCAAGCACTTATTAAGCATCTAATATGGTGCTACGCCAGGCACTAAGAACATAAAAACAGAATGAAATAAGTACCTATAAGTGTGAGGGTGCCTTTTCCACCTCCACCCAAATTATCATAAGCACAGAAGGCTCAGACAGCTGGACTGAATGAATCAATCTAATAATCAATCAAAGATGTAAAATGGTCCTTAATCATTTTGAGAGAAGTGAAGTTCTTTGATCATGGGGTAAAGACAGATAATGCTACACAAGAAATAGCCTGGAATTTGCTGGAAGAATCAAAAACACCTTTGAGCCTATGTATAAAGGTAAAAGTTGAAAACATGGAGGCAAATAAAATCACCCATAGAAAGAAGGCATTTCTTTTCAAGGACACTCATAATACTTTACAATCCAAAGTGCCAATATTTTGATAGCTTTCTTTTAAAAAATATGATTTCAAGTGGTCACATACACACACACACACACACACACACACACACACAAACCCCCAACCTCTTCCGATTCTTAGTTCCCCCACCCCCATACTAGTGAATATCACTTTAACGTATTTCTTGAGTTTGTCAGGGTGACAGTGTGGTCAAGGTGGCCTCTAAAAAGACTGTTGGAAGATAAATAAGTCACTGAAAGAGAAGATGAGCCCTAGGTAAGAGATGAAAGAACACTCATGATTGGAAAGCGTTGATGAAAACAATTAACATTTGTCCATGGCATGATCAATCAGCCAAAGAATGGATGGAATCCAGCTCAGTGTCGTGAGATGGGTGATGGAGAACAACTCTGCTAGCTGTCTCTCACAGATGAGGCATGAAGTCCTTTCTAAATGGAAGTCAGCTTGACTCTATCAAGGGCAGGCTCTCCTCCCTTTCCTCCCTGGATTCTTTTCTGTTTTTTCTCTTTCTCTTCCTTCCTTTATCTATTCCTCTTCCTTACTTCTCCCTCCCTCCATCTTTCCATCCCCCTTCTCTTTCTTTCTTTTTCTTTCTCTTAAAAATTCCCATTACCTTCAACAAGTGATCCACTCCAGAAGTCAGGAGCTGGACTCTGACTGACCTTCTAACAAAGGCAGGCAGGCACAGTTTCCAATTGTCTTTAATTTACCCAAAGGGCTCTTACTGCATTCTTTGAAATTCAGAAAGAGGGTGGGCATTTTGCACTCTGTACAGGTTTGGTTTTTATGTTCAAGTCACACATAAATAAGAGCCCAAGTTTGAGAGTGCAGCAGCGAATCTTCAAAGCCAGGGCTGTCAGAGATTATTATTTCAAATTGGGTCTGACTTTTTGAGACATACTAAAATGTTACAGCACAGAGTGGTATATTTATAACACCCCTATCAGTAATAAGTATGATCAACTGAGCTGTCTTCATCTTGATATATTCCACAGCCTTGTTATTTTTATAAGCTACTTTCCAAACATGTTGTAACAATATACTAAGCAGATAATTATTACTGATACAAATGCTAAAACAGTTCCTTTGCATACAATCCAAGTTGGATACATCTACCTAATGACAGAAGACAAAAGCATGGGATTTATTAATAATGATAGCAAATTTCACTGAAAACTCATAAACTAGGCAGACATGTAAAACAGTCTATGATATGTCTCTCGTTTCTATAAATATGCCTGAAATCTTCAGGAGCCCCAGGGAACATGTGTTGAGACATCATGGGAGAAAAACAAAACTACGCGGCCATCAAGAACAAATATTTCAAATGTCACCCAACTCACAAGAAATCCCCATCTTTCCTTTTCACAATATATTAAAGGAAAAAACACAAGGAATAATGCTTAACAACTACAAAAAGTTTTATATTCATTATAGAAAACTAAGCCTCACCACAGCTCTCTAAATTAGTCTATTTGTCCCTGCCACCATTTTACAGAAAGGGATACTGGGGCTAAAAAGTAATGTGACCTCTGGGTAGCTTTCTTCAGTGAAAATTCTTAGTATTGTTCCTGGATGGCCTCCACTGCCAGGACAACAACAACCAGCCCCATCATAATAGTTGATATTTACATAGTTCTTTAAGGTTTGTAAAGCATTTTAATTAATTAATTAATCAGCAGTCTTTTTTTTTCTTGTGAGCACCTACTATGTCCCAGGCTCTGTGCTACATGCTAGGGATACAAGGACAAAAATGAAACAAGCCCTACCTTCAAAAGACTTACATTATATGAGGGAGAAAATATGTGCAACACATACATGTATAAATATATGCAAAATAAACACAAGGTAATAGGGTAGGGAGGAACCACAAGCTGCTGGGAGTGACCAGGAAAGGGCTAGTATAAGAAGAGATGTTTGACTTGAGTTTTGAAGATTATCAGGAATTCTAAGAAAAAGAGGTGAGAATGGAGTATATCACAGGCACGAAGGACAACCTGTGCAACAAACAGAACAGAGGTAAGTATTGAGGGCAACAGTGAGGTTACTTTGGATGGACCAAAGAGTATTGAAGTCTGCTGTATAATTAGGCTGGCAGTGTAGGTTGTGAAAGGTTTTTAACTGCCAGAGCTAATAGTATTTTATTCTAGAGTTAATAGGGAGCCAGTGAAGTTAATTGAGCATAAGAGTGACACAGCCAGCCTGTGTTTTAGGAATATTGCTACAGAAGCTATGTAAAGGGTTACTTAGAGAGGAGAGAGATGTGAGGGAGCAAGATCCATTAGGAGGCTATGACAATAGTGTAAATGAGGAGTGATGATAACCTGAACTTAGATTATGGCCTGTGAGTGGGGAGGAGACAGATATGAGATGTTGTAGAGATGAGATTTACAAGACTTGGAAACTAATTGGATGTGGTGAAAAGAGAGTGAAAATAAGGAGTTAAGGGTGATATGTTGCAACTCTGAGTAACTAGAAGGATGGTGGTATCCTTGATGGAAATAAGGAAGTTTGGAAGAGGGATGCATTTTGGGGGAAAATGAAGTCTTCCTGTGTACATGATGAATGATAAATATTTATGAGACATCCCATTTGAAAATGTCCAAAAGGCAATTGGTGATTCAGGACTGGAGCTCAACTGGCTTTATAGAACTGGGAGCCATCTGAGTAGAGATGCTAATTGAACCCATAGGAGCTGATGAATTCACCAGAGAGTCTATAGAAAGAGGAAAGAAGAGGGGCCAGGACAGAACCTTTACATACATTATCTCATTTAATGCTCACATTAATCCTGTGTTACTGTTATACCCATTTTGCAAATGTGGAAACCGAAGTTCAGACAGGTTAATTGACTCAACTAGGGTGTAGTCAGCTAGCAAATGTCAAAGGCAGAATTTGAATTCAGATCAATATACACAATCTTGACAATATCTAGGAGATTCCCAAATAAGACAGAACAAAGCAGTTGCCTATTATTTGGAAAACATCTGAACAAACCACGTTGTGTTAACATAATAGAATGTTATCGTACCATAAGAAATTACAAATGTGATGATTCAGACAAATTTGGGGAAACCTGCATGAACTAATCCAAAACAAAGTAAGCAAAACCAAAAGATTATCTGTATTGACTAAAATAGTATAAACAAAAACAATACTAAAGAGTAGCAATGACCAATATTGCTTCCAGAGAACATATGAAAAATTACTGATCCTTCCTCTCAGGAGAGAAGTGGGGGACTAGAGGTGTGGTGTTTTGCATACATTGTCAGGCATGGTAACCTTGTTTAACCAGCTTTGCCTAATTCCTTCCTTTGTTACAAATTGTGGATATATATTGGAAAATAAGCTTAGTGTTAAAAATAAGAAGCATCAATAAAATTTTTGAAAAGAAAGCTATTTATGTCATTTTATTTACTTTAAACTCACCTAACTAAAATCATGGAATTTAAAACTAGAAGGAACTTTAAAGGTTGATCTGATCCAACCCTCTGGTTTTACAGATGAGGAAACTGAGGCCAAAAGAAGTTAAGTGACTTGGCACCAGGTCACACTAATAAGAGGCAGAACCAGTTTCTCTGACTCCAAATCTAGGGCTCTTTCCACAAAGCTATGATTCATTTAGCCATTCTGTTCAGGATCTGTCACAGTTGGTAGAAAGGAACTTGGAAACACAGAGCCCCAGAGCTGGAGAGGACCTCCAGAGGTCATCCAGTCTATGTTGTAAAGTAGAGAGGGGTAAGAAGTAGATGTCACAAGATTATAGATTTAGTGCCAGAAGGACATTAGAGATCATTGAGGCCAACCTTAATCTGCAGATTAGGATACTGAGACCCAGAGAAAGAAAATGATTTCTCTAAGGTCACACAGGTACCAAGAGACAAAGTTAACATTTGAACTCAAGTCTTCTCTTTTCACTGTATCAGGAAGTCAGGAAAAGCAGAGTATTTAAATTAAGGAAGAAACCAATGTTTCTACTGCTGCTATTGATAATAGTTCTGTACCTTGAGATGAATCAGTGAACAGCAGAAACACAATTATACATAAAGTAAATAGAATTAAATCTCCTTCAAAACAAAAGCAGGTGTGGACACTAATCATAGATAGGGCTCCCTTGTGACATATCCTTCCATTTCATTAACCAGGCACCAACTTCCCCAAGCAACTTCTGAGGTTTTATCATTTTCTGATCATGCATAGAAGGCAGCAAAGCTAAAAAGCTAAAGACAGTAAAAAGAACAAAGTTTGCACAGCATTCACACTAAGGAGTAGGGCAGCACAGACTGAATTTAACTCAGAAGCCACATGGGCTCCTTAATGAAATGCATTAAGTAACCAAAAATTCTCTTGGAAGTATTCTGCAGAGATCTCTATGTTCCATGCAGCTGACTTTAAAGCAACTAATAATACAAAGCAGTGTGGGTAACAACCATGAAATGGTATGGCAGCCTGGTCCATCTTTTTATCTAGGGCACTGCCATATTACTTTGAAACCTTGGACAAGTCACTCCCTATTCCCCCAGGGTCTCAGTTTCCTCCTTTGTCAAATGTAGGGATTGGTCTCCATGATCCTTAATGATCATTTCAAACTTCTAAACTCCATGAGTATATGTGCAGGCAAGTCATGGAGATCCTGTCTGATGAAGCTCTTTTCAGCTGAAAAAAAGCAGCAAGATTGCAGGCCATTGGTGAAATGTCTGCCCTTCATATTTCCCTGAGAAAAGGAACTACTTAGCAAAGCTCTACATCATTTAAAAAAAAAAAAAGGTCATGGCCTTCAGTCATGATAATACATATGTCCGAATTAAACTGTAATACTGTATCTCAGAGGCAAAAGGAAAAGTAGCACACTTATTTTAAAAGAATGAGATTGGATGACAACATAAACATCTTTATGATTTGGTAGATTTTATAAAACAACAAAAAATGGTCATCAGAACTCAAATGTTAGACCACAATGCATGCTGCCTTTTACTTCAAGGAGAGAACACTGGCCCAATGTCCTGAAAGTAGATAGTGGGTCACTATGCCTTTCTTTACCCTCCTCTCACATACCAATTATATATGTCTTACTTTCTCAATAAACTTTGGTTGCAATAATAGAGGTAGGTATAATTCAGAACTAATCAAAAACCAGCCCGAAGGCAGAATATTGGGCTGCTGAGCAATGTTTACTCTCTGTGAGTACCTGGGTTTCAATCTCCCCAGTTAGACTGAGTCCAGGAAGCCTCATCATTGCCTGGTGAATTTCCATGCTTTCATCTGCTAATAATTAATGTTCATAGTGTAAGAGTAAATTGGAAGTGAAGGCATTTGAGAGACTGCCTTCCCAGACTCGACAGTAATTCGAAGGGAACCTTTCACAATTGCTCTCAGTTAACAAGGCTGTTTACCATGTACGAGGATGGGGTGTTTAAACTGGAATAAAAAAAAATAGAAGCAAGACAGAGCCAGACAGATTACTGTTAAAATGCAAAGGGGGAGGGAGAGGAGTAGGGGAGAAATGGTAACCATCTCAGTTGAACTTTCAAATCCTTTACTCGTGAGCACACACACCATTATTCTTTTGCCTCAAAAAGATGCTTAAAATTAGGAATGCTAACTCATTAGAAAAACGACATGGTGAATCTCTTTCAAATGTTTCCGAGTGAAAAGCAACAGTTTCTGTCCTTTTGTGTGGTTCGCCCTCTACTTCCTAAGTCCCCTAATAAATCACCAGACAGTTCCTTTCTCTTTTACTCAGGAATCCCAACTCTCCACATGAACAATCCTGAGTGTCTCCAAGCTCAATGATGACTATCCAGAAGTCCTTGTGTCTTCTCAGCAATTCTTGATGTTAATAATGTGCCTTCAGGCCTTGCCAGCTAGCCAGCACAGTAGTCTTCATCAGGACACACAAAGACTATAAGACTCTGCATGAGCCTTACTGTACCCCTTTTTTTTTTTGTGACAAGTGGGCCACAATACAGTATGAGAAAATTGGAGCTTGGAGAGCTTGGAGGGCTCTCTTAAATTTTAATTAAAACTCTCCAAGCTCACTAAAAATAATTAGACACTAAAAATGTGCCAGTTTCATTTTGAACTCACAATAACGCACCGAGTGGCTCCCTGACGTCTGCCCCATCTCCACCCCTTTCCAATGAAGCAAAGGAATTTCCATAGGAGAGCACAAGGGTAGAGATGGTAGCCCTTTCCAGGCCAGCCCTCTGTGTTATGAGAAAGCCTGATAGGAAAAGCCACCCTAGAGAGTGGGTTTGGCAGGTTGAACCAAATGGACCTAAAACAGCTTGTCTGAGCAGAGTTTGAATGTGTTGCAAACTCGAGGAAAAAAAATCCAGTCGGCAAAAAGGAACATAAGCTATACCACTGACCTTTTTCAATCAAAAAGCCAAACCTTTAACCCCCTTAATGTTTTTGTTATCCAAAAATAACTCATACAATGCTATATTCCATGCTATTTTTAGCCAAGCAACGAGAGAAAGCATGCTTTTCCCATACAGTGGGGCGCTGATATCAACATCAACACAGATGCTGGGCCAGGGAGAGCTGGACTTCTCTAGCACTGGATCATTAAGGAATGCACCAACTGTTGGAGTTCACCCCGTGCCAGCTCCAATTCTGCTCCCCACGCCCCTTGGGGAGGGGCCAATCCCATCCGGCTCCTCATTTTTCATTTTGCTCCATGGCAATCTTTTTTTTTTTTTCCACAAACGGGGGTGGGGGAAAATGCATTGTATGCCAAGCAATGCAAGAGGAGGCTTACTTCCCCAAACAGAGCAAAACTTTCAAACAATTAACCCTCCCCTCTGCTTTCAGATAAATTACTAAGTATAAAATGCAATCTGTTTCCTTTGTTTACTCAATATGAACAATTTGTAAATGACTCAAGGATAAAATTCAGAAAATGTTGTGCTAAATTAGAACTATTATAAACATGCTAATGACTCAGTACTCAAGTAAAACAGGCAGGATCGGTGTGAAGAAATAGATTTGGTTCCTGTAAAATTCACTTGTGCTGGCTGCCTTAAAACTATTTGGTCATTAAGGCAGATCTGGTTCTTCCAGGAAACTGTTAATTACACAAGCATTTTGCTAAATGATACATTATGTGTATACGTGTGGGTATGTGTGTATACCTCCACATGCATACCTATGTGCAAACACAGGAACCACAACTAAGGTGGGGAGCTCTGCCCTATGGGGCCAAATCTGGAGGGCACTCATAGCTCTTGCAGTCCTTCAGCAACCTAGAACAATACTTCACACTGAGTTGGCAGAATGATTAATGAAAACAGGAAGTTACTAGATAGAGGCCTGGGATAAACTCCTCCCTTGCCCCCTGCTGGTCATACACCATCCCACCCCACCCTCACCCCCCCCTTCATGGTGGTCTCCTTTGAGTAACAGCCTCAAGGCATCTCTTTGAGTTCTTATTCTCCCCAGCATAGGGTGATTCCCACTACCACCACCCTCCAATGAGCATACTTTTCATGTTGCTTTCACTAGATTTTATGATGTGTTATCTCTGAATACAAAAATCTCTAGTTATAGCTGTATTTGTACATACATGATAATTCTCTGGAGACGTAAGTAGGATGGTTAGATGCCAGGCTTCTGCACAATCAGAAGAAAAATAACATATGCCTGAATAACAGTACATCTAATGCTGCTTTCAACATTCTTAATATTATTCTCTGGATGCTTCCCCTACATTGTTTTTTGCTTTTGTTTTTAATCTATCAAACTCTTTGACTCTTTTTAAAAAGATTCCTTACATGCTTGGTATACATAAACATTCACCTCCATAGGCCTAGAGCAGGAGTCTCTTCTCTGCTTTCCACAGATGACATGGTACCTACAGCTCCAAGGATGGTCCATCCAAAACTAACTCCTTTATGTCCAGAAAAGGAAAGTGGCAGAAAGGTGAGAATTAGGAATTATTATTAGAACATCACCCAATGTCAGAGCTAGGAGAATCTGGCCACACATACGTTCACTAAAAGCCTTCTGGTGCAAACCTCATCATTTGGCACGCAAAAAGAGCAAACACAGGTGGTACTTCCAAGAAGCTTACAACCTTATAGCAAGGTTGTGTTATTCACAAATAACTATGATGGTAAGAGAGTGAGAGAAAAGCACAGGCAAGATCTGGCACTGTGAGGAATTGGAAGAGGGAGGGTTCACTTTTCCAGGGGGCATCATCAAAAGCTTCACAAATGAGGCACCTGAGCTGGGCTTCAAAGGAAGGGAAGGGTTTCCTCTGATGCAGATGGAGTAGGAAGAATCCTTTTTAGGCATAAAGGATGGTGTGGATACCCAAGGAGGCAAGAATGTACAGGACAATAGCTTGGCTGGGGGTAGTCCAGTTTGATTAAAACATAGAGGATGTGATATGAAGTAATATGAGATAAGGCTGGAAAAAACAGATTGGGGGCAGAGTACAAAGGCCCTCAAATATCAGAATTGGACATTTCTAATTTATTCAGTAGTAACCCTCCTAAGGCCTCTGATCATGGCAGTACATTAGGAAAATTACATAGGTAGCAGGGTGGAGGATGAGAGGGAGAAGAATAAACTAAAGGTAGAAAGACCAGCTAGGAAGCTATTACAGTAATTTATATGAGAACAAAGATAATACCTCATACTGGTAGGGTACTTGAAGGTTTACAAAGCCTTAAAATCAGCACATGAACAAGGACAGTTTCAGTGGAACCAGGAAGTCAGGAGACAGTACATTGAGAGAGATCATGAGAAGGGAGATGGCATAAGAGTTAGCAATTAGTGATATGAGATGAGGAGGAAGTTTATGAGTCTGGATGACTGGAATGATGATAATTACCAGAAAAAAATAAATATTGAACTTACAGGATAGGGTGAGTTTGGGGCAAATTGGGTTTAATTTTCATCCTGTTGAATCTGAAATGACAATCGGAACCAGACAGTTGGAAAGCTGGAATTGGAGCTCTTGGTAGAGGCTGGGGTAAAAATAGAGATTTGAAGTCATTTGTGTTAGAAGTGATAATTAAACTCATGGGAGTAGATGAGGTCATCAAGGAAGATAGCATGGCGGAAAGAGAAGAATGCCAAGGACAAAACTTTAGTGATTTTCTGTCCAGTTCCCCCCAACATCCTCTTTTTGTAGAAGATTAAACCGAGGCTCTAGGAGACAAAATTATTGGGCCCAGTTCATGTATATTTAATTGGTGGCAAAGCCCAGCCTCTGGGTTCCCAAGCCAGTGCTCTTTCCATTGAAAAAAAGAAAAGTTGCTTAAATGAAAACATGAATATCATTTTAATACAATTGTATAGTTTCTAAGCTCAATGCAAAGAGGTCTTGCCCATCAAATGAACACCGTAATCAACTTGTTCTGCCTTACCTAAGCAGTGAGATGAAGGGGACAGAGCTCTTAGGAAATGTACTCAGTCAATCCACTATGCTGTCATCCAGTATTTCCCAAAAAAATGTCCCATTAGACACCAATGATAGATAGATATTCCAAAGACACAACTTTCTTCACATCACTCTCATTCAAAAACCACCAGTGTCTCCCTTTGGCCTACAAAAATTAAGTCTGAACTCCTAATCCTGGCATTCAACATCCTCACCACACCTTTCCATCCCTATATCCCTACTGTTCCTCAACATAAACCTCTTGCTCCAGGCAGACTAGTTTAATCCCCATCAAGAGCCTTGTTCTTCACTCCCTTCTCTTTTCCAACTTGTCAAATCACATTCATGTGATGAAGCAGCTAGGTGACATAGCCAGAAAGAGCTGAGTTCTAATCTTGTCTCCCATAATCACTAGCTGGGTAACCTTGAGAAAATAACTTGATGTCACTCAGCCTCAGTTTCTTCATCTGTAAAACTAGAGTAATAATATTTGTAGGACCAACATGACAGAGATACTAGGTAGGCCAAGTGAGTTAATGTATGCAAAGAGCTTTAAAATTATAAAGCGCTTTATAAATATCAGTTATTGTTATCATAGACATATCATAGACATTTATTTTAGGTGTAAATAGTTGTAAATGTATGTTTAGTCAGCTTCTTTAAAATTCAGTGTATAATAAATTATTCATTGTAATCTATTGCTGTCTTACGGCAATTCCCCATCTAGAACTGCTCTCTACATATTCCACCCATTTACCAGTCCCCTTGAAAACATAGAAATGTAAAAGCTGTTTCAATGGACACTGCAAGGTTGCAAGACAAGCCCTGTAATTGAGATTTTCCACTTAAAATCTGGCAAATGGGCAGCACTAATGGCATGGAATCAGCTATAGTTCCAATCAGGTGTCACATCAGCAATTTCAAATGACTATGAGATTTGGCCTTGCCAAAGATGCCCCATCAGGTGTCTCAGCTTCTGACCATTTAGCAGTAAGACAGACCTGATCACCAATATCAGAATAGAAAAGAGGTCTTCTCCTAGATGAATCATTAGGCAAGGAATCTGACTGAAGCTGATGTAGGGAATAGAAAAGGAACAACCAAACCCATGATGGGAAGAAAAGAACATGTATGCAAGACCCAATAAAACACAATGTGAAATCTAGCAAAGTTGTGTTTTGTAAGGAAGAACAATAACAAAAAGATTAATGGGGCAGCTAATATCTGAGTTAGGAGTGTGAACTGAAATGTGATCCTTTCTGTAGAATCCCTCCAAGAAAGTCGGCCATCTTTTAGAATCTCTATGTTCATAGCATAGCTTAGATGTCAATTCCCAAATTTCTCAATGCCCTCTCCTTTTGGAAATTACCTTCTAATTCTTTGTATTTGCTTTGTATTTGTATATATGTGTACATGTTCTGCTGAAGGTGATTGGGTAATCAGAATGATTTTCTATTGAACCAGGAAAAAAAAGGCCCCCAAACCTGTGAATTCTAGGAATTGTCCCATATAGATAGCTTTTTCTTCCCAAACTTGGAGGCACTGAGATTAGCATAAATTCTTGCTTGGGGGAAGTTGTTACACTGCATCAGGACTTTTAAATGAGACTACAGCTGGAATGGAGAGCAGACAGTGGCCAAGAGAAGAGTTACTGGCATCAGCAGAGTGGCCATAGCATAATGGAGGTCCTGCAGAGGGAAAGAAAAGTCTCTACAAGCATTTTGTAATAAGAGTTACAAGACACAAGACTATGTCAAAGCTGTGTCTGTCCCTTCTGAGAGCTAGAAAAAGGTTTTTAAATCCCCAACTCCCTCCCTGATGCTTGTTGCAGATGACTTAATTTCCTTAAGCTATTTCTATTTCCTGATTTTGTTTTATATAAAAACCATAATCAATTATAACTTCTTTGTGATGAATGTGTTTATTAATTGGGGTGGAGAGGAAGAGAAGACAATGGAGGATGTCAGTGAGTAGCTGGGAATACACAGAATTCAATAAGGATGGAGTTTTGCATCTTAGTCCAAAATAGGCTCAAAGATGAAAGTAAGAGAGAACCTTATGGTTTTGATTAATAATTTTGTGTGAACTTCACAAAAGGCAGAACTAAATTAGATCCAGGGTTTTTTTCCCCCTCCTTTCCTTTACCTTAGGCTAAAAAATGAGTCATTGTTGAACCAGATTTAGGTGTGGTTTATAGCAGATGTGCTTCAGGAAACCTCTGGTCTTCAAGCAAGGGGTGGGGTAGAGGTGTGGACCAAGGGAAGGTCACACCTCCAGGGCAGTCTGTAAAGTATCTGCCTGGGACCCTTACCTTTTTCTTTCAGTTTTGTTTTCTACACTACCTCCAAACTGTGCCTTGCAGTAACACCTTCTGGTTATGATAGCAAAGTGACTTGTAAATACTAGACACTAAAAATTTGTTCAGTTGAATCAATTTAATTGAAGAACCTTTACACCTAGTCAAAGAATCAGGGGATTTAGAGCTAGAAAGGACACAGGCATCATCTTATCACACCCTCTTATTTTACAGGAGAAGATAATGATACCCAGAAAGGGACAATAATTTACCCATAGTCACACAGAAAGTTAGTGGCAGAGTGAGGACTGAAACCTGGACCATCTGAATCTAAATCCAGGATTCCTTCCATTTCATTATGTCTTAATTTCAAAGTAAAGAGCTGAGGTACAGCAAAAGGAAAGAGGGAGCTCTTAGAAAGCATAAGCTTTTGCAAACTTCAACTGAGAACAAAAGGCCAACCTTTCCAAGTGCACATGATGGGAGAGGCAAGTCCCCCCCCCCCAGAATCTTTCCAGCCACACCAATAGTAATCAGTGTCACAAGCTGCATCAGCTTTGAGCAAAAAGAAAATGTGTAGATCTCCAATAAATTCAGGGGCATTTAACAAACCTTGAAAACACTTTAGGATTCACCTTCCTGAAGCAGTTTGTTCAGGTTGCCTGCAGGATGAAAGCTCTATAATTGCATAAGGATGTCATCAGATTAGACTAATGCTAAATATCTTTCCTATGTTTGACATTAGCTCCCTGAATGGTAGAGTGGCCTAGAGTAGAGAAAAGAGAATCATAGAATTTAAGAACTGGAGCAACTTCTAAAGAAATCAAGCATACTACCTGTGGGACCTTGGGTAAGTCACATCACCTTCTGGGGCCTCAGTTTCCTCATTGATAAAAACAGGAAATTGGACTAGTTGGCTTCTGAGGTCCCTTTCAGGCTAAGATTTATGACCTTATGATCCAGCCCATACCTAAAGAGTCATTTCCCCTACAACTTGACTAACAACTGGCTATCCAGCCTCCATTTCAAGACTTCCAGTGATAGGGAAATCACTACCTCCAGAGGGATCCCATTCTACTTTTGAACAGCTTCAATTGTTAGGAAATTAGCAATTTCTACCCATTGCTCATAATATTTCTGCCTTCTACGGAGAAGAAGAATAAAGCTAATCCTTCTTCTAGGCCATCTTTCTATTACTTCTGGACACTGTATTTCTGTTAATGTCTAAGATCACTCAGCCTTGGTTGGCTGTTACATAGCACTGTTAACTCATATTGAGTTGGAAGTCCACTCACTTTCCACATGAATTGTTATCTAGCTATATCTCCCCCATTCTGTACTTGTACAGGTGTTTTTAGCCCAAGTATAAGACTTTACATTTGTACTTGTTATTTACATATCTTCCTCAAAAGTTGTCCTCTGATGGCTAATTGTTGAATGGAGGTCAGCCTGGATACTTAAAGCCCATGGGAGTAGACTGCCAAGTCAAGCAGATGCCATGAAACTTTAAAGGGTTTGAGGAAACTCCAGCAGTGAAGTATGTGTCTCTAGTCAGAGGAGAAGCCCAGCTAAGTGCAGAGTGGCTCATTACCAGAAAGCTGGATGGCAAGTGATAATTTTTTTAAGCCATGATAACTCATGAAGGCTATCTATTGAGGCTTGAAGGAGCACCTTCACCAATTAAATCACAGCTCCTCAACCTGTTCCAGTAAGTATTTATACATATATCCACAGTCAGCTTAGAGTTACATGTCCAACATTTCCATAATTTCAATAAATCAAAAAAGTGTTTATGGTATGCCTACGTGTTCTCAACATTCCTAACCCCTCTTTGAGCCCCTCCCCACCAGGTGAGAATTCCCTGCCTGGGACCCACATGCTTTGGTCCTAATATTTATAAGTCTTGCTCAAAGTCCAGAACTAATTACAGGAAAACTAAAAATATTGAAGCTGGAGGACTTTAAACAACCGGAACTCCTCCAGGGAATCTTCCCAACCCAAGGCAAAAAGAAGAGGTCCTGGACTTAAAAGAACCTCAAATAAAGCATAGGAAGTAATGAAAACAATAGCCAGTATCTCAGATCTATTTATAGTCTCCCAAGGACTCCATTCAATTCTTCTTGATGTAATACCTTCCTTCCAGGTCACATTACTAACTTGGCCCTTGTCAAACTCATGGCCCTCCTGACCACAGCCAAGTTTACATGCACTGAGTCTTATTCAATTACATAATATGTATGTCTTTCCTAATTGACATCTGAGGTATCTGCAACCCACTTTAACAAATAGATTGCAAGCTTCCCATCCGCCTGCTTAATTACTGCTCTTTAACATGCTCAACCACTTCAGCACTAATAGCTGAAAAGAGATCTAGTCTGTAGACACCATGAGAAAGTTAAGAGAAATAACATTTTGATATCTGTACAGATAAAGAGAGCTGAAGTGTTAGATTGCCTTGCACAGCCAAATTCCCATTTGAGCAATTACATTCTGTCTACTTGTAGTTTCCATTGTACTATACAAAGTGTAGGCATTCTTCACTTCCTGCTCTAAACTCATGGGAAGTGCTATTGTGGGCCAACTGAAAAGACACCTCATTACATTCTCAAGCTGGCTACATGTCAATATCAAACATAGGCAGTGGTGATCACCATGTACATGGGAATTTGTACCTTGGTTTGCTAAGGTCCTGAAGCCACAGCTCTGGGCACACAAGCATTCCCAATCACTCCAACAGTTAAATAGAATTGGAGTGTGTGGGTGGATAGCACCCCTAAGTGTCCTGTATCCCCAACAACACAAGGTATTACAGAAATCTCAGCCTTTTGTAGTGACTTGCCAGGGGCTTCTTCCCTTCTCACTAAAAACAAAAACAAAAACAAAACCATAGACCATTCATTATTTAATTCATTCTAAGATCTTCCTCATCCAGGTGTGGAGGGAACTCTGGGTTCTCAAACATAATAGCAATGATTTACAAAGGTATGTAAATGCTAGCAAATAGGAAAAGTTTTAACTAAGGGCTCAATAGCAGACTGTGTGCCTGCTCTCAGAGTATCAGCCTTGCTAAGTACAGAGAGGCTCATACCCAGAAGGCTGACCACAAGACAAGGGAGTGAATACTTTGACTTCAGCAATTGACAAAGAATAATTACATGCATGACAAGGTTGTGCTCTGCATTGGTACAAGGAGCAACCAAAAAAAACAAAATCGCAAAGTATTAAAAAGTATAGTTATTCAGACACACCATATAATGCATAAGGAACAAACTACCTGGCCCAGAAGAACAAGCTTTTTGAGAAGGAGATGATTAGTGGCGTGTAATTCAGAAACCAGACATTCACACTGCCTCCTCTGGAGGCAGGCTCCCAGTGAGTTTAATCTCATTGTCTTTAGTTTCACCAGCCACAACATCTCTTTAGAGCTCTGCTCGTCACTCATCTCACCAAAGTGTGAGGAGAATGAATAAGTGATTTTCAAACAGGATGCAGTAATAAAGAGGTTTGTAAATTAGAATCTAGGAATATCATAATGAAAAGCCTGATCCCAAAAGATCTCAGGGTTTCTGGCTAAATATGGAGTTCCTGAGCTATTCCAAATTCAGTTGTGGTTACAAGTGGAATAGTGCTCCTTTTTTTGCATACGGTGGGGGGAAGACTTAGTTGATGGGGATAAGCAAAGTTTGATATCAAATTTTGTTAAAGGGCATAGAGAACAGGACATCATTAGTGTTATTATGTCGTTACCAAGAGAAATCAAGGAAGTTTCCCAGCTCATTGGCTGGACTAGTTCACTGGTAGACTTATGAGAAGATATGGACAAGAGTCATACAATGAACAATTTTGGAGAATTTGAGATATGCATGACTGTAGGGAATACCCAGGCCAGTAATATCAAAGGTCCATTGGAACACTGGAAAATAAATTCTAAATGCTTCTGCTTGGGTCCAATCAAGCTGAATGGAATTGTGAAGTGTGCTTAGAAATATCCTGAGGAATCCATAACCTCCTTTCTTCCTTCTTAACAAGTTTTCAGAGTCCTGGAAATGGAATCAGAAGACACGGATTCAAATCCAGACCCTGCTACTTACTATATATATGCCTTAAAGGCAAGCCACTTATTTTCTCAGAACTATAAGGTAGGGATAATAATGCATCTAGTATCTGCTTCATGAGACTGTTTTGGGTAAAGCACTTTGCCGAAGTCAACGTGCTATTTAACCATGAATTATTAATAATAACAATATTATTATTACCTGCCACTCAGGGCTGTTTATTGTGAAAATCAAATGAGATTATTCAGAGCCATTACTTTTGTAAGCCTTAAGTAAGTGCTTCTTAAAAGTATTATTGTTAGTGTCAACCTCCTCAGTTATAAGGTTGGTGTCTCTATCCAGTTCGGTATCCTCATGAAATACAAAACCTCAAGGAAAACAAAGTTGTAAAGAGGAAAGTGGGGTTACCTCTGGAGTCTTTTACAGTCACTGGATAAGCAAAGTTTATCCAATGACAAGTCCTATTAATCAATCAATGAGCATTTATTTGTTGTTCCTGCATTTCAGTCATGTCTGACTCTTCATGACCCCTATTTGGGGTTTTCTTGGCAGTGGTTTGCTATTTGTTTGAAAGGATTTGCTATTTCCTTCTCTAGCTCATTTTACAAATGAAGAAACTGAGTTTAAAAGGGTTAAGTGATTTGCCTAGGGCCACAGAGCTAGTAAGTTTCTGAGGCCACATTTGCACTCAAAGATGAGTCTTCCTGACTTCAGGCCTGACACCCTATCCACTAAGCCACCTAGCTGAGACTCGGGTAAGTAAAGTGATTGACCCAAGGCCACTCAGATCCTAAGTAGCTGAGCCAGGATCCAAGGTCAAATCCAGTGCTTTCCTCCCCCAAGCAGGCCAAATTGACTTCAGAGTGCATCAAGAATTAAGATGAAGGAAGAAAGCAAACCAGTTAAGAACACACAGTCTACTTCAGGTTCCTTCCATTTAATACCCCAAATGCAAACTAATTATTACCTACCTAAGAGCTTTCAAGTTAGAAACAAATAAGGTTGCTACTTCCTCAACAAGACATAATTGCCTAATGAGTTTATTATCCCATAAACACTGCTGTAATTATGACCTATGGTACAAAGACAAAACAATACACTCTCCTTTCTCCGCACAAGCACACACTGGAGTTGATCAGGGCTATAGACTCAAATATATTACTCAGAGCTCCTGCCTTAAATGCCAAGCTTTCTGACAGGCCCATACTTGCACCTGCAAATGTTTCCAGCGTGCCCCACCAGCAGGCCAAAACAGAGAGCCAACCCTGGGGATTGGGGATCACAGTACACCAACACCCAGTTTAGGGGTTGAAAGCAAAGAGTTAGTAAGAACTCAATAGAAACCAAGCAATGTCAGGAGATTCAAAGTAGTATTTCCTTCCCCCACCCCCTTTGAGAAAATATTTCCAGTTGTTCTCTTCTCAGCAAACCATTTGGGAAAGAATGACAAGAAACATTATATGAGAAATATTCCAAATCCTTTTTATCCATTCTCACACACTATCTATTAGGTAGCAAGCAGCCACATATAGTCAAACGCAGTTGGAATCAATGCCCAGAACCTGTAACTTGGTGGAAATCAGTGTTCCCAAAACAGGAACCCAAACAGGAAGCTGTCAAAATAAAATACAGCATCACCATAAGCTTGGGTCTCACATTTTCATTCTGTATGTCTACAGAGGAGAAGGAGTGTGATGAGCCCAAGAACAGTGAGAGTGAAGAGAGGGCAAAGGAAGCTAATTGAGCTAAACAAAGACAAAAAAGACTTCGTATGAATATCTGATTTTCCCTTAAAAGTTTTCTCTACAAATAAACGCCAAAATTGCTAAAGGCTTGTACTGAATTGCAGTCATGTCTAAATTACCAATTTTTCCCTGTGAAGGACTCGATTTATTTCCATAACACAATGAAAATGTTCCACTATGGAAATCTCACAGCCAACACATACTACATGCCAGAAAGAAGTTTGTTAGAGAAAACGGGTCCTGAGGACAAAAAACAAATCCTGGATCTTTATAAATGCAGTCTTTCAGATTCCCCAGAAGTACTTACTTTCTTCTAATACCTATCACTATATCATTTCAAACATCAGCGAACTTTGATTTTAAGTAACCTTGTTTAAGGCACTAAAACTTAGACATTTTGAGAGATGTTTCTTTTCCAAAAGTTTTGTTTTTCCAACTTTAAATAATGTTTTGAAATGAAATTATTTTGCATTGACTTCTCTGTGTATATGTGGCTTCTTCCCTCTAGAAAGTAAGCTCTTTGAAGTCAATGAGTTTTGATTCTGTCTTTATAACCCTAGCACCTAAACAGGTTCCTGGAGCATAGCAGGAATTTAAAATCTTCTTATGGATGTGAATTGAATTAAAATGATTTTCTAAAGTTAATTTACTGTTGTTATCTTTTCAAGTGAAAAGTGAAATTTAAAAAGTTGGACTTTTTTTGTTGCTTTTTTAGGTGAGGCAGCTGGGGTTAAGTAACTTGCCCAGGGTCACACAGCTAGTAACTGTTAAGTGTCTGAGGCCGGATTAAAAAGTTGGACTTCCAAGGTCATCTCCTTTTATGCGCCATCTCAGTACATCTCAGCACATCTCAGCTCCACAATTAGACCGATGCTTATTTATTGGATTGTCAGTGTTTCTCTTCTGACAATACAAATAAATTCTGAGTTCCTCCTGGAATCACTGGCAAATGTTATTTCTGTGCTATTTCTATACCATAAACATAGAATTTGGGTAAAAATGTATAGGAATTACTTGCTTAGAGTATTTTATGTCAGAAGAGACCCAAACACTAGTAGTATTGTTGTTAATACCATGAGTTGAACAGAAATAGTCTTAGACACAGAATCAAATCAATCCTGATTTCACTACTTCTTAGCCATATCACCTTGGGCAAATTACTTAATCTCTCTCTCTCTCTTCTCTCTCTCTCTTCTCTCTCTCTCTTCTCTCTCTCTCTCTCTCTCTCTCTCCCCTGTAAAATGGGCATAACACTACCAACACAAGTTATCCCACAGGATTATTGCTATGATTAAATAAAATAATGTACATAAGGAACTTTGTAAATTTCAAAGCAAAATATGAATCTAAGCTAGCTTCATTATTCATTATCGAATTTGTATCTATCAAGTCAGTCAATTTTTGGCCCATGACCAACCATTTTAGAAGCGTTTTAGAATGAGAATAAAATGCCAACTAGAAGGAATGCCTATTTTTCCATACTACAGCTTTATCTCTGACGACCCAAAATCTATACTGAAAGGAGACTGATTCCTTCCACATTCAGATCAAATCAGAGTTAAGGGAAGAAAAAAAAATCCACAACCAATCTAGGAACAGTCTACCTAGGAGGTGCAGGGTAGAAACAGGAACAAGAAAGCAGATCAAGGGGAAGAAATGACCCCCTAAGAAAGGCAGTTTCTGTCTGCAAGTTTGGCTGCGATTGTCTCATTGTCCACGATGCTCTGGACATATGTATGCGGTTAAGTGTTTCTGTGCACATAGAGATTTCTTCAGTGGTGATGTCAGTTTTGTCAAAAAATGCAGATAAAGCACTTTTGAAGCCAAAACAGGCCAAATGCATTTTTCCCACATAAACTTTGGTCTTGGCTTCTGATTTATCAAAACCAGAGACATTTGGGAGAGGAGGGAGTTCAAATTAGTTAGCCCACCAAAATGAAAAAAAAAAAGTTAGACTACTTTCTAAGGGCTATGTGTATTTTTTTATAGGAACCGTATGCACGACTTTCACTTTCTAGAAAGTGGTTTTCTCTTGAACACACATCAGAACCATTCATCATAACATAATTGCAAGTTGTCAGTCAGAGCCGCACCCTTCGCTCTGTGGCAAAGTGCCAGCACATCTGTCAGAAGGACTCATAAGCTTCCGTGTGTTATTGTAATCCCCTACAAAGGGAACAAGCCCATTCACCGATTCCGCATTTTCAAAAATGGAACAATGACTTATTTAAACCACAATCCCAACGAGATTGTTGTGCTTCCCCAAGAAGAGATGAGATATTTTGTCACCAGGTGACCAACAGCACCCCTAGTTAAAGGATAGAACGTGCTCCTCTTAACTGTTACTTGTATGTGGCTGATTTCTTTATATCGTGAATGTTTTTAAATAAATGGATATAGTGTGTAAGAGGGATGCAGAGAGTATATGTGAGCTTGAGCTAGTATGCAAAAGAGATGGATAAAAGCAGAGTGTGTGATTGCATACATTTGTGTCGATAGATACTAAGGATAGACATGTTTCAGGCAGGTCTGGGACTGATACAGTAGAAAGCACTCTGGACCTAGAGTCAAGAGACCTGGGTTTGACTCATAATGCCAACACTAATTCTGTGACAATGGTTAAGTCATTAATCTCTCTCAACCTCAGTTTTCTTATCAATAAAATGTGGATAATAATACTTTGACCTCACAGTGTTCCAGGTTTGCTTATCAACAGTGTCTTATGAACCTCAAAGTGTTAAGATACTTTTTATGATAAAAGAAAATGAAGTAATATGCTAGTTCAATAATCAAAAGACCTTCTTTTTCTTAATCTCACTGTTGGACATAAAGTCTTTGAAACCTTACATTGTGACAAATACCCAAGCCAAAGTTTTGTAAGGATAAAATATGTTCAAGAGCAACAATAATGTTACATTTCCATAGCACTTCCAAGTTAACACAGCACTATACTTATGCTAACCTTATGAGTAGGTATTACAAACAATATTATCCCCATTTTCTGGATGAGGAAACTGGCCCAGAGAGGTTAAATGCCTTGCCTAGATCACAGGGCTAGTCAAAGCTGGACTCAAACCAGATCTTTTTGCTGTGCCAACACTGACTCATCTTGAGTCAGGTCAATCCAATAACCATTAGATAAACTTTAATTCTACACAATCTGAAACAATTAACCTGAAAGTGAGTAGCACCAAAAAAGGGAGATTTTCTTCCAGCTGAACTAAAAGTAACATTTCTAAAAACAGAATTTTGTCTTTTAATTTTTAATTTCCAATCAGATTTTCCAAACAAGTATCCAGAGATCAGGAGAAGCAAAGTCCACAACATAACCACCAACAGAAAATTGCTTTAGGTTAAAAAAATAAAATACAGGTATCATGCCCAATGATCACCTTGAGCCCAAATCAACCAAATAAATCCTCCTGCCCATCTGTGTGAAATTCCATGCTTGCCCCATGTGCGAAGACATGGCTCTGTGGGCAGGAGCCAGAGAGCAGAAGAGCCCTGGGAGAGGAGCTCTTTTATGAGATTTATCTTCAAAAGGAATATAGGATAGCATGGTATGTATGAGTGGCTCTGCTTTTCCTTACAAGATAAATTTCATAACAGATCAGTCATTATGTCTTTGTTTCACTTTCACTTAGTTTTTCAAGATGACAGCTACAACAAAATAAAAGTACTCCAAAGAGATGAGAATGGAAACTCTGAACACTATAAAATATAAGGGACTACCAGCCATCAATACAATAAACTGCAAGATGACCCTCAAGAGGCAGTACACTTAGCACCCAAATTATATCTAGGACATAACAGTATAAGAGCAAAGGGAGATTTATATATGCTTGCTTACACACACACACACACTCACATAGGAACAAATGAGTACAGAAAGACAATTGTTCAAATGATCCACTAACTGGTCCATATTCAGAATCTTCTTCCATGGCCATTGCATGTACATGTGTGTGCACAGGGGCATTCTTAAAAATGAATACAAATAAGGACTGTCCAGACAGCTATAAGACACATGGCTACAAAGAAGCATCATAAGGAGACAAAAATGAAATTTCATTTAGCTCCTCTCAGTGGATTCACACATGATACATAGGTCCTGCAGGCAAATTTCTTCTTGCTACATAATAGACATTATTGAATGAGATTCCCTATATTTCATGTTATACCTTTATTATGACTTGACAATCTATCCAGAGAGAGATCCCTCATAATAGTTAGGATGTTTAGGCTCAGTTTGCTATTCAGTGTCTGGAGGAACAGGAGTAGGATTTCAGAGATTGGAGACATTAGAGATCAGCCTTTGTACAAGTTTTCTCCCAGCCTGGAATGCATGATCCCTAGTTTCCTTCAAGGCTCATCTTGGGTGCCATTCCTATACAAGATCTTTCCTAAGTGTTCCCTCCCTCTACCTATTAAAAGTGTTCTCACCCCCAAAAAAATTACTTTGCATTCTCTCTCTCCACACATATATACATATACATACACTACATAAATATATATACTATATACACACATATGTAGGATTTATCTGTGTATATGTTTCCCCCTAGTACTATGTACTGTCTCCTCCCAATACAAAACAAGCTCCTGGAGGGGAGGGGCTGTTTAACTTTTGACTTGGTATCCCAAGTGTCTATCACAACATCATACACATAGCTAACATTAAACATTTTTTTAATTGAATTGAATCATTGAATCTTCATTTTATAAATGGGCTCATAGTAGGGAAATGACCTATCCAAGGTCACATGATAGTAAGTACAGCTGCCAGGATTGAAGCCCAGGTCCCCAGACCCCAAATTCAGTATTCTTTCCCCTTTATAAACATTACTTCCTTTGTTTCAACTTCCATTTACACATTTGCAGATTGGCCTGATAAAATGCATAGAAATGCAAGGGGTTGTTCCAAGAGAAAGTCCTCAACATTAATTACTGGAGCATATGTGACAGAAAGACAGAACCAATGAGTGACCTCTGGCTGTGCTTCATCATATCCCTGGTTTAAAAAAAAAATGGCTACCCTCCCAAGACAAGGGCTCTCCTACTGCAAGTTAAAATTTGATTTTGAAATGGAAAAAAAAATTCCCATTTCAGAAACTAATTGTCTATTTGTTGGAGTTTATGGAGGAAATATTTACAGTCTAAACAAAAATGGTTCCATCAAGGATGGCAAAATTCCTGGAAGGAAGACCTAGACCGAGTAGTGCTCCTACATAAAATGCAAGGCCAGCAAACTCAAATGAAATACTACAGGCTTTACCCACTGGCACCAAGAACTCATTGCACCTTGGAACCATAGATGTTTGAATCTAATAAATGAGATAGTATGTAAGTAGCTGAAAGTTGTCAAAACAAAACAAAACCAAAACACTTTCAGGAACCACTGGCCTTGCAATATTATCAGTTTCCTTAAAATGTCAAATTGACCTGCTGTTTGAACAAATCTCACGCTTGTAAAGTTTTAGAAACGAACAATAAGACTGCCACTGCTGATACTGGCAACTCTTCAGATTCAGAAATCAGCAGGTGTTAATCGGGGAAATCTTTTTTTTTTTAAGCCTAGTGGCTGCTCCCCGATTAGAATGTGACCCCTTGAGAAAGGTGAATATTTTACTCTTCTATTTGTGTCCTCGGGTCTAAGCACAGTGCTTTGCATAGAGTAAATGCTTAATAAATGCTGTTTTCATTAATGTATTCATTCAGAGACGTACATATGAATTCATTCACCTGGAGTATACAAACACACACACACACACACACACACACACACACACACACACACACACATACTTTGAAGAGAGAGAGAGACATAGAAATAGATGACATAAAATTAGATAGAAGATAAAATTAAACAGAAAGAGATGTTAGAGAGATAGGTAGATAGATGATAGAAAGATAGATAGATAGATAGATAGATAGATAGATAGATAGATAGATAGATAGATAGATAGATAGATAGATAGAGGGATGATAGAGGGATAGAACCAATGTTATTAAGTGCTTACTATGTGTATAAGGCACTATGCTAAGCACTGGAATACAAATTTAAAAAATAAACAAAAGTAAAAACCAACGAGGAGTAAGAGGACAAAGGACAGTCCAGTACTTGCCCCTGTAGGGAATAAAGAAGAACATAGACCTTTGGAGAGAGATGTGATGAAAACAGGACCCTGGTGGTGGTGATGGCAGCCTGAATGATATGGTCTAGCAAAGGACCACAGGGAAAAATGCAACAACCGTAGTCGTCATGGACATCCTTCCCCAAAGAAAGGGCTTCCTCTTGCATGTCAGTGTTGTGGGGTAATACCCTATTCATCCCACACTATTCTTTGACTCAGCCCAGTGGCACTATGTTTCAATGGGTGTTATTTATTTAAAATGAAGACTTCATACAAGTTCAATTCCTCCCAATTATGGAATGATTTTCATTCCTGCTTAATAAGGCAGCCATCCACATGTTGATTGTCCAAAAAAAAGTTTATGCCTATTTTGTTATTTCATTGCTGTGATGTCAGCTGTGAGGTTTAAATACCCTTCTACATTTTTAGCAACACCACTTTTAAATTAATATACACCCACTCCTTGGTATTTGGAAATCACATCACAGAAATACAAATATATCCTCTGATATGAATCTCAGGGGACATAGAATTCTACCACTTTCAATGCAGCTATTACCAGGAAGACTGCAATTCTATTTATTCTGAAACATTATGAATGATACGTTTTCCATATCCACCTTTGAAAATCAAGTTTCATTAAATAGATACAAACCAGGTAGAACAACAGCAAACCTCCAAAGCAGGTAAGACCAGATTGATAACTTAGATGACCAGATCCCTAATATGTGGGTTCATCCTATCAATAATAAAGATAAGCTACAAAAAAGAACATGGTAGAAGAGTAAAAACTCTAAAATAAAAATGAAAATTGATTTATTGGTGCCACTCTTGGCTGAATGGCAAATATCCAGAACAAATTTTAGGTAGCAGATGGCACAAACAGTATACATGCAAGAAGCAGGCAATTTCAATTATGTCTGAACATCTCAGAAACAAGAAAACTTGTCAATTTCTATTTTTTTTTAAAAAAATGCATTTGATAAATCCTACTATCCTGTTAATGTAACAGCAAAAAAAAAAAAACTAACAATATCATCCTTGTGCTCACTTCATGGATAATTTTATAATGAGGATTAAATGATTTTGTGTGACAGGATAGAGCTGCCCCAAATATTCATGCTTGGAAAGTGGAACAATTAATTACTCCAAATAGGGTTCCTCTAGGTAGTTTCTGAGAATGAGATTTTGCTTCAGCTTTTATTTACAAAATTAGATGTAAGAATCAACTTGTATACACAAATGATTGCTCGATCTCTCTTCCTCTTTCATCCAGGCTTGAACCCAACGTAAATGAAACAAAGACAATCTATTCTAAAAGCACCAAGAGAAGTTTGTGCTGGTTAGTGTTATTTCAGAGAAAGCTGTTAAATCTAACCAGATCTTTTCCTTTCTCATTCAGACACACTTTGTGTTACTGAGACCTACACAGTAGAATAAATCCTCTAGGACTTACAATAACCCCAAATCAACTTCACTTGGTCAAGTAGGGATTGTGGTTGCCACACATTTGATTCTGCTATTGGCATATAATGCTCAAAACAAAGTACAGATTCCTTGGCAAAAACGGATCAACACTTCACTCACTGAATAGACTTACTTCCTCCAGATCACAGTAATTCTCCCTTATGTAGTTACCATTAAAAAATAACTAATGGCTTAAAAGGATGGCGGGTTTTGCCAAGAAAGAGCAAAGGTGCCCAAGATCAAGTTAGGACTACCCCCTCTTGCTTGCTCTAATATATTCAAACACCGCTGATTCCCTGAGTGACAGGCAAATAACTAACCCTCTCTGGGCCTCAGTTCCTCACCTATGAAGTCAGGGGCTTGGACTAGCAGGCCTCTAGGGTTGCTTCCAGCTCTGCCTCTAGGATCTATGGCATACGGGGACTTGATAATTATAATTCTTGGACTAATTGTTTCACAATAAAATTAGATTCTTCGCAGTGCTGCAAAGTTCATTCTGGTTGCCCAAGGCAAATAGAGTATCTTTTTTATTTTTAATTTACTTATACATATGTTGTATTGGCTTATCTGTATACATATTTCCCCTCCAGTAGAATGTAAGCTCCTTGAGGACAAGGCCTATTTCATTTTTGCCTTTGACTAACCCCAGGACCTAGAGCAGCGTCTGGCACTTAATAAGTACATAATAAATGCATGTTGAATGAATATAGACTTTCTTCACTTATTTTTAGTTCTCCCCCATTTCCCCACATTGCTTTTAATCAATTATATTGTTATTCAGTTGTTTCAGCTGTCTCTGACTCTTTGTGACCCCATTTGAGGTTTTCTCAGAAAAGATACTGGACTAGCTTGCCACTTCCTTTTCCAGCTCATTTTACATACGGGAAACTGAGGCAAACAGGGTTAAGTGACTTGCCCAGGGTCACACAACTAGTAAATGTCTGAGGCTGGATATGAATTCAGGTCTTCCCTAATCCAGAACCAGCCATCTATCTACCACCTAGCTGCCCCTTTTAATCAATATTTTACTTATAATAGCAAGAATTACTCTCTAGTGAAAAAGATACTTTATGGATTTAATTCTGTACCAGTCAAACAACCAAGAGGATACTATTCAGAACTAGATACAATAATAACAGAATTCACTGAGGAGAACAAAAGAGCTGGAACTTCAAGGGAAATCATTTTGAAAGGCAGAAATGAAGAGGGAATAGCACTTTCAGACTCAACCTATGTGATAAAGGAAGAGTCATAAATACCATTTGGTATTGGTTAAAAAAGAAAAGTAGATCAATGGAACAGACCAAACACAGGAGAACTACAAATAATGGCACTAAAAAACCCAGTGTTTAATGAGCCTGAAATCCTCAATGACTTCAGAAAGAACTCCCTATTTGAGAAGAACTGCTGGGAACACCAGAAACCAGTGTGGCATAAATTAAGCTTGGACTAGCATCTTATACTATATTGCACAACAAATTCAAAATGGAAATGAGACCCGAATAATAAATATCATTACATAAAGATTTAGAAGAGAAGCAGATCACACACCCTTCAAAGCTACAGGTAGAAACTGAGTTCTTGGCTAAAGGAGAGATGGAGGCAATTATAAAATAGATAGTTTTGATTACATGAAACTGAAAATATCTTGCACAAACAAAATTAACATAGGTAAGACAGAAAGGGAAGTTATCAACTGGGAAAACATCTTTATATTTCTGATCAGGGTTTGGTATTCAAGATGTATAGATGACTAATGGAAATAGATAAGATCAAAAGCTATCTCCCAATAGAGAATTGGTCAAAGGACCTGACCAAGTATTTCTGAAAGGAAGAATTTGTAAACCATTAACAACCATTCAAAAGAATGTTCTGAAGCATTAATTAAAAAACAAAAAGAAAGAATGAAGATCAAAGAAACTTTGAGGTTTCACCTTACCTCTAGTAAACTGGCAAAGATAACAAAAGATAAGAATAGTTATTTTGGAGGGGTTGTAGAAAGACAAGCACATTCATGAATTTTTGGTGGAGCTCTTAATTTTCTAACCATTCTGGAAAGCAATTTATAATTATGCAAGAAGTGAGGGGTGCTAAAACATCCAAACCCTTTGAATCAGAGATTCGTCTTTTAGGTATATACCCCAGGAGGTCACTGACCAACAGAAAGGCTCCAAGTACTCCAAAATACTGATAGATGCACTTATTGTACTAGCAAATAACTAGAAATAAAGGAGATTTTCATTGATTGGGGAGTGGCTAAACAAAGCATGGGATATACATGTAATGAAATTACACTACCATAAGAAATGACAAACCACGCATAAAGAAGCATAAAGAGGTTTATATGAATTGATGCAAAGTGAAATAAGCAGAGCCAGCAAAGAAATATACACAGCTGATTGCTATAATCTAAATGGAAAGAACAACCACAAGCAATTTTAAAAATGAATGTTTTGAAATATAAAAAAAATAATAAACTTGACCCCAAAAAAGCATAATAGCAAATAACAAGAGCCAGTATTTATAAAACATTTTAAGGTTCACAAAGTGCTTTACAAATATGATCTCATTTTATCCTTACAACTAGTCTGAGAAGTAGGTGACAGATATTATCCCCATTTTACATATGAAGAAACTAAGGCACAGAGAGATTAAGTGATATGACCAAGGTCACACAGTGGTTCTCTTGGATGCGAGATAGAAAAGGATACAACAGGAAGTCCAGATTATGTTTTTAAAAAATTGAAGTTAGCAATCAAATTTATCAAAAATAAAAATTTTAAATAAAACAGACTGAGAAAAATAAAAGTTTTAAATATCCACTTAGAATAGAAAGAAAGTTAGCCATTTCATCTTCAAAGTAGATTAAAGCTCTAGAAATTGGCAGAAATGCAAATATCTGCAGATGATCACGGTAAACTTTGCTGAAGTGCTAGGGAAATCAGGTGGTCAATTTAATCAAATATATTCCAAGGGAGCTAACTTTTTTACATCACTCTTGTGCTATCAATTTCCAAAGAAAATATTACACAATCAAAGATGCTTAACACTAACATCACAGTGAATGCAGTTTAGTCTTTCTTTGATTATTAATAAAGACATGTCAGGAACATCGTCTGGTTCACATTATGAAAATGCATTTCGGTGCTCTGCAGATAAGCCAAAATGTTAAAAAAAAAAATGAGCTCACCTGGCAGAGTAAGCCATGACTGCAGGCACTGTAGGGAAATCTTCCCACTCTCCCACACCCCAAAGAAAGTACATGTGTTCTTTGGGTTTTTTCTTCCAGGAATGGTGGCAGAGATGCCTCGAGCATCTATCCACATTCCCTTCCCCACTATCCTATATAACCAAGGGTATACATTTGTAAAACAACTGAATGGGGTGGTGGAGGAGAACTGTCTGCAGCTTAAGAGGAGAGTTAAGTTTTAGCCAGCGAAACTACCTGGCACAAACCGGCAGCGTTAGCCTCAGTGACACCGTCCCACCATCCCAGACAGTATATAGCCAGCTAGATCCCCACAGATAGATCCCAATGAACTAAGGTGAATGAGATTCTTCTCTAAGCTCATCTTGAGAAGAAAGCAGCAAATTCAAAGTAATTAATGCCGTACAATTGTTTTTAAAGAAATGACCACAGTTGTGAGGACATTGGACATTAAATGGAGAGAGATCTGGCTTCAAATACATTTCCAACCAGTATCACTGTCAGCAAGTTATTTAACCTTCCTCAGTGTTGGTTTCATCATCTGTAACATGGAGATAATAATACCTATCTATCTCAGGAGGATTCTGTGAGGACTAAATAAGAGCTTGCAAACCGTAAAATGCCATGTTAATGTCAATTATCATTCCTATTCAGTCTAACCCAAATGGGGACAACAGTAGCACTTACCTCACAGGGCAGTTGTGAGGACTACGTTACTCAGTCAACAAGCCTTTATGAATCACCTGCTACATGCTAGGTATCACATGATACAATATATATAAATTGGTATATTTGACCTCCATTATCCATCCCTGGAAGTCAATGTTCAAATTTTAGGCACAGAATAAATTGAGTTATTAGAGAACCATTTTATCAGGTTCCCTTTATTTATTTGCTAAAGAAGGAAAGCAGACTCACATTTTAGACACATTCTTAGCAAGGACTTAAAACAAAAGATTTCCTTAGGGAGTTATCAATTCCATTCCCTAACCATTCCATTTAGGGGTTATTCTCTTTTCTAACCATCCCATCATCTACAGTCTCTGACTACTCCATGCTCAGAAAATAATTCAATGAACATTTAAAAAAATCAGTTCCTGTTTCCAAAAAACTTATATTCTACCAGGAGATAGAATATGTATATCAGATAAGCAGAGATGAGGGAGCACTAACACCTGGGGTGCTTTAAATAGGAGGTGGCACCTGGCCTACACTGTCTGAGGCAGCTGGTAGCATAGTGGATCGAGGGCTAGGCCTGGAATCAGGAAGACCTGAGTTCAAATCTAGCCTCAAATACTTACCTAGGTGTGTGAAACTAAGTTACTCCATCTCATTTTCTTTATCTGTAAAATGGGGATAATGATAGCACCTAGCTCCTAGCTAGGTTGTTGTGAGGCTCAAATGAGATATTTGTAAAAATTACTCAGTATAATTAAAGCCCTTTAAAAGCCATGTTTATATTTTTATCCCCAATACATCACAGTTGCAGGTATATCAGCAGCCTCATAATAAATGCTTGCTTGGTGCTAGACACAACATGACAATGCCAGTCGCAGTTCTTAAAACATTCAAAGAAAGAAACCATTGAAAAGAAAATTACATTTGAGTTAAATTTAGAACATGGCAAATGGTCCCAGATAAGGGTGACAACATTTATAATTATCATCAATAAAGGTACAACTAGTAATAGGGACTAATAATCCAAGATGTTATCAAAACTGACCACAACTGTTAGCTATTAAGAGTAGGGATGGATGAAGAGGCTAATAAAGTTTCCCGGATCTCTCTACAATCAAGATCACTTATACCTCTAGTCATCAGCTCTTTCTTCTTTGTGAACACTTGTTTGGCACACCTCTAATGTGGATGCCTTTAAACTGACAGCACTCTACCTCCTCCCAACTCTGACTCAACAAGTCATACTGTAATGGAGTACCTTAGGCCTTTGGGAGCCAAGTGTATCCAAAGGCTGCTAGATACTATGACAGCATATGTTCTCAGGTGCTCAACCAAGAATAATGAATAAGATGATGTGCAAGTAAGAATAACAGAGTATAGGTTTTGAGGTTATTTGTACTTCTTACTAATCCATTCCCTGACCAACTCATTTCCTGATTATTTTACTGCCTAACCACCCCATCCTCTGACCCTTATTCTCTCTAATCTAAGAGTTCCTAATAGAACCCATGAATTTTTTTTAAACATTTTGATACTGTACTTCAAGATAACTGACTTCCTTTATAACTCTATGTATAAAGGGTAGCTAAATGTGCAGTGGAAAGAAAGCCGGGCCTACAATCAGAAAGATTTAGCTTCCTGAGTTCAAATCTGGCCTCAGACACTTATTAGCTATGTCACCCTGGACAAGTCATTTACAGTGTTTGCCTTATCTGTAAAATGAGCTAGAGAAGGAAATGGCAAACCACTCCAGTATCCTGGACAAGAAAACCCCAAATGGGATCACAAAGAGTTGGACACAACTGAAACAACTGAACAATCAATCAGGAAAAAAAATTTGGAGAAGGATGTACCGGCTTGACCAGACTGCCAAGGGATCCATGACACAAATGAGGTTAAGAATTCCTGCTCCGATCATCCAGTTTCCTGACCATTACATTCCCTGGCCATCCCAGTTACTTAACTTTTCCTGTACATCACATGAAATTATATGTTTGCATTCCTCACAATAATGGAATGTAGAGCTCAAGTCCATTTACATAAGACTGTTCTCATTGGTGGGAAATGATTACGAATGCTTCTATCAGGGCTAAACTATTGAGAGCTTGAGAGAAGAGAAATCCTTGTTTTTCTAGTTTCCAAGAGAGAAGACACATGGTTCCAGATTCTCTTTAGGAAGAAGCCCCTGGAAGGAGAGGAAGACTCAGAAAGAAGTCAACATGTAGAGATGCCTAAACACTGCAGGAAGCATTGCATAATCATTTTTACCAATTAGGAGATTCTTATGCAAATGACTCTGAGCCCCAAGTTACAAATTTTTAATTATAGAAATTGCTTTAAAACTTAAACAAGATATAAAAAATGATAAGTAGGCTGATTTCAGAAAAACTTGTAAAGATTTCCATGAACTGATGCAAAGTGAAGTGAGCAGAAGCAAGAGTGTTGTACACAGTAACAGCAACATTATACGATAAAGAATTCTGAATGACTTAGCTATTCTTGGCAATACAATGATCCAAGACAGTCCCAAAGGACTCATAATGAATCATGCTATCCACCCCCAAAAAAAGAACTGATATTGTCTGAATAACAGACTGAAGCATGCTGTTTTTCCTCTCTTTCTTTTTCTTCCATTCTTTTTTGTTGTTGTTTGAGTCTTTTTTGTACAAAATGACTGATATGGAAATGTTTTATGATTGCACATGTATAACCTATATCAGATTGCTTACCATCTCAGGGAGGGAACGAAAAATAGAATTTAGAACTCTAATTTTTTTAAATGTTAAAAATTTGTTTTAACATGTAATTGGGGGAAAAAATAAATTACATAGAAAAAAACTTAGCAAGAACTTCCTGGTGAGGTATAAGCACTAGAAATTCAAGAAATACAATTTGTTGTGACTTCAAAAGTTTTCATTTCTGTTCTCCTAAATTTCTGAAGAGAGGCACATTGTGGCAAAAGGCAGTTTTACTACTACTCCAATTAAGATCTGTCCATAACCCAATACACTTTTCTGAATGACCACTCTCGTAACCTAAAGAACCTCCTTGTCCACAAAGCCACAGGCATAATATAGGGCAGCCATGTGGCTAGCCAAAGAAGAAGCCAAATGAGGTGCTTCTGTCCTAGTACATGCCTGCCTCTGCGGCCTCAAGCTGCCAGAAAGTTCAAATTAGCTATCAGAAGCATGGCCCTGGTTTGAATGAACTTTGACCTACTGAATGAATGCTATGGCAGCAGAAGCTTGACATAGTGGAAAGCATGCAGATGTTGGACTCAGGACGACAGGGTGGGAGTTCCATTTTCGTCACCTATTTTGTGACTTTGGGCAAGTTGCTTAATATCTCTGAGCCTTATTTGCTTCATCTGTAAAAATAGGGATAATGACCTCACAGGATCTTTGTAAGATTCAAATGAGAAAGTGGATAGGAGATAAGAAGTGACATACTAAAGTATCTTTTTAAATTATTCTTACGTTGAGTCATATTCCTGGAAATAAACACCTGCACAAGGACTCCAGATGGGACACAAAATTCTTATTAGAGATATTATCTCTCCAACAGAGGGATATAAATTCAGAGCTGAAAAGGACCTCAGAAGTACAGTTCAACACCCTTCTGTTATAGGTAAGGAAGCTCAGGCCCAAATGAAGTGCCCAAATTCACCACTAGGATTTAAGTTCAGGTCCGGTGACTCCATTGTACCTTGCTGCCTTCAAAATGGTAATCCTAGCTAGCTCTGTCTGCCAGACAGAAGGAGCAACACCCAAAGCAAAGACAGGAGCCTGTGGTTGGATGCACAACTAAGCAGGCCCGTGAATGTGGGCATCTTTTCTATGGAACTGAGGTAGCTGTGGGTTGTTTGTTTGTTTGTTTGTTTGTTTTTTACCATTTTATAGCTTGATGCCACACTTACTGAGAGGCCAATTAATGCAAAATACACTTCTGTTTGCCCAGCCTGTCCAGATCAAGCCTTCTGTGTAAGACAGGTTGGGAGACTAGGACAAATAGTGGGTTCTGCACACAACTTCTCCATCAAGGTAACTTCCTTATTTCATCAATAAGCAACCTGGTAGAAAAATGCAATGCCCACTAACTATAACGACATAGGAGGAAAAATGAATGAGAATGAGAATGAACGAACAAAGAATCCTGACAAAGATTTGGAGATAGTTACTGAAAAACTGTTATGATACTTTATGAATCAAAATTAAGTATAAATAGTTTCTACAAGTTTAATTGGTTACATGGGTAGTCAATATTAACCTCTTAATAAAATATTTTTAAAAAGAAGGAATAGCAGCAATTGGGTATAAAAACAATCACAACAGATTTGGGCTTTTGGTCAACAGTTCCATTTACTAGCCTTAGGATTTTAGATCTGTCACTTCATGTCTATGAGTTCCAGTTTTCAAACTGGTAGAAAGGAGCTAAGAACCCCTGCTCTGCCTCATTCAGAGGGCTGTTGTGAGGGTCCAATACAATAATGGATGCAAATAGCTGTGCATGAACTATAAAATATTGTATACATGTCAGGTATCATGATGAAGAGGATGCATTATGGAAAGGTCCCAAAATATCAGTTTACAGAAAAAACTCCTGAACACCTCCCATGGGCACACAAGCATGATGAGCACATAGATCATACACACACACACATGTACACATGCTTGGGGATCAAGGGGTTGGCATGACTCAGGGAATGGGGCTTGGTGTAACAATGAAGGCATACTACCCAGGGCTTATAAAGGGTGTGCCATGGGGAGGATGGCAGGACAGGAGGGGATGGTCAGTAGATGATAGGTAGATGATAAGAACATAATGGTATTTTTCCTAGAGTGGCAGCCCCATCTAGGGGCCTTGAGACAAAGAGAAGCTTTCTTAATCTATCTGGCCTCTCTGTCCCCACTCATGAGACAGTTCCTGAGATTACCCAAATTCAGGGAGATCCACTATGCCCAGGCCCATTCCTAGGTGATCTCGTTATGTGGCCACACAGGTTTACACTGTACTCCCAATTAACCCACAGACCCTTCATTCAACTCCTCTTCTATATGCCATTCCTAGTCTTTTCATCAGTGGGTTTTCATTCTCATGTTCACTCATCCTACCCTAGAGACAAGCTAGCTTCTCTATTTGGTGTCCCTCATGAAAAGGAAATACTCAGCTAGTGCTTACATTAGATTCATCTCTCTGAACCATTGCCATGCAGAGATGAAGACCTAACATTCTACTCAACCCTGCTCCCAGCTTCTAAGCAGATTGGCTAGAAGGGTGCTGGACAGAAAAGGTTCCTTTTCTCTAATCTGGATTCCGAGAAAGCATCCCCAGGTCCTTACCCCACCATGAGCCTCTGGTTAAAATATGGAGGAGTATTTATGATTGATACAGAGTCCATGCCCTAAAAGGGAGGGGAAGATAGTGAGAAAAACACTAAGATCAGCAGTCCAAAGGCCCAGGTCTGAATCCCAGCTTCACCAGCTATTAGTTGTACTCTCTGGGCTTCAGTTTCTCAATCTGCAAAAACAGGGATAATAAAACTTATACTACCTACTTCACAGACTTGTGGAGAGGCAAGTTCTTTGTAGAAAGCACTTTATCAGTAAGGGTGAGTTTTTTTATTGTCACACAAACTCTCTTGGACTCAGTTCATTCAGCTGCAAAATGGGAATCAAATCTATTTTACTTGTTCTGCAGAGTTGTTTTCAGGAAAGCACTTTGCAACTTGCCACATGAGTATGAGCTATTACCACAGAGTTCCTTTTTCCCAAAAGGTAGCACTAAACAGAAAATTCCATCACTTCAGTTCTTGGAGTATATGCTTGCAAGTTTAATTTAGCCACATTTCACATGAGTATACATCATGTGTACTTTTTTTGTTCAAATTAAAATGAAAAATTTTCTCCAACCCTGATTTCTTAAACATTAAACTTATCAACAGTCACTTTCTTATAAAGAGACAGTGAGGCAGTGGAAAGAATGCAAGATTTAAGTCTGACTCTGGGCTTAAGTCATTGTTCTGATCCCTTTTAGATACAAGTCGTTTCCCCTCTCTGAGATACGGTTTGTTCATCTGTACAATGGGAATAATACTTGTGTTCCGTAACTCAAAGGGTTGTTGGAAGGGTCAAATGAAATGAGGTCTACAAAACCCTTTGTAATTATAAAGTCCTCTGTGAAGACATCATTATTTTACTAATAATTAGTGTAATTCATATCATTAATAAAAACAAAGACAAATAACAATGGATTTAAGCAGTAAACAAAATTATGCAAATGATGCTAAAACATGTTCTTTAAAAAAAAAGAATAGCACCCCAAAGTGCTATTTCAAAGGAAGCAAGAGTCCAATTAGTCCACAAGAGATTCATTTTAGAAAACTTTTTTAATAGTAAGAAAATGGATTGATTCTCCTCTAAATACACATAGGCAAATTTGAGTTAATCATCTTCCTTTACAATTTCTTAATGAGACCTAAAGAAGCAACCGGAACAAATTTCTCCTTTAGAAATTGGTGGGGAGGCAGACTTGAATGGAGAGGAGCTGAGAATGAGGCTATGTAGCAGGAAGGCAGATAGAGAGTAGGATCTGGCCCACTCTCCCTTCTTCAGTCACCAAGGAGCATACTCACTTAAGTTGTATGGTCTTATCAGCATTGCTTTCCTTAAGGAGACAGGAAATAATAATACTGTGGATTTGTAGAGAACAAGGCAATTGAGTTTTAGGTTTTGGTTTTTTTTTTTTTGGTAGAATCAAAAAGGATATGCCTAAAGCCATATTTCCCCTATCTGGCTCAAAGAGTGAACATGTCAGATTAGATGAATGGGTTGACAGCTGCTAACAGGGATTCTAGGTGTGCCTCTTAATTCACTAAAGCCCAGATGTGGCAAAACAGAAGAGAAGCATCATCATTATACAGAAAAAGGCAACATGAAAGACAAGGGAGGGGACACTAGCTCACACTCTAGAAACTTTATGGGCCAATTGGGACTTCTTCCAGCTCCCCAAAGACTCCATACTTGCCAAAGTCATCCTAGATTTCCTCATTGTATATATGCCACTGCAGTGGAAGGGGATCAGCACAAGCTTGACATGAAAAGTGGCACCAGGCATCTAGAAGAGTAGGTGGAGGAAGCCTAAGTCCTTCCCAGGTCCCCCAAAAACACTAGCTCCAAGGGAAGAATGTGGGTCATGACAATGACAAGAGGAACTTACACTTTGCTGACCTGGAGTGGATCTATTAAAAATTAAACCTACTGGTGCTGGGGTTTCCATGTCCATCAACCCAATTAAGATGATTGGAAATAAAATCTTTTCACAAGCAATCTTTGCTGTGGAGGATCAAGTCAGCTCCACTTCAAACCTCAGGAGTCAACTTCAATCCATCGTTTCCTAGGGCATCCAAAAATTTGTCCTCTGGGGCTCATGCTGAAAGGCAGTGTCCCACAGTGGAAGAAAGAAAACTACATATGAAGTCAGAGGACCTAGGTTCAAATCCCAGCTCTGCCACTTGCCACCTGTGGGACCACAGACAAGTCTGTTATCCTTTCTGGCCTTCTGTTTCCTCTTCAATAAAAGCAGGGCATTGGAATAGATGACCTTTGAGATTTATTTCAGCTCTAAATCTATGACCTTATATATCTGGGTTCAAACACTAAAGCCCTGCTACTTCCTACCTGTGTGATCCTGATCGAGTAATTTCCCTTCTCTATGCTTTAGCTTGCTTCCCCTATAAAACAGAAGGAATGAGATGGTCCTTCAGGCCCCTTCCAGTTCTAAATTTATGATCTCATGCTATTTACTAAATGCTCCTCATCCCCGGTTTGGCCCATAGAAACATGGCCACCAATATTTTAAGGGAGAATTTCAGCTCCTCATGTTCAAGAGAAAGAAACCCAACCACTTCCAAGTTTGTGAGCTGGCAAATTATCACCATCTGAAACTTTCCCCAAACATTCCTCTTTTTTAGACACTTTCCATAGCAATAGTTGGAATGATGAGTAGGATCAACTTCTCACCTATTCATCTTTTACTTAAAAAAAAAATCTGTTCATCTTATGACTAACACCTTGGCATTCAAATGAGTACGGTGTTGCAGCAGAGGGAAAAAAAGAGGAAAAAAAATAAAACCTGTATAAATGACAGAGTGTTCAGCCATGAACACATTGTCTTTTATGAATATTATAATCACAGAATCAATAAGCCTACAAAGAAAAAACAGGACACAAAACGTGTTTTGTCATTTCTGACGAAGTTATAAAAACAACAGACATTCAATATGCCAAGTGTTCTTCAATCCTTCATAATCATAGCCTTATTGAAGTGAGGACAAAAAGGGTCTAATTGCATAGGAGCAATCTCAATGTAATAGGTTATACACCCAGGCACGGCTGCACAATACAACAAAAACAACGTTCCCTGTGTATAGCAGAATGTCATCTCTCATTTTCAGGCAATTACCTTCTTTCTTGTCAACAGTTTTAATAACCTCCATCATCTCTAAAAGACTTTTGCTTCAGTTAAATAATTTTCAGCTTTTTAATATGCAAATGTGCTTGTTCATATGCATGGGTGAAGTGGCATAGCTACTTGAAATGTGTCAGTACATTGTGGAGCACCTGCACCTCGGGGAAGCTTGATTTAATTGACACCTAATACTATTCATTATTCCACTTAGTGAGCAACTCCTATTAGTCACCTGTAGGTTTTCCTATAAGCAGCGCTTTGGCCACCAATGGAAAGAGGAATATTGCTATAAATAGAATGTCCGGATTTAGTAAAGGGGGTTCACTCCTGGTAAAGCTTTGAGGGGAGAGCCAAAGCTGGGGGAATTGAGAATATTTCTTCCTTTTATTTCTCACTCTTTTTATGTATTTGTTCCAAAAGGCGAGTGGTAGAACTTTTTTCTATAGATTTAGTTATAGGCACTCTTGACTGTCAATCCATGATGGTTCATTTTCTTTTCCTTTCTTTCTTTCTTTCTTTCTTTTCTTTCTTTCTTTCTTTCTTTCTTTCTTTCTTTCTTTCTTTCTTTCTTTCTTTCTTTCTTTCTTTTTTACTCCCAACTCAACAAGTCACTTGGACTTGGCATGATGAGAATTTCTTGGACCTTCTGGAAATATCCATTTGCGGCTTATTTTCAAGAAAACATAAGAAGCCCCACTCCCACCCCCCTTTCCATCCCATCCCCTTTCATTACTAACTTATAGGAAAAAAATGGATGAGAGTCCCATGGTATAGGAGGCATGGAGGGGTGGGATCTGCATTGCTGCTGCAGGTAATACCCTCATCAATGAGATGGTGGCTCCATAGGAATAATGGAGTTTAAAAGAGACTAAGGCCACAGACAGGGCAGTATTTATTCCAGTGACTCTTGCTGGCCCTTTGGATTGATTAAAACTGAATTTCTTACAGTCTGCTTTCTGAGAGCTACATGAGTCCTATAAAGTGGTGGGGAAATGCAAAATCTCTGCTACTTATTTAGCGGTCCACAGCAATCACTGATGCTACCATTTAGTCCCACTACCGAGGAAAGCAAGTGGCTACTTATTAAGCCGCTATTGTGAGGAGCAGTGCAGCAAAAGCTGTTAAAGCATCTGCTAAGAGAATTATAAGGCATATGGGATTTTGTGTATTTGCTGCCATTAATATACTAAATGTGGGCTGAGAATGATTACAATTTAAATCTATTAGGCTTTCCCCCCTGTATGAAAATAGGAGGATTACCACCGAAGTATGCATGTGGACCTGATGATATTGGGGTCGCTTCTTTACCACATGGTCTGTGACCTTACTGCTCAGGCCACATTTCTTTCCAGCATTAATGCATTTGTTGGTCCCAGAAGGCTTAAACTACAGATGTTTAACATCCTGCTTATGGACAGATCATCTGGAATACGAAGTGAGAAATCTATACTACTTATTAGTATATGTTATGAGTGTAACAGAGATTTAATAGCCCGTTCAAACTAGATTAGTGAAACCATAGCTCAAAAAATGTATCATCTTTAATGGAGATACACTCAGAAACCTGGGGGGAAAAATAGAATGAAAGCACGTTTTTCGTCTTTAATGTGATTTTAGGACATCAGAAGATTTTGCCACTAATTGATGTTGTTTACATAATAGAATAAGAAACATTAATTACAGTCTTCAATGTAAACTACCGACTTTTTTTATGGAAAGGGGATTTATAAGTAAGGTGGTAATCAGGGCTCTTTTAAAGGTTTATCTCTAACACACTCAAAGTGATCATAAATCACATTAAAGTCTAGGATCTGAAGAGGACTGAGGTGAGAGTAGAAAAAAAATGGAGTCCTCCTAACCCCCCAATCCAATCATTTCTAAAGTAAATGGGGCAGGAGGAAGGGGGTGGGAGAGAAGGGAGGGAGGGAGAGCAGTGGTCAACTAGACCTTTGTTGGTATCCCCCAAAATGTAATCTCCAAGCTGAAGAATGGCAGCTGGCAGAACAGCTGGTGAATAGGATTAATGTCAGAAGAAAGAAATAAAACTCAACATATGTCCAAGCCTGCAGTGCTGGGACTGAGCATGATTATACCCCCGACGGATAGCCTGCATACAGCTGGAAAGTGCCACTGGGCCATGCTTCTCTACCCCCACAAGGTCATTGCGAAGAAGTACAGTTAAGGTCTAAATAGTGAACTCCACTTTGCCTGGAGAACTCTGAGGCTGGTTACTGGGAGAACCCCAAGTTTAAGGTGACTGATATTCTGAAAAGATCTAACCCTCCATGCCCAGTTTGTTACCCCACGAAGCAAATGAAAAGACAGATTAGCATTAAAGCTAACAGATTGCACTAATGTAAATATAATTTTTAAATCGTTTAAACCACTTAATCTCATCTCAATCACATCAAATATGTTAGAGCAAACATATTTCCACCTTTCAGTCAGAGTTCAAACAGGCACCAGAAAGGGGGTGGGGGGTGGGGGGGAGGAACCTTCAAGAGATCCAACAAGACAGTGTTGTTAATTGCCAATGCTTTTCCAAGTTAACATTTTGACATTTTTAGAATTATAAGGTCACACATGACAAAAAAGAATGTTAAGAAGCCTGTTTTTCCTACATCACTATTGGTTTTCCTGCATAAGAAAGGCTGTTCTTCCTAACCTGCACCCATGTCCCAGTTGGCCAGCCTTACTCTTCTGTAATTGTATATGAGGGATGGACACCAGAATTTTACTGCTGGAACTAGCTACAGTGATAAACAGTGACCACGTGGAGCGGACATTACTGACTGATGAGAAAAGACTGTCATATTTGTAGGAACTTGGGCAGAACGAGTTTGATCCAATTGTTCCCCTATCCAACAACCATCGTAAACATTGCTTTTCGCCCTCAACCGAAGGACCATCATCACCAGAAGAGGAGGGCCGTACACAGCTCTGTCTTTTCTGCCTCTCAGGGCCTGAGTCGACTTGAGCTCAACAAAGGTACCCACTTTATCAGGAAGCAACAAATCACCTCCCCTTAAATAAGCAGGCAGAATTCTCCCTGCATTCTTCTGACAAAGGCAAAAAAGGAGGTAAGAAGGCAGGGAAGACAGAAGGCCTGGCTTGCTTCACACAGGGACGCAGCTCCTGGACCCAAGAGCAGAGCTGCTCACATACATGGAAAACCTGAGCAGCAATCCAACCGCCAGCTGCCCACTCATCAAACTGGCCACTCTGTTAGGAAGACACATTCTATTTTCCGGGATCAGAGGGGCTTTGAAGAGGCTAACTACAACATTGCCCAGCCAATGAGCAGGCCTGACACTTGGATACAGACATGAATATTCCTCAAAAGCAGGGATTCTTAACTTGGGATTCATCATTCTGTATGTATATAAACACATATGCACATATATGTTAGTAATGTTATTTCAGTGTAATCAGTTTCCTTTGTAATCCTACATATTTTACTTTATGCATTTAAAACAGTCTTTAAAATTGCCAATGAGGTCTATGATGCGCAGAGCCCTGCTAAAGACAGTGACAAACAATGTGTACAATACTGTCTGATAAAATATACAAGGTGTCCCATCAAATATATTCATGCTTTTCTCTCTCTTAATACATTACTTATTGATGCATGTCCATTTTTTTTTAGGGGAAGAACCTCCCCCCAAAATCAGGGAAAACATAAAGAAGTATTAAGAATTATTTTTACAGCATGTTTATGTTTTTAAATACAATTTTTTTTTGATTCTCGTAAAATTATTTGCTAATCATCAAGGCGAAATGAAAAGTCTCCTCTTCCTGGGTAAGATAATCTTGGTCCTCTCAAATGGCTTTTTGGATTATCCCTTAGGTTAGGAAATGGAAGAAAAGAGCAGTATTATATAGCATCTTTGCTATTTTTTCTCATGGACATAGTAAAAAAAAAAAAGACAAAGACAATCTTCATTTTATTAATTTTTCAAGTGATCTAAAAACTAGGAGATAATGATTATTTAAAATGACTGTCCTTTCTCTGGGAGTTTTTATTTAAAATTTCTATTCAGTTTACAAAACCTCCCCAGTAGCTGGAATTAGGATTTTTTTTAAATGACATTATATCAACACAGCTCACAGGTCTATACCACCCTAAGCCAAATATGTAATACCCAGGACAGCGAGCCATTTCTGGAAAACAGAACTGCTAGAGAGGCCAGCATATAATGCAAAGAAATGTTTGAAAGAGGCTGTCAATTTTTATGCTGTTATAATGGCCACTAACATTTCTTGAAAATGCCAATATTGTATGACTGGTGCTTTAAAGGCATCCATATTCAGCATTTTCTGATCTCCTTATGCTCTGACAAAAATGTTTTTATTTGTCATTACAGAAAATGGAAAGAAACCTACATAGCTTATTAATACATCCTGAATTGTTTAAGACGATTTTAAGATATGAGTTAAAAGAATTTCATAATCTTAATTTCAATTTCTCCTTTTCATTTAATAGTAGACATTCATTAGGACCCACACACTGTAATAAATTATAATAATTTCAAACAAGAATTAAATTACTAGGTACCTAGTGAAAGAGCCATTTTTTCTTAGGTACCCTGTAATCTAACTGTCAGATTTAAAATCTATTCCCAATCAACTCTTCACAACATTCACATTTATTCATCTATGTTAAATTAATAAAAGGTGTGAATAATGCTGACAAAATTGATCATTATTGTTCATGTAGATTTAGAAAATTATAAGGTAATCTAAAATGTAAAAGGAATTGAGAGAAACTATTAAGGTTCTTATAAATAAATTCATCCTATGCTATTTTTTCAAATCAAGACAAACTTCTGCTAGACTTATTTAAATTGACTATGCAAGCTAGTTGATAAGTGGTACATTTTTAGAGCATAACCCATTTTCATTATTTTTGACACACATATGAAAAGTGTACAAAGACTACCCTTCAATATCAATGGTAGAAAGTTATGCTCAGATAATGCTGGCCAATAACACCTACTGCCCAATTCCATTTGGTTCATAGTGAATGCGATGTGATGAAGAGAAATGGAAGCTAGACCCATCCGCGATGGGATGAGAGAGAGCACGCATGTGCACAAGCTCTGATGGGATCGACAACAGCCCCCTTCTTTTTTTCTCTGGGTATAGTAGTATAGGCATAATCATCATCTGGACTATCAAAAGTAACTACTAATTATGTTTACTTATATCCTTATACAGAACAGACTTTCTATAACCGTCGATCTTGTCATTTGCACATTTGCCATAATTCCTACCATCTAACCTTGCTGACCCTCCTCCCCCTTAACTGGGATCCCTGCAGATAAAGTAAAGCATGCCAACATCTGTTCCCATTCACACCGATTTTAATTTACAAAAAGAGCTTGGCTATTTTCAGAGCAGACTCCAGAGCACAATGACAGATTTAGGGCCTGTAATGGGGTTGCATTTCTCCTGTGTCAGCATTTCCAACTCCCGATGACTAGATTCTGAGGGGTCACAACAAAGGAATCGTTGAAATTAAAGCTTCATTATGGCACTTTCTCCCACCCCTACCTAGCTGTAACTAAAACAGAGAGCACTTCATCTTCTTCAATGAGACGCTGGTAGTGATGGTGGTGGTGGTGGTGGTGGCATTGAGCAATGGTTCCAATTTTCAAGTCCCAGGGCAGTGATAAAGACATGATCTCTCTGATTCTAGGACATTCCAGGTGAGGCCACTTCCAACACCTACTTTTCAACATGTCTTAACCTTTTTTTTCTTTTTTCTTTTTTTTTAATTAGGCCAAGGGTTCTTAACTTTATTTTTGTGCACCTTGGACCCCTCTGGCAATCTGGTGATGCGCATAGTCGCTTTCTCAGAATAATGTTTTTAAATGTATTAAATAAATTAGGATTACAAAGGAAACCAATAATATTTAAGTATAATTATAAAAAAAGTTCCTGGATGCCAGGTGAAGAAGCCCCATTTTAGAGCCCTCTGTCTTCTTGTGTTCTATACACAGTCACTGTTTAGGGTTGTTGTGGTTGTTTGGGGATTTTTGGTTTGTTTGGTGTTTTTTTTTTTAGTTCATTATTGATCTTTCACTTGTGTCGAATGTTGTGCCATTCAGTGCGCTTTCACACAAATTACCTCAATTGACATTCATTCTCAGACTCCAAAAAGTCTTTACAACAGGAGACTTTTTCATGCATGCGTTCCTTCTGCCTTACTTTCTCTCTCCCTGTCCTCCCCACCAACGGATGTAGAGAAAGTTTCCCATCCCTGGCTCCCATCCCTGCCATTCCCCTGGCCAATGTCAAGTTTTTAAGATAGACAATACGAAGAGCAACTTTGGGAAACAATGCACAAGTTGTGTTGTAATCAAATAACAGCAACAACATGAGCAGCTGAGCCGAAAGAAGATGGGCAACGGCATGCCATGCAGCAATCAGCACTGTTGACTAATCAGAATTTGAGACACTAGAAGGTAATAAGGGTGTTATAAAGAATGGCTTATTGAAGGAGCAGCTGTTTATGTGTAGCTCACTGTTTAAATGAGTTCCACTAGATTGCCATGGTATGTTTTGGTGAAAATGTTTAACTCCTTTTAAAATGATCATTAGAATGGGCCCAGCAAGTACCAACTGACGAGTGTGGGGTAGCAAAGCACCAACTCAGGTTGGAGCGTTTTAAAAGCCAATATGTGGGCTCTAGAGCCTTCGGTAGAAGCCTTGTAAGTCAACGGGGAAAAGATTCATTATCAAGGTCTTCACTTTCCTTTTGTGAAGTTTGGGTGTCAGGTTTGGGCCATCAGCACAGAGGCTTGCCAGGGGCAGAGAGATGAGATGGTGATGAGACAGAGGGGTATGCAAGTAGAAGGAAAAGATCAAAAGGAAGAAAAAGCACCCATGAGGGCAGGTTATAAATTGGAGCAGATCTATGGAAATGTTCTGTAGAGATAAAATACATACATATATATGTCCCCAGTCAGCAGAGAGAATGAAATCATGGACTTGTGTGTGCAAATTAAGTTCATCCAAATACCTTTGCATGTGACTCAAAAATAAAAACTATCCCACTGTCCGTAAATTAGGAAAATTCTTTTTTTTAATAGCTGAAAAAATCCCCTATAAAATCAAAACATTAAACAGTGAGACTGTTTTAGAAAATCTCTCATCATCTTGTTTAAAACTATTTGCCAGAGTTATGCAGTTTGCGTGGGTGTTTTGTTTTGTTTTGTTTTTTTACCTTTGCCCAGAAAACCAATGCCTATTGTTGCTTCCCACAAGCAGCTACAATTAGAATGGAAAGGAAACAGGGTGGTCATTCTTTAAATCTATTGTGATACATTATGATAAATATTTAATTTCGACAGCAAGTGTTCCGTAATATTTAAAAGCAGCAAGCGAGCGGTGGAAACTCTGCTATCTTTTGTAACAGTTCACATGTCAAGCTGGCAAAGTGCCCACGGTGTAAGGCAGGGGGAAAAAATCTATTTAATGTCTGCCCCACAAGGCGACATGAGGTTTGATTGGCAGAAAGCAGAGAGTGGCTTTTGATCATGTATCCTAACAAGCAGTTCCAGCTCCTGTCTTTTCGGCTGATCGGCTCCACATTACCTATTCAAATAGAAGTGACAGGACACTGTACTACTCTCTGGCTGGAGTCTCACGCAGTGGGAGCTGTGCTGGAGACAGAGCCGCTGATTAAATATATCACTTTTTCAAGACAAGCAGGTTGTCTGAATCAAAGTTGGACAGAATAGACTCAACATTATTAAAAGAGGATATAAAACTGGGATTGAGTGATGTTCAGCCAGTTTGCACAGCCTCAGGGATTCCCAGGCTGACAAGGGGAATAAGGAACAGCAGAACTCGTAAAACAGGGTCAGAAATTACCTATGACACCTTGGCCATTTTCCCATCACTTCAGGGCCACTGGGTTTCAAAGTCTGTAGCCTCTTTTTGACTGCCCGCCTTTTCTTTTTTTTTTTTAAATAATTTTAAATGATTTAGTGGGGGGTAGGAATGAAGAGGAGGGGAGGAAACACATAAAAAGCATATTTGCTGCAGGTTACTGAATGCAGTCGTAATAGAAATAAAATACTACAACCGAGCCTTTTGCATCCAATTTTTAAAATGCAGTAATAGAGCATCTAACCAGGACATCAATTTGAGGATATTCACAGCATTATTTGTTATTATACAACACCTTTAAAATCTAGGAATATTAAACAGAGATATTGTATGGTTAAACTAATTATATTTCCAAAGACTCTTCCAATCACTTTAGTGTTCCATAAATGTTAATTATTATAAAGGTCTAAATAAAATAATTCTTTTTTTAATCCCTAAAACAGCATCTTACACATAGTGGGCGCTTGCTTAATAAATGTTGGCTGAATTGTTAGCTATTAGATATCATGCTACTCTATGCTATGATATATATGTGTGTTTCTACCTATATATCACTGAAAGCATTTTTCCAAATTATACTCATAAACACAGGCCTTTAAAATGTATGGGAAATGTTGAATAGGAATTTTCTGTTTACTAAATTGTATCTGATCCTTTCAATTACTGTACATGGCTTCCTATCATCTGTGATATATTATCAGCTATCAGACTAATGCCATCGAATAACATTTCTAAAGGTGTTTTAGGATTAGAAAAAATAAAAATAAACGTCCAAACAAGGAGAAAACGGAATAACCATCTAGCAAGAAATGTAGCTATAATGAGGCAAAATATCAAGTCATAATCTTGAGCCAATCAGTGAAACTCAAAGAAAGACACAATAAAGAAAGTGGAACGTTGGGTGTTGTCTTGAGCAGCCCTTCCTTCCATACGTTTTTAATTTCCCCCCAAGTACGGGTGTGAAATATATGGGCATTTTTATTTTTCATGGTGGTGTGCTCTGGCAGAGCCCTGAAACACCTTAGCTCCCTCTGTTAGTTCTCACCTCATTGTAAATATTTAATATCAACCTGCTTTTTGAGTATTTAAGATACGATGAAGAGATTAAATACTACTACCAGGATCAAGACACAGGTTGAATAGAGACATACAAGGAATTAGAGCTATCCATGAAACAGAGCACTCACTGAATACTAAGGAAGGCTGGAAGAGGATAAGGAGTCACATTCGTCAATTACAAAGAAATGGTTTGTGCTCATTAACTTAGGGAAAATACCATTAGATTTTAATAGGCTGCTCCTTACTTAGATTTCTTCATGTCTCAAAGTTTCCTTATTTGACGCTCAATGGTAGGCACCAGTTAAGGAATGTGTCATATCTCAGAATGATCTCATTATAAATAGCATTTGAATTGCATTCTGTACTCTACACAGCCCATTGTCCCAAAGTGATAAATAAATCCAGATTAATCAAATATGCACTTGACTGTATGAAAAATAACATTCCATGCCATCTGGCTTCTATACTACACAACTCCTTGGGTCTTCTGAGGATGACGATGACTATGACGCCAATGATGATGATGATGATGTCGATGATGATGACAGCTGTTATTCATAGTTATCAGAGATTCTGTTATACCTAAACAGCATAAGTTAACCACTGTTTTATTTTAACAACCTAGTAGTTCCTTTAAAACTGAAAACATTTTGTAGTGAAGATGAGGGTGCTTTGACTCTACAAGATTTTGAAGGCTGGATTGCAAATTGTGAGTCCGCACAAGATAATACCACAAGCAATGCTGAACACCATTGTAATGCCCCCTGACAGGCCTAAATCTCATATCCAGTTCTCACCAGATTGGGTAAAGGTAACTGCTTTGTCCATGAAGCAGACTCTTAGGAAATATTTCAATGAAGGAGTAAGAAAGAGAAGTGGATCTAATGATAACTTTCATATGCTTGCGAAACCCAGTTTATTTGAAATTTTGATTAAGACTTCTGTTTGACAAAATTGGATGAAAAAGAGAAAATACCCTCTTGATTTATTGGCAATGCTTCCCCGATGGCATAGGGGATGCATCACTTTATCTGCAGTGGAGTGAATTCTATTTACAATGTTTTCCCTTTGGGGAGTAAGGGTTGGGAGCAGGGAGCTGCTAATGTGGCTGGTGGACTACTATGGGTAATGACAGATGAAGTCTGCAGATGTACAGAAAGCCGGCAAGCTCTGACTAAATGGCACTGAAACATTCCCCTTCCCCATCAAAATGACTGGGCGTCACCCATGCTTTCTAGGCCCTGATCTTGACTGCACTGTACCAGGAGGGGGCTAAAGGGGGAAGAAAAATCTGCCTGATATTTTGCACCCTCACAGGATGAAGACTTTCTCTTCAAAAAAATGATGATTTCCCCAAATAATTAATTATTTTAGCCACTGTATTATTGCTTACAGTAATACACAGCAATAACATTTACATTGATTGAATTCTGTTTCCTTAATGTGAAATTTGTTTGGGGTTAATTAGCGCGGCTGAGGAATAAGCTTAATAATTTTATGTTGTTTACACTGGAGGCAGTTTTCCATGAGCGCTGCTCAGGGAGGAAGTGACATCTTGGAGTTTCAGACAAAACATGGAGGTAGAAGCAGCTGCTCACTCTGGGATAGTGGGCCTCCTCTGCCAGCTCGCCTCCCCATGTCTCAAGAGCAGTTCCTAATGGCAACAATGCAGAGTTGTCAAAATTATTATTTTTTTTTAAGGCTGATAAGTTTTCTGAAGCCAACGCCAAAGCTCAGGGTTAGGTGGGAAAAGAGAATCTATCCAAATTTAAAATGTACCTAACAGACATTTTTACTGTCTTTCTTTAAAGAAAGGCAGGTCTAATTAGTCGTCTCTCTAAAATGCACACCTAGCATTTTTATTATGTATTATAACATTTTGCTCAGAGCTGACATTTTTATTCTGACAAGCACTGTCTGGAGAGCTCTCAATAAATAATACATTTACAATTTTCAGTAAATAAGCAGTGGACACAAATCGTTACCCTTACTTACAGCTGCCCCTCTCTAATAGCGCTTTTACAAAGAAGGTGACTATTCAGTCTAATGCAATCCTCTCAGTGCTGGAAAGACATTTTCATTCATTACCACGGTCAAAGCACTTAAAGCATTTTAAGCCTTGTTGCAAAACAGCAGGACTGGCAGAGCAAGGAGGACTGAGGAAAAGGAAAGTTCATCACCAGAGAAACCTGAGGCCATACACCTCCACTACTGGGAAATGCACTTCTTCCCAGGCCATGACCACAGGAGGGAGGCTGCCTGGCTAATCCAGAATAGACGGTTTGCTTCGGGAGTGTTCACCACTTGTGTTGATCGTCAGGGGGAGGGATCCTGTTCCCGGCCTTTAAATGTTCATCATCTTTAATCCCTACCTTTCCCCCTGTCCTTTGCTCCCTGTCTTCTATGTTGACTCATGTTCACCATTGAAGAATATGTATTAAGGATTCTCATGCATGTGGGGACAGGTGAGCTATGACTCTTGAGAACAGAAGCTAACATAAGGCTTGAGTTCAAATAAATTCAACTGAAGCCAGGAGACACAAACAACTTTATCCCGTCTCGGATATTTACTGATCCACTGAACCGGTTCTGGTCCTTACCCCATCATGATTTGCTATTTAGGTTCTACCCCAAGGCTACATAAGTGAGGGTGTGGGCCAAAAGGAGAGAATGTTTCTACTTATTTTAAATGAAATAAGAGAAGAAAGTAACATGAAAATAAAACTGAACCCATATCACTGATAAAATATGGTCCATGGGAGAATCAATTCAGGATTCTCAACCACCTTATTGATCCAAAGAGTTAATGCTACACTGACTAGGCTCCCATCCATTTAGTAGAATCAGCGTTATCACTACCAGAACTCATATGTTTTTGGTAAAACATATTTTGCTACCTTTAAAAACCCCCAGAAAGCTTCTCATCTCACTTAATGACTCAAATGTGTTACTATTCCTATGACATCCCTGACCATAACTTCCCTTCCTATCTACCACTCCCCTGTTTGTGTTATCTTCTCTTGTTAGATAGAATTAGAGTGCAACCTCCTTGAAGTCAGGACCTAATATGGTTTTGGTGTATCCAGCTCTTAGCACAGAGCCTGGCACACGGTGTTAGTCAGTCATTTTCAATCATAGCCGATTCTTCGTGACCCCATTTGGGGTTTTCTAGACAAAGATACTGGAGTGGTTTGCCATTTCATTCTCTAGCTCATTTTACAGATGAAAAACTCAGGCAGATAGGGTTAAGTGACTTGACCAGGGTCATACAGCTAGTAAACATCTGAGGCATGATTTGAATTCACAGAGATGAGTCTTCCTGACTCCAGACCCAGCATTCTATCTACTGCACCATCTAAAAAAAAAAGGCTTTAAGGTTTGAAAAGCATTTCATAGCTCATCTCATTTGGTCATCAAAACAACCATCCTTCACCTCCTTGATCCCTTTCCTAATGAGTCCTAGGTGGTCCCAATGATGCCTCAAAGACTTCAGCATTTATATACCACTCTTTTCAATTACAATAGATTGTCTACACATCATCATGTTTTCTTTTGTATATATTCTTATGTATCTTAAAAGCATATTTATTCTATCCACACTTTAATTATAATAGCACAGCTATTAGGCCTCCATCAACAAGTATTCACTGAGTGCCTACTATGTGCTCATCCCACAGCTAAAAGCTGCATGGGGACATTGTAAAGCTGTGGTTCTACCTTTCTGGAACCAGGAGGTAGCAGGGTATCATAGACAGGGAGTCACACCTGAAGCCAAAGTGCCAGCTTTTCCCCTTGCTAAGCCGTGTGATCCTGGGTAAGTCACTGACCCTCCCCAGCCGTACGTTCCTCATCAGCAGCATACCACCTATCTCACCAGGTTACTGGTAGGAAGGCATGGTGTGCAATGTTACAGAGGCATGGTTTATTATGACATAAAACCAATGCTATTATGTAATCCAATGGCAAACTATATTGGACCTCTGATCAAGTAGGGTCCCTTAAAGAGGTGGTAGATGAACTGGGCTTTCAATATCAGATGAGTAGGGAACAAGCAGGAAGGAGGCAGCTTCAGCATCTCAGGGCAGAAGGCCAAGAGCTGGCCCAGTGCACCAGATACTCAGGAGGCCTCTCACTCCCTCTTCACACAGCAGGTGTGTTGTTGACAGAAGATCTGAACCACTTTCCACACAAAACTGTTCTTTGGATTAAAAAAAGCATGCCCTCTGGTTGTCATAGCCCAGATTTTCCTGAGCACTGACCTCCACTATTCAATTCAACAGACATTAGCACTTATGTTCTAAGCACTAGGGAAGCCACAACGACAGTCCCTGCCCACAAGGGGTTTACTTTATATTGGGAGGGGATTCAATATACAGAGGATAATCTCAGGAGCAAGAGAATGTTAACAACCGGTGGGGGAAGAACGATCAGGAACAACTCGGGCATCATGAAAGGATTACTGAAAGGTTTAGAGAAATCTCATGCCTAGGAGACTCTCCTTCTTCGTGGTCATCTCTAGGCTCAGCTGGCTTCCCCACAGAAGAGCACAGACTGAGACCTCCAAGGCAAGTCTTCGCTGACTGGCAGCACAGCTCAGGGCAAGGCACTATAAGAGAGAGAAAAGTAAACCTGCTTCTGTTTGCTGACCTCAGGACTCAGCAGGGAGTTCCCAAATAGCAAACACACACCCTCCAGACAGATGTAGACCCTGTGGGTTCAAAAGTCACATCAAGTCAAATCAGTCCGCATTGATTAGCACTTATTAGGTGCCAGGAGCTGTGCTAAACCCTGGGAATACAAACATGGACCAGTAAAAAGAAAGCCCCTGCCCTCTAGGAGCTTACATTCTAATGAAAGAAGACCACACCTAAAAGGAAGCTCAAAATGGAGGGTAAATATTCAGAAAGCCAGAACAGTCCTAAAATGACTGTGTTAACCTAGTAATCCAGAAGATTACTAAGTCAAATTGGGGTGAGGGTAGAGGGGAGAAGGGGAACGTGAGAAGGAGGATAGGTGAGAAGACCAAGGAGCAGTGGGAAAGAGAGAAAGAAGCAGGCATCTATAGCAACCAGTGAGCAAAGACCTCTTACCAGATAGAGCTCCAGGGTGTCCAGAAGAAAAGGGGCAGTAGGGAAGAGGTAAGAACAGAAAGGGGACCAATTAGAGAAAGGAAAGAACAATGAAAGCTCGACATTGGAAAAGAATCTGACCCAGGGCATTGGGGATGAAAGGAACGAGATAGATGACCAACTGGTTTTTGAGAGCGCGAACAAGAAGAGTAGCCAGGGCCCACATGAAGACAGCAATACATAGTAGAAGGAACACAAGACTAGGGGGCAGGAGGAGACTTGTATTTGAGTCCTTCTTCTGTTATATACTTGCTGTGTGACCTTAGGCAAGTCACATAACCTCTCTGAGCCTCATTTCTTCCTCATTTTCATTATATCTATCCCACCTACTCCACAGAGTTATTGTGAGAAAAAGGCTTCATAAACCTGAAAGCACTATAGATCTGGGGGTTGTTATTCTATAACTTTGAACTACCACATATTCAAAAAGAAAGGGGTAAGTAATGAAAAACATATCGAGTTCCAAAGCTGCCAGTGGTTTTCACATGATCCTTTGTATGATTGTTTGTCCCAATAACAGAGGAGCACCTTTGGTGGGTGGGTCAGGTTGGGATTTTCAACTTCATTGGCATAGGGAACTTCAGGTATGGAAACTTCCTTCCTGATACAGACCTGCAACTCCCTGACTCTGTAAGGAAGCTGAAATGGGGTATAAGGTAAGATTTGAAAGAGCTGCCTCGAGCAGGGATGAGGTGACTTACCCCGATCACAGAGATAAGATGTGTCACAGAAGTTAACAAGGTCTTCCCAAAGCCAAGGCTGGCCTTCATGCATACTGTCATATTGCTTCCCATAACCCTGCTATTTAAAATCAAAGTATCATCTTAAGACTTGGAACACAGACCCTGCAGCAGTGCTTTTTTGGTCTTCCATTTCCTTCTAAGGAGTGACAAGGTCCCCTTAGTAAGATCTTGCTACAAGTCACTACTTAAGCACCCATTTCCATAGCACCTTGGCAACTTCTTTAAAGATAATATGTTTATTTTTAGTTTTCCATTCACTTCCATAAGATTTTGAGTTTTAAATTTTCTCCCCTTTCTTCTCCCCTCTCCCCAAGACTACATGCAATCTGAAATAGGCTGTACTTATACATTCATATTAAGCATATCTTCACATTAGTCATGATGTATAGAAGAATTAAAGCTAATGGGAGAAACCATGAAAAAGAAGAAATAAAACAAAACAACAAAAGAAAAGGAAAGCAAATAGTATGCTTCCCTCTGCATTCAGACTCCATCATTCTTTCTCTGGCTGTGGACAGCATTTTCCATTGTGAGTCTTTTGGAGTTGTCTTAGATCCTTGCATTGCTGAGAAGAGCTAAGTCTATCAAACTCAGTCATTGGACAATGTAGCTGTTACTGTGTACAATGCTCTCCTGGTTCTGCCCATTCCACTCAGCATCAGTTCATATAAGTCTTTCCAGGTTTTTCTGAAGTCTGCCTGCTCATCATTTCTTATAGCACAATAGTATTCCACTACATTTATATACCACAACTTGTTCAATCATTCCCCAATTGATGGGCATCCCCTCAATTTCCAATTCTTTGCCACCACAAAAAGAGCTGCTACAAATATTTTTGTATGTGTGGGTCCTTTCCCCATTTTTATGATCTTTTTGGGATACAGACCTAGAAGTGGTATTGCTGGGTCAAAGTGTATGCACAATTTTATAGCCCTTTGGGCATAGTTCCAAATTGCTCTCCAGAATGGCTGGATCAGTTCACAACTCCACCAACAATGCATTAGTGTTCCAATTTTCCCACACCTTCTCCAATATTTATCATTTTCCTGTTTTGTCATATTAGCCAATCTGATAGGTGTGATGTGGTACCTCAGAATCATTTTGATTTGCTAGATAACTTTAATTTCTTCCTCTGAAAACTGCCTAGTCATATCCTTGGACCATTTATCAATTGAGGAATGACTTATATTCTTATAAATTCGACTCAGTTCTCTATATATTTTAGAAATGAGCTGGCAACTTCTTATATGAGCATGCCATCATCCCAAAATGAGATCAATAGATCAGCTGCTTTGGTCAGTAGAAAGGTGCCAGTTCAGGGAGCTAGGGTATTCCCAGGGGGAAAACATCCCTGTGCTCATACATTGTTAGTCACTATTGGAGATCTGATATTTTAGCCCTTCCACTAAAGGATGTCTATACTTTAAAAGCATATGCCAGGACATTCTACAACAAGTGCTATTTCCAAAGCTAATGACCAAGGCCCGTTAGTCTCAGCTTCAGTGTGTTCTTTCCTGGAATTTAGTGCTTGTTTTCTCTCTCTGCCAGATATGGCACTTGCTGGCCTACTGGTATCATGCCTGTTTGACTATTTCTCAAATCCTGTGCTGCCCAGAATGGATCAGTTTCAAGTAGCTAGATCAATAAACACAGCATTCAACAGTGTACTTTTTGAGGTATAAAAATCTAATGACAGCTTTCATCTCTGTGTCCCCAACAAAGATCTTGACATCAGAAAATGGAGGCTGAGGAAGATCAAGAACAGCCTTAAGAGAATAAAGTGGAAGATGGAGGTGACTCTAACCACTTTTAAATCTAAGCATCGCTAGAAAGGGAAAGCTAACTCTCCAGTTTAAATACAAAGTCTCTAAACAGGAATCACAGACTGACAGAATTAGAAGGAACTTAGAAGACAACGGAGGTAGAAAATGAAGGGACATGGAATACTTTGGCCAAGGCCACCCAACCTAGCTAGGAGCTAAAATCAAGTTAAGAACTGATGTCTAACTCTTTTAGGCACTAAACTATAGTTTCTAGTAGAAGTAAATTAATTAAGCTGATCCAAACTTCTCTGCATTAATGAGATTTCAGAAACTCTTTTTAAAAAGTGGCCTGGCGATATGTCTAACTTTTAATTCCCAGCATCTAGAACAGAGAAGACCAAAGGATCATAGCTGTAGAACATGAAGGGACCACAGAGGCCCCCTAATACAACCATCTTACATTGTAGCTCAGGAATCTGAGACCCAGAGACATTAAACTGACTGACCATGTTCACCTAGGGAGTAAAGGACCCGAAGTAGGAACAAAACCTACATGTCCTGGCTCCAAACCCCATACTCTTTCCACTGTCTCATAAGATGCTTAATAAATGGCTGTTGAATTGAAGATTGTGGTGCAGACAGAGTGAAGGCCTCTGGCTATCATTGAGCTATTGAAATAGAAAATTGTACATCTGAACATCCAGGATGGAGGAAACCTTGGATACCACTTAGCCTAAATTCTCAATTTCAGAGGAGGTGTAAACTGAGGCCAGAGAAGGTGAAAAGTTCGCCTAGGGTCACATGTGATTTGCCAGAACATTATTCATAGCTATTAATATTGGGCCAAGTACAATTATTTCATCTCACACATATTTATTTAGCACCTACTGTGTGTGGTATTACAGCATGTTGGGCTTAGAAGTAGGTGCTTAAGGAAAAAATTGCTGAAAGCTATTCAAGGAGCTAAGTGTTAGAGATCAAGAATCCCTTTAATTCAAAAACCATTCCTTGGGTTGGACCGCATAACACAGCAGTAGGAGGACATTAGAGATCAAAAGGAAAAAAAAAACTGTGTTCTCTAACGAACCTAGTAATCATGGTCCAGGAGAAGGAAGAATGAAAATCCAGGAGTGCTCAGAGTTGGGATAAGGGTTGAAGACACTCTATTAAGAGACAACAAAAGGAAAAAGGAAAATTGCACTGAAGGGTCCATCAAAGAGCTTTTGTGAGGGCCTCCTGAAAGGCCTCATAATAAAAAGGAAACTGGGCTGAAAATTTAGAGGAAGGTGAAAACCAAAAGATACAGTCAGCTAAAGCTTTCACACATGCACACGCATGCGCACACACACACACACACGCACACACGCACACACACACACCACATTACAAGACAGGAAACTTTTGACCAGCTTGGTGGAAGAGTGGAAAAAAACAGGAAAGTTCTTTTTCTCTTTTTGTTGCCTTCCCTCTCGCCCACTTCACCCCCCTCCCTTGTTTTCACCTAAACCATGTGTGAGGAAGAGGCAAACAGCATGAGAGAATCATCTCCTCTGTCCTCTTATCGCATGGTCCAAATGGGTTCTGAAAGTGGCTGCTTCAAAGAATCAATGATCACAGAATCATGGATGCAGAGCTGGAAGGGACAGGGTTTGGGGATCATCTAATCCAACTCACTCATTTTGCAGATTTGAAAACTAAGTCTCAGAATGATTAAGTGGATGATCATGGTCACACGGGAAATAAGCAACAGAGCTAAAAATCTAACCTAGCTTTGGGGGAAATGCGAATCACATGGAATCCATTTGAAAACTGCAGATAAGGTCCAAGCATCTCTATCTGCCAGAAAGCAGTCTCCCATGTCTGGAGAAAGGAACCCCAGTTATTCCTTGTTGTATAAGCAATTGAAAAAATAGCAGAAAAGAGTCTTCTAAATAATTTCTCAGCACCCCAAAGAAGAAGCCATGAAAACAGAATTTGAAAATAAATGAATGAATGAAGAGATGAAAATCTGAGATCAGATATTTCAAGCTAGAAGTGGCCTTAGACATCAATTAGTCCAATACCTTCATTTTACAAATAAGAAAACAATCCCAGAGAGGTTGTGACTTCCCAAAGTTACAGAAACAGTAAATTGCAGAGAAAGGATTTGCACTCATCCTCTTTGACTACCAAGGCCAGTGTTCTTTCCAAGGTACCATGACAACCCAAGGCAATTTTTCAATTCTGAGCCCATACAAAAGGAGGGAGAGATACTACAACCAAAAGAGCATTTCCAAGGTTATAAATAGATGGAGATGCAAAAATATGCCAGCACAAGTCAACTCTTGTTTCTCCAGAATGATCGGGGAGCAAACTCTTCTGTTGACCAAAAGCCGTTCACCAAAGATCTTCTGACCAGTTTATCAATTTGTAAAGAAATCAATAGCAACAGGATACACTTCAGCCCCAAAATGAGGCTGGGTGAGTGACTCAGAAAACATGACAAGCAAAGCCACGGTCAGTCTGATAAACACCAATCATCAGTATACAGAACTATAGGAAAACCTGCTTCTTGCACACTGTGATGATTTGGATTCCAAATAAGAGTTTGCTGCAAACGTAACAGAGAATCTTCCAAACAGGGGAGTCAGGAGGAAAGATTCCAGTCTCACTCAAAATAATAATACTAATTAGACAAAGCTACATCCTTCTTACTTTGAAGACCTACTTTTTTCATTCTAGATTAAAAGGATAGCTGGTCTTGGGAAAGTATGGCAGTTCAAGAATTTAAAATGCCCAACATATTTGAGATAAGAATTCTAGACATTTTATAATGAATACTGAATGTATTTCTTATTTTCTTATGCAAAATTTTTAAACCCTTCCAATTTCTCCCATGACCTAAAGTGGCCTTCCATTCAAAATCATGAATGAGAAATAGAAAGGAGGGGATTTCAGGCAGAGAGCACCGGATGCTTCATCAATACAGTCAAAACAATGGGAAAAGGCAACAGCCTTAAACCATCCCCTTAAGAATGCTTATTTGTGTTGCCCTTGCCAGAATGCTAAACTCTTTCATGGGCTTTTTTTAAAATATAAATTTCCTTTTCATCAGGAGAGCATGGTTCTTCATTGCATGTTATCTGAAGACTCTTGTAGGAATCTACTGAGCTCTGTCACTTACACAATCACATTCCATATCTTCCACAGCTAACACACAAATGTCCAGAGAACACACATTCCTATGAGCTGGAATCAGGAGTTCAATTGGAGAATTAAAAAATCTTGTTCTACTCTAAGACAAGGATAACTTTCCAACCTTGGGGTCAGTGCTCAGGAACTAGGACCTGATATTGTGCCAAACTTGCCTTACATCCTAAATGAGCCTCCACGATTATTTCCCCCCATAAAAACCCTTCAAAATTCTTTCCTGTGAGATCGTTCATTTTTTTCAATTACATAACACAGTTTTCCAGTACGTTGAAGGTTATCAGATGAGTAATATGCGCCAATCTACATCCTTACTAAATATATCGCAGTGTGTGCGCATGTATAGATATAACCAAATTGCCTAAAGATGTGAGGGCTGATAACAATCCATCAGATATACACATCCACACATGCTCATTCCTGTGCTGAGAAACAGCTGCATAAGGCACTGGAAAGAATACCCCAGTAGGAATTCAAAGCCCAAGTGTTCTCGTCCCTTCTCAACAAGAATATTGAAATGAATCCAAACAGTTTCATTATCACAGCAACTCTGAGCCCAAAGCTCTACTGGACAAATGCTCTCATCTCAGTCCTCCCTGCCAAGCTGGACCGAAATCTCCCACTCGAACATTCTCTGTGAGGTTTTAATGTTGGTATTGATAGGGCCCCTGCCTCTCCCTAACGCTGTCCCCCAGCCCTTGCCACATCTTAGTGATGACTGAAGGAGAGGCAGCCTGTTGAAAGGTACAGTTTCATTGCAGAGGCAAATAATAATGAACAGCAAAATTGTGCCTGTCGCTAATGAGGCGAGGCATAATATATTTTGTGCCCTTTGTCCCAAACTCCAGAACCTAACCCAGAGGAGAATTCACCCTGACCAGGATGAGATTTTTTGGTGATATAATATACAAGACATGACATTGGCTGGGAGCACTATTATTAAAGAGAGATTAAAACAGCTGTACATTATGCTGCAGCACTCACTCTTCCCTTTACAAACAGACGGTCCTGGATTACAAGAAGCACTTGACCATCAACCAGATTTAACCAGCTGGGCCATATTCTCCTAGGCAATGCCTGTTGACCTCCTCAGTCGCAGCTGCTCAGATGAAATTCTCATTAGACAACTTATTTTCAGAAGCCAAAGGACCCTCTGATTAAATATATGTATTTAGACATAAAAAAGTCTTTTTAAAAGTACTCATTTTCTGACAAGTGCTGCTTATGATAGGGCCCAGCTACACTGGGAACAAGAGCAGGCAATACAAGGAGAACGAAAATTCATCACTTAATCACAGCTGAAGGGTTGGAGACTAGAAGGATTTTAACCTGGAGCTCTCAATCAGAGCCTTGCTGTCTACCCCAACCAACTTTACTAGACTAACAGCTGCTTTAAAAGTTAGATTTTTTTTCCCCCTTTCTTTCTTTTCACAGAAGAATTTAAATTGTCTGCATTAGGTTCCTATTCAAGACAAGATCAGACTTCCACTGAAACTCACTACTGGGCAACTCAAGGCACCGACCTGCTGCCAAAGGTACTGTTGCCTTCCAAGAAAAACACCTCCAGGAGAAACAAGCATGTGAGGTAGGTAGTACAAGGATGATTAATCCTCACTTAGTGACTTGCCCAGGGTCACACAGCTATAAGTGTCTCAGGCAGGAAGGGAGCCCAAGTTTCCTGACTCCAGGTCTAGCACTCTAACCACTAGACCACACTGTCTTGAAATGCATTAATTCCCTCTCCCATCTCCATGCTTTTGCATGGGCGGTCTCTTCTAAATCCAGAATGCACTCTTTCCTAACATCTGTCTCCTAGCATTCCTTGTTTCCTTCAAAGCCCAGCTCCATCTACACCTGAGTGCCCTCCCCCAAGACACAGAGAGAGAGAGAGAAAAAAAAGAGAGAAAGAGAGAGACAGAGTTGATATGTCTCCTTCAAATAACTTTGTATTTATTTTGTATATAGCTTTGTGTTTGAATACCATACCTACCACCTGCCTCCTGTAGAATATAAGCTTCTTGGAGAAAAATCTGACAGATTTTTGTCTCTGTAGCTCTTGTACCTAGCACATAGAAGGTGCTTAATAGATGTTTATTGGACTAAGGTTAACTCATCTGCCTAATACCATTAAAAGATGCTCATTTGAGGAGGTCATTTGTAGACAACTAACTAGCTAACCACTGAATAATGGGTTGATTTATTAAAACTATTTCTTTCACTCCAAAGATTCAAAGGATTTAGAGTAGGAAGGTATCTTAAAGATAGATCCAGTCCTGCACAGAGCACCTAGGTGGTGCAATGCGTAGAATGCCGGCCCTGGAGTCCAGAGGACCTGAGTTCTGGTCTGGCATGAGACGCTAAATGTGTGACACTGGGCAAGTTACTTAATCCTGCTTGCCTCAGCTTCCTCGTCTGCAAAATGACTTGGAGAAGGAAATGGCCAGTATCTTTGCCAAGAAAACCCCGAATGAAGTCACAAGAGTCAGACATGACTAAAACGACTCAACCAAGAAAAAAAGGGCAAAAACAAAAACAAACAAACAAAACACAAAACAGAGAGCCAGAAATGTGAAGTGACTTGTCCAAAGTCACATTACAAGCGAATTAGCAGAACCAAGATAGTAACCTAGGTCGCCTAATTCCAAACCCTAGTCTATTCCCTACTGAGAGAATGATCTAGTCAACTATGCACTAACATCAAGAGTCCTGAAGACAGTCCCCGCAAACAACCCCGTCCCCAGCCCAGACCCTCTCTTCTGCATCTGGAAAATGAGGGCTTGGAGCTGAAGGGTCTCTGAGGTGCCCTCCAGCTCCAACACTCTTTTATCCCCCTTGCTCAATGCATCAAACGGTTGGTGTTAGGGTTAGCGCACACAGAAGGGAACATTCCACTGCTAGTCTGTTTCAAAAAAAAAATAATTACAAAGCAAAATACAAACAAAGGAGCAAAGGCAAATGCAAAACAAAAAAAGGCAGAACTTTATGGGAGGATCAACATTTTGCTGAAGTGGCATAGGCATATCTCTTGATATCCTATTAATTCTCCTCTTCTATTAATTTAACAAATATTTGTGTCAACTGTCTGTCACATGCAAGGCTCCTAGGAGCATACAAAGACCTAAAAAGCTTAATTCCTGCCCTCAAGACACTTAAAGTCAGGTAGGTAAGATAAGACAAATAAGACAATACAAAAGTAATACAACATAGGATGTGATGAGTTCCATAAGAATGACACTGAGTACCATAAAGGAGAAACTATGTATTTCTTTATGTATTTATACATTTCTTTACACGTCATTGTTGTTCAGTAGTTTCAGTTGTGTCTAACTCTTTGTGACCCCATTTGGGGTTTTCTTGGCAAAGATACTGGAGTGGTTCGCCATTTCCTTCTCTAGCTCATTTTACAGATGAGGAAACTGAGGCAAACAGGGTCTTGCCCAGAGTCACACAGCTAGTAAAAATCTCAGGTCTCCCTGACTCGAAGCCTAGTGCTCTATCTACTGCTCCACCTAGCTGCCCTTCTTTTCATTAAGACATATTAAAATATCTTAATTTTTGAGGTCTAAAATCTGTGCCATGAAAATATAGTTATATAAATTATATTTAAAAAAACTTTTTCTTCTCTAATAGGAATATAGTGATGGAATACTCTTAAATTCATCCATGGATAAGCTCTTCTTACTCATGCAAGCACCTCTCTCATTCCAAATCAACTATATTCTACATTAATGAAGAGGAAGGACAGAAAAGTCACCATTTTTCACACCAGGGAAAATACTGAGAAGTCCATCCCTACTGGTAGGAAATTATAATCATAAAACTATTGGTTTATTTTTTTTAATAGCTAAAGTTCTGGAGAATTAAAATATTCTTTCAATGGCAACTAAAGAAAAAGGAAGAAAGGAAGGCAGGAAGGAAAGACATTAATACATCACTTGTCCAGAGATCATTGATCTGGGAACCTTAGCTCCCTTCAACTCAGCCAAGAATCAGGCAGCTTTAGTGCCCAGAATCTTAAGACTTTTATTTTTGAGTACAGAGGTTCATCATCTTCTCATACTTCAGCCTTAGGCTGTCAAAGCTTGTTTGTATTAATTTTATACACAATTTTAATGAGTTCAGTTACCTGATCTTCCAGCCCACAGTAAAATAGAAACAAGCAAATTAGAAGCAGGGGAGAGTCAAGGTAAGTACACTGAAAATTACAAGAAGTTAAAGCTGGAGATCTAATAGGAAATGAGGAAACAGAAAAATCAGAGTACAGCAGTCTGGGGCCATTTCATGGAAGAGTAAACAGGCCCACACACCTCACTCACCCTTGTAGGTTATCACTGCACTGCAGGCCAGTCCAATAACTGATACTCATAAGGATACACATTTACTTGCATGTCATGACATCACCTCCATGACATCACCTCCTCGTCAAGAATGAAGGACAAACAACAATTTATAAGGATGATCCTGAGTTGCCAAGAAAGGATTAGTTTTAAGTTCAAATATTAACTACTTATTAAGGCAGGGGAGTATGTGACACATTTTAGAAAGATTTCCACCAAAAAACATTGTTAAAAGTTGGTTCAAAGTTGGGCACAGAAAGGGGTAAGGTTCTGCAAAATTTCCTTTCACGGAACTCTCACTGAGCAATGATGTATAAATACGGTTTTTCTGTACTGAACTTAAATGACTAGTAATAAGCCCAAAGCTTATTGACCTAGAGAGGTCATGTGACTTCCCCAAAGATCACAGAGGAAGCAGTTAGTAGAGTTGAGATGTGAACCTGCATCTTCTAACTCCAAAGTCAGTCACTGTTCTATCTACTATGCCATACTACCAGTATACTGGCATATTATACATAACAAAGATACTCATGTTTGTTTTCTGGTTGGAGCATTTTTTTTTAATTACTCTGATCCGATTCTGAAATTTTGTGATTCTGCAAAGGCTGATTAGTTTCATTTGATCCTCTGAACCTCAAGGATTAATTAGGTTAGAATTGAATGGACCTTTCAGTGGATGGGGAGTTTTTCTAAGACATGCCAGGACTTAAAAATTATCAAAGTTGGAGGTAACTAAAATAAGGAATTCCTGGGATGAAGACAAATCAATTTGTGGAGGTTTTATTTAATTTTTTTTAATCTGATTTTTCCCCAAAACAAAACTAACTTTTGAGAAAGAAAGAGATATATAAATGGGGGGGAAAAAAAGAAAAAAATTTCAGCTAGAAAAATTTCCAAAGTAACTTTTTTAAAGGGTGAGGCTTTAAACTCTCACTTTGTTATCATAAGCACAACATAAAAAAGTAGAAAGTTTTTGAAAAACAGAGCTATCTGCTTAACACTCCTAATGGATCACAATCTGCCATCACCATGGTAACCTCTGAATAACTTTTTTTTTCCCAGCTATTGCCAATTATACACTTCTTTGGCTCTTGAAATCCCACACATTTTTTTAAGGCCTGGAATCTTCAAGAAGAAGAAGAAAAAAAGAAGCTGTCACAGTCTTATTCCATACATACCCTCCTGCTCAGTCCGGGTCATCTCCTCCAACTTCTTCTGTTTCAATGTGTCCACGACGTCTGCCAAGCTCCCTTTGCGGCGCTCTGGAGTTCCAAAAGTGACGCTGGTCATTATCTCTCGGTCCCGACCCCCGTCGTCAGGCTTGTGTGGTGAGGTAGAGGTATTTCGGAAGGAATAGAGGGAACATAACTTAGTATTCTCTGATTCCTGTAAGAAAAAAAAAATTTAATTAGGATGTGCTGAGCTACCCTACTTGCTTTAGGATAAATTCCAAGCCCATAGTATGAACACATGTAGCCGCTAATATTACAAATACTGAGCAAGCTAAGTAACATGTCAATTTTGTTTCTTTTCCTAAATAATGGATAAAGTAATAAAGTGGTAACTGTCCAAGAAATTTACCTGCAACTACAGACGCAACCTGAATGTATTTTCAAAATTGTAAATCAGGTTCAATGTTGCGTAAACCTAGTTTTGAAACAGGCATTGCAACTTCCTACTCATTTTACACCCTTCTGTACAGAATGTTTCAGATCCAGTGAATAATTATTGAGGTTGGGAAGGTCAGACTTTTTAAACTATGCCTATTGGCTAAGGTCTTCCCATGGTTTCAGACATGTAGATCACAAAACATTTATTCCCTACATTTAGTACCAATAAAAACATTTAACAGTATTATATTTAAGAGCTCACAAACATTTCTAAGAGGAGAGTGTGCAAGAGAAACTTTAAACTCTACTAGAATGATTTTTCTGTCAAGGGCCTGCCCTAAATAACAAAAACTGCACCACCTCTACCACCACCACCACCCAAAATATTCCAAACCATGTTCATCCATACACTAGAACACAGGACTTATGACCACTCAGGTCTCTTCATTTCTAAATCTATGACAGTAGATGTTCGCATCCTTTACCAAAGGGCAAACTTATCACAGAAATATTGACACAGGAATTACTTCATAGGACAGAAGTACAAATGAGTTACTAAACAGGTAGGAGGGAGGGTCCACCAGCTGAACACTAAGGGTACAAAGCTTACAATGAAATTGATAAACAACTCAGACAGACAGGAAGGAGATATTTGTTTCTTTGTTTCTCCAAATCAGGACTGATAATTAGAAGCAATTACAATTTAGCAATAGTCATTCTCTTCTGCCGAATTCTCGTCATTAGTGTCTCCATGCAAGCTCTTTGACATAGTAAAGACCTTAGAGAATAGGCATTGGTCCCACCCCCCACATTTTACAAAAGAGAAAACTGAGGCTTAGAGGGGTTAATTGATTTGCCCAAGGTCACATAGATCTCTATAGTGTGAAAAATTTCCAGGAAATCTGATGCTGCATAGGAAACTGTTTTCTAATGATTACCTTGATATCTATTTCACTTGAACCCAGTAATGCTGAGAGGGAGGACAGCAGTGGAGTAGGAGCCACAGGAATGAATGGGAGGATGAAAGGATAAAAGAAGGAGGAACAGAAGAGAAAGAGGAAATCATTTCCACCTAAGCATAGATCCTGCTACCTTGTTGCACACACCATGAGGCAGGTTGGCACACTCTTCAAAAAAGAACCTCCAAAGGAGACATAATTCAACAGGGAAGGGGAAACACACCCAGCATACCCTGCAGGGCCCACTGACTCAGCTACCTCCATTACACTCAGATGGTATAATGTGGCTTATACCAAAATTGAGCAGAGTATGGAAGAATGCTAGATTTGAAACTGGTGAGCTTGGGTTTGAGTGAGTCCTAGTTCAACCACTCACAAAGCGTGTGACTTTGGGCAAGTCACTTAACTTAGTTCTCAGCTTCTAAATCTGTAAAATGGAGATAACAATTCTTTCACTGTCTGCCTCATCGGGCCGTTGTGAGGAAATGTGTGGCCCTAAATGATTCCATAAATGTAAGTTATTATCATTCCTGAAAAGCAGCAGGTCATAAGGTGAGGAAGACTTGGGTCCTCTGATACAAATATGTATTAGCAATGGGTGTCAAGCAAGTCACTTAACCTCTCAGTGGGATCAGACATCTCTATAAGACTAGAGCTGATCCACATTGGAGAAGGAAGCTCTTCATAAAAAGATCTGAACCCTGAGGAAATTTCAGATCTAATCTTTCTTGTCTGGACAGATGGATGGATGGATGGATGGATGGATGGATGGATGGATGGATGGAATGAGATAAAGACGGGAGAGGAGAGAGAGAAGAAATTATTATAGCTGGTATGTGGGTAAGCTGATTCTCCCTTTTCCTCAGGATGACACTTGAATGAAAGAGAGAATTCAGGAATTAAAGCACAGGATTCTTTCTTTCCCTTTGGGACCTCTCAAGGGCTCTCTTAAAAAAGAGTAACATGGGAGACACTAGCACAGGACCACTCAGCATAGCGTACCCCAGGAAAAAAGGTGCTGATCTCTATGAGCAAAGCAGAACACAAGTAGCTCAAAAGAAACGTGAGATGCACAAATTAAAGAATCCACCCCAAATGTTCACATGGACTATCTGTGCCTGAATAGTGGTAAAACATTCTGAGATCATATTGGTTGGATCAGTGACAGTCGGACACACCGTAATTTGACTCTAGCATGGTGATGTCATTTTGGTCCTCTTCAAGAACAAAAGATAGCAACCAATTAACCATCAAGGCACAAGCATTCAGTGGCAGATATCCCAAAGACATTTTTGCTTATACTAGATTTCTGAGCTGAAAGTTGATCCAGGTTGATAATCATCATTTGAACAAATACTGCTTTTTTAAAAATAACTGTTTAAGACGAAGCTGCAAACGAAGTATCAATCTGCACCAGTAAAAGAAATTTCCTCATTTGGAAGTTCCTATGTAAATGTAATCATAGGTCTAGTCCTATCCCTATTTTAAATAAAAATATATTTGGTGTCTTCTGCCTTTACATCTATTTGTAAAGCTTTTTTCAAACCTTAAGGTAATATGTGAATGCTAGCTATCATCATCATCATCATCATCATTGTTGTCGTCATCATCATCATCATCATCATCATCATCATCATCATCGCCATTATTATTGTCATCATTTCTGGATATATCACATCAACCCTAACCTAAAATGTGACTTTCTTTAAACATAGAAAAGCACCTAAACAAAAATCCCTGCTAATGTGATTGTACCTGAAAATGCTTGAAAGGTCCAACCTCAGTGGTCCTCCACCTTCCCCTTTCTTTCCCTAACCTCTCTGCTGGAATAAATGTGACAGGTTTCACAATCTATTCTCCAGGACCAATATCGGTTAATGCCCACCCATGCCATTTGAAATGGAAAGGCATTCTCATGTTATGGTTAGTTAAACAAAGTAACACTGAGCTAAATATAAGGGATCAAAGGGCTCACTCCCAACTGAGGTAGTGAGAACCTGAAGACTACACTTGCTGAAGGACCCCAACAACAGGCTCTCTAATCATTTCCAACCCAAGGTGCAAAGACTACACAAGAAAAGGACAATGCAAACTCAAAGAGCTAACGACTGGCACTAGGTGACACTGACCAGCATCATTAGTAAGTTATGCAACTTGTCCAGGAGGGTACAACATTTTCTTCTTGGGACCAGGGGGCATTTGACCGAAGACACAGTTTCTCCCAAAGGGAAAGCTACCAGACCCAGGCAGAAAATGCACCAAGATATCATCACAACCAACCGACAGAATAAAAGTGGCTGAAGTTTCTGAAGTCCACCCAAACTACTCAAGGGCTCCTTAAGTGAAGGGGGAGAGGGAGGGTGGGGGGAAGCATAATTATTGCCCCTAATTTTTTCACCTTTTAGATTACAATGAACACCAGACCTTGAAGTACAAAAGCTAATGGAAATCTTATCTATTAAGATGGACAGGTAAACATTACTTCATTTGTTTTGTTTTAGTTTTGAAGGGGAACATTGCCTGAGACTTCAACTAAAATGAAGAGATAAAAGTCAAGATTATTTGCTAAGCATCTTCCTAAGAAGTGTGGTAGAGCTTTGACCTGTGGGGCATCAGATAAGCTGCTGCCAAAAGCCCTCATAAGGGCTTCTCCCTTTCCTTCTCACTGCCTGTAAGCAGGCACTGGTTAAGTGATTTGCCCAAGATCATACAGCTTATAAGTGTCAAGGGTTAGATTTGAATTCATATTTTCCTGAGTCTAAGTCCAGTGCTCTATCTACTGAACCATACAGCTGCAAGTATCACAGGCTTAGTGGCATCTTTGACAATGCCTTGTGTCAAAGGTCCTGGAATCCATCAGTTATTGGTTACAGGGCCATGGCAGGTAGAAAGATGGGAAATTTTTCATTACACTATTAATAAAAAGCTTTTTTCTTTTCTTTTCTCTATTTGAGAGTAGATCTCCTTATTTTACCCAGGCTGGAAATACAGTGGCTACTCACAGGCCCAATCCTAATGCTGACTGGTACAAAAGCTTTAACTTGTTTTGTTTTTCCAATATGGGCCAACTCACACGTCCTTAGGCAGCCTAATGGTCTTCCATTGCTAGGTGTTCACCATATTAGTGGCAGATTTACTGCAGAAATTTCATCAGCTTTAGCCTTACATCAGAAGCCCCAAACTCAAATGAGTCACCAATGTCAGCCTGCCTGAGTAGCAGGGATTATAAGCCATAAACACTTATCGATTGATTTGTTGATTGGCTCTGGTGCTTTGACACAACAATTACAAGAAGATAGATGCGTCATAGTGATGGAAGGCACCACACCTGGCCATTGTGAATTTTAAGACAACATTTCTCCAAAGAAAGGCAATGAAGTAAGCATGCCTTAGCAATGAAACATGGAGATAATAGCAAGAATTTTCACTATGGAAAAGGACACAGCTCATTGTGATATCAGATGGAACATAAGGGATATTTTCTTCTCCTGAACTCTCCCATGAATTGATAATGATAATAAAACAGCCACTATAGTAAACGGCCAAGGATGTAGCCATCACAAAGGCAGAGCCCAGGTGGCCCGGAGGGAGGAGTCTGGTTGTAGGGAATTTGATTCTGTCCGTTTTCCCTCCTTGTCTAATCCTGCCTCCCCACTCCCACCTCACTCAAATCTCCCATTCCCCAAATCTGACAGGAAGGTTTTAGTTTGTTTGTTTGTTTGTTTGTTTGTTTGTTTTTATCAATAAGAGCTAAGTTTAGGAAGTAAAAATCTTCAGGCCATGCCTATTTCATACTCATCCTAGGCCCAAAGGGAAGCCCAGACTCATTTGGGAAGAGAGCTCCAGAACATTTCCCTCAGAAATCAGGTGGAGCTGATTACATACAACTTATGTATGTAAAAAAAATGTAAGTCAAGAAGTCAAGAAAATGCTTCCTTCAAATCAATTCAATTCACCATTTCCTTCAGAACCTTAAGGACCTGTGACTTCATCAGTGTGAAATCCCTCACCCAAATAGATCATAGTCTTTCTCTGTCTCTGTCTCTCTGTCTCTCTGTATGTCTCTCTCTCTCTGTCTCTCTCTATCTCTCTCTGTCCATCTCTTTCTCTCTTCACCTTAGTAGGCAGTTTAATGGATTGCCTTCCAGGGCTGGAAAAATTCTTTATTTAGTAGCCAACCTCCTGGTAGGGAGCCCTACTGCACTTGGCTGGTTCGTAGAAAACTGGAATTGTCTGTCCATCACTAAATCTGCACTCAAAATTTTTTCAGTGTATACTCTGCTGGAATGACTTTGGAGACCCCAGAATCAGCTCTATGCCATAGCAAGACCTTGGAGGAGTATCTGGTGGAAGCAAGCAAAAACACAGTGGTATAAGCACAAAATATGGTCATCAAGCCTTCTCTTGAAGACCTCCACTTGAAGAACTCACTATGCCCAAGGCAAGGCATTCTATTTTGGAATAGCTGTATCTGTCAGGAAATGTCTTCCTTTCATTAAGCCAAAATTTCCCTACTGCAATTTCCACCCATAGCTCCAAGTTCCACCCTTTAGGACTAAACAAAAAGTTGTCATCCCCCATTACACCTTAGAGACAAGAACATTCACAAATCTTCCTAAGAAAGCCTTTAACCCCAACTGAGACAATGGAGACCATAGATATCACTGTTGAGTGACTGAAAGAGAAGAAATGGGGTGGCATAATTGAGGATCCAACATCCATTCAAGAATTTGCTGCTATCAAGGATTCTTTAACCTTATAACCTGCTGGAAAAATAAGTCTCTAACACATATATAATCTGCTTTCTCAGAAGTGAAAGTGACTGGTTCACATTTGCATGAGGTGGTTTACATTGGCAAAAGGCTCACATGAGTGTAAAATATTGGGTTTGCTTCAAACTGACAACAGATTCTTCCTGGCAAAAGTATTGTTTTCCAATTGCAAAACTGAAATGTTTGATTTCTTCTACATCTAATTCAAACTAGCATCTAATAGAAAACACTTGGTCTATACATCTTTCTCACAACTAAAATGGCATTACTTCACTTCCCCAGTTTTCCTAACTTTATTATCAAGAAGGTCATCATCAGATCAGTGTATCTGCTATCACTGCAGCGGGCTCTCTCTTCTCTATCACTGTCAAGGATAGAACTGTTCCCAGTTTTCACTTGACTGGTTGGTATGTATGCATGACTAGATTAGAATGTCAAGATTCCTGGTGTTTTAGGGAAAGAAAGATTGAAAAAAAAGCTTTCAAAAATGTTTTGACACAGAAGAAAGGAAATATCATGAGATCAAAAGTGGTATAGTAGCCAAGCTGACATATGATGAAGGGAAATAGGAAAGAAGTACAGTAAATGTGACTGTTACCTGCACTTACCAAGGCATTTCTACATGGGCCATTAGTTAATTAGTAATAAGCAATAAGTATGTATTAAGCACTTACTATGTGCTAAGTGCTGAGGACACAAAGAAAGGCAAAAGACAGCTCTAGCCTTTATGGAGCTCACAGTTTAATGTAGGAGACAACATGCAAAAAATTATGTACAAACAAGCTACATATGGAATAAATTGGAGATAATCGACAGAGAGAAGGCATTAGAATTGAGAGGACAGGAAAGCATTCCAGTAGAAGGTAGGATTTTAGCTGGGATTTGAAGGAAGTCAAAGAAGTCAAGATATGGAGATAAGGAGAGAAAGCACTCCAGGCATATGGTTTCTCTAGCTCTTTCAGCAGGAGAAGGTGCCAGTATCGGAGTAGGGGGCATATTTGCAAATTTAGACTCTATCCCTGGAACACTCTGGGCTCTGACAGGCCAGATTTGGCTTTACTTTGCCCCGATTCAGACCTTCACTTCACTTCTAGGGCAATTCCACACCATGCTGCCATCACCACAATCACTAACACCCCCTCTCTGGTTCTTCAACTCCTTTTATGTGTTTTGGCTCCCCCTCCTTGAGGACAGGCACTATCTAGATTGCTTATATGCACAGTGCCTAGCACATAATAAGTACTTCATAAATGCTCTGTTTCTCTATTCAGGTCAAAATCAACAGACCATATTGTTGTTGTTCAGTCATGCCTGACTCTTCATGGCCCCATTTGGGGTTTTCCTGGCAAAGATACTGGCCATTTCCTTCTCTAGCTAATTTTACACATGAGGAAACTGAAGCAAACAGAGTTAAATGACTTGCCCAGGGTCACACAACAACTCTGCCTCACTTAAATCCAATTCACACATGATGTCCTTGGTCCTCTTCAAAAATAAAGGAGCAACAACAACAGACCACAATGTCTCCCGGAGTCTTGCTGTAATGTGTATTCCACATTACAAGTCCCTTTCATATACTGTAAAATGAGGGTCTTGAACTAGTTGATCGCTCTAAGTTCCCTCCCAGCTTAAAACCTATGGGGCTATGATTCCAACAGTCCATGACATAGAGAAAAATATTCTATAGTCTTCTGGCAATTTAGAGACAACCTTCCTGGATATGTTTCCTGAATAGGGGACCACAGCACCTTTGATTAGGGTGTATATTCAGGGAATTTCATTTCAAGGTGAACAGGTATTAAATACACAGTCATAAAGGACATTACTTTTACTCACCAAACTAAAGAAGCTGAAACTGAACTTTTTAAATTAAGTAAATATCCCTTTAGAAATATAAACTTAAACTGGGTGTGGTAGTGCATGCCATGTCTCTGCTATTGGACAAACTAGTAAGAACCAGAATTCCAGAGTTCTGGACTGCAGTAGAGCTCAGGTTGTTTGGGTGCCCACATTAAGTCTAGCACCAATATGGTGAGGTCTCAGGGTCAGAGGGCTACCAGGCTGCCTGAGAAGGGGATAATTAGCCTCTGGATCAGATCAAAGCTTCTGTATCAATCAGTAGTAGGAGCAGGACTGTGTGTAGTCGTGGCACTTCTACCCTGGGAAAGCCATGAAGAGCCAAAGAAAAAAAAAACCTCAAAAAAAAAGTCACAATGACAAAAATTGTTTTTGAGGCATGGGACTGTGCCTGGGTACACCTGGCATATTATATATGTGTATGTGTATGTAGATGTAGTATGTGTGTATATGTACATATATATGTGTCTGTTGTATGTGTATGTATATACACACATACCTACTGTATTCCCCCTCAAAATGAGTAGGACTAGAGTGAGGTTTTAGGGCAAATTTTTTGGTATCAAGTGCAGTATGCCACCTGCCTCTGACAGAATGTGATTGATCATGAGTAAGTCTCAGGACCACCAGGCAACTCTCAAAGACTACAAAATGTGCCAATGAGTTGCCAACCTGTATAACTGGAAAGTGTTTCCAGACCTGGAGATATCTGAAAACATACCTTCCCTCCCCTCCCTTTTATACTACCCCGAAAAAATCTCTGCAACTGTTTAAGACCTGGCCATTTATCCCTCAGTTCATCATAAAGTTACTGGACTCCATCTGAATAAGTTGCATATTCAACATTCAATAACACTCAACAAACATTTCATTGTTACTGCTATGCATAAGGCATTGGAACTATAATGAAATAGCTAGGGGCATCTGATTTAGATTACCACACTGGCTGAAACGCTAGAGTTCACCTAGTTTAATGTTCTCATTTTGCCAAAGAAAGAGTCCAGTTGAAGGCAATCTCTTCCAACTAACCCAAGACAGCCCACTTCAACCCAGAGAGAAGAATATAATTTCACAGTTGAAGGTATGAGGAGAGGGATGGAGTAGGAGCACAAGTCCTTCCAGATTGTTTCTGACCTATCTATCCCTAGTGAGCACTTCAGACTTGTGCTCTGAGGGCTCCTCCTGCCCTAGTGTCCAGTCTTGCCATCTCTCTTTCTCTTGCCCACCTGAGTAGTTTTCAGTTATATATCAGTTCTGTTATGACAATTACTGGGCTTAGGCAAGGCAGCTAATGTGTTTTAACTCAGGACACACCCTTCCGTCTCAAATCTTGACACAAAACACTCCCAGAGTCCACTGTGGGTTTGCCAAAGTCATGTGTTGCTATTCAGGGGCTGGATGAACAGGGAAGCTCTTTCTCAATAATGCACTGGGGCAGCTGCAAAGGTCACCTCTCTGAATGCAGACTGCTTGCCCTGGGTCCTGAAGGCCCCCCAGACTCACAAACCTCCCTTTCTCCCCCTGCATTTTGTTTCTCCTTACCCTTGCACAAAAATATCGTAAGCAAGAGGCTTTGCTCTGCTTCCAATAGGTTTAATGACAATGATGAGTTTAATTGGGAACTCTTTTTCCAGTAAATTTCATATTACATTTCTTATTGCTCTGATCTAAGCCCACATGAATCCCAGTTCAAAGAAACACCAAATGATTCCTTTTGTGAGTTTGCAAGCAAAAGAGGCCAGATTGCTTAAAAATAGAAAAGGAAGAAAACTGGGCAGGAAAATAGAATCCAAGGTGGGGAGAAAAAAGAGTACCTAAGTTTGCCATCCTTTCCTCGACTCCCATGCCTGCTGAGTTAACTGTACAGTCATATCAAAAAGTAACACAAAATGTTGGCAAGCCTAGAGACTTATGGCCAGTGGACTTTTAAATGCCTCAGGACAGAGCCATCCCTGGCCTCATGCATATTATTCCCCAAGGAAAATTACCTAAACTATTTTGGGAAATATCTAATCCTAAACTTTACAGCAAAAAAATTTAGGAAAGACAAATCAATGACAGTGACATAAGACAAGATCAGGAAATGGTAAATGATAAAGGCACAAGCTATATTAGGAAAGGCTTAGAGAAAAGACAGACCAAGATATAAAGGTGATAGATAGATAGATAGATAGATAGATAGATAGATAGATAGATAGATAGATAGATAGATAGATAGATAGATAGATAAGCAGGTAGGCAGGCAGGCAGGCAGGCAGACAGATAGGAAGATAGATATATAAATATGAGAGACATGGAAACAGAGAGAGAGGCAGAGAGAGAATACAGTTGTGGGCTATGTTTTAACACAGAATTTAAGAGCAATAACCCACTTCATTCACAGTTTACATCTACTCATCCCAGCTATCCTGGTAATCAGGAAGAAATAAGTAACAGTTATATCTAGAACTAAGCAAAAAAAAGTCGTAGATGCAAAGGGTTGTCATAAAAACATGATAGCTGATCTTCCTTCTTCAAGGTAAATGAAACTCTCTCTAAGGCATTCTGTCTCTACCTCAAATAGGACTCATCCTTGAGAAAGCTGTGAATTAAGGAAAGGTTTATTCAGGTCCTGGAAGCATGCTGGTGCTTAGAACCAGATTTGAGTTATCCTGTGATGAAAGCAAATGTTTACAGAATCATTTGCAATCACTTTATTAAATAAGAGTTCCCATTTTCCGGGGCACTAATGAAACAGGGACAAATGAAACACATAAATGTTCATTTCTCATTTCTACCTGATGGGAAAAGTTTATTAACAAAGGTTTCTAATACATGCTTTGGAGTTTAGAATATGACTTAACCCGGGTATATTAATGGAACTCAATTTGTATTGCCTTTGGAAGAAAAAAAAAAGCTAGTGGGGTCGTGGGAATGTGGTAATACCAAAATAATACTAACAAGGATAATACGCTAAAGAATAACTGTCTCCCCTCCCCCTTCCTCTTTAAAGCTGTGTTAACACAAGAAATAATAGACTGAAGTTTTTTCTTCTTTAAAAAGGTTACATTTATCTTGGAAAGCAGGAAAAAACTTTTGCAGGCTGAAGACAATCAAACAGTGGGATAATTTGCATATCAAGGTAATTAAGGCACATTCATTAGAGTCGTTCAAGCAAGATTAGATATGTTCATGGAAGGAACAGAGGAGGGTCTCTCCTGCTTGATGCAGGTGGCTTGACTCAATAATCAGAGAGGGCCCTTTCAACCTGATCATCTGGGACTCTCTGAGTGAATGATGGAAGGTTCATTATGTTAAAGTTACCTTTATTACAAACAGCTCCTTTCATGACAAAAATGGAAAGGGATTTTAAGGTGGCAAACAGTCTCAGATTCTGATCCTCAAAGCAACATACTGCCTTCTTCCCCCATTCACTGCTGCTCTCTGCTCCTGATCTGACCCCCAAAATACTAGAAGGAAACTTAGAACATAAGAACATAGAATGTTAGGGCTGGAAGGAGCCTTCGATAGCTACAGCACATACAGTTTATTGGGTTTAAAGCTAGAAAGGACCTTAGGGATCATCTAATCCAACCTTTCATTTTTACAGATGATAAAAATGAAGGCTGATGAAGATCAAGTGACTTGCTCCAGGTCACACAGGTAGTAGGCTGTAGAACTGTTATTTAAAGCCAGGTTCTCTAACTCCAAATTTGAATTCCATCCTCCTAATTCCCAATGCAACCCCTTTCAGAGGGTCTTCACTTGGGATACACATACAGAAGATCTGTGAACCAGGGTAGGAAAAATAAATACATCTTTATTTTCACTAACCTCTAATGAAAGTTTAGCATTTCCTCTAATTTAGAATGCAGGCAACAAACCACAGCAGTATTCACATTACTTGTGACGTTGTCACCAACAGATATTGCAGATATTTTCATATTATAATTGTTTAAGACATCTCAAAGTATCATTTAGATTCCTCATTACTTTTAAATTACTGGAGTTATTTCACTTGCTGCTGGATCACATGTGATCTCACAATCTTCCTGTCAACAGATTATAGTTTAATATAACTGGTTTCCTCTGTAATCCCACATATTTTATTTTATGCATTTAAAAAGTTACTCTGAGAAAGGTCCAAAGGCTTCACCAGACCCCTTTAACAAAAGGGGTAAAATCCATGACACAAAGGAGGCTAAGGACCCCTGTACTACAGCCAACTGTCACAGACTTGAATCTATACCTTGAATAGTCTATACAAACCGTTTTGATAAAAAAGATAGTATTTCACACCTTCTATAGACCTCCTACAGTGAAAAGTGTAAGACTGTGTGTCACTGTTACTCTTCAGTGACCATATGACACTCCCTCACCAAAATGTTGATGAGATGCCAGGCAAACCACATTGCTACGTCATAAGAAATCATCTTTTGTTACTTTATTTGTCTGGGGGAAATAATGAGTAGAGAATGCATATATTTGTCAGAAACCCCTCAAATCGCAGCACAGAGACAGTGTTCAGCTCTAACTATAAAATGGTTTAAGGCTTGAGATCTCTTTTTTTTTTAATGGAGTAAACAGAAGGTTGTTTGGATTTATAAACATACTTTTTTTCAAAAAGAGCTTTTTTTCGGGGTGGATTGCACCAGCCGTAAGAAACAAAGCTTGAGTGGACTGGGCATGTTTTAGTTTTACTGGGCCCAAAGGATCAGTTCCCATCAAGCCCTGGTGCAATTGCTATGGTATACATAGTAGGGAGCCAGCACTATGAAGTGGAAATTACATAGTACTCAGGAAAACTGTAATCTGATTCTGGCTCTGCCACAGACTGTATGACCTTAGACAAGTCCTTTTTTCAGCTCTCTAGGCTTTGACTTCCTCTGCAAAACGAGGAGGCTGCACTGGGTGGTGTCAAAGGCCCTTTCTAACTGTAAAAAGTTTACAATTCAATGAATCATATGCAACTATACATTTCTAAATAATGAGCAAGAAGTGACCCTTCTTAAAAGTGCTGGAGACCCCATATATCACAAGCTACACTTTAGCCTTGTGGCTGTGACTGCAGGACAGTGGGCAAAAGCAGCGGTCAGCAAAGCCAGCACCGCTCACGTGTTCTGCAAACAGAGAGTATACCAGCAGCACTGGGAAAAATGAAAGAGAAACAAGACATTTATGAGACATAAAGGTAGCACATAAAACCAGAGCAAATGAGAAGAATATTGGCTGAATCCCAGCATAGATAATCCTTATAAACATGCAGGAATGCTGTAGGCTGTAAGCGAATGTCAGTAATATAGTACATTAAGAGATTCACATTACACTCAGTGCTCTGCTAGCCTCGACCACTGGATCTTATACAGCCCGGATGAGTAAAATAAAAACAAGCCTGGCATCTCATCTCCCCTGTCTCCTTGAAGACATTCTGTGTACACAATTTTATCGCACTGAACAAAGGTACCAGGGTCTGATTTTCCTTGAGCTGTCAAAGTACAAAGGAAATGCAAAAAGTCCTCACCCAGATCTAGCAAAGCGCTGGATTTTATCTTTTGGCAGGGGCTCAATATGCAGCCCACATAATCACATGGTAATGACTGGAGTGTGTTAATCAGCATGCATACCTGATTCCTCCTTGCCCAGGAAGAAAAAACAAAAAGCCAAACTATCTGCGAGCACGTTCTTTCTGCTTTGGAAGGCAGCATCGCCAATATCCCAGAAAGGAGGAGGAAGAGGAGGAAAACTTTTTCCCCCAAGTACCTTCGTGAAAACTGACCTGTTAGGACAGCGGTGAAAGCTACAAGTAGAATTTACTATATACCCAAAAAGAAAAGCAAGCTGTGTGCCAGAGAGTTACAGTTTCATGTACAATCCTCTATTTCTGTTCCACTAAGAATATGAAGGTGCCCATTTCTTTGTTGGTGAAGTTCAGAATAAAAACAAAAGAGGAGAGTAAAAGATAAATCTTGTTGTGTCCATTCCAACAATATTGGAGTGGCTTGCCATTTCCTTCTCCAGCTCATTTTACAGATGATAGAACGGAGGCAAACAGATTGGCTACGTGGCTTGCCCATGACCATCTGATGCCAGATTTGAACTCAAAACGATGAGTCTTCCTGATTGATTCCAAGCCCAGTGCTCTAACCACTGAGCACTTAGCTCTACCCCCCAAAAAATAAATAAAATAAATTACTAAGTAAATAAATAAAAGTGGCCTGTTAAAGTAAAATTAATGGCAAAGTGACTGAAACACTTGTGCTAAGAAAGGGTACCTGAGGTTGGGGTGGGGGTGAGGGAGAGGGCCTTCCTATGTCTACCAACTATATTAAAATAATGTGCATTTGGATTTTTTTTTAATTTAAGACACTGTAAAGATTTAGGGAGTCTTTTTTAGAACAGCCACAAGCTAGCCATGTGAAAATACAAGAGATTAATATATGAGCGCTAAACAACTTTAATTGGCTATTTAGTTATCTACACAAATACACTATCTTGCTGGTTGTCATGCAAGTTTAAAAAATGCTTTTTACATTGATTTCAAATATAAATAAATTTTTGTCACCTCAATTGCTAACCAAGATTCAAAACAGAGGCTGCCATGTGCTAGTAACAATTTAAAGCTTTAGGCAGGGATGGGGGGGGTGGACTCTGTGTGTGTGTGTGTGTGTGTGTGTGTGTGTGTGTGTGTGTGTGTGTGTGTGTGTAAATCTCAGGGCTTGTTGAAACAAAAAGCAACTCCCTTTGTCTTCTTCAGGGGAATGGCTGCCACACTTCAGACAGACAAACACTCCCCCCTTATTGCTACCCCTAACCCTAGCTTTGGGCCAAATCAACACCAGCTTCCCTTTGGACCTTCCCCATCTGCTTGGAGACAAACTCTTCAGAGAGGAAATGCAATCGCTAAACTCTCTGCATGTCTGAAACTCACCTGGTCTCTGGATTCCCCCCAATGCCACAAAGGACCAATCAGGTACCTTGAAAAATAAACTCAGGTCAAGATTCAAATGAACTTTGGATGGCTTTTGGACTCAGCTGTGGACCATGACAGGCCCTGTCTCCATGTGCTCCAGCCTAGTGGGAATTCAGCAATCTGATATGTCTCCCTGCAAGCCACAGGTACAATCCCCAGAAAAGGTAAAGCAAGCAACTGTACTTGGGTACTAAGGAAATAACTAACCTTGCTAACAACTGGCAACAGGTCAGCTTTTAAACTCTTAAAGGGGTAACCAGATTAAAAATCTTTTTAAAGACTGCCACTAAGTAAGGCATGGCTGAAAAAGATTTCATCCCTACTGAAAATCTCTGGACCGTGTTATCATGGAGTGAAGGAGTCCCGTTCCAAGAAACAGTCCAGAATCCACTCCAGGCTTTTCAGGACTCTTGTCAAGTGAACTGTATGAAACAGTTTGGAGTTGATTAGCAACTTGACTGGACTGAGTAGGAGGGGCAGAGAGTAGATGCTGTTTGCAAGCAGAGAAGCATTGTTCCAGACAGTTCTTAATTAATTAGGTATGTCAACACTCCTGCTTTTGCTTGCTCTCCATTGCAACAAAAGGGCATTACTGGCACTATTTATTTACAATGCAAAAATGATTTCAGACTAAGAGAAGCCAAAATTTAGCCACGGCAGTCTGATCATCTTGATGTTGGAGCTGAGATACTCTGAGGTTGGGGGAAGGGGGAGCAGTGATGAAGTTCATTGATTAGGCTGGGATTAATACTGATGTAACTGATGATGTCATTGCACACCAAATCAAGACAGGATTGGGTGCCTTTGAGTCTTTGTATGTAAGTTATATCACAGACAGACAGACACACACACACACACACACACACACAAACATAAGCTTCTTGAAGGCAGAGAATGTTTATTTAGGCTTTGTCCAGGGGTTGTACATGGGGGAATGCACTGGATTGCACATGGAGAAATGCACTGGGCTGCATATAGGTGCTTAATAATTAATGCCTGTTAAAATGAATTTGATTTTTTTTTTGAGACTTGGTCTCCCTATCTCACCCAGGCTGGAAGTACAAAGGTCATCTAGAGGAGCAGATTAATTTAATCAAATCTCTTACCTTGGTTCACAAACATCAGCACCAAGGCTTTAAAGCACATTTTACTATGTCCCACCAATACTCACTGATATAGATGCTTTTGGTACCATGGCTATGATACTCTCTTTTGACCCATATGTCCCTTTAAATGGTCTTCCAATAACTGAAACTCAACATGTTTAAAGGAAAGCTCATCATCTTCATTCCATCCATCTCTAGCCCCCTCTCCCAAAGAGAGAGAGAGAGAGAGAGAGAGACATTTGTCATCCCTTCCCAACTCCCCCATGCAAGTAAATGACACTGCCATCACTCACCGACAACTTTGGAGTTATTTCCAACTCTTTCTCCTTCTCTCCTATTCCCACCCAAGAAGTCCTGTTGAGTCTTTTTGCTTTGTCTCACAAATCCACCCCTTTCTTTTCATTCCTCCAACCTCCACATTATTTCAGGCCCTTGAGACTTTATGCCTGAATTATTCCAATAAAGTTCTTAATTTTTAACCCTGCCCTTCTCTCTGCAACATCCCTCACTCAATGACTGCTAGACTAACCTTCCTAAAATGCCTTTTTTGATCAAGTCACTCTTCTGATCAAGAAAGGATCCCTTCTGATGTTTACTTCATCAGAACTTCTTGGCTTAACCTTCAATAGATTCCAAGAATTGCCTCTTCCCTTCCTTGCTTCATTTCTAGTCGTTCCCCTGCAGCAGCCACTTAGCATGTAGCTCTGTTTTCCCCTCTTCTCCACTGATCCTCTTCTCTTTTCACCTTGAAAACCCCCAGGAGACTGTCCACAACAGACCCTGCCTGACTTCATTGCCATCTTTGCTACTCACTCACCATTTGCTATGTTCTCACTGGAGAGGACACCTATTTGCACTAGCAGAAATTATTGCTCTGAATAAGTTTTATTCAGGTGTTCTCAGTGTCTGTTCAAATAGATCACAAGGGCATCTCTGACAAAAGTTGCATTTTCTATGTTTAATATGATTGTGCATGTATAACCTATATCAGATTGCTTGCAGTCTTGGGTAGGGGAGGAAGGGAGGTAGATAAAATTTGGAACTCAGAATCTTATAAAAGTGAATATTAAAAACAAAAAAAATTTAAATGTGCCCCAAAAGTTGTATTTTCTTTTTCCTTTTGATTAAGGGCATTTAAGTATAAAAGTTTGCTCACAGCAAGAATTTAGTGAATATTGCTGCCTAAGAAGCTTGTCAGTGAACACTTTGCATGGCAAGACTCCCTAAAGATGGATGGGTTGAAGGAGGTCTGGGAAAGACCATGATGAGAACGTGGCCAAATTCAAAGAGGAGACTGATTCAGAGAGGGCAAGGCCATACTTCCAAAACTTCTCCAACACATGAGGGCACCAAATTAATTCCCACAGCAAGCTCAGGCAGAGAAGCAAAAGTTCAGGGCTGTGATACGTAGATAACTGGGGGCAAAAGCCAAAAATTGTAGGCAAAGTTTGGGTTCCAAATGGGTATTTGTCTCCCTATTTCTCTTCTGACATGAACTACAGTTTGCTTCATCAATTCAATTCAACAACTCTTAATAAAACATCTATCTTCTGCTTGTTTAAGACTTTCCTCTGGGTGATGGACCACAGACATAGAATGAGGCATTTGTTTTTCATAAAACAAATCCAGTTCGGTAATGCAGCTAGAATATCTACAGGCTATGCTCTTAGTTTTAGAGCCTTCCCTCTACTGATTATTTCCTATTTTTCCTATATGTAGCTTGTTTATAACCAGCTGTTTACATGTTGTCTTCCCCATTAGATTGTGAGCTCCTCAAGGGCAAGGTCTTTTGCCTTTCTTTATATCTCTAGTGCTTAGCACAGAGAACAGCTTATAGTAGGTGTTTAATAAATGCTTGTTGACTAGCAGACTGATAGAATGTTGGACTTAGCATCAAAAAAGCCCTGAGTTCCGATCTTACCTCAGACTCATCCTACCTATGTAACTAACCACAAGCGACTTCTCTCAGCCTCAGTTGACTGACCTGTAAAATGGAAGATTATACTAGCATCTACTTCACAGAGTTTTTGGCAGGATCTAATGAGATCATGTGTAAATTGCTCTGTAGACCTTAAAGTGCTATATAAATGCTAGCTATTATTCTAATACATAGAGTTCTTTGTTATAATAGTGGATGCTGTGAAGGGAAAGGTGAGGAAAGAACAGCAATGTTGTTTTGTTTTGTTTTGAACTCTGTGCCACCTCAACTTTGGGACCTAACTTTTAGGAAGCAAACTTTATTGTCATTATTGCTGTTGCTGTTGGCCCCTTTCATTTCCAATAGGTAAGGCTGTATGGTTTATAGGAAATAGAGTTAGAAGAAATCTTAGGTTTCCTGTAGTATGATCCCATTTCACAGAGGACACTGAAGGCAAGAGAGCTAACGTGACTAAAATAAGAACATATATATCTTAATGAGTATACCCTCGTTTTGAACTCAGAGTTCCTTTTGTGACATCACACTAACTTTCTAGGTGAACACCAGATCTGCCTTGTAATAGGAAGGAAGGAAGGAAGGAAGGAAGGAAGGAAGGAAGGAAGGAAGGAAGGAAGAAGGAAGGGGGGAGGAGAGGAGGAGAGAGAGAGGAGAGAGAGAGAGAGAGAGAGAGGAGAGAGAGAGGAGAGAGAGAGAGAAAGAGAGGGAGAGAGAGAGAGAGAGAGAGAGAGAGAGAGAGAGAGAGAGAGATTCATTCTGTGGTCTGTATTTTTGAAAAGCAAAAGTCTTCCTGAACATAGAAGATAAGAGAGTACTGGTGCTCTTCTGACTGTCCATGAGCACAGGGGATCACATAAGACATACAACACTAATAAAAATAGCATTACCAAAGCTGTCTGTCTTTTAAAAAAAAGTGCTCCTCCCTCCGTCCCATTATTTCACATGAGCTAACCCCAGGGTGAAGAGGATGAACTGCTATAGAAAGGAGCTGTGAATTTCATTTCACCCTCCTATCCCACCTTTACACTTCACATCAATCTTTAAGCAGAATTAGATTAAATGCCTACCCAAAATTTTACTTGGCTCTAACCTCACCCTCCCTGCAAAATAGCCTATCTGCAGCTTTTTGACCACTCTCTGAAACTTGTTTTTTCTTCCCTCTACAGTAAAGTCAAGCAGACTGGTGATCTGATGCCTGCAATTTTAAGTCACTGCAGGTCTGACGTTGCACTGGTTACACATTGCTGCATCTATCAAATGAAACGGGAGCACAAAGGGAATCTCCAAATGCAGCTGCTATTTCCCATTTGTTAAATCCTTTTATTACACCATATAAGTACACAGCTGGGAAATACTATAGAGTGGGAGTTAAGACAAAATATTTTGGCTTCCAGACATTCAGAATTCACAAAGGCACCAGTGGAAAGCAATGCTTGATATCAAAAGGGAGGGAGAGTTTGAAAACATTTCTAGCCAATATGCTTTTTTTGATGATGATGTATAATGTACTTACAACTTTAAAGTATTCTATATTACTATAAATTTTATTTGATAAAAATTTTGGAAATAACTGATCTCATGTACTTTTTTTCAAAATTTCAAATCACAAAACAGTCTGCATTTCTAAAGCCTGAAGATGAATGACCACCCCCCTGCCAGAGCAAAAACGACATACTCCACTGAAGTTGTGGCAGCACATTTTTGACTGACAGAAATAGTCAAATTCTCACTACAAGTACAATTTTGTCTTTCTCCCGTCTCAATCTGCTAGTAGAGAGACTTCCTGCTCAGGACTTTTGTAAAATTTCTTTTTTTTTTTTTCAACACTTGGCTTCTTGACAACAAAACTAATGGCCATACTATCCTGCCATCCTGAAAAAAGGATTCATGAGAAGTCAACCGAACAAGGTTCAAATTCAGAACACACTCCACTGAGGAGCACGTCTGCAACCATTTAACATTATCGTTTATTATTCATTGACTATTCAATACCCATTGGCTCCATGGCCCTCTGCTAGTTGTAAGACTCTCTTCCTTTCTCTTTTTCTTTCTTCCTTCATTTTTTTTTTCATGATGAAGGGGAAAGAGCTCTGGATTTAGAGTGAGATGACCTGAGGCAAACCTTCACTCTTCTAAGAATTAGCAACGAGTATTTCTATAGCAGTTCAAAGTTTTCAAAGCACTTTAGAATTTTTATATTATCCAATATTCACAACAACCTTATGATGGGTTCTATTATTATCCCCATTTTACAGATGAGAAAACTGAGGCAGACAAAGGTTAAGTGACTTGCCTTCAGTCACACAGCTAGTAAGTGTCTGAGGCTGCATTTGAATTCAAGATTTCCTGACTTCAGGCCTAAAACTCTATCTATCATTCCATCTGGCTGCCTCCTACTATCTGAATGACTTCAAACAAATCACTTGTCTGGGTCTTCGTTACATCATCTATAAAATGAGAGCATTGGACTCATGATCTCTAAAGTCCTTTTCAGGCTCTCAAGGCTGCCATCCCTCTGCTTCCCTTTCTGGCTCCCTCCCTTACTCTCCTCCTCTCCTCCCAGTGGGATGCAGTTGCCACTGACCTAAAGCAATGTGGAACCTAAGGGAGAAAGAGGCCCTGGTGTGGTAGTTCTATCTCTTATCACTACATGTTCTCAAAGCAATTTGAGGTAAACTTCCAGAGCCTACAGCTTATTAACATGTGTAAACCACATTTAGGGCTGGGATCAACCTCAGTGATTTCATAATTCATTAGCTCTCAAAGCAGAGGAAGTTGAAAGAGCCTTGATACAACTATAGGTAAGAAATCAATAGAAGTTGGAGCATTTTGAAATGGTCTCCCCTAAACTGGACATGCAAGTGACACCCAGAAGTCAATTGAGTCCAATGTTGTAGACGTTCTCCTAAGGGTAAAGGGAAGAGAACAGCAGTGACTAAAGCCCTGCCTTTTCTCTCTTGCTTTGTGGGTACATGGTGATTCAGGCATCTAATTTTCAACAGAACACAATGACTAAGAAAGCTTGTGCCTGATACTTAGTCAAAAGAACCTGAATGTGAATCCTGACCCCACCCTTAACAAAAATAGTAACATTTTTCTTGAACATTATATCACATAGAAATTACTATCTCCATTTTACAGATGAAGAAACTGATACCCCAAGAGGCTGAGTATGCTGCTGATGGTCAATCCACTGTGGTGTACCTTCCAACTAACTGCCTAACCTATGCAGAAATACACATCCTCTGTTTCCTAATGATATATGCCTGACCATGAAGAAAGTTTGCCTAATAAACGATAATGTTAAATGGTTGCAGACATGCTCCCCAGTGGAGTATGTTCAGAAGTTGAGCCTCATTTGGTTGACTTGCGAATATCTATTGAGCTGTTTACTATTCATTTTAAGACTTCAGCTTTGCCCAGAAAAGGTCCATTCCCCGATCTGTGAAATGAACATATCACTAGCCCTATTCCTGGCTGATTTTGCCATAGCCCTGGGTGTGTCAGCAGCTAACTTGTATCTGTAAAAATATATGAAAATGTGAGCCATGTGGGTCCCAAAGCTATTGAATGTGGGTGCTGTTTTTATCAAATAGAATAATTTCATTTGCCTCTAGAAGCACAGCACAAAAGTGGGAATGAAAAAGGCCTGGTGAGAGGCAGTGTTGCCCAGTGGACAGAATGAAGGATGACTTTGGCCTTGGGAGACTGGGACTGGACTATAATCCTCCCTAAGAAAATAACCAGTGATGTCATCATGAAGAAATCCATTTGCCTCCCAGGACCTCAGCTTCCTGGACTAAGAAGAGAAGATAATTATACTTGTACTGTCTTCCTCCTCAGGTTTGCCATCAGAAAATTGTTTTGTAAACCTTAAAGCCTCAAACAAAAGCAAGTTATTCTTATGGTATTGGTAGGAAACCAAGGTTTTCTAAATTATTCTGTTTCTTGAGATGGGAAAGTCTACATTCCCATTTCTTACAAAATAAACAAAAGGCCAAAAATGCAGAACGGGACCACAATTTCTAACCCAATGAAGTTTACTGAGGCGTCAGTTCCAAATATTAAAAAAGGGAACATTTTAGATTTAAATTCAGTAATGAATATGTTCTCATATTAATTAATAGTATCTGTTTCGATAGCTGGAGATGATGTTCAACCTCAGAAAGGCCCGCTGATATATGCATGAATCTGCAGTTGTTCCTGCCTCCGGCAAAACTCCTCCAGCCTGATGGAATGATACTCAGGAGCTTTCTGTGTCTCTTTTAAATTAATACACAGGTACACAAGCTAGAAATGCTTCATTATAAATCAAACATGACCATGGAAGAGTATGATAAATACCTGCATCTCCTCACTGAAGATCTATTCTCCATATGACCTCATTCCCATACACATGATTACTTAACGAGATTACACAACATGAATCCACAGCCACACTTCATCGGACCATTACTTATATCGTGATCTTCCTGAGTCTACCTACCCCCTGCTCATGGAGGGAGATGAGCATGCCCTTCAGAACTGGTGAAAAGCTGTTGACAGGTCATCCCAGCCCTGCACATCAGTTAAATATCAAACCATCCGTCTGTCAAACATTGTCTGGTCCTCACCACTTATCAGTGTTGTAATAACTATGTGCATGAAGCTGTGCTAGGAGTTGTTTAAAATGGCCAGCATTTGTCACTTTTCCTTAAAAGACCCATGGGTCATGGCTGACTTGGGGTCCAGCGTCCTGGCCACAGACTTACCATTCTGTGCTGGGCTGAGATGACACTGTCCCAGTCAGCATCTTGTTGAATGGTGGTGACAAGAGTTGGTAGCTCCTCAGAGTGAGGTTTGTTGTGCATGATAGGGTGAAGAGGCAGGTGGGAGGTCACGTGCTGGTCACTGCCCTCTTCCTTTTCCCGAGCGGACAAATCCTGGGTCATCGCTTCCTCTCCATCAGCTGCACAGGCAAATGGAGAGGTGGCTTGCTTGGAAGACATTCTTCTGCAGAAGAAAGAAGGTGGCACAGATCAGCATGGACAGCTGGAGTCACAGGAATAAAATTTGCGCAAGATCTAAACCAGGAGTTATTGACCTGGGTTCTACAGACCCCCAGTGGGCCCATGGATAGAAGTGGTGGGGGGGAAGAGATCTGTAAGCTTAAGCAGGAAAAAAATTATTACCACTTTATTTCAATATAATTGAGTTTTTTTGTCATCTTATGTATTTTATTTTAGGCATTTAAAATATTTTTAGAAGGGGCCCACTTGTAACCCCAGTAACTAGCATAGTAACTGGCACAAAGTAGGTACTTAATAAAAATATATTGATTAATTGATGGACTAATCCTATATTTCTCTGTCATTTCTCCCAATTGTAAGATGGGCATGAACTCAGGAGAAAAGGGAATTCAAACTTGTCTTGCTGTCTCCATTCAAATCAAAGCAATAAGCACTTAATAAGCACAGACTCCTTGCTAAGCACTGATGTAGGAGGTACCGAAGTGACAAAGACAAAAATGAAACACTCCAAGCCCCTGTAAGAGCTTATAGCTTCTCTCACTTTCTGACCTTGGGCAAGATATTTAACCTTTCTGGGCCTCAGTTTCCTCATCTGCAAAATGCTACCATTGAACTCGTTAACCTCCAAGGTCCTTTCCAGATCTAAAGCCATTGTACTACATAATATGAACATTCTACTGGCGGGGGAGGGGAAGGATGCACCATCTATCCTGGTAAGTAACTACAAAATATCCATCCTTTCTTGGATAACCACTGCGTTTTCATCAAAATTCTTCCTATATTTTATCTTCTCTCTGAGCCCCAATCAATCCACAAATGGGCTTTTAAGGAACAGTTCTGGAGTTTGAACCCATCTTTCCCCAGTGTCCAAATTAGTCAGCTGTAAGCATGATTTGAAGAATCCAAAGGCCTAAATTCCTCCAATAGCCTTTGTAAGAACCAAATTATAACCACAGAGAAAGGAAGTCTATGCAGGGCCCTTAGGAAATTTAGCCAGGGAAGTAAATAATTTACTATGGAAGTCCTAAGCAAATCAGATTCTTGAGTTCTGATTTAGTTTGTGCCTTCTATTAATGAGTTCTATGCTTAATGCTTTTTGAAGCCAATCTGATTCTTTTCCAAAGATTTCCAAGATATTTACATGTCAACTGCTATAAAAGTTTAAGTGGCATATTGATTGATTGGCTGATAATGTGTGATTAGTCTTAAGGCAATTTTGTACCATTTGAGTTGAGTGCCTGAAATAATTATATTTCCATTTTATATTAGATAGTACATACAAGATACAAAGCATTTTCAAGAATCCAGTGAAATGAGAATAGTAAAATGACTTCTGTGAATAATATTTTTAAAATCTGTCCTCCAAACAAATGACTGAATATTCATTTATACATATATACAAATATAAATATATTGACTCTTATCTGATACCATTTGAGAAGTCAAGTTTATGAGAAGATACAATGTCTCTGTCCTGTCCTTTCAGACAGTAATAGAACTACAATTCTTCAAATGAATTTTTTTAACGCAATAGCACTTTTTTATTGAGAAAAGGATTTTCTTAATTTCATAGATGAAAGTAAATAGATAACCATGTAACTTAAGAGGCATGACAACAGGAATACACTTTTCCCTAATTTTTGGAACTGCTTTAAGTTCGTGACATCTTTAATACTAAAACTGCTATGTAACAAAAAAGAAGAAAATCCCCCACCTTAATTGCTCTTTAACATTAATTGATTTCATACCATTTTTTTAAAAATGCACAAATCAGTTAACATAGGAAACCACATGAGCATTTTTCAAATTAGCAAATCATTAACTTGCTAGTACTGTTTCTACAGACAAATAAATACTGATTAAAGGGTCTAGAAATCTGAGATTAACAGTTAAATTTACAAATCTGTCACATGCTTTCATGAATATTGCAGTGAAGGAAATATCAAGTGCAAAGAAAAATAATTAAGTTAATTCCAATTTAAACAGTAGTTTTTAATGTAGCAGCCCATGTTTCACATAGGATTTAACAGCTAATGCTAAATTTCTCACAATTAATGAGGGGGCTCAGATTTAGTATCCTACAGTGAAAAAAATTAATATAGGATCAGCTAATCTAATTATGCATAGTTCTAAATAAAAGTAGTACAAGCCCTGAAAGTACTTTGAAGCATATTAAAATGTGAGTACCTGTTTATAATAACCATCCTACAAATAAGAACAAAAATCCCTATTAAAATTGGGACCTAGAAAACAGCAGGGAGGTGACTCAAAGCAATCTATATATGTGTTTCCCTGGAGGAGAAAGGTAGGAAATGTTGACACAAGAGTCATCAGTCTGAAAAGTGAAAGATAGATATGCCCAGTTCGGTCAAAACCAACCAATAGGTGAAATACCCCTGAAAATGTTACCAAGTCCACAAGCCCATCTGGATCTTTCTTCCTTTGATCCTCTAGTTACCACTGAAGCAAGGTTGGTCACTTTAAAAGAACTGTGACCTAAGTTTCTTAGGATATTGCTACAAACAAGAGAAAAGTTTCCATAGATTGGATGAAAAGAGATGCTCTCATGTAGGGATGAATGTAAATATTCATATTAAAACAAAAGAATAAATGTGCTGCCATTTTAGAGACATTTTTTAAAAAATGTTTGCTATAATTGAAAGACACAATACAACATACTCCCAGTGGTTTCACCTCCCTGACAGACAGACATCATCTTATTGCAAATTGAACTGACTCCTTCCAATGGCTATGGCTCTGGTTATTTATCTGGGATAAATCAATCATGACACAGAACTAGAAATGAAAACAGTTTCTTAAGAATAATTCCATCTATAAATTGCACCAAGGAACAATAGTGCACCATCTTCATTAAACACACCATGCAGCTGTGAAAATAGTCTAAATCTGGCCAAAACTATGAGTTGGGTTTCAAGGCTGGTTTGTTAGGGAGTGTTTTCTTAAGGAAGGCTGGGCCCTCGGTCTTAATCAGCCAATAAATTATTTCCTGCAATTACATTAAATAGAAAATTATCTTCAAATTGGGAGTGTTAATTGAAAATCAAAATTCAGAGTGAAGTTTAGAAATTACACGCTGAATATAATTAGTCAGGAAAGGCTTCACCTTGACTTCATAAACAGGCTTTTGGTGATTCCTCCAATGACCATTCAGAAAACTCCCACCTACTTATAGCATAACAGTTGTCTTTCATGTGACAGTTTAGAATCCTGGTTTTCTACCAATTTCTACAACTGTAGATATACTGATGCCAGATCCAAGTTTTAGGGTAAAAAAGAATCATCAATTACATATCTAAAGCAATGAAGATTCTTCCCTGCCAACAAATGCTATGAGGTAGGTATCAAAAATATCGTTATTCCCATTTTACAGATGAGCAAAGCAAGGCTTAGAGAAGTAAAAATGAGTATGCCCATAGTTCTATAGGTAATTAATTCTATTTTGGAATTTGAACCAGGCCCTCTGACTCCAAACCCCACACTCTTTTCACTATTCCACAAACGGCCCTTCAAAAATCCAACCCTATCTATCCTTGGCTATTCATTTTCCTCTCTCTAGTTTTTGCATTTAACCCAGCTTAGCTATCAAAAATTATTTTGAAATAGGAGACGAAGTTAATTTCATTTCTTAAGAATGAATAGATTGAGAACATTTTCTATTTGTTAGGATTATTGGTTTCTTTTTTGTATTTTAATCAAAATGGAAGGCTTCTTGAATCTGTGGTTTAAATTTGTAACTTACTCCTTATTTACCGAAATACTGTGATTTCACACAACTGAGATAGCTTCGTTTTTACTGGGTACCCAGTCACTAATTCTTTGTTTGTTTGTTTTAATGACTCTCTTATAAGACTCCTGTCTAGGTCCTCTGAAAACTATATTCTCAAAGCTAGCAAGACACATGTGACTACTCTTAATGACAGTACTATAACCACTCCGCCACCACAGCTCCCCTTAACAGCCACATAAATCCAACATGCCCACAGTTTAGCTTTTTAAAAAGTCAAGTGCAATGCTTTTTAAGAAATGCTTAGAGCAGTGTTTTTTGCATTAAAATTTCTTTTTCACCCAAGTGTCCAGTATTTTTGACTTGAGCTGTGTGATATTGACATTTTATTAATGGATAAGGGAAAAATCATCCCCCCCAAAAAAAGTAGAAGTGGTCAATTTCTATTTGATTATACTTTATTTTATTTCCATAATATTATAACTTAGAATCCATCCAATGAATTGTTTTTTTTTAATTTGTATTAAAAAAATATCTCCCTAGCTCTAACCCCCTGAAAACAGGGGTTTATAATGGAAGTGCTGACACAACCCTAACTGAAGCAGCGCAAATGGTGCCGCGATAATACACAAAATCAAGTTCTATTATTCTAAACTCTCCTCGCTCATGGGATTTTTCTTTACTGTGCTCCCAGCCAAACTGCTGAAGCAGGAGAAATTTAAATGCAATCAAATGGGCCCAATTCTACTTACTAGAACAAGTGTCTACAGTGGTACAATCTTAAAAGGAGATGCAACAGATTTGTTTGGTGTTTTTTTTTAACTGTTTATTTATAATACAGTGCATTGGAGATAAAATAAAAGAGGAAATTACACTCACATGGTACCAGTGTATTGACTACACAGAGTACATTATAATCAGAGAGAAAAACTACATTGTCAACTTATCACATTGGTTAAACAGGACGGTTTTCTGGGGGCACCGGGATGATCCAGGAAAGCTAACTCCCAATGCTCATTACCTCTACCTGCTTTATTCCAATGCCCAAACTTGGTTCCCAGGGTTGGCATGCCTCTGGATCCAGCAGGTAGAACAAATTCCCTAGATGCCCAGTCAGTGGGCAGAGTTTCTGGGTATGGGACTTCAAGGACAAGAGTTCTAAAGACAGGCAAGGTTTCAGGAACTAGTCATATGCTCTTGACCAGGAGTTCCTTACTTGGGGTCTGTAAAGTTTTTTATAAAAAAAAAATTTGATAACTACATTTTAATACAATTGGTTTCCTTTATAACCTCATGTATTTTATTTTATGTACCATAAAAACATAATTCTAAGAAGAGGTCCAATAGGCTTCCCCAGACTGCTATGACACACACACAAAAAAATGGTTAAAGACCTCCATTTTAAAAGATTATTAAGTGCAACAAATTTGAGGGATGGGAGAGAGGGAGGGGAGAACCAAAGACTTCATGAGAAAAGCAAGATACTTTGGCTATGAATGCTGAAGCCATTCATGCTTGTGAATTGTGTGCCTTCCCTCAATCCAGGAAAGTTATTTTGTGGCAAACTCTGTTTCACTTTTGATTTGTATCCTTAGCACCCAATACAGTGCTTCATACAGTAGGTACTTTTTATTTAATGATTTGAATTGAATTGTGAACCACCTCTCAACCAATTAAAAAACACTTTCTGTCTCTCTGCTGAAGAAACAGAAAGAAATCAAGTACACGTTAGCTGGCAGTAAAGGGGCTGATTTGGACAAGAAGAGATATGTTTATTGATGTCATACTGAATCTTTTCTAAAACTTTATAACATTTTTTTTGGAAGGAGCTCGCGGCAGTGTTTTGTTTGTTTGTTTTTTTAATGGTCACTTTTCTAAGGCTGTTTGCATATGTCAAGACATAGGCTACTCTTTCAACAATTTTTCTTAAGGCATATCTGCTCAAAATGCCATTTTTAATTTTATTTTACTTTTACAAATTTTGGCAGGCATCCATGTCTCAAGACTATCTAGGACTTATTTTGCTATCCAATGTAGCCACTGTATTTATTGAAACAATATTTTTGAATCTGCTTTGAAAAATGTTTTTATGCCTTATAAAAAGATCATTATCAAATAGTATGCCTTTTCTAGATAGGATCACTTTTTGCTTTCATTCAGAAAAACACCCATTTCTAACTTACAGTAATATTGAGATGGTTGGCTTATTTAAAGAAAAATTAAAAACTCAAGCCAAGTCACATTTATTTTTGCAACTCTGCCCCCAGGCTAGTAATATGATGCAGACTTAACTCAGTCAGATAATTCACTATTAATTTAATGCTGTAATTGACCTGACACTAAGAAATAAACAGTTATTTCCTAAAATTATAACATGGTACATCTGAATCCAAGATACAGAAAGCAGCCGTTTCTCAATTATATGTCACATTTCAAAAGCACTTTAAGGTTTTTCAACAACTACTTTGTGAGGTAGACTATTCAGCAGTTATACTTCCATTTTACAGATGAGGAAACCAAGGATCAAAGGGGATGACTTACTTGCCCATGGCTACACATTAAGTGTCCCAAACAGTATTTGACCTCAGGTCTCCTGAGTCCAAGGCTCTTCCTACTGCACCACAATGCCTCTCCTGCCCCTAGTCAACACCCTGTGCACCCACAAAGATCCTAAGCAACATAACCAAAGAACATAGAATTTCCTTGCCTTCACCTCCAATCCCAGTAATAAAACTTCTGAAGTCAGAGAAGGAAGGGCTCCAAATTCCAGGAATTACGCTAACTATCCCACTATCTAGGGAGCAGAGGAGCAGTCAGCCAGTCAAGCAAGTCAGCAATGCTGGACCCTCTGGACTTCTGCAGTTCCATTCAGGTAAACCCTAGTAGTAGACCAGTATGAGGGAGGCTAATAATAATAACAGTCAGTATTTATATAGTGCTTTAAGGTTTGCCAACACATTACAATACATTATCTCATTTAATCATTAAAACAACTCGGTGAGGCCAGTGCTATTATTAGCCTCACTTCACAATTGAGGAAACTGAGACAAAGAAAGGTCAAGTGACTTGCCCAGTGACACAGCTCTTCAGTGTCCAAGGTCAAATTTGAAACTCAGGGCTTTCTGAATCCAAAGCCAGTCCTCTATCCACCACTCCATCTAGCTGTCTAATCCCTCTTTTTCCTCCCCTGCCTTCTGTTTTGCCTCTCTCACATCTCCCATGTCTACAAACGAGCAACTGAGAAAAAGACAGGCAAAGCAGTCTTTCAAAGCTGCCAGGGAGAATATTAGGAATCTGGATTTGGTTGGCAGTCCTACTGGAAAACATACAGTAACAAGCACCAAAAACATTGGTCAAGAAAACAACAATAACGATAACCCTCAGGTTTTAGTCATCTGTCAAATCATTTACAAGGGTTTATTATATAGTTAGAGTCCTTGGAATATTTCTAAGAAAGTATTTAGAATAGCAGAGCCCAGTCCAGCTATGTCTTCCCCACAGTGCCTTCAAAGGCTCCCTGAAGTCCCTATACAGCAGCCAAGGACTTCACTACCTGAACTAGGTTCTTCTCAAGTCACCCAAGTTTGTGTTTTCTAGAGTGTATATTTAGCTGACAATATCTCTGTCACTTTATATAGCTTAAGACTGTTCTTTGGACTGGAGGCTCATGTGTCTCAGAATGCTCTGACTCATGAATTGTTTCTCCCGATAATGTTACATCACGTAACCACCTCTGTCTAATTGGTTAGCATTCGCTGGAGTCCTACGACTATGTCATGTGGCCCTGGGGATCCAGTTTCTCCACTGGTGCAAACAGTCTTGCCTTCATGTAATCTCTATCAATGTCTTTTCCTAGATGGAAAAAAGACTGGCGTTTTCTCACCATTTACCTACCAGTAACTTGTTGGGGGTTTGATATTTTAGGAAACCAGGGACCGAGTATATAAATAAAAGCAGTCAATTAACAATAAGCAAAACTAAACAATAGGCACTATAAATAAACATTAACATAGAGGATTTTAATCAAGCCCAATAGCTTGGCTGCTCTGCTGAAAGCCTGACTGCTTAAATAGCTGGGGGGAAAGCTGTCTAAAATAATAGCAGGATGGATTTATTTGTAAATGTTCACACTTTGACTCTCCTGTTCATATGAGATGAGAACCAGTCTTTAAAGTGAGTACAGGATTTGCTTTTGCAACTTGAAACCCATTTACCCAAAGGAAATCTAGAGATTCCCAGAGAAATAGAAGTTCCTTGAAGGCAGGAACTGATACTTTTTCTCTAATCTTATATCCCTAGAACCTTGCTCAAGACCTTGAATATAATGGGTGTTTCATAAATGCCCAATGAATTAAATTGACAAATGAAGGCATCATAAAAATGATAGCAATAATAATAACATTTATCCTCATACATACATACATAGTTCTTAAAAATTGCCAAATGATTTTCATATATTAGCTCATTTGAGCAGCCTCTTGGCAATCCTGTGAGATTACAAATATTACTATGTAGTAGAAGACCCTACCCCCTAATTAATGATAAATAAAATTCTGCATCATGACAAGCCTTCACTGCCTGTTTCTCAATCTCAGTACCATTTTCAAGATTGGTATAATCTCTCCAGGAAAGGGGGAAAATGAAAACTCCTGCTAAGGAGAATGCTGCAAAAAGGAAAGTTCACACCTCATGAGGTTTTGTACAGAATTATGCAAAATATCTAATAACTCTGATGTGCCCCTCTTAGCTAAATGAAGCACTTCCATCATGCCTCTCCTTTTCCTATAACAAAATAAAGCTCATCTTTACTCAATTTGCTCTAAACCACACATTAGTACTTCCCCATAAAAGAGAAACAATGGCTTTGCAGTTCATTTTCAGTGTGTCTGCCTAATGAAAACCTCATTGTGCCTGCTGAAAACCATTTCAAGCAGGCAAGGTATTTCTGATTCAGCAGAGGTTACACAAACATCAAAGCAGTTAAATACAGGTGCCAAGCCGCATTGCCAGGAGCTCTCAATACTCTGAGTTAGTATTACCTGACAGCTTAGTGAATGTAAAATTACTTGTTTCTCCAATTGAAGACAATCAAATTGTCACCTTCCATTGTAATAATGCACAACTACCGATCAGCAAAGTGCAAACATAATTACCATGAACAAAACAAAAAATCAAATCTAAATCTCTCTAAAGAGTAAACACATCTCTCTAGCTTCCCCCAAAAGGGAGTGCATTTTAATAGTCAATGCTGTGATGCAATCTTTCTGTTATTTAACAATAAGATTTATTAGTCTTACATTAAATGAAAATGAAAAACACCAAGAGAAGCCACCCGGTAAACAGCTAATACCAGAAAAACCATTACGACTTTTTCAAATACCCAGGCACATAAATTTTTACACTGATGCCATTTGGGTGGATGAAGGTGTATGTGTCAGCAGCATTTCCAATGTGGACCACTGTTTTCAAGAAGTTTCCTCTGCAGAGGTGGAACTGGAAAAACCAGTGGGATTTGCAATCAGATCACCCAAAATCAAATCCAGCCACTAACTGCCTTTCAGCTCTTGGGCAATCGATTCATTAATTAAGCTACAAGCATTTACTGTTTACTGTGGCAAGTCAATTAACATTTCTGGGCCTCAGTTTCTTCATTGTAAAATAAGGTGATAGGACTAGATGATCTCTAAGGTTTCTTTCTGCTCTGCAGAAATATATACGATCCTATATCTCACACGTCAAATACATACTTAATGATGATGAATATGTCATAAAATCATAAATGAACTTTGGAGACAGAAGAACTTGCCTGAGTTTAAGGTCTTGTGGTATGGACTTAAGCAAGTTACTCAACCCTCTGTGTCTCAGCTTCCTCAGCTGCAAAAATGACGGTATCTCGACCCACTTCTCTATGGCAGAGCGTTTTTGTTTTTGTTTGTTTACTGCACATGGGGATAAAGTGGGGTATTTATGTTTTCTCAGAAGGCAGAAGTAAATACATAGGCAGGCTTTCAGTCCAAAATCAAGCTTTGGTTCTTTGTAGTTTTCCTCAAAAATCATGTTTTATTTTAGAGACATCGACATTTGGCCTGGAAGTTGAGAGGGAGTTGGAAACTTATGCCAGTAACCAAACCAGCTCGGAAAAGTCACCCAGGGAATGGCATGCATGAACACAAACATCATTAGGTATTTAGCATCTGGAATTCTTGCCCACATCTGGGCATGATGCAGCACAATCAATCAGAGTGCCCTCGGTTACCAGAAGCTAGGTTATTAAGGCACAGGAGCTCTTGACATGATCCACACACACTGAAGAGTCCCCACAAGGCTCTTGTCCTTAAAAAATAATGCAAAATATCTTTAACATAGATATAGCTGTTATCCAAGGGGTGGGGGTGGGGACCTCCATCTAATACGTGCTTAGAAGGCAGGCATCCCAGAAAACTGTCTTTCAGAGATCTGTAATCCATACTGAAAATTTTTCAGCTATAGATTAGCCTCACTGCAAGAACAAAATCCATCTTTTCTTGACTCAAATATTCCCAAAGAATGAATAGCTTCTTTCTTTTTCACAAAAGATACGTTAATTAATTAATTAATTAATAATACTATACATGCCACACACAAAACCTCAAAGCTAACATCCAACCCTCCCTCACTGCCTGATAGTACTGTTTTAAACCTTTCAATGTGCAATGATCAGCAGTCCCAGAATGGCCCTAGGCTTCTTGGTTCCATAGACTTTTTATTTTCCATTCAATAAACATTTATTAGGCACCTATTATATGCTAGGTTCTGGGGATATGAAGACAAAAATGAAACTCCCTGCCTTGGAGGAGCTTATATTCTACAGGTTCTTATCATAAGACTGGGACCCTTGCCCATACACAGTTGGGCCGGGGAATAGCTACATTTTCAATTCTGGTATGTTACCACGTGAGAAATGAAAGGACTGGCCAGTCTGGAGTTTCTTAACCTGGGGTCCATGAATTTTTTTAAAATATTTTATGAAAAGATATTTTTATAACTGAATTTCTATGTAATTATTTTCCTTTGTAATCCTATATATTCTATGGATTTAAAAACATTATACTGAGAAAGTGTCCATAGACTTCACCAGACTGCCAAAGAGGTCCATGACCCAAAAAAGGTTAAGAACCCCTGATTTGGTCTAATCATTTCATTTTATAAAGGTCCAGAGAAATTAAGTGAAATGCTTATGATTACCCAGGTATTCAATAGAAAAGCTAAATCCAATACTCTCTCTATACACTGTCACTGTAATTGTATTAGCCTTTACAAATGTGAGCTGGCCAACTCTTCATAGCACCCCTTTTCCAGGACAATTCTCTTCTGTCAGAATGGAGAGAGAAAAATAATAACTCTTATTTGTAGCTGGTGTTTTGCAGTTTACAATGCACTTTCCATGTATATCTTGTTTTATCTTTACAAAAAAAATTTTCAATGCTTTGAGGTAGGTAAAGAAGGTTTTATTATCCCTATTTTATAGATGAGGAAGCTAAGAAACAGAAAAATTAAGTGACTTGCCCAAAATCTCACCACCAGATCTCAAATTCAGGCAGGTTCCCCAGCTACAAGTCCAATGTTCTTTAGGGAAATGGAACAATTTTTTTTGTCGAAGATGCTAAGTTGTGTAAGAGATGAGAGAGAAAGAATAAAGGAAAGCATGGTTCACTGTCCCAAAGCTACCTTCTAATTTTGTAATAGAATCATCATCATGAAATAGGTATTTGAGTGTGAGATATAGAAGAAAACCTTATGCCTTGGGCTTGCCAAATCCTCCAGAATAAAATTAACTTTCTTTTTCAGGAACTGCTTCATATAAATTTAAAGCTGGAAATTATCACTGCAAAGGGTTCTTTAATCTTTGAGATTAACCACAACAACAACAACATACCATGAGTTGCTTTATCCATTGCTAAAGTGCCTAGTCCTAGGGTGTGGCTTATCAGTCATTCTACACTTCTTTCCCAGCGCTCCCCTCCACATATATTTTTAAAAAAAAGGGTGTTGTGGATGTGGATGTGGATTGTCTCCAGTTGGAAACCACCCTGGGATTTTGAGATACATGAATTATTCCAGATCCTGGGAGACAAATGTTTATATAGATATTATCATAGGAACAAAAAAAAAATAATGATAATGCTCGAACAAGCAGCATTTTAAAAAATATAGTGAATAGAAACCTCAGAAAATGCTTATATTTTAATGTTATCTATAAGAAATATTCTTTTGTCTCTATTCTTTTTCCCCATCCTCTAAGATAGAGCTTCTACTATCACCTCTAATTGGATGACTCTCAATGCTTCATTTCCAGCACCTCTTTCCCAGGCTCCAGCCCTATATTTCCACCACTTGCCTATCTAGATATCCCCTGAAACTCACTGTGTCCAAAACTGAATTCATCATCTTTCTGTCAAAAACAGCTCACTTTCCTGATTTCTTGATTTGTTTTAATGGTAACCTCCATTCTCCTAGTCTACCAGGGTCTAAATTTCCCCAACATTCCTGATTCTTCCCTTTTCCTATTTATCCAATCATTCACCAAACCCGGTAGACTCTCATTGTATTCACCATTGACATTCACCATTTCACCTATGATTTCACAGTCAGCACCTTAGTTCAGGACCATATTACTGAGGACCATAGAGTTAGAGCCTAAAGGGATCAGAGTTCATCTCTTCCAACTGCCTTCTTGTAAAAATAAAGAAACTAGGACCTGGAGGGGGTGGCTTGCCTAAATTCACACAAACATCATGTTCCAGAGCCATTTCAACCCAAGAGCTCTAACTTCAGATCCTCTCAGCAGGAAGACTGTAATAACAAACCAATCAAACTGCTACCTCTATCCAGCCTTCCCTTTCTTCAGTGCATTTTGCACAATTTATCAGATTAAACTTCCTAAAATTAATCTCTCTTTCATGTCATGCCCCGCTCAAAAACATCTATCTACAGTCTGCCCATTGCCATCAGGATAAAGTCTATGTTCCATGTGAGCTAGTTATTAATATTATTATTATCATGCATAAAAGACATACTATGGATGAGGGATTTCACTAGGTGCTGGAAATACAAAGGAAAAATGAAAAACAGCCCCTGGTCTCAAAGAGAAATTCAACATATTACACTGATAATAAGTGCAAGATACCTTGAAGAAGGATAGAGAACACTAACAACCAGGGGAACTAAGAATGGCTTCTCACAAGAGGCAGCACCTGAGCAGAACCTTGAGGAAAGGAAAAAATTCTAGGAACCAGAGTTGAGAAGGAATGGCAGCACAGCCTGTGCAAAGGCAGAGAGGGAGAGATGAAAGAAAAATTCAGAGAAACAAGTAGGGTCATTTGGCTAGAATACTAATCATGTAAAGGGAAATGTGAGAATAGCCTAGAAAGGCAAGCTGCAGTTATATTCAGAATGTGTGTGGAGCAGTGGAGAGAACCTTTGATAAGGAGTCAGAGGATGTGGGTTCGGATCCTAATTCGGCCACTTCCTATACCTGTGTGACCTTGAAAAAGTCCCTTTTCCTCTCTGGGTCTAAGTTTTCCCATATATCAAACTAGATTACCTCTTCAGCTCTGTCCAGCTCTAAATCTATGATCAGCATCTGTATTTTGTCTTATTTTCCAAGCACAAACTAGATTTTAAACTCCATGATGGCTTGTTCATTGTTTCAACTTTTTATCTTCTATTAGATGCTTAATAAATATTTGTTCGATTGAGTTGAAAATAAATCCTCAAAATAAATAATTGCAATTACATGAAATTGTAATGCTTTTGTACAAATAAAATCAATGCAGCTGGAATAAGAAAAGAAAGTAAAAATTGTAAAAGAAAAGCTTTACATCAAATGTCTCTGATAAAGGTTCTAATATCTAAGATATGTAAAAAATTAAATATGTGAAACTAAGAGGAATTCTTCAATGAAAAAAATGATCAAAGTATATGAAAATATAATTCTCAAAAGAAAAACTAATATTAACAACTATATGAAAGATTGCTCCAAATCACTAAAAATTAGAGCGATGCAGATCAACACAACTCTGAGGTTTCACCCTATATCCAGCATATTTGGCACAGTACAAAATAAGGAAATAATCAAAGTTAGAGGCATATGGGAAGGCAGGCACTCTGATACAGTGTTGGTGGAGCTGTGAATTTGTCCATTTCTGTGAATTTCCATCTGGAAAGTAATTTGGAATTATGCTTTAAAGACAGACAGACAGACAGATAGATACATAGATACATAGATATATATATAGATATATAGATAGATAGATAGATAGATAGATAGATAGATAGATAGATAGATAGATAGATATGAAAATTCTCATTTAATGCAAACATCCCATAGAAGCATATGAGGAAAGGAAGAAACATTTCTATTACACCTATAATGTACCAGGCACTGTGCTAAGCACTTTTTACAAATATCATTTTTTGATCCTCACAACTATTATTACCCCCATTTTACAGTTGGGGAAACAGGCAAATAATGGTTAAGTGACATGCCCAGGGTTGTTACAGCTAATAAGTGTCTGAGACTAAATAAAACTCTGGTCTTCCTGATTTCAGGTACAGTGCTTCATCCACTGCACCACCAGCTGATAACCCAAAGGAGGTCAAAGACAGAAAGAAAGGTCCCACCTACAATGATACATAGATGACAGTAATTTATCTGGCAGCAAAGAACTGGAAGCAGAGTAGGCAGCCATCAATTGGAAACAGCTCGACAAAATGGGGTGCATTAATGTGATGGAGCATTACTGTGCATCAATAAATGATCAACATGAAAAATTCAGAGAAACATGGGAAAATATATTTGAACTGATATATTATGAAACAAGTAGAACCAGGAAAATGACATATGTAACTACACAGATAGAAACGGAAAGAAGAAAAATGAAAATTGAAAGTAGTATTATCTAAATTACCAAGCTTGACTTATAAGAATTGAGAGCCTATACCCTTTTTCCGTTTCTTTGCAGAGGTAGGAAACTATAGGTATAGAAGATTGTATATGACACTGTCTTCATCAGTGCCCCCATCAGAACCTTGGACTCCACCCCTAGGACACTGAGTTCTGATAGGTGAGCTATCACCTTTTCTTGTCTGTAACCAAGCCACTTTTCGGTCATCACATCTCCCTCCTACTCAGCTTCCTTTTTGTGTATCTTCTCCTATTAGAATCTGATTTTTTGAGGGCAGGGTCTATCTTGCTTGCATGTGTCTGCATCTCTAACACTTAACACAAGGCCTGCCATCTAGTAAGCTCTTCATAAATGTTCATTCTTTCTATCTGTCTGTCTGTCTGTCTGTCTGCTGTTAAACATGGTTGATACATTAATTAGTTTTGATGAAATAATTTTTTCTCTTTGTTTCAAGAGATGGATGTTTAGAAGAGGGGGAATACATATATTCAGAAATGGCAATGTAAAAAAATCAATAAAAATAAAATTTAAAAAGAAAGTACATTTGAAAGTGTTAAATAGCAATGATGTTAAACCATTTTAATCCAGCCCTGCTTTAAACCTTTCATTTGTAATTTGGCATCAAATGCTTCAGTTAAAGAAAGTTCACCAAATAAAGTATTTTACAGTTTTCAAAGCATTTTCCTCATGACAGCCCAGTGATGTGGATAATACAATTATCATTATCTCCATTTTACAATGGAGGAAACTGAGGTTCAGTGCAATGTTCCTCCAAATATCTCAAATTATCTGTCACTAAAAATAGTAGCCCCCACTCCCCCCCCCCTTAGTAAATTAGATATGGCTTCTAAATGTTCTGGTTTTCACTGCTGGTTACCAGGTATTTCAGAAGAGTGGCAGGGGAAGCAGGGGGACCTCAAATCTGTGCATTAAGAGCCAAGTGACAATGGTATTGGTTATGGAGAGGGATAAAGCCATTATGTAAATTGGCACCTGAAGATAATCTGCAGAGAGAGAATCAGTGATGGGCCAAAAGGTGTACTACTGCCGTCTGTTGATTTCAAATATTCCTGTGTGCCTTAGACTAAAGTATCACAGGGGCCTGGAATCTCAGAATCAGGAAGGGACAAAGTGGCACAATGACCAGCCAGCATGTTGGATTTGGAAGTGGAGGAGCTGGGTTAGAATCCTAGCTCTGCAGCTCATGACCCAGGGCAAGTCACTTCCCTCCTTGTTGAGCCTCACTTTCATCATGTGTTAAATGCAGGTCATTGGGTCCTAGGTTTATAGTTGGAAGCCTCATAGATGATCTCATTTAGCCTCCTCATTTTATAGATGAGGAAACTGAGACCAAGGGAACTTTAGTGACTTCTGTAAGGTCTCAGTTGTTGTTCGGTTGTTTTCAGTTGTGTCTGACTCTTCATGACTCCATTTGGGGTTTTCGTGGCAAAGATACTGGAGTGGTTTGCCATTTCCTTCTCCGGCTCATTTTACAGATGAACAAACTAGACAGGGTCACATAGTAAATAGCAGAGTTATTTCAATGTTCCCATGACCGCAGGTGTCATCTAGTCTAACCTATACCTGAATAAGAATTCCCTCTACAAGAAACTGGGCAAGTGGTCATCCAGCCCTTTCCAGTAAGGGGAGAACTCACTGCTTCCTGAGTCTGACCATTCCAGTTTGGGGAAGCTTTAATTGTCAGGAAGTTTACCCCTACTTTACCTCTAAGAAGAAGAGGTACTTCATCGTACCTGTCCTTCCTTCACCACCCTCAGCCCTACCCAAGTGCTCTTGTTAGGGGTAACAAATAGTTGATTCTATTCTAATGTCATCTACTGTAACTAAATCGGAGAAGCCACAAGCTGCCATCAGCAGCAGCTGGGGTGGCTTTCTTTCTAAAGGTAGTCGGAGCAGGACCAATTTGGCCCCAAGGGAAAACAAAACAAGGCGTTTAAACAGCAAGTATTTCACACACCAGCTTAGAGCACACTTCAGGTAATCCAGGGTAATGTCACCATCCCTTGTAAAGCCGCCCAGCCTAGAAACATTCAAATACTAGCACTTTGAAGACAGCCTCCCACACCGGCATGCATTTCTGGCAAATACAATTTGCTGGGAGAGCTCGGGAAACAAACAAACAAATAAAAAAGGCAGGGCCCTGCCTTGTGGTTTGGGTCACCAAAAATTTTTTTGAAAGATATGGCAAACAATCTGGTTTAGGGCGGGGGGGGGGGAGAGAGAGACACAGAGGGAACCAAACACTGGTTGTGTCCTTTTATTTATCTTTTCCACACTCCACCATCTCTCCCTCCCTACAAAGAGGAGCTATTAGGTTACCGGCTTCTCTTCCATTTACTAGTTACAGATTATCATAAGCAGCCCAACTCTAAAGTAAAAAAAAAAAAATCCAGTTCCACTGACTCACAGGACCCTAATAGGGCTGAGTCTCTTTACTGTGCAAGAGAAGCATGCCCACCCACTGTGTTGCTGCCCACTAAGGAATTCTGTGCCAACACCCCACTCTTTGGTCCAGAATCAGAACTTTTCCTTTTCTCAACTTGTGGGCTTGTATAGAACAAGAAACCCAATCTAAATTCCTTCTTCACGTCCTACACTCCTCCTCCTCCTTCTCTTTCCCCTCCTCCTTCTCCCTGTCATCTAGCACCAAGCTCACAATTTCACAACTTTGGGGGAGGAGGGAGAGAAGAATTCTCCCATTTGGCATCACCTGCCAGCTGGAAAGTGTTTGTCAATCTGCCCACCTATTCAATTCTCCATTTCCAGGTCTCTCCAAAAAGTATTTCCACTCTCCAGACCTTGCCCTTTGATTTCCATCTTTCTCCAAAGACCCTGAGTTTAATCTAAAATAACAAACAACTTTATGCATGTCAGAGAACATTTCGGTTTAAAAAAAAAACCCATTTAGTCATTTTGTTCTTGTACCCCTGGAACCTAGCACAATGCCTTACACATAGTAAGCGCTTAATAAATATTTGTGGAATGAATGAATGAAAAAACCACAATGCTCTGGTACTCTGCTTTTTAATGCTATTCTGATGCTGCATTGGAATAATTATTCAAGCCCATAGGGAACATGACCACAGAGTGAAAGCAGAAATGACACAATTTGGGGGTTCAGTCTTAGGCCATTGTTCTCTCCTTGCAAGCCAAAAGGAAACATGTAGCAACTAACTGTGAACACAGCAGTCCCCCAGGATGCCAGCCATTCACTCCAGGTGAATGGATCAGAGATGGTTAGCCCTTTACACGTCCTTACCTGTTTTTAAACAGAACACTGTGGGAATTTACACCCACTTTCAAGTGAGGTCTTGTTTAAACAGCCATCACATTTCAGAGTCCTAGAACAGTCACCAGTGTCTAAGTGAAATCTAAAAACATTTTTTTAAAGAACTAGTTCGATCCGCTGTATTTTGTAAATTTTTTCAAATGCTTTCTAGGTTTGCTTTTTTTTTGAACATTCATGTCAGAAACTGCTATGTTGCTGAGTGTCAGTGGGTCAGGACTATCAGAAATTAGGTTTACCAAAATGTCATTGGAGTAA